>NW_026988417.1:12620000-13820000 GCF_030222135.1 Aotus nancymaae | reverse complement strand
TATTTGGTATTTTCTATTTCTCTCTTCTTCTTTTATTAATACATTTATAAAACTTTACAGCTATTTAAAAATCTTTAAGAATTCATGTTCTTCCTCATTTCCTTGTCTTCTTCTATTGTTTTTTCTCCTGGTTGTGATTTACTTAATTTTGCTTCTTTACATGTCTAGTAATTTTGACTGCATTCTTGATGTTGTGATATTCTATTGTGAATTGTCTGAAATGTATTGTTTTTATTTTATGAGGATGAGGCTTTGTTCTGGCAGACTCTTAATTAGTTCCAGTTCAGTGTGATCCTTTCAGGCCTATCTTTCATCATCGTCAGAGCAGATCTACCCTCCTCTTTATTCTATAAATTGTTTACTTTCACTGAAAAGGCCTGGTTCTTCTGGGGTGTCTCTTGAATGTCCTGAGTAATCAGTGAGTACTTTTTACTCAGGCTGGTCACCACCCAAACATTTTCTAGCCCTGAATTGACTATGGGAACCACTTTGCTCACAGTTCTTCAGTGCTCTTTGCTCTTCCTCGTGGAATCTTGCCCTGGGTGTTCAACAAGCAAGTATTTCTCTATAGATTTCTGGAGCTCCTTTTCTGTTTAGCTCTTTTCTTTCTAAAACTGCAGCACTCAGCAGCCTTGGTCTCCTTAAACTTTAAATTCTGTAACTTGAATTCAGTGAGGCACGAATGCCGTGCTTACCTTATTTCCTCTTGCTCTGTGGTCTATCGTGTGCCTCCAGTCAGAATGCCACGTGACCGTAAGGACTACCTTGTTGTGTTCCTTCTCTCACCGATCACAGAACCTTGGTGCCTATTATATATTGTCTGAAAATGATTGTTTTATATACTCTCTAGCAGAATACGTGAAATGAAAAAAATTTGAACTGTGTTATTCTATTACGACCAGAAAAGAAAAGAGGTCCTGTTTTAATTTATCCTAATTGTGCTTAAAAACAATCTCATGATAATATTATTAGTGATCAATAAATTATGGGCACTCATCAATAAAAGAGAAAGGATTGTATTAATATTCAAATGGAATAGTTAATTGATATTATAATATCAGGTTTGCTAAATAATTCAATTCAGCAGTCTTCTGAAATTAATTCAGTACATTAACAGATAACTTCAAGTTTCAAAATATTCATATGGACTCAAATTAGCAGGATTCCTCATGAATAAGAGAGAATAGAAGATTTTGATACATTTATTGAGTTTAAAGAAACCAACCTTTTCATTTATCCGAACCTGATTTTCTATCACAGCAGAATCAGGAACAGTCCCTTGGAAATGTTTTTCGAAAGACACATGCTTCTTGAAGATAAAATATAAAATCCTTTTTGCAGATGTGTGCCAAAACTCAGAAATATTTTTCAAATTGCATAACGTCTTTGTGTTTGGTAGAAATAAGTCATATATTGGGTAGGAAGGAATTCAAGTGCTTAAAAAATCATCTTAGCTTTTCCTTTGTCTCATCCTGCTAGGAAAACAAAAATTAACAAGGGTTGTACTTTAGGAATTAAAATTTTGCTTTCAATACACTCTTGTTAGTTATATCTAAACTATGTCACTGTAAAGCTAGATTTGAAGGAACATTATATATAGTATGTGGTTATGGCAATGTAACAAACTACAAACTGAGTAATATTTTTCTACTTGTATTTTCATAGAGCTTAGAGCTTAGTGGTGTGATTGAGTCCCATTTACAGCATTAACTAGCCCAGTAACATTGAGACAATTATTTTACTTTTTCTGTACTTTAGTTTTTTTCTTCTGTAAGTCATGTAAAAATGGTACTTACCTTATAAACATGTTAACACACCACAGATTCTCACACATAGTAAGTACTGAATACACGCTGATGAGCTATTATTAACATTAAGGGTGATCCCTTTACTTCTGCTCCTTACCTCTCCTATTTGCTAGGCTCTTTTCTCCTAATCATTATTTTTCTTCACTACCTTCTATTTCCTCCTGTTTTAAGCTTCAGTATAAAGACATATGTAAATGAAATAAAGCAAAATATATCCCTTGACCATATAGCTCTCCGGCCATCATCCCAGTCTCTCTCCTTTTCCACGGGATGCGATCATCACTCTATAATTTTGTGTTTCTCCTTTCTTTTTATTCTTATCTTCACCCCCTGTTATTTACTCTTTAATCTGAAGTATTCAGATCGATTTTCTTAGAATCTAGTGTTCTTGTTATTGTTGCTCAAAAGTTTTCTAATTTGTGAAATAGCCATGATAATATTTCAAGCTAGTCTCCTTCTTATACGTTAAATGAGATAACAAGGAAGCATGAAAAATTGTCCATTATCCATCTCTTTTACTTCTTCCAAGCCCCAGCACTGGTCCACACTTCTGGAAACCAAGGCTGTGTCCCATCTCCATCTTTCTGTCTCTGCTGTTCTCTCCACTAGGAATCTTTTTGCCACATTGGAGGAATGTCATATCTTCCAGGAAGGTTTAATGTGTTAGATCTTTCTCCTCTCTGTTTATCTATATTTTACTTGTCCAAATGTAGTATACTTTTTAATTATGGATGTGTTTTATCCTTTAATCAATTACTTTTAAGAGTAAGAATTTCAACTTATCTTTATATGTTATCTTTATATGTTTGCTTAGCTTCTGTACTTCACAAGTGTTCAACAAATATTTATCAACTAAATGCATGTGTAAAAACTTTGATAATTTATAATAAAGACCTACTGTATGTATGAGTGTGTAGCATTCTCATAACCAAAATTATCTAACCTTAAAATATCTTCAAAAGATGAATTCCATCTTTCTGATAAAGAAATGGAATCTGAAAGAATCTGGATAATCTTTAAAAAATTTGACTCCAGGGCAGGAAGTGGATACAATGCTTAATTCTCACATTTTGCCGGTTTAGAGTTATGCAGGGACTATGGCAGGAGGCTCATTTTCTAGGCAGAGCCTTTTGTTGTTTTCCATTCTTGCATTGGTCATTTCCTCCACTGTAATCAGGCCAAGGTTAAAGATATGTTTATTTTTGTGTTTGCTTAAGCATCACTTTATCTCCAGCACTGGCTTTTAAGTTTGTTTCATCAATAACTTAATTAAAAGAGCACAACCTTTGTCCGTTTTGTTCATTGATGGACCACCAGCATCTAACAGAGTACTCAGCATGTAGCTGTTGCTTAAGATCAAGACAAATCCTATTTGCCCACCTCCCTGAACTTTTTAAAATCATAATGTTATTTATAGAAAGAATAGGAACATAATGCAAAGGGCATAGACCTTTAAGCTAAATTGAGCCCAGATAGCTTTTCCACCAATTTCACCAACTACTCTGAGCTAAACACTGAATCCCACGTTTTTCTATAAAATGGTGGTAACAAAGCCTGTTGGCATGGCTAGCTTGAGAAATCCATTCAAGTAATAGATGTAGGGGCCAGTCGTGGTGGTTCATGCTGGTGGTCCTAGCTATACAAAAGGCAGAGGCAGGATGATGGCTAGAGTCCAAGAGTTTGAAACTATGGAGCAGTGGGGGTGACAGAACAAAAGGTTGTCAAAAAGAAAAAAGCAAACAAAACAAAAAACACCTAAAACTAAATAAATACTTCTTTAAAAAAAAGTATACCATGCACACGTATATTTATTGTGGCACTATTTACAATAGCAAAGACTTGGATCCAACCCAAATGCCCATCAAGGATAGACTGGATAAAGAAAATTTGGCACATATACACCATGGAATACTATGCAGCCATAAAAAAGGATGAGTTCATGTCCTTTTCAGAGACATGAATGAAACTGGAAACCATCATTCTTAGCAAACTGACACAAGAACAGAAAACCAAATGCCACATGTTCTCACTCATAAGTGGGTGTTGAACAATGAGAACACACAAATACAAGGAGGGGAACATCACACACCAGGGCCTGAGGGTTGGGGCCTAGGGGAGGAATAGCAGGGGGTGTGGGTATTGGGGAGGGATAGCATTATCAGAAATACCTAATGTAAATGATGGGGCAATGGATGCAGCAAACCACCACCATGGCACATGTATACCTATGTAGTAAACCTGCACAATATGCACATGTACCCCAGAACTTAAAGTATAAGAAATAAATTTTTTTAAAAAACCTATCTCCACTACTTAGCATCTGTGCAATCTCTTTGTCCTGTAACATGGTGATATTCATGTGTCTTTTGCAGGTTTGTGACCATGAAATGATGCAAAAAGTGCACAACAGAATTATCACACAGCCATATTTTTATTTTGTTATTGTTGTTTCACATAAAACTGGCTGTACCTAAATTTTGTTATGACTTCCTCCAAACTGTAGATCTGCTCCCCTACATTTGACCATCATCTGTGTTTAGCTAGGGCTGCATATGTAATCAGTTTTAAAATTCAATAATTCTTAACTAAACAGAAAGAGCCAGCGATTTGGAACCACATTCACCTAAATAGTGAGAGCCTTTGGTGCTGGGCTATGTTTGCTTACCTTCAAATCTCAGTTCTAGATAATACTGGCATATAGTTGATAATATGTATTTATGAAGATGATAAAATAAATATTTGCATATTATTACAAGATAACACAGATAAAATGTAACTCTAATAGCAATTTTAACAAATATAAGGGTGATACATTTCAGAAACCAGGCTATTCTGGTAAACTGCTTGTTACATATTAATTTACAGCTTACATAAGCTGTTTTATTTCAGCTGTAAATTTTGTCGTATAGAACCAAATTCAAGATTTTTATTGTTTGTTTAGTTCATTGGAAGTCAATGCATGCTCATTATCATTAAAAAGTAATAACAGCTAAGTTGGTTTTATTAATTTAGCAGAAAGAACCCCAGGCTTAGTGATGGAGCTGTTTGAAATCCACTGGTTTGCAGAGTGTTTCTTAATAAGTTACTTGGAAATAGAAAAATGCAGGAGGGAAATATAGATTTTGGACTTTGAAAAGCCAAGAATCAAATTTCCTGAAGTGTGAGTTTCCTCATTTGTAAATGGCATTAGTGATTCCTTCCTTGTCAGGTTATTAGAAGGATTAAATAAAATAATGCATTGTAAAATGCAGTAGACACTAAATAATTTATTCCTCTTTCTAAGAGTAATTGTCTGCATTTATCAAATGGAGTTAATATTTCTATGGTAGTATTAGTTGGTTTGAAGTAATGTATCTGATGTGTCTTTTAAATTATAAGTTGATATTAAAATGTCATTATTACATTTGAAATTATTAATATAGCTGAAAATATTTTATTCCAAATATTTTAAAGACTTTAAGACATGTTTAAAAAATTATTTTGACAAAAATAAATTTGTTGTAAAAACTTAAAACTAGAATAAGTCTAAAATTAGACTGTGCTCTATTTTTAGAACCTACAAACTATATATTCTCACAGTAAGGATCTGTGCCTATTTTCCACCAGATTGAATCACCGTTTCTTACTTTTAAGTCATATGCTGGCACAGATTTTATTGAGGGGCAAATAACACCTGAATTGCCCATAAGACATTCTTGAAAGGGCAGAAATATATTTTTCTTTATTTTTCCTACTACAAGGATGTTATTTAAGCAATTATCCCTCTAGTGCCCAAATTAGTAGAAGCCTGAACAAATTACCACTTTCCTCAAAGCTTAGAATGGCAATTGAGGTGTAGATGGCCTCTAGCATATTATATTACAGTTGCATCTCATTTGTCCAACAACATTGGGAAATGTTCTATTTCATAAGAGACAATTTTGCAAATAACTAAAAGCTGTCCTTTGAATGAAGCAACTACACTTGGTTAGTTATTGAAATGAAAATTTTATAAATAAACTTCATATTTCTCAACTTTTTCAACTAAAATAGTATCCATTTTTGTGCTCTGCTATAATTTTAGATATCCTCATGGGTGTTAAGCATGAAAGCTAGTTTTCCCTTGCACTGAGTGACCCAATTGCAGTGCTTGAAATCATCATGTCCTTAACTTTACTTGTTTTGTTGACTGTTTCTGGAAGATCAGTTTTTGGCTCATGCTGTTGTAGCATCTTTCTCCATCCACATCTGTCAACTACTGTCAGTCTTGAAGATGGTTTGAAATAGGGTGGCTGGCTTCTGCTTGCCCCAGACTTTCCTAGTTTTAGTTCTATAGTCCCCAACTCCTGTGAAACCCTTCAGTTAGGGACATAAGGGGCAATTGGTTCCTCTACTTGCAAGTTGTCATCCTGCAACACCGACAATCTAGCATGTTATAAATCATGGTAAAGAAGGAGTGAATAGAATTTGAATACGAGCCTGATGACCTCCTTGAAAAATGTCATTAATAAATGTTGTCACATGAATTCTCACTCTAATTTTAAGGCCAGTGTTTGTTCTCTTAAGCATACTCAGTTTGGTTCTGGATAGCTGAGATTTTAGAATATAGCATCTCTCTCCCTCTAGGTTGGGAGCTGTGAGCCGGACTACCTTAACTAACTCCAGTTTAGTTAGATTCTACTCATTAATAAGAAATTACTTAGAGGTGGCCAGATAGTGTCTCCACAACTGTCTTTAGGAGTTAAGAATAAAAATTAGTCTGCTGGAGCACTGGGAATGGTGGCTCACACCTGTAATCTCATTACTTGGAGAGGCTGAGACAGGAAGACTGCTTGAAGCCAGGAATTTTAGATCAGCTTGAGTGACAGAGTGAGAGCTTGACTCTACCAAAAAAAAGTGGCTATCAAGCCCCCACTGGTTCCTTGCCCTAACCAATGTGCACACATCCTGCTGCACTGCCATCACTGATGACACATAGATATGAGAGCAAATCCCACTGTCACTGTTCAGATGAAGTACTTTGACCAGCACCCCCATCAGAGTGTTGTTGCAAGTGAAGTGGATTAGGAACACCTTGGCTCCTGCAGCACAGCAGGTGCTGAACCTTGAAGGGCCAGAGAACAAAGCCATAGACCTGATACCAGCCCCCACATGATGAGAGCATGCAGACCAGAAGTGATGAGCTGAGCCTTGGCCCCCTGAAGTCATCCAGAAAAGAAGTCAGTTTACTAAACCCACCTTATGCCACAGTCAAGCCTCCAAGTGCATCAAAGAATATAAAAGCAAAACAAAACAAAACAAAAACTTATCTAACGGAAAGCAACTTCAAAGATTAAAAGAGCACCAGCTGACACAGATCAGAAAGAACCAGTGTAAGAATCTGGCAACTCAAAAAGTCAAAGTATTTTCCTATCTCCAATTATCACACTTAGTGTTCCAGAAATGGTTCTCAATTAGACTGAAATAGCTGAAGTGACAGACATTGAATACAAAATCGAGATAGGAATCAAGATCATTGAGATTCAGGAAAAAAGTCAAAAACCAACCCAAGAAATCTAAGGAATATGATAAAATAATACAAGAGCTGAAATACTAAACAGTCATTTTAAGGAAAGAATAAAGCTGATCTGATAGAGCCAAATAACTCATTAAAATAGTTTCATAATACAATTGGAAGTTTCAACAGAAGAACAGACCAAGTTGAGGAAATAATCTCAGAGCTTGAAGACCAGTTATTTGAACCAACTGGATCAGAAAACAACAAAAAAAAAATGGACAAAACCTCCAAGAAATATAGGAATAGTTCAAACAAACAAACATGACTCATTGGTATCCATGAAAAAGAGGGAGAGAGAATAAACAATTTGGAAAACATATTTGAAGATACTGTCCATGAAAATTTTCTCAACCTCACAAGAGAGGTCAACATTCATATTCAGGAAATGCAAAGAACTCCTGTGAGATACTATACAAGATGATAAGCCCAAAGAAAGCATAGTCATCAGATTATCCAAGGGCAAAGTGAAAGACAATATTAAATGCAGCTAGAGAGAAGGGGATGTCACTTACAAAGAGAACACCTTTAGGTTAACAGAAGATCTTTCAGCAGACACCATACAAGCCAGAAGAGCCTGAGAGGCTATATTCAGCATTCTTAAAAAAACAATGTCCAACCAAGAATTTGATATCCAGCCAAACTAAGCTTCATAAGGAAAAAAGGAAATGAGATCCTTTTCAGATAAGCAAAAGCAAAGGGAATTTGTTACCACCAGACCTGCCTTATAAAATGTCTTTAAAGGAGTGCTAAACATGGAAATAAAAAACTGTTACTGGCCACCACAAAAACACACTTGAGTATATAGATCATTGACACTATAAAGCAACTACACAATCAAATCTGCATAGAACCAGCTAACAACATGATAACATAATCAAATCTGCACATATCAATATTAACCTTAAACATAACTGGGCTAAATGCCCCACTTAAAAAGCACACACAGTGGCCAAATAGAGAAAGAAGCAAGACCCAACTATATTCTTTCAAGAGATTACCTCACATACAATGACAATGATAGGCTTAGAGTAAATGAATGAAGAAAAATCTACCAAGCAAATGGAAAATGAAAAATAACATGGGTTGCTGTACTAATTTCAGACAAAATAGACTTTAAGTCAACAACGTAAGAGGATAAGGAAGAGCATTTCATAACAATAAAAAATACAATATGTATGCACCCAACACTGGAGTACCCAGATTGATTAAACAAGATCTTAAAGACCTACAAAGAGACTTAGACAAACACACAATAATACTGGGAAACTTCAAGACCTCATTGACAGTATTAGACAGAGTAGAGTCAGAAAACTAACAATGATGTTAAAGACCTGAACTTGGCACTTGACCAAATGGATCTAACAGGCATCTACAGAACACTACACTTAACAACAGAATATGCATTCTTTTCATCTGCATGTGGCACATACTCTAAAATTAACCACACAATCTGCAATAGAACAATTCTCAACGAATTCATAAAAAACAAAATCATACCAACCACACTGTCAGACCACAGCATAATAAAAATAGAAATCAATATTAAGAAAATCTCACTAAACCATATACTTACATGAAAATTAAACAACGTGTTTCTGATTGACCTTGGGTAAACAAATTAAGGAAGAAATTAACAAGTTATTTGAAACTAATGAAAGCAAAACGAATATACGACATAGCAAAATTTCTGGAACTCAACTAAAGCAGTGTTAAGAAGAAATTTTATAGCACCAAATGCCTGCATCAAAAAGTTAGAAAGATTTCAAATTAAGAACCTAACATTAAACCTAGAGAAACTAGGAAAACAAGAGCAAACAAATCCTAAAGCTATCAGAAGAAAATAAATCACCAAAATCAGAGTGAAATGGAGTTGTGAAAAATCATACAAAAGATCAACAAAACCAAAAGTCAGTTTGTTAAAAGAATAAATAAGATCGTTAGAGCACTAGCTAGACTAACAAAGGAAAAAAGAGAGAACATCCAAAGAAACACAATCAGGAAAGTTAAAGAGAACATTTCCAACAATGCTAAAGAAATAGAAAATATCCTCAGAGATGATTATGAACACCTCTATGCATACAAACTAGAAAACCTACAATAAACGGTTAAAATCTAGAAAACTTATAACCTCTCAAGATTGCACCAAGAAAAATTGAAACCATGAACAGACCAGTAAGTTCTGAAATTGAATCAAAATTAAAAAGTCTACCAACCAGGAAAAGCCCAGGACCAGACAGATTCACAGGGACCAGCTTTAAATAATGCAGTTAGGGCAGAGTAGTTGGGATCAGAGATCAATTATGACTGACAGTGACCTGACAACTGTTGAAGCTGGACGATAAGGGATCACTGTAACTACTCTGCTTTTCTACATGTTGGAAATTTTCTACAAATAAAAGTTAAAAAAAAAAAAAAGTGGTACATGCTTGCAAATAAATTTGAGAAGCTAAAAAGTTAAAAGAAAAATCATAAAAATCACCCATACCAACTGAGATTAAACATTGTTACTATTTGAATAAATAAATATTGCTGAAGAACATGGAAGGTAAGAAAAGGAAAAAGATGACTACAGGTCTGGCCAAGCTAAGAGATAATGACAGCATGTTTTTTTTAAAAAAGAGAAAAGCTGGGAAATACATTTGATTCAGAGGTAGGGACGACAAGTGTGGAGCTGAAACACAAGTCTCTGACAGAGGCAGTAAAAGTAGAAATCATAGGCATAAAGGTATTAACGAAAGCTAAGAAAGTGGCAGCAGCAGCAGTCTGAGGTCACTGCCTGCAGTCCCCACTCTGACCAACCACCAACAGACTTCCTTCCTTCTTTAGCCTCTAACCTGATGCTGAGCCTCAGACATCAGCACAATAGGCAAGAAAGTGTCTATACAGTTACCAATGGCAGGGTGGTTGAAGAAACCTTCTCTCTTTGAGTTTACCAGATGTCCTAAGAAAAGCTGGTGTCAATCCTACTGCAACTGTTACAAAAAATTGAAGAGGAGAAACTCCTCCCTAACTCAGCAGAATTCTGATACCAAAACCTAGCAGAGAGAGAGAGAGAAGAAAGAAAGAGAAAAAAGAAGAAAGAAAGAAAGGAAAAAAAGAAAAGAAAAAGAAAGAGAAAGAAAGAAGAAAGAAAGGGAAAAAGAAAGAAGAAAGAAAAAAACTTCAGGCCAATATCCCTGATAAACAGATGCAAAAATTGTCAGCATTATACTAGCCAAATGAATCCAGCAACACATCAAAAACCTAATCCACCATGATCAAGTAGGCTTTATTACTGGGATGCAAGATTGGTTCAATACACATAAGTCAATAAATGTGATTCATCACATCAATTAAAAACAAAAACCACATGATCATCTATATAATGCAGAAAAAACCTATCATAAAATTTAACACCCCTTCATGTTAAAAATCCTCAAAAAGCTAGAAATTGAAAGAACATGGCTCAAAATAATAAGAGAGATCTATATTGATAAATTATATAGGAATACAGCTGAGAAGATGAAATATCTCTACAATGAGAATTAAAATACACTGCTGAAAGAAATCAGAGATGATATAAACAAATGGAAACACTTTCCACGTTCTTGGATAGAAAGAATCAAAACTCACACTCAACTTTGTACTAAACAGGCAAAAGCTGAAAGCATTCCCCTTGAGGATCAGAACAAGACAAGCTCTCAATACTGTTATTCACCATCCGACTGGAAGTCCTGGCCAGAAGAAATAAAAGGCATCCAACTAAGAAGAGAAGAATTCAAACTATTCATCTTTGCTGATGATATGATTTTATACCTAGAAAACTCCATACTCTCTTCCCAAAAGCTCCTAGATCTGATCAACAACTCCAGCAAAGTTTCAGGATACAAAATCCATGTACAAGAATCAATGACATTTCTATACAACTACAAAGTCCAAACTGAAAGCCAAATTAACAACATCGTCTTATTCAAAATAGGCATACATATAAAAAATATATAGGAATATAGCTAACTAGGGAGGTGAAAGATCTCTACAATGAGAATTACAAAACACTGGTGAAAGACATCAGGGATGACACAGACAAATGAAAATCTTTCCATGCTCATGGATAAAATTATTATTGTTAAAACACCATACTGCCCAAAGCAATTTACAGATTCAATGCTATTTCTATAAAACTACTAATGACATATTTCAGAGAATTAGTAAAATATATATATATATATATATATATATATATATATATATATATATGGAACCAAAATAGAGCTCTTATACCCAAGGCAATCCCAAGGGGGAGGAATCACATTACCTGGTATCAAACAGTATGTTTCTGACACCAAAACAGACATATAGACCAATGTAACAGAATAGAGAACACATAAATAAAGATGCACACCTACAACCATCTGATTTTCAGCAAATTTGATGAAGATAAGCAATGGGGAAAGACTCCATACTCAATAAAACATGCTGGGATAACAGGATAGCCATATGCAAAACATTGAAACTGGACTCTTTTTTTCACCTTATTAAAAAAAAAGCACTCAAAATGGATTTAAAGACTGAAATATAAAACTTAAAACTATAAAAACCCTAGAAGAAAACCTAGGAAATATCACTCTGCAGATAATCCCTGGATAAGATTTTATGATGAAACTGCCAAAAGCAACTGTAGTAAAAACAAAAATTGACAAATGGGATTTAATTAAAGGGCTTCTGCACAGCAAAAGAGACTATCAACAAAGTAAATAGACAACATACAGAATGAGAAAAAATATTTTCAAACTATGCATATGACAAAAGTCTAATATCAACGTCTTTAGGGAACATAAATTAACAAGCAAAAACCAAACAACCACATTTTTAAAAATGGGCAAAGGACATGAGCTAACACTTCTTCAAAGAAGACATACACATGGCCAAAAACGTTCAGCATCACTAATGATTAGAGAAATGCAAATCAAAACCACAGTGGCATACCATCTCACCCAGTCAGAATGGCTATTACTAAAACATCAAAAAATAGCAGATGCTGATGAGGTTGCAGAAAAGAATGGACCACTTTTACACTGCTGTTGGGAGTATAAATTAGTTTAGCCACTGTGGAAAGCAGTTTGGAGATTTCTCAAAGAACTTAAAGCAGAACTACCATTCAACTCAGCAATCCCATTTTTGGGTATGTTCCCAAAGAAATACAAATTGTTCTACCATAAAGGTACGTGTGTGTGAATGTTAAATATAGTACCACTCACAATAGCAAAGGCATGGAGACAACCACGATATATACACACCATGGAATACTATACAGCCATAATAAAACAAGAATGTGTCCTATGCAGCAACATGGTTGCAATCAAAGGCCATTTTCCTGAGCAAATTAATACAGGAATAAAAAGCCAAATGTATACATTCTCACTTACAAGTGGGAGCTAAACATTGAGTACACATGAACACAAAGAACAGAAGACCAGATACCAGTTCCCACTTAAATGTGGAGGGTGGGAGGAGGATGAGGTTCAAAAAACTACCTATTGAGCACTATTTGTATTACATAGGTGGCAAAACAATCTGTACACTCAAGCTCAACAACATGTAATTTACCCATGTAACAAACCTGCACATGTACCTGCTGAACCTAAAATAAAAATTGCAAAGAAAAGTAATTCCATTGCTGAAAGTCTCTTTGTGTTGTCCTGTTGAACGGAAAACTTGTAAACAATTCGGGAAGCAAGAAGGTAGCGCTTACAAATATGGCTAAGGTTTCCATAAACACCTCCTTTGCATAAAGCCAGTGAGCAGTGAGTGCACATCAGGAGTAGTGGGGAAATCTTCTGGGCTTTTGGTCTGGCCTAGATATGAATATTGACTCTGGGGTTGTTTAATTGAGAAGTCTTGAAACAATCTCTTAGATTATTCTTTTAAATCTCTCTTCCAACGTTTGAAAGAGAAAATGAGCTTGATTATGGGAAAGCATGCAGGTTCTTTGCCCCTTGTCTTTTTGCACCCTAACTTTTCTTCTCCCGTGGCCTGTATAATTAAAGGCCCTCTTTCCAATGGTTCTAGCCACATTAGCCTCCTTATTTTCCTTGAACACATTAACTCCACTCCTCAAGTTGATATCTTTTTAGCATGGAATACTCTTCCTTCAGAAATCCACATGATTCACTCTGTCATACATTCAGAGGTTTGCAGAAAATTTACCACATTCAGTGGTTTTCCACAAGCACCCTCTTCATACAAGCACACCTTGTTTTACTTTGCTTTGCTTTATTGCATTTTACAGATGATTGTGTTGTTTTTTTCTTTTCAATTGAAGATTTGTAGCAACCCTGTGTTGAAAAAAAGCCTATATTTTCAACAGCATGTGCTAACTTCATGTCTCTGTGTCACATTTTGGTAATTCTCACAATGTGTCAAATTCTTTCATTATTATTGTATCTGTTATGGTGATCTGTGATCAGTGATCTTTGATGTTACTAGTGGAATTATTTTGAGTTGCTTCAAGGTGTGCCAAGATAAGATGGCAAGCTTAATGGTAAATACCGTATATTTTCTGACTGCTCTGTCCACTCACTGGCCATTTCTCATTGCTTTCTTTCAACTTGTGCTGCCCTATTACCTAAGAAAAAGCAATATTAAAATTGGGCCAACTAAATCCTACAATCGACTCTTAAGTGTTCAAGTGAAAGAAAGAGTTGCATGTCTTTCACTTTAAATATGCAGGAAGCATGCTGAATGCTGAGATATGCTGAAAATTAAGCTTCTTGGACCAAACAACCAAGTTATAGGTGAAAAGGAAAAGTTCTTGAAGGAAATTCAAAATCCTACTTCAGTAGACACATGAATGTGTCTTAAAACAAACAAACAAAAACAGCCTATTGCTGATATAGTCTGGAGAGAAGATCAAACCAGCCACAATATTTCCTTAATCTAATCCAGAGCAAGGCCCTAACCCTCTTCAATTCTGTGAAGATTGAGAAAGGTGAGAGAACTGCAGAAGAAGTCTGAAACTAACAGAGGCAGGTTCATGAGGTTTAAGGAAAGACACTGTCTCCATAACATGAAAGTGCAAGGTGAAGCTGAAAGTTCTGATGCACTAGCTGCAGCAAATTATCAAGAAGATAAATCTACAATTATTGGTGAAGGTGGCTACACTAAACAACAGATTTTTAATGTAGACATAATGGCCTCCTATTGGAAGAAGATGCCATCTGGGTCTTTTACTGCTACAGTAAAAGACCTTTCAAAGCTGCAGAGGACAGACTGACTCTTGTTAGGGACTAATGCAGCTGGGGGCTTTAAGTTGAAGCCAAGGCTCAGTGATCATTTCAAAAATCCTAGGACTGGTAAGAATTATGCTAAGTCAACTCTGCCTGTGCTCTGTAAATGGAAAAACAACACCTGGATGATAGCTCATCTGTTTACAGCATGGCTTACTGACTATTTCAAGTTCACAATGGAGACCTACTGCTCAAAATAGGTGATTATTTTAAAGAGAATATGGCTCATTGACAATCCACCTGGCCACCCAGAGGCTCTAATGAAGATGTACAAAGAGATGAATGTTGCTTTTATGCCTGGTAACACAACATCTGTTCTTCAGTCCATAGCCCATGAATCAAGAAGTAATTTTGATTTTCCGGTCTTATTATTTAAGAAATACATTTCTAAGGCTGTAGTTGCCACAGATAATGATTCCTCTGATGGATCTGGACAAAATTAATCGACAACTTTCTAGAAAAGATTAACCATTCTATATGCCACTCAGAACATTTATGATTTATGGGAGGAAGTCAAAATATCAATGTCAATAGAAGTTTGGAAGAAGTTAATTCTGACCCTTGTGGTTGACTGTAAGGAGTTCAAGACTTTAGCAAAAGAAGTAACTGCAGATGTGGTGGAAATAGCAAGATAAGAATTAGAAGTGAAGCCTGAATATATGACTGAGTTGTTGCAACCCCATGCTAAAACTTTAACAAATGAGGAGTTGCTTCTTATGGATGAGAAAAAAAAAAAAAAAAGATTTCCAAAGAGAGAATCTATTCCTAGTGAAGATGCTATTAACATTGATGAAAAGACAATGAAGAGTTCAGAATATTACATAAACTTAGTTGATATAGAAGCAACAGGGTTTGAGAGTATTGACTCCAATTTTGAAGGAAGTTCTACTGTGGGCAAAATGGTATTAAACAACACCACACACTACAGACGAATGTTTTGTGAAAGGAAGAGTCAATGAATAAAGCAAACTTTATTTAAGAAATTGCCACAGCAATACCATCCTTAAGCAACCACCACTTTGATCAATGAACAGCCATCAACATCAAGGCAAGACCCCGCACTAACAAAAAGATTAAGACTCACTAAAGGCACTAATGATCATTAGCATTTTTTAGCAATAAATTATTTTTTAATTAAGATATGTACATTATTTTTAGACAAAATGCTATTTCAGACTTAATAGACTAAAGTATAATGTAAACATAACTTTTATATGCAATCCAAAACCAAACAATTGCAATATTCACTTTATTGCAATAGTTTGGATCCTGCAATTTTCTCCAATATATGCCTGTAACACTTTTTATATGAAATATTTTATACAAATATTTATAGCAGATGAATTCTAGTGTGCAATTTGCTTGGAAGAAGAACAAAGCAAAAATAAGATCTGAAAAATGTTTACTTGTACATCAGCACATGAAACCACTTGAAAATTGCTAGAGCCATTGACATGAACAAGAAGTAGCATTTATTAGTAATTTTTAGGCTTTTGAAATGCATGTGTTTACATAATTTCATTGAATCTAACAACTTTGTGAGGTAGATATTATTTAGCAATGCATTTTACAAATAAGGAAAATGATGTTTTAGGAAGCAAAGTAGGAGAAAGCAAACCCCATTCTTTCAGTTTGAGACTGTTGTCTCTCTCAATAAGAGCAAGCATTTTCAAAATGTTTTCTTATGTAACTATTATAACATTCTAATGTTAACAACAAATTTGTTTATTATAATTTAGAATATGGAATATTTACTTCTTTTAGCCATGTGTTATATTTCAAGACAATTTTTATACAGTAATAATAATATTATTATAATATTATTATTGCTAATTTGAGTACTTTTCCTTGAGGTATGGGTTGAAATGACCTACCCTTTTCGTTAGAAAATTATGTCATTCACCACAAATTAGTTCTACCTGTGTTTGAACTTTATATAAAAAAATCATTGGGTATATGTTCCTTTGTATTGATTTATTTTACTCCAAATTATGTCTGTGATGTTTATCCGTATCAGTGTATGCAATAGGAATTGGTTTATTTATATTACTGTATAGTATTCCGTGGTATGAATATATCCTAGCCTATGTCTTCAATCTTCTGCTTATGACTGTAAGGATTGTTTCCAGTTTGAAGGTGCTATAAATAATGCTTACTATGTATGTTATTCTACATGACATTTTAAATGCATATATACACATAAATGTTCAGCATATACCTAAGAGAAAAAGTGCTGAATTATGATATTTTTATATTCAGTTTTAATACATAGTTCTAGATTTTCATTTCTGTCAGCAATCTATGAGTTCCAGGAGCTCCATATCATCAATAGTAGTGATACTGTCATTGTTTTTGAAAGTGGGTGTGTAGTATCTTACTGTGGCTTTTGTCAAGATATTTCTGATGTTCTGAAAATGAATGACTTTTCCCATGTTTATTGAAATTTCTTTTGTAAAATTTCTATCCAAATTGTTTGCACATTTTAAATTGAGCCATCTCTTATTTTCTTATATTTGAGGTACCAGCCTTTGGTTAGTGACATGTTTTGCAACTGTCTTCTCTCACTTTATGATTTGCTGTTTTATCTTAATAGCTTTGTTAAGGTATAATTGACAGTATTTGCTACATAGTTTTAAAATTTGCAACCTGTCATTTGTATACACCAGGGCAACTATTACGAAAACTAAGATTCTCTGTGACCTTTTACAATTTCTCCTGATGCCCCTTTCAGTCTAATTTTTCCCCCTTTGACCTGTCTTCCAATGAACTAATTTTTATTAAAAGGGTTTGATTTGTTATTAAAGGATTTCCAACCATGACATTATTGCATATTGGTCTGGATGATCGTTTACTGTTGAGGGCTGTCTTGTGCAGTGCAGTGTGTTCAGCAGTATCCTTAACCTTTACCTAAAAAATGCCAGTAGAGCCTCTCAGATGGCACAACCAAATATCTCCAGACATTGCCAAATATCCCTTGTGGGTGGGGCAAAATCATTTATGATTGTGAAATACAAAATATATTCATTGGATTATAATTTCCGTCCCATTTGTATGTCCTAGAATGTCCGTGCAACTTTTTAAACAGTTTTCAATTCTCCATTTGTATTCTATTCATTAACATATAAGGAGTTTTTGTAAAATACAAGTCTGAGAACTCTAAAATCAGGATCACCATTTTTTTCTTTTATTTTCTATTTTGATCTTGGTTTTAAGTCAAATCTTAACCTATTTATATGATATTGCTATCGGTTTTAATGGGATGCACATATTTCAATCCAATTAAGTACTAAGATAACTAAAGCTGAACTTCAGTTCTTGTAAGGAAAGGTTTATTTCATGTTTACCCTTATTTCTAAGATATAGCCTTCCTGAGTGTTCATGCAAAACAAATGATCTTTACCAAATTAGTTCAAATATTGTGGAAGACAGTCTAGCAATTCCTCAAGGATCTAGAAATAGAAATACCATTTGACCCAGCAATCCCATTACTGGGTATATACCCAAAGGATTATAAATCATTCTACTATAAAGACACATGCACACGTATGTTTATTGCAGCATTGATCACAATAGCAAAGACTTGGAACCAACCCAAATGCCCATCAGTGATAGATTGGATAAAGAAAACGTGACATATATACACCATGGAATACTTTGCAGCCACAAAAAAGGATGAGTTCATGTCCTTTGCAAGGACATGGATGAAGCTGGAAACCATCATTCTTGGAAGACTAACACAGGAATAGAGAACCAAACGCTGCATGTTCTCACTCATAAGTGGTTGTTGAACGATGAGAACACATGGACACAGGGAGGGGAACATCACACACTGGGGCCTGTCAGGGAATGGGGGGCTAGGGGAAGGATAGCATTAGGAGAAATACCTAATGTAGATGACTGGTTGATGGGTGTGGCAAACTACCATGGCACGTGTATCCCTATGTAACAAACCTGCACATTCTACACATGTATCCCAGAACTTAAAGTATAATAAAATAATAATACTAATAAATTATCATTTAAAATTGTACCACTAGAATGTATAGCAATATATTTCAAAAGAAGTACTGGTCAGAATAAATAATATTTTCTAACTATTAGCCCTTGTCAGGGTTTCTAAGAACCCCTGAGAAAACTGAGAAAGCATCACCACTTACAAAAATTTCCTTAAGAATTTAAGTCTGCCTTAGATATTCAAATTCTCCTACTTTCAAAGGGTCTGGAACTTCAATCTTTGCCTTCCGTATCTGTGGTACTAGCCCATCTATGCTCAGCTTTTCAGCCTCGTAACCTATGCTTTAGGAATGGACCATTCTCGCATGGAGAAAAGCAGCACAAAATGCAGACCCATTCACCTCTCTTGGCTTCCCTTCTTTTCCAAAGTTTTGTGATGCAATTCACAGTGTCTTCTGGGCTCCATGCACCTTCAGCCAGATGTTTTTACATACTTTACAGCTTTTCTAGTTTTTGTCAAAGTGATGGTTGTTTCAAAGCAGTGTAGACAGTAATTGCCAGAAAGCTTTTATTATTTTTTTGTTAAACATCTCATCTGCAGAATGCTGGAGTGTTTTAGGACTTGAGCATGTGGCTATTTTTTCTTCTTCTATACTCTTCTCTCGTAAGTGATGAGTTTTAGTTCACAGCTTTAGTTTTCTATTTTGTCTGTCTTTTTGTTTTGCCTTTTTTAAACAAACAAAAAAAGGATCATATGACACTTCTTTTTAAAGTCTTACATGGTAATGGCAACAAGAAAATAATCAACATACAAAATAATAAAAACAGATAATAGTCTTTCCCCAAATTTGTACTTTTCCAGTTCCACTGAAATATACAATGTCAGTAGGTTGGTTTATGACATTACAACTTCTCTTCTTGTTCATATGCACTTGTACAAACCTGTGCCTAACGCCTCATCACCCAGGATTTCAAATAATTAGGTAGTTGCTCATTTTGACAAAGTTGACTTATGTGAGTGTGTTAGTATGTATTTAAATGTTCTTCTCTTGATTGAAAATGTATCATGTACTGTGAGCACCCCTCCAAGTCCTTGCATGGGGACATAAGTCATTGTTTTGAAGGCTTGCATAGTGTTATATAGTATAGCCATATCATAATTTTTTAAATTACCTTCCTGTTGGAGGACAATGAGTTTATGTTCATGTATTTGTCATAATAATGCCTATATATAGTTTGTGTGTGTGTATATATGTATATGTGTGTGTGCATGTACATATAGAAAAAGACTTGGCACTGTAGACTTACTGGATCAAATGGCTTATATATTTTAAATGTGACATATATTCCTCTATCACATTCCAAAATATCTGTATCTATTAATATTACCATTTGCGTTGCTTAAGAAACCTCAAGTCACCAAATTATCAATTGTCCAAGACATTTTCGAGTTTTCAAAATTTCAGATAATCCAAAAGTGAAATTGATTTCCTTTAGCTTTAGTTTGCTCTTCCTAATAGAAGACCACTACAACCTGAACACACACACACACACACACACACACACACACACCCATCCCTTAATACAATACAAAGCCAAAAATACCTAAAGTGCCAAGCAAATGGCAACGTGATTCAGTGTTAATCTATAGAGAGATCATTAGAATGTCAAAATAAAAATTGTAAAAGTCAATACATGCTTAATGCACTGACACCTGAGGCTGACTTATTATGTCAAGGAGATGGAACATGAAAGATTGCCAGGGAAGGTTTGTGCAGATCAGCTTGAGGAGGAAGGGCAAATAGGAGGCACAAAGATCTTACTGTATGAGGTACATTACAAAATCATGAGATTGAGATAAAATTAAATGTGCATGCTTTCTCTCTTCATTAGGGATTTATTCAGTATAATATTCTAAATTCTAGATTTTTCATATCACTCATCTGAAATGAGCAGCATTCTCAGATTGAATTTTTTTTTATTACAGACTCTGATGGGATTTTACCTGCTCTTACTAACGTTGGGCATATGAACTTTTCCCCTAATATCCAAGTAGCTCTATCCAAAGTAGTTATTTATTTATAATAATGCCAAAAATATTATTAAACTTAGGATTGTTATTTGTAGAAATGACTGAGTCTACATTCTATAATGAGAACCCTTTATTCTTTACTGTAACACACATAAACAAGCATATACTACAAATTATACAGAGAAGGTTCACATTAACTTGTTCATTTTCATTAAGTCATTCTTGATGTTATTTGCAAGTGTGGCTCAAGGAATGACCTCGGTGCTAGACAAGTCTGTATTTTCTTTTTTATAGCTTTTGCTCTTCTCGTCTGACAATTTGTCCTGTTAGAATGGCTAGACTGCTTTATTGACTTTTTTTAATCTTTGCCTAAGTATTTCCTTAAATTTTAAATTATTAATTATCCCTTTTTCCTAAATATTTTAAATCTCTCCTTCTGAACTGGATCTGTTATGTCTGAATTTAAACTGTCTTATGTCTCTAATCATGAACAGAATAAACAAATAACCTCCAAAATTATATCAGAACCATGCTTCTAAATCCTGCTCTCTCTTGCTTTCCTTCAACAATGAACTTCTCAAAAGTGATGTCTCTTCCATTCATCCCTCAGCCCACTACAGTCAAGATTTAGCCCCCTCCCCTCCACTCCCTTGAAACAATTCACATTAAGATTATCAGTGACCTCCAGTAGTACCTGATCTCTCAGAGTATCATTCATCAACCCTTCTTTCTTTCCGTTTTGGTAAATAACAATTTTCTCCACTATAATGAAGTAATACTTCTTAATTGCTTATTCTAACATTCTAGCTTCCTCCCCTCCCCCTGTGCAGGTTCATTCTTCTCCAGCTACTGTCATCTCTCAGCAGCAGGTGCACTGAAAGCAACTCCTCACTGTGCTCCCCAACCTGTTCACTCCTGCATCATGCTCATTTTATTTCACATTGTAGCTAGAACAATATTTCCAAAGAGAAAGCCTGATGATGTTATGCCCCTGAAAGCTTTTTAATGACTTTCCATTTTTCTTTGGAAAAAGACCCACATCCTCCACCCGTCCCACATGACCCTATAAAAGCTCTAGCTCTGACCATATCTCCAGTCTCATCTTGTTCCACACTCTTTACCGTGGTCACTCACATGTTCTCCCCATGGCAGGGTCTTGGTAAATAATCTTTCTTCTGCTGGTAATGCTTTTCCCTCTGTCTAAGGCTTGGAAATGCCTGCTGGTTCTTCATATCTGTTTCATCATGTTTTCCTGAGGGATCCTACCTGACACCCAGATTAAGTCATATTTCCTTTATGCATTAACAACACGGACATTTCCTTCATGCCATTCATCACAATAAAAAGTATGACATTATACATTAACTTACCTAATACTTTCCTATTTTCTGGCTATGTACTGGTGGCATCCTGAGGACAGAATCTATGTCAACCTATACTCACTAGGGCATCCCTCGTGCCTAGCATGATTCCTTGCATATAGTAAGTACTGAACTACAAAAACTATGAAACCTTCTTCCACTCATATTTATGGAAGTCTTATTTCTCCCAGCAGGCTCTGAAAATCTATTTATAGGTGTCCAGTGGGGCAGCACTCTTCCTAGGATTTTTTTTCTATTTTTCTCAGAAATGTGCTGAGATGTATATCAACAATATCTACCATCTGGATTGTATAGAATGTTTTATTAATGACCCCAATTTTTGTGTCTACCTGCACCCACTTTTCCATGTGACTTTATTGTTTCTCTCATTCGGAAGCCAGAGTAACTTTTTCCACCCTGAATTTTGGATTCAGAAATAGGACTTGCCTTCACCTTCATAAGCAGAGGTCTGGAAATAACTATTACAGTGGGCTTGCTCTTTGGCATCATTGGTCTCACCATAGCAGGAGCTTACCCAGAACCGTGACTGCTCCTAAGCTCAGAATGAGAGACAACTGAGACAAAGCTACCTACAGCTGAGCCCTGTTGGATTGGCCAATCCCTAGCAGACCTATGGACATGTAAGCTAAATAAATGCTCATTACATGCTTCTGAGATTTTGAGGATGGTTGTTACACAGCATTATTGTGGCCACAGTTAAATGTTACAAGGTGTTAGAAAGATTAAATGAGATTAGAATGCAAAACATTTGAAGCAGAGGCTACTCCTTTCCCTGTATTTTCCATCAATTGAGTTGGTATGAAAATGACACACTCTCTGCAGCTTTGTACTTTCTTAATGTCCAGCTGAAACTTTCATATGTCATAGAATAAGATAGAACTATACACTGGGGTCTATTGGAGGGGAGTGGGGAGGGGGACAGCGGGGGGTGGGGAGTTGGGGAGAGATAGCATGGGGAGAAATGCCACATATAGGTGAAGGGGAGGAAGGCAGCAAATCACACTGCCACGTATGCACCTATGCAACAATCTTGCATGTTTTTCACATGTACCCCAAAACCTAAAATGCAATAAAAAAAAAAAAGAATAAGATAGAAAACTAGTTCCCATCAGTCTGACAGAGCCAAAGGTAGACAATTATGATGGTGAAGGCAGAAGCTACTATTTATTGGGCATCAGCTCTTTTTAGAGTTGCATGGCTCTTTTTAATGGTATCTTTGCTTACTCTTTCATTTATCCTCTTGTTTTTATTGCTTTTGTTTCCTTTTTTTGATATGCATGGTTCTTTGTTTCTTTGTTTTGTTTCATCATTATTTTAAGTTCTTGAGGTGAAGAATGCCATTCGTAATTTTAATTTTTCTTCTTTTCTTGTATGAATATCTATGGCTATATCTACCTTTGCCCTCCACTACAAGTATAGCACTCACTGCATTCCTCAATTTTTTATATGTGGTGTTTCCTTTGCCATTTATTCCTAAATATTCCACAGTTGGATTATTTTCTCTTTGACTCAAGAATTATTTTTAAATGCTTTGCTTTTGCTAAGCACAACAGCACAATAGCAAAAGCAAAGCATTTTTAAAAAGCAGAGCATTCAAAAACATTACATATGTGTATGTGTTTAAAATTCTCTATATACTATGATCTTAAAAAAAAAATTCAGGAGGGTGGGAAAGAGACTACCTCCTCTTCCTCCATAGCTAGCCAATTTTCAGAGCTAACAAAGTGACCAGCAAGGGGTATGCCTTTGATTTGTAAACTAAACCTATGTACCGCAGCAGGCACTAGTCCTCTGCCTTGATTATCCCAGCACCAGATACCACACAACTACAGACCACCCTATACCCCAGAGTGTGCTAGAATTATCCCAACTAGCCAATTCTAAACTGTTCATTCTGCCCTGCATTGTTTTTGTCTTGATATCTCCATCCATTCTGGCTGCTATAACAAAATACAGTAACCTGGATGGCTTATAAACAACAGAAAATTATTTCATACAGTTTGGGAGGTTGTGAAGTTCAAGATCAAGGTGCTGGCAGTTTCCTTGTCTGGTGAGACCCTGCTTTCTGGTTCATAGATAGCACCTTTTAGCTGTGTATTCACATGGTAGAAGAGAACTCTGGTCTCCTCAGCCCCTTGTAAGGGTGTTAATCTCATTCATGGGGACTCCAGCCATGTGACATAATCATTTCCCAAAGGCCTCAACTCACAATGCCATCACCTTTGGGGTTAGGTATAAACATATGTATTTTGGAAGAGCACAAACATTCAGACCACAGCATGTGAAAACTCCAGTCCAGGCTCTGCATTAATGGTTTTCCCTGGCCCACTGGACCCTTTTCAGCAGCTGTCCCTCTTGTCTTTAGGGCCTGTGAGTGTAATGAACTTTGTCTTCCTGAGCCTTTTCTCTGTCTCCTCTTGTGGCCCCAGTTGACTATACATTATATATATAAACATATTGTCTGAATAAAAACAGATTTAGTCAAAATTGGCTGGTTTTGACAGGTGTTTTATTGGAGGTATATATATCTAACTTAATTTCATTATATTCAGGTAAGGTGGACTATAAATTATAAATTCTTTAGTATTTATTGAAATTACCCTGTGACTGAAAATATCGATAGAATGGTTTTTATTACTTCATTTTCTATTGCTAAGGATTCCTTTCAAATAGTCTATAAGATACTATGCAGCCATAAAAAGGAATGAGATCATGTCCTTTGCAGGGACATGGATGGAGCTGGAAGCCATTATCCTCACCAAACTAATGCAGGAACAAGAAACCAAATGCTGAATGTTCTCACTTATAAGTGGGAGCTGAACCATGAGAACACATGGACACATGAGGGGAAACAAAACACACTGGGGCCTGTCAAGCTGTGCAGGGAAAGGAAAGCATCAGGGACAATAGCTAATAGATGCTGGGATTAATTCATAGGTGATGGGTTGATCTCTGCAGCAAACCACCATAGTACACATTTATCTGGGTAACAAACCTGCACATCCTGCACATGTATCCCGGAACTTAAAATAAAAGTTGAAAAAAATTTATACAATCATCATTTGTTAATGTATATTTAAATTCTGAGGCAAGTATATTTTTAAAAGCCACTAATTTATTTACATTTTTTCTATAATTTTATTTTGTATAAATAAATAAAACAAAATTTTAATCATAAAATAATTACACTATTAGTACTTAATAGAAATTTTATCTTAAAATATATATAGTCAGATGTTAATATTATTATGTTAAAATACTCTTTTTCTCTTTTATTTTAAACCACTCTATTTCCTCAACCTAGAGAAATCTCATAAACGCATAAAGCTGCAATGCATACATTTAATCTGAGAACCACTGTTAGCAGATACCTTTAAACAACATTTTGTTCTTTGATTTGCTTAGTTGGAAGTTATGGATTTCAATTTTATTGTTTTAATAGTTACCTTTAAATTTTTAACATGCAATATCTCACTTTAATTGAAATATTAAGTCAATCAAGGCAATCTTTGTTAAATTTTGGTACCAATTTTATGCTAACAGATAAAATTAATTTTTGAAGCTTCTATTTATGTTGTAGAACTGCTTAACTATTATTGAAATATTTTATTATATAAAATATTTTTTGCAGAACTCCCTGTAAAACTATCTGGCCATACTGTTTTCAGGAATTGGGAAATAGCTCTTTGACAACCTGCTTATTACTTTCAGAACCTATAAGGATTTTCCAAATATTTTTCAGGAAATTTGTTAAATTTAGTAAGATGCATGATATTTGAAAATCTACTAAACAACTTTGGTTATTTTATTCCTTAAAATATATTTGGTATATTTATGTATTCTTCCTTAATAATTTGAACCATTCATACTTACTGATTGTCTTAATTCTTAGAGCACTGATTCTTCTTATTTTGTCTCTGACTCTTCATTTATTTTCTCTCTCTTTCCCTCTCTTATTTATTTATTTTTTAATAGACAGGATATTGCTCTGTTGCCCAGGCTAAAGTGTAATGGCATGGTCATGGCTCACTGCAGCCTCAAACTCCTGATTTTGAGTGACCCTCCCACCTCAGCCACCCAAATAACAAGTACTACCTGCACGTACCAACATGCCTGGATAATATTTTTATTTTTTGTGGAGATAGAGTCTCACTGTGTTGCTCAGACTGGTCTCAATCTCCTGGGCTCAAGCAATCCTCCTGCCTCAGCCTCCCAAAGTGCTGGGATCACAGGTGTGAGCTACCACACCTGATCTTCCTTTTGTATGGTTACTGTCACTGGTGTACTTTTCAATTGGGAGCTCATCTCCAGTGGACTCGCAGGATTCACAAGAATCCTGTGAATGAATCTATAGAACAGTTCTGTGTTGTTTCTAAAGAGTTTCTGTGGATTTCAAAGGTTCTATTCCATTGGTATGTTATTTTCTTGATTTGGGCTTCTAGCACCAAATATTACTAGTAAATTCAGATCCCATAATCTTAGGTGGCACAATCCTGGAATTTAGATTTCTCAATGGTGATTTATTTTTTTTTTAATTTCATCTATCCAAAGTCTAGAATGTAGGCAAGATTCTTCACTGCATCCGTAATTCCTTGTAGAAGCATTTGTCAGTATCTATATTTGAGGAGATGTTACTACTTTAATATTTAGGATCTAGGTTCCAGTGGGCTACAGTTCTTTTGTTTTACTCCTGTGAAGGTTTTAGAACCCTAGGCCCCCAGCCATTCTGTCTTTTTATTAATTTCTTTTAAAATTTCAATAGGTTTTTGGGGAACAAATGGTGTTTGGGTTCTTTGGTGGTGATTTCTGAGATTTTGGTGCACCCATCACCCAAAGAGTGTACCCTGTACCCAATGTGTAGTATTTTGTTTCTCACCCGCCCCCTACTCTTTTTCCTGAATCGCCAAAGTCCAGTGAATCATTCTTACAGCTTAGCTCCCACATACGAGTGAGAACTTACAATATCTGGCTTTTCATTCCTGAGTTAGTTCACTTAGAATAATAGTCCCCAATTCCATCTAGATTGCTGCAAATATCATTATTTCCTTCCCTTTTTATGGCTGAGTAGTATTCCATGTTACATATATCCCACATTTTCTTTATCTACTCGTTCATTGATGGGCATTTGGGCTGGTCCCATATTTCTGCAATTGCAAAGTGTGCTGCCATAAATATATGTGTGCAAGTATCTTTATGGTATAATGACTTATTTTCCTCTGGGTAGATACCTAGTAGTGAGATGGCTGAATCAAACAGTAGATCTACTTTTAGTTCCTTAAGGAATCTCCACACTGTTTTCCATAGTGGTTGTACTAGTTTACATTCCAACCAACAGTGTAAAAGTGTTCCCTTTTCACCACACCATATTATTTTTAATTTTTTTTATTATGGCCATTCTTGCACGAATGAGGTGGTATTGCATTGTGGTTTGGATTTACATTTTCCTGGTAATTAGTGATGTTCAGCATTTTTCCATATACTTCTTGGCCATTTGTATACTTTCTTTTGAGAATTGTCTGTTCATGTCTTGATCCCACTCTTTGATGAGATTGTTTTTTTTCTTGGTGATTTAATTTCTTTGTAGATTTGGAATATTAGTCCTTTGTTGTATGTATAGACTGTGACGATTTTCTCCCATTCTGTGGGTAGTCTGTTAACTCTTCTGATTATCTCTTTTGCTGTGCAGAAGGTTTTTAGTTTAATTGAGTCACATCTATTTATCTTTATTTTTGTTGCATTTGCTGTGGGGTTTTTAGTCATGAAGTACTTGTCTAAGCCAATATCTAGAAGGGTTTTTCTGATGTTATGTTTTAGAATCTTTACAGTTTCAGATCTTAGACTTAAGTCTTTGATCTGTCTTGAGTTGATTTTTGCATAAGGTAAGAGATGAGAATCCAGTTTCATTCTGCTATATTTGGCTTGCCAATTATCCAAGCAACATTTTTTGAAAAGGGTATTTTTTCCCCACTTCATGTTTCTGTTTGCTTTGTTGAAGATCAGGTAGCTGTAAATATTTGACTTTATTTCTGGATTATCTCTTCTGTTTCATTGGTCTATGTGCCTATTTTTATACCACTACCATGATGTTCAGGTGACTATACATTATAATATAGTTTGAAGTTGGGTAATGTGATGCCTCCAGATTTGCTCTTTTTTGCTTAGTCTTGCTTTGGCTATGTGGGCTCTTTATTGGTTCCATATGAATTTTAAGATTGTTTTTTCTAGTTCTGTGAAGAATAATGGCGGTATTTTTATGGGAATTGCATTGAATTTGTAGATTGCTTTTGGCAGTATGTTCATTTTCACAATATTGATTCTACCCGTCCATGAGCATGGGATGTGTTTCCATTTGTTTGTGTCACCCATAATTTCTTTCAGTAGTGTTTTGTAGTTTGCCTTGGAGAAATCGTTTACATCCTTGGTTAGTATATTTCTAAGTATTTTTTGCAGCTAATGTAAAAGAGGTTGAGTTTTTTATTTGATTCTCAGCTTGGTCACTGTTGGTGAATAACAGGATTACTGATTTGTGTACAATAATTTTGTATCCTGAAATTTTGCTGTATTTACCAGTTCTAGGAGCTTTTTGAATGACTCTTTAGGGTTTTCTAGGTACACAATCTTATCATCAGTGAACAGTGACAGTTCGACTTCCTTTTTACTGATTGGATGCCCTTTATTTCTTTATCTTGTCCAATTGAACTGGCTAGGACTTCCAGTACTATGTTGAAGAGAAGTGCTGGAAGTGGACATCCTTATCTTGTTCCTTATCAGAGGAAGTGCTTTCAACTTTTCCCCATTCAGTATAATGTTGGCTGTGGGTTTGTCATAGATGGATTTTATTATCTTAAGAAATGTCCCTTCTATGCTGATTTTACTGAGGGTTTAAATCAAAAAAGAATGCTGGGTTTTGTCAAATGCTTTTTCTGCATCTATTGAGATGAACATGTGATTTTTGCTTTTAATTTTGTTTATGCACTGTATCACATTTATTGACTTATATATGTAAAATCATCCCTGCATCTCTGGTATGAAACCCACTTGATCATGTTAGGCTATCTTTTTGATATGTTCTTGGATTTGGTTCGCTAGAATTTTTGGGGGGATTTTTGCATCTATATTTATTAGGGATATTGATCTGTAGTTTTCGTTTTTTCTTATGTCCTTCCCTGATTTTGATATTGGGGTGATATTTGCAATATAGAATGATTTAGGGAGGATTTCCTCTTTCTCTATCCTGTGGAATAATGTCAACAGGATTGGTACCAATTCTTATTTG
This sequence comes from Aotus nancymaae, assembly GCF_030222135.1. NCBI lineage: Eukaryota > Metazoa > Chordata > Mammalia > Primates > Aotidae > Aotus > Aotus nancymaae. Next base: position 13,790,747 of record NW_026988417.1, on the reverse strand, counting down.
AATGTCTGGTAGAATTCAGCTCTGAATCTATCTGAGCTTTTTTCTATCCTGAACTTTTTTTTGTTGACAATTTTAATACATTTCAATCTCACTGTTTGTTTTTGGTCTGTTCAGAGATTCTATAACTTGCTGGTTTAATCTAGGGGGGTTGTATACCTCTGGGTATTTATCCCTCTTCCCTAGATTTTCTAGTTCATGCACACAAAGGTGTTCATAGTAGCCTTGAATAATCTTTTGTAGCTCTGTCATCAAGTTGTAATATCCCTCGTTTCAGGTCTAATTGAGTTTATTTGGATCTTCTCTCTTGTCTTTTTGGTCAAAGAATAAGCTTTTTAATTTATGTTTTGTAGTTAATTTTGTTTCAATTTCACTTATTTTTGCTCTGATCTTTATTTCTTTTCTTCTGCTGGGTTTGGGTTTGGATTGTTCTTATTTCTCCAGTTCCACGATAAATGACCTGAGATTGTTCATTTGTGGTCTTTGAGACTTTTTTATGTAGGCATTTAATGCTATAAACTTTCCTCTTAGCCCTGCTTTTGCTGTATACCAGAGGTTTTGCTAGGTTGTGTCACCATTATAGTTCAGTTCAAATAATTTTTTAATTTCCATTTTGATTTCATTGTTGACTCAATGGTTATTCAGGAGCAGGTTATTTAATTTCCATGTATTTTTATGGTTTTGAAAATTTTTTTGGAGTGGGTTTCCAATTGTATTCCACTGTGGTCTGAGACACTACTTGATATAATTTTGATTTTCTTAACCTTACTGAGACTTGTTTTGTGGCCTATCATATGGTCTATCTTGGAGAATGTTCCATGTGATGATGAATAGAATGTATATTCTGCAGTTGTTGGGAAGAATGTTCTATCTGTTAAGTCCATTTGTTGTAGAGTATAGTTTAAGTTCATTGTTTCTTTGTTGACTTTCTGTCTTGATGGCCCATCTAGTACTGTTAGTGGAATATTAAAGTCCCCTACTATTATTGTGTTGCCATCTATCTCATTCCTTAGGTTTAGTACTAAGTGTTTTATAAATTTGTGAGCTCCAGTGATAGGTACATATATACTTAGAATTGTGAATTTTCCTGTTAGATTAGTCCTTTTAGTTTTTTTAAATTGTTGTTGCTTTAAAGTTTGTTCTGTGTCTAATATAAGAATAGCTACTCCTGCTTGCTTTTAGTGTCCATTGCACGGAATATCTTTGTCCACCCCTTTACCTTAAGTTTATGGGAGTCTTTATGTGTTAGGTGGATATTTTGAAGACAACAGACACTTGGTTGGTAAATTCTTATTCATTCTGCCTTGCTGTATCTTTCAAGTGGAGCCTTTAGGACATTTATTTTCAATAGTAGTAATAAGATGTGAGATACTATTCTATTCATCATGGTATTTTTGCCTGAATACCTTTTGTTTTTTCTTTTTACCACTTGTGTTATTGTTATATAGTCCTGTGAGATTTATACTTTAAGGAGATTCTATTTTGATGTATTTTTAGGATTTGTTTCAAACTTTAGAGCTTCTTTTAGCAATTCTTGTAGTTCTGGCTTGGTAGTGGCAAATTCTCTCGGCATGTGTTTGTGTGGAAAAGACTGTATCTTTCCTTCATTTATGAAAAGCTTTTTCATTTATGAAGTTTCACTGGATACAAAATTGTTGGCTGATAGTTGTTTTGTTTAAGGAGGCTAAAAATAGGACCCCAACCCTTCTAGTTTGTATGGTGTCTGCTGAGAAATCTGCTGTTAATCAGATAGATTTTTCTTTATAGGTTACCTGATGCTTTTGTCTCACAGCTCTTAAAATTCTTTCCTTTGTCTTAATTTTAGATAACCCGGGGCCTCCTGACAGCTGAACTGTGATAACTTGATAACTATGTGCTTAGGTGATGATCTTTTGTAATAAATTTCTCAGGTGTTTTTTGATCTTCTTGTATTTGGATATCTAGATCTATAGGGAAATTTTCCTTGATTAATCCCCCAAATACATTTTCCAAACTTTTAGATTTCTTTTCTTCCTCAAGAACACTGATTATTCTTAGATATCAGTGTTAACATAATCCCAAACTTCTTGGAGGCTTTGTTCATTTTTCTAATTCTTTTTTCAATGTCTTTGATGGATTGGATTAATGCAAAAGCCTTGTCTTTGAGCTCTGAAGTTCTTTCTTCTGCTTGTTTGATTCTATTCCTGAGACTTTTCAGTGCATTTTTTAATTTCTCTGTGCCCTTGATTTCCAGAAGTTGTGATTATTTTTTATTTATGCTTTCTATTTCACTGAAAAATGTTTGTTTCATATCTTATATTATGGTTGCGGTTTCTTTAAGTTGGACTTCACCTTTCTCTGGTGTTTCCTTGAAGAGTTTAATATTTGAGCTTCTGAATTCTTTTTTCTGGCAATTCAGAGATTTTATCTTGGTTTGGATCCATTGCTGGTTAGCTGGTATGAAGTTTTGGGGTGCTAAAAAACCTTATTTTGTCATATTACCAGAATTGTTTTTCTGGTTCCTTTTTATTTGGGTAGACTATGTCAGAGGAATCATCTGGGATTCAAGGGCTGCGGTTCAGATTCTTTTGTCCCATGGAGTGGTCCCTTGATGTGATGTTTTCTTCCTTTTCCTAGGAATGGAGCTTCCTGAGAGCCCAACTCTAGTAATTGCTTTTGCTCTTCTGGGTCTAGCCACCCAGGGGAGCTACTAGCCTCCGAGCTGGTACTGGGGAGTGTCTGCAAAGAATCCTGTGATGTGATCTGTCTTCAGGTCTTACAGCTATGGATACCAGCACTTGCCCCAGCAGAGATAGCAGGGGAGTGAAGTGGACTCTGAGGGTACTTGGTTGTGTTTTTGTTTAGTCCACTACTTTTGTGTTGGTTTTGGCCTCTAGCCAAAAGGTGGCCCTTTAAGAGTGTATCAGCTGTGGTCCTTATAGGGAGGATGCAAACTTGCCGTAGGGGTACCTGGTTAAGTACTCAGGATTCTCAGGCAGTGAGCAGGGCCATAGGACTCCCAGGAGATTATGACCTCTGTTTTTGGCTACCAGGGTGGGTAGAGAAAGATCAGCATGTGGGCAGGGATTGGCATGTCTGAGGTCCACCTCTCCTTGGGTGGGGCTTGCTGTGGCTGGTGTAGGGGATGGGAGGATGGTTCCAACTCCAGTAGAGTAATATTCCCAGGAGGATTATGGCTGCCTCTGCAGAGTCATACAGGTCACCAGGGAAATGGGGGAAAGCTGGCAGTTACTGGCTTCACCTTGCTCCCATGCAGCTGTTAGTTCTAAAGGCTGGTCTCACTCCTGCTGTGGCCCCCGCAAAGAGCACCAAGTCTATTTCCAGGCAGCCAATGACCAGGGCTGAGAATTTGCCTCAGACTACAAGCCTCCCCAGTAAGACAGCAAGCAGACTCACCAATTTTTGGCATGTCAGAGAGCCTGCAGTGGTGATCTAGTTCATTCCAAGGATCTGTGAATTCTCTTGTGTTTCCTGTTATGTTCCTGAGGTAGTTCTTGGAGCAAAAGTTTACTGTGTATCTCCACACACTGCTCTGTCCATCCAAGTGGGAGCCGCAAGCTAGTCCTGCTTCCCATCCACTATCTTAATCCTTTGTGCCATTTTGTCTTTTTAATGAGACCAACGCCTCTAGGCTTTGCCATGGTGTCAGATGGTCCTTATTATCATGACTTTGAGTTCTACCTACATTTTTTCACATCTATATTTTGCTTTGTTTTAAACTTGCATATAAACATATATTTACATATAAGTTATTTTATATTTGAAAATATTTTTTATCCGAAATTGTTTAATGTTTCAAAATATTGAAAATATTTTGCCAGAATTTTTATAAATGTATTGCAGGACTCTAGAAGGGAAATCTATTCAAGTTTTCTCTGCCATATTGTCAGAAATTGTCTCTACTTACTTTAAATAATAAAAAAATTGAGGCTAGGTTGAATTAAGATTCTCCTAAGGACTCATAGCTATTAAAAAGCAGGATTAAAATTAGAATACAAATGATCACAATGCCTAGCATTGTCCTTAATGTATAAAAGAGTCTCAATAAATGCTTAATATTTAAATGTCTGCATTTAACAAGAGAAATAATAAATACTTTATTTGGTGTTGCCATCAATGATGGAGTGAGTCAGAGTAACAAATCTCTTCGTTTCTAAACTTCACAGCTGAAAGAAGGCCTCAAGAGTCAGAGATGTCTTGGATATTTCTGTATTTCAGCCTTTACTACCCAGATACCCAAATAAGAAATAATTAACCCTGGATGCTGCCTCAGTCCAGGTAAGGAGATCTGCAATGTGATGCTGGCATTTTGAGAATGCTCAGTAATTTATCATTCAAGTCCTTTGCAAATGTTGTATATTTCTTTTCTGAATCATCCTGATCCTTCATCTATCCAGTAGTCACGTTTTGAACAAAGCAAATGTTAACAGAGGACAAGGCAGCCAGCATTTTAATCCAGCTTTATACGCTGGCTGAATTTCAGATAATTTACAAAGAGCTGTGAAGAAGAAAGATCTATTACCTGTATTATTTCAAGAGAGAGAGAGAGAAAAAAAACTAATTCAGTTACACAAAATGTATTAAATTATTCATTGGGGAAAGCAGATTTTGATTTCCAAAACAAATATTTTGTTTAAAACCTCTAGTTGAAGTTAAACATGTATAGTACTATTTGAAATACTACTCAATTCTTTTAACTTGTCTCAGTGGTTCAGATCTCATTCTCCTACATCAATTTGCAGCACAGCATCTAGCCTGATGCTGTCAAAATGTAGGCCAGACTGTGTTCCTCCTCTGCTTAGCAACAATGAACAGCTCCTTATCCAGCAGCCTCGGAGCCGAAATTCTAACAGTGGTGATGAGGTACCTACAAAATCTTACCTCTCCTTCTAATTCAGTGGCTTCATCTCCTTGGGCCTTCCTCTGCCCTGGCTACATTTACTTCAGCCCTATTGGCTTCCTTGCTGTTCCTTAGACATCCCTGTTGGGCTCCCAGTTGGGGCTGGAACTTCAGCTCTAGCTCTTTTCTCTGCCTGAAATGCTCTTCCCCTTGAAAGTCTCATAGCTTGCACACTCCCTTTTGCATTCAGTAGTGGTCAAATGCCATTCTCCCAGCAAGAACTTCCTAAATAATCCATTTATATCTGAAGCATGTCTTCCCTGCTTCTGCCCTGACATTCTTGATTCCCTTTTATAATCTTTTTCTTCTCTTCTGTGGAGCATTTATCACCGCCTAATATGCTACACACACACACACACACACACACACACACACACACACACACTCTCTCTCTCTCTCTTTAAAAACTACTTTTAAATTCATTGTCTGAATATCACCACCATAATGTCAGATTTGCAAAGTTTGTTTGTTTCTTCTATTATCTCCTCCATGCCTAGAACATTTTCTGACACCAGTAGGCACTTGATAAATATTAGACAATGAATAAGTAAATAAGTAGATGAAAATTCTGCTTATTGAATCTTACCATCTAAGACACTTTCTAGACACTTTGCATGCATTAATTCACTCAGTTGTAGGAGGTAGGTCTTCATATATTTCTAATGTTATAGTTGAGAAAAGAAAAGCATGTAGAGACCACATCGCTCTTGCAGTATATATAATGGAACTTCAAAGCAGTTTCTCTTTAGCTGGGTATGGTGCCACACAACTGTAGTCCCAGCTACTCTGGAGGCTAAGGTGGGAGGATCACTGAAGCCCAAGAGTTCAAAGCTGCAGTGAGCTAAGATCATGCCACTGCACTCAAGCCTGGGCCAAAGAGTGAGGCCTTGCTAGTTATTTATTTACAAATAAATAATTTAGAAGTAATTACTCTGTTAAAATAAGTGACTAATTTTTTATTGCCTACTGAACAGAGTAAATTTTTTTAGTTTGGCATTCAAGAATCTTTACAACCTGCTCCTTTTCATCTTCCCAGATAATCAACTGCTATGCTTTTCCAATTATACTGGGAAGTTTCAACAGAAAGAAAGGGGAGATAGGGAAATAATGATAAGAGGAAGAGGAAGAAGACCTATCATAACCACCTTTGCCCAAACTCTTTTTGTGTACCAGGAATCATGCAAAATCTGTTAAATGAATCATTTCATTTAATCCTCATTACAGCCATGTTAGCAGACTCAGGCTTAGAGAAGTTAAATCATTTTTTTCAAGTTTACACAGGTAGTCAAGAATTGAGCCATTATTTGACCTGGGATTCTCTGACCTCAAAGTCACACATTAGACTGGGTTGAAATTAAACTCTCAATGGTGCTCGTTGCACTATATTCTCAGGGTAACTTGGGATGAAGGTGTCATTGCAGCTTTAGCTTGTCCCTGTATTTATTTTCTATTGCTATGTCACAATTTCCCTATGTTGATCAGCTTGATACAACAACCATTTATGGAATCATGGTGCAACCACAACTAGGTGCCCTGCTCGGAGTCTCACAGGGCTGAAATCAAAGTTTGCAGGGTAGTGATTCTTTCTGGAGGCTCTGGGGTGGATCCACTTTGATGCTCATTCAAATTCCTACCAGAATTATGGTGGCTGCAGAACTGAGGTTCCCACTTCCTTGTTGTTTGATAGCTGGGGGCCACTCTGAGTGTCTGGAGGCCACCCATCATCCTTGCTGTGTGATTCTCTTTGCCTTTGAAGCCAGTATCTTTCTCAAGATTTGAATCTCTGCCTTCTCCTTACTCTGATCTCTAGATCCATATTCAAAAGGCTTATGTAATAAAATAAGCCTCATTCAGGTGATCTTTCTAAATCAACTGATTTTGGAAATTAATTACATCTGAAAAATCTCTTTGGCTATAGAAGCAACCACAACCATGGGAGTGATATGCCATTATATTTGCAGATCTGAGGATTGTAAGGGCAGGTTTATCAAAAGAGAATATCCAAAAAATCTTAAAATTGGCTCCTCCCCTTCTCATTCCCTTCATTCTGCACCAGACATCTATTCATTATCCTTTGAATTACATTGTCTCTTTCCTGGAGATACACCACCAGACCCATGTGAATGCTGTCTACACACAAAGAAGCTTGGCCATTAGCCTCAGACCGTCTCTCCCGTCTTGTTCTCCAGGGCCCTGAATGTAGGCTGAGAAGAAGACAATCATGAAACCAAAAGGCTTTGTATATCATGTACATTGGTTTCCTATGGCTACTCTAACAAATTAACACAAACTTAATGGCTTAAAACAACACAAACATATTATCTTACAGTACTTTAGATCAGAAGTTTGGCATGGGTTTACCTGGACTAATAAGCAAGGTATCTATGGGGTTACATTCTGTTCTGGAGGCTCCATGGGAGAATCCCTTTCCTCTCCTTTCCCGTCTTTTAGATACTGCCTGTTTTCCTTGGTATGTGGCCTCATTTCTTCCATCTCTCTGACTCTTCTCTATCTCCAGTCTCTCTCTAACCATAGACAGGAAAGATTAATTACTTTTAAGGACACGCTTTCTTAGACTGAATAATACAGCATAATGTCAAGCTTCATACAATAGTAGATATGTAAAGCCCTTGTTGCCACTGAGTGAAACATACTCACAAGTTCCAGTGTTATGGTGTGAATATTTTCTGGGGTGTGTGTGCACATTGCTCACTGTAACATCATGTTAAGGCGTTTGGGCTTCCTTCTAAAGATTAGGAAAGTCATTGAAGGAATTGCAGCATAAGGTGGCTAAAACAAATTTACTTTTAGAAAGATTGCACAGCTCTAGGTCTGGAACCAATGAATGTAGAATGGTCATATTAACTAAAAATAACTAACTCAGAGTGTACTATTAACCACACTTCTGGTGCTTTTGACGTGTGTTACAATCTTTAATTCATTTAACCTTTATCAGTTGAATTTATTTATCACTTAAATTTGTTATTCAACTGATAAAGGTTAAATGAAACAATATATGTACAAAAAATTTAAATAATATCACCTAAGATTTTACAATTAGCAAGTGCCAGGGATTCAATCCAGGGAGTCTGGCATCCAGAGCCAATACTCTACTACATGGAACAGCCCTAAACAGTGAAGAGAATCTCTCTTCACAGATTTTGAAAGAGTAAGGAAACATAGTTAAGCATAGTGGTCAGGGAATGCTTTACAGATGCAGTGGGGCCTGGGGAGAGGCCATGAAAAAGAGAGAGGATCTGAAAGAATAGAGAGAAATGAAGCATATTCTGATAAATATGCTTGCCGTGATCAATTCTATGTCCTCCCTTTTCTATAATATAGGATCCTTGGCCCCTATAATAGCTTGACTCTTTAAATGTTTGAAAGAGTGAATCAGAGTTATTATGGAACAATATGTGCTGATGGGTATAGTCTCCCCCTTTGATTGGTCCTTTGCAAGTTTCACAAATAGCTAACCACCTGAGAACTTGTCTCCTTTGAACTGAATTCCATTTTGATTTTTTTCAACCTTCTTGATTCTCTTCTTTTTGTGCCAAAATTGTACTTTTGCAAAGATGTTTTCAAAAGTGTTTTTGTTCTGAATTAATGTTCTCAGTTTTCAACATCCAGTCTGAAATTGAGGAGTTGCTGTATGAAAAGTGAACGCATTTGAATGGTGAAGTTTCCTGTGAACAGAAATAAAGTATTGTTTCACTCTGAAACTCCTGAGAATCAGCCTGTTATTTTATTTCTAGATTTCCTTCTATCGGCTTCTTTAAAATTTCAAAATGACATCAAACAGCCTTCTTCTTGTTATAAAGTAGAAAGTCCTTTTATCTGTAGATAGGAGGATGCTGTGGGGATTATCAAGCAGGGACAACCAAGGCTATTGTTTTATAAAATAAATTAACTTTAAAAAGAAAACCTTCCCTGTAGCCACTCATTCTGACATACCTCCTCTATGTCTATAATCCTTAAAATTGGAGATAGTTACAGGAAAGCAGGCCATCAATAATCAAGTAGGGAGATCAGCCATGCTTTCACATCCTTCAAGGGAAGAGACAACATTGGCAGAAGGAAGATAAGGGGAAGCAGCATTTATTGTTCAACTATTTTGTGGTAAGGAAAGCACTGTGTTTTGTACTTCACATACCTTAAGTCATTTGGCCATTTGAAAACTCCCTGAGAAAACTACTCATATCTCCATTTTACAGTTGAATAATGGAGAAAAGAATAGTTTTAAGTTAAGAAAGAGATAAAGGGAAACTAGGCAATTTACTCAAAAATTGTGTGAGTGGCAAAGCCAGGATTTGAACTCAGTTATTTCATGCAGTGGTAAATCCCATCATTTACATTGTCAGCTTAATTTAATTCTGAAAAGTGATCATTTATGTAAATTTCTTTTTGTAAGAAGAGACATAAAAGAAACCAGAAGACTAGAAAGTGTCATGCAGAGAGAAGAGTAATCATTCACTGAACACTAGACAAATGTGTTGAATATCAAATGCACTCCTAGACGTATACGTTAAAGCATGCCTTAGTAATAATGATATATGGATTCCTCCCATCAAAAAGCTTTCACTGTAAGTTTAAAAAAATGAGTATTTCATGTCTATAGAGGAGTTAATAAATAGCATTCAAAGAGTGCTCAATTTTGTTGCGCGGTGCTATGGTTTGAGTATTCCCCACCAAAGCTCATGTAGGAAGCTTAATTTCCATTGTGGCAACGTTAGGAGGTGGTACTCTACATAGATAATTAGGTCATAAAGATAGATTAATGTCTTTTTTATGAGACTGGATTAGTTTTCTCAGGAATAGATTAGTCCCAGTGAAAGTAGTTGTTGCAAATTGAGGTTACATCTTGTTTTTGGCCACTTTGCTCACATCTGCTTTTCTTTCTGCCTCTTCATCACATTGGAACATAGAAAAACACTCTCTCCAGAAGCCAAGCAGGTGCTGATGCCATGCTCTTGGACTTTCTAGTCACCCAAATCGTGAACCAAATAAACCTCTTTCTTTATAAATTATCTAGCCTCAGATGATCAGGAACACTAACTGGATTCAGATGCACAGATAAAAACATTCTTTAGTGTTTCTCCCGACTTTTGAATTTGCAAACATTTTTCCATGCATTATCCCACTAAATTTCCCATCCTTCCATGAGATGGACATTACCTGACCTCTTGTATCTTATTAAACCAAGACTCGGAAGCAGTTCAGCAGCATAGCTAAGATAATGCAGTTAATAAATTGTGAAGCCATATCTAGAGCACTGTTATTTACCTACCAAGACATAGTACTTCAGGCCATGTAGGCTGACATAGTAATTAATCTATGAATATAAACAATAAAGTCTTATGAACACAAAGATAAGATATCCTCTGTAGAACAGTCTAGGGAAATTCACCCTCTTGGAAACCTTTCATGTAGACTTACATAATGATATTGTATCTCTCTCCACTGTTGGGATTCCAACTTCAAACTCACATTTGACCCCCCCAGAAATGGTGTGTGTAGACACCTTCCTTGATATTTTAGTTCACCTCTCCCCACCAATATCCCTGTAGCATTGGAATTTTCTGCTATGGACTTGGACCCTCAGAATCCAAGTTTCACGCTTCTGGGCCAGTTGTGACCTCTGCTCTAGAAACAAGTAGGACCAAAATTAGCTAATGAAGAGAGAAATCTTAAGGAGAACCTTCTAGCACAGGAGAAACCTAAGCTGGATTTTGAAGAATAGGTGAGATAAGAGGAGGGACATTGGTAATGAAAAGAGAAGAGAGAAAAATTAAAAGAATAAAGGTGAACAGGCCTGGTATGTACAGGGAAAGTGAGCAAGAAGCAAAATACTGATCATTAGATTCCAAGGTTGTCACACACAAACATGTCTTCAGTCTTTCTTCAGTTCTTGAGTTACATGTGTGTACATACACACACACACACACACACACACACAGAGCTGTTACTACACAGAATTTTTTCTTTTTATTTAGAAATATATGAACATAAAAGACTGGAGGATTTTGTAAAGATGTAGTGATTCCAAATGTAGTTTTGTCAGTTTGTTTTTATAATCAAAGTACTGTATAGCTTTCAAAGTAAATATAAATTTTGTTATATTAGAAAGCTCTGGAGTTACTGTCTTGAAAATTAAAATAGGAACAGCTTCAGCAAATAGTTGCATAACACATAATCCTAGTGTTTTGATGTATGACTCTCATTAGTAATGTCCTGGAGGTGTCATCCCTATAATTGATGCTATCCATTATCTGTTTGACATCCTACGATACACATACATAAAGGGGGAAAGAGAAGAGATCTAGCAGTGTTTGACCGCCTACTAAGTGACAAGAACTGTGCTTACCTGATATTTTACATCATTACCTTTTCATAATGGTTCTATATTATAAATACTATACACATTTACAAGATGACAAAAATGAGAAACAGGTTAAATTACTTTGCCAAGGTCAAACACCTTGGACCTTTTGAAACCAGGTTCAAATCTGTTAGTTGTCAACGTCCACAATATTTACACAGTTTCAATTGCATATTGGCATTCACCAGTGGATATATTACTTTCATTTTGGAATATGCATATATAGTTCTAGAAAATTGATGTAAAAGTGGCGTGCTTGATTTATTTATTTGTTTCATTGATGTATTCATAAACTGAGTTGGAAGCAATGTTAGTTTACTTTTTGTTTCACTTCGAAGATAAAATGCACTTGTGTATATACATAACAACATTTGCCATTTAAATATTATAAAATTAATTCAAGAAATTGTCTCGATTAAAATTAAATGAATATAAAAATACTTGGCTTTCATAGTGTTAGTAAGAATAGATGAAGTTATATTATGAAAAATCCCAAGCGTCAATGGACTAACACAATACGAGTTTATTGTTCTCTCACTTTACAGCTTAAATTATTGATGAAAACATGCAAGAGGAATGTAATTTTCCTAGGATCGAAGCTCCTTTCTTCATGGAATTTGACTGTCTTAAGTACATATGATCCAATAGGAAGAGACTATGTGTCAGGCATACAGGACACAAAGAAATCTTTACTCAGAAATGGTACATATCATTTCCAGTATGCATTAATCAGAGCTGCTCATATGGCCCTACCTTGATAAAAGGGTAAGAGAATATAAAAGGGTAAAAGATTCCTCACTGGAATCTTTTCCTAATAGCAATTCCAAACCATAAAAAAAAAAAAAAAGCCAATGAATTTTTTGTGGTCTGCAAGCAACTTTTTTCACTGTCTATCCTTCTGGTCATCACACATCCAAACACACCTGTATTGGACTTCTATTACAGCAGTTCCCCGTTACCTGTGGTTTTGCTTTCCATGGTTTCAGTTATCCATGCTGAACCACAGCCTGAAAATATTAAATGGAAAATCCCAGCAATAGTTCATAAGTTTTAAATTGCACATCATTCCTAGTAATGTGATGAAAGCTCACACCGTCCCATTCCATCCTTTGGAAGAGAATCATCCCTTGATTCTGCATATTTATACTGTATTTGCTACCCATCCATTAGTCACTTAGCAGTGACCTCAGTTATCAGATCAACTGTGGAAGTATCAGTCCTTGTGTTCAAGTGACCGTTATTTTACTTAATAATGACCCCAAAGTGCAAAAGTAGTGATATTGGCAATTGTGATGTGCCAAAAAGCAGCCATAAAGTACTTTCTTAATTGAAAAGGTGAAAGTTCTTGTCTTAATAAGGAAAGAAAGCAATCACATGTCGAAGTTGTTAAGGTCTAAGGTAAAAACAGATCTTCTAGCCCTGAAATTGTGAAGAAGGAAAAATTTATGCTAGTTTTGTTATTATACATCAAACTGAAAAAGTTACAGTCACAGTTCTCAGTTAAGACAAAAATGGCACTAAAGGCAACAATATATAGGATTCAATACAATTCATGGTCTCAAGCATCCACTGGGAGTCTTAGAACATAGACTCCGAAGCTAGGGGGAGACTACTATAATGCATAATATTAAAACATACTTAGATCTTTAAAACCACATTTTCTGTGGATCAGGAATTCAACCATGGATTTGTTGGGTCATTCACTAGGAGTCTTACAAGCTACAATCAAGTGTGGGCCAGGCTGCATTGTCATCTGCAAGCTCAAGTTGAGGGGCTGTGGGGGGCATTTCCTAGTTCTTTCTACACTAGTAGTAGAATTTGTTTCCTGTGGCTGTAGCATTCACAAAAACTTGTTTTGTCAAAGCCAGCAACGGACAGAGACTTTAGAGTGGGTCTGACAGCAGACAGTTTTATGTAATATAACATAATCACAGAAGCAAAGCTCTAACACTATTTACATTTAGTGTAATCACAGGAGAAACATTTTATCACCTTTGCTAATAGTGGTTGGTGATTACTGTTGGTCTGTTGCTTAGAATCAAGTCATAGGTCCTGCCAACCCACCAGGGAAGGAGATTATACAAGGGTGTTATTATCAGGCAGTGAGTACCATGGGAGTAACCAAAACATATTTCTTCTAATTACAGAACACACTCATCTCTTTCTCAGTAAAGAAAATCAAACATTCCCTTCAGTCACTATGTTTAGCTTAAAATTCAGGATTTTTTTTTTTTAATTAAGTGTAGTCCTTGTTGTCAGATAGGGGTGTGGCTGCCCTGCATCCAGCAATGTATGAACTAAAAATATAAGTTAGCTGCTCACACACACTAACACAGATAGCACAGATACAAGATTGAATGGGTTTAGGGTGACCCCAGTAAAATGTTTCCCTCAAATAACAGCAGACTGAAAGATCCCCAGCAGACACGGGTCAATTGCAGTTATGGAATCCTGCTGGACCCACAGTGAAGACATGTCCAAGGAGTGGGATATTCACTTGGCTAGGCACTGTTTCTGACCTCCAGGTGGGAGAGAGGCATCCTAGGCTGTAATGCTCCCTTTCCTCTGGCTCTCTTGGACACATTAAAGACATGGGTTATCTTGAGGGATCCCTTGAATGATGAACCAAGTTCTGAAGGTTTCTTTTGGTCTCAACTAGTCAAGAGGATTATCATCAGAAACACTTTTTCTTTGATACCTTACTAGGCTTCTGATCTATTGGCTTCCAGTTGGCTCCACCTGTTGGGAACCACACCTAGATTATTCCTCCAGGCTTAGTTTTTCCACGTGCCTTCACCTTTCTTACTCTACCCACAGCTCTATTCCCCACCTCTCCCTTTTCCTCTTAGCTTAACGGCAACTTTAAGCTATCAAGATTGAATGACAAGGCTACACCCTTAATCCAATCTTTATTGCAATACTGGATTCTGATTGGCCTTTGCTTCTCAAAAGCTTTTTCAGTCTCATTCCCTACAGTTTAAGTCTAGAAGGTGGCTTTTCTTCCAATTTAAAGTGTGAGCTATCTAGACCATTCTTTTCCATTTATGCTTAAAAACCCGTTGATTCTTTCATGAATTAATTTCTCTGTTACATACCCTGGTACAGTGAATAACTACCAACACACATAACTAACATTCTGTGTTACCACTTCTTCCTTAGAAATACAAATTGTTTGGTAACAATGTAACATGCTTACTGTCTTTCCAGCCTATAACATCCTTTTCCTTGCCATCCATTAGGCCAGACTTTCAGAGAGATTTATTATCTTAGGCAACTCCCTATTTCTGACGCCGTATATTCAAGCAATCAGATTTGTATTAGGAAAATACAAACCACTCAAGAAATTTTGAACAAAACATACAATACAGAGATTTAGAGGCACATAAAACCATTGAAATAGTTAAAGGTATTGGAATCAGAAATTTTACATATATATTTACATATTACTTGGCAAGGCTTAATCTTCTTCCATAAAGTGTTAGTGACATTAAATGAAAAAAGATAAAAATTGTATAGTACATAATACTTATTGGGTTAGTTATTAATGAAGCCCACTTCCATCCCAGAGACTTAAAGATAAACTTTTTTTTTTTCTTTTTTTTTAAAGACCGGGTTTCACCTTGTTGGTCAGGCTGGTCTTGAACTCCCGACCTCAGGTGATCTGCCCACCTTGGCCTCCAAAGCGCTCGGATTACAGACATGAGCCACCACGCCTGGCCTAAAGATCAACTTAAAGTTCAAAATATCTGCCAATTGGCCTGCAGAATTAACCCAATTCAACCCAAGAAATGTCTGATAGAAGAATGATGATGAAGAAAAGACAAATAAATATTTCTATTGATTATTTAACTACTGGTCCTTGGTATTATTTCTACAGGGAAATGTTTCCACTGATGTATTTTGCCAAGGGGAATAAAAACATCCATGATCTCTTCTTAAACTTTTTCATACATAATGAGCCAGAGGGAAACTTTCAGTCTGTGGCTAGCAGTGTCACTCAACTAAACAGAAGAAGAAAGAAAGGCCTGAAGTCATATGGAAGTCAAGAGCCCACATTGTCAGGGATCACAATTTAGCCAGTCTCGTAAGGAAAAAACAACTTTTATGCTCTTTATATCTATGGAAATACAAATTTGAATCAGGATTTGAATGTCTCTGCTAGTTTGAGCTGTGTGATATTGGCAAAGCTACTTAAATTTTTATGCAAGTTACCTTCATCACTGAGGGTGGGAAATTCCTGTATTTCAAAGGTACAACAGTAATTAGAAAACATTAACAGAATGAGTGTTTAATAAAATGTAGACAATTTTACATTATATAAGGGTGAAATGCAGAGATGAATAGAAGGAAGGAAGAAAGAAATTTAAAGAAAAGAAGTTCTATATAAAAGAAAAAAGATATAAAAGGAAACAGTGCAAAACATGAAATCATATACAAAAATGTAAAACAAACAGTGTTTCTAACTAGTGATCCAGAAATTAACTTCAGTACCACCTGTTTGTTGGATGCATTTTTATATGTAGTTGTCTTCTTTACATTACATTGTTTCAATTCACTTCAATTAGGAGACATTTATTGCATATCTGTTACCCACCCACTTGCCATATACTCCATCAGGCATCATGGTGCAGGTGGCCCTGAGAGGCTGGTGTTGGGTTCTGAGACAGATGCTGTAATGGGTAACTCCAGGAATCTATACTAGGATGATTAGAGAATTATACTGGATTAACATCATCACAAGACTACATACTCAAGAAAAAAAGTTACAATACGAATACAGTGTGAAGTAATTAATTTTTCTTTGCCAACCAAGTAAACCATCTAAACAAGATTCCCGATATGTGAAAGCCACCATCAATTAGGACACTGCCCACTTTTCAATAGAGTGGTAATAAAATATTGTTTCAATTACAACTTGCTGAGAATTTCCAATTTTTGAATATAAGATGTGAAAAAGTTGGCAATCACAAAACTGAGTGAACAAAAATAATAGAATATCATTACATTCAATTTAGAAATAGGTCCTCTATAGTTCTTAAGGGTCGAGAAAATATTTTCCTTGTAGCTTAAAGATATGTTTTAAATTATAATGAAACTTCTTATTTTTATAAAACTCCTCCATGGCTCCTTCTAAAAATACGCAGGAAAATTCATTAACACAACTCAAATAATTTCCACAACTGTTTTGGAAAATGCTTAAATGATCCATAAACCCTTTAAATAGCATTTTCTTTCTGGAGAAAAAGCAAGATATAATAAACAGACATTAGTTTTGTACAAATGAAACTTCAAATCGTAATTCTTCTATCAATACTTTCAGGTCTTGACTATTTTACTGGAACTTCACCTTAAAATGAAGAAAAAGATGGTGCTGAAAATATTCAGTGTGACAAGGAACGCTTGGCAAACACCTGTTACAGTGTACATGCTCAGTAAACAGTAGCCATTATCATTACATTTCTGAGTTCCAAATTCTGGTGCACACTCTGCAATTTTAATGTTCTGCTACATCCACTCTGACTCACGTAAAAAGAGATCAATAAAATGGCTAATATTCCTCCTCAATGTGGCTCTGTTTGTGTCTTATATTCTTACTCTCTATTAAACAAAATTCATTTTTTTTGTTCATCTCTAAAAGAAAATGGAGGTAAAACAATTCTAGTCTTTATGGCTCAAAATAATGTGGTTCAAAAGAGAGACCAAGAGAAGCCACCCTGTGTCATACATGGGTCCAACAGAAAATGTGGAAATAAAATTTTTAAAATAATGTATTAAAAATAGAAAAGGGCTTATCTCTGTAAGAAATGAGCCTTTTGTGGATTTGTCAGACTTCTGGCAGGTAATTGTGTTGATGACTACCAAATCCACTGAATCATCGAGTCCACAAATAAAGCATCAATTTTTCATTATTTTGACTGGGTACATAGTTTGCTCTTCATTACATTCTTGAGACAATTTTCTCAAAGAAAATACCAACAAATTGTATCAGAAAATACTAATGCAGAAAATACAAATGGCTTTTTAATGGGAAATCCAAGCTTCAACTTCAAGCTCCTTTCCATCAAGTCATGAATGTGTTACTTGTTCCTTTCTTGCTCTTTTCCTTAATTAAAAACTTCTTAGAAAAGCAAGATGAACTTATGGCCTCAGCTTCTCCCGACACATTTTTAAACTCTTGTATGAGGCTTTTTTTTTTTTTTTTTTTTTTGCCATCCATTCTGTAAAAACTTTTCCTCGGAAGGTGGTTTTGTTTTGTTTTGTTTTGTTTCCTTTAGCAATTGCCTCAGCCAATGATTTTCCAGTTTGACAAGTTCCTTCAAAAACTATTCAATTTGGGGGGCATTAATGATATTGCTTTTGTCTGCTTCTCCTTACACATTTGAAATTATTTCTTCTCAATCTCCTTCAAGTTTACTTATTTCTTTATTTGTTATTTTTCCTGATTTCCCTAGATTAGTTTTTTCATTCTCTCTCTCCCACATTCTTCTCTCTCATTTGACCATATTATATACCCTCAATGTGTTTATTATTACATTAATCTACAATTTTAAAACTCTCTTCTCAGCTATAGATATGTATTTCCAACAAATTTCTTATTACCTCTTCTGGATCCTTCAGCAGTAACTGACAACCAAATTATTAATTCTTTCCCTAGCCCTTTCACCTCCAAAGAGGCATTGTGTCACAGCTCTTTACAACAGAACTTCAAACCACTGTTCAAAGAAATCAGAGATGACACAAACAAATGGCAAAATACACTATACTCATGTATAGAAAGTGCTCATCCACCCAAGAAGGATTAAAGGCTTAAATATAAAACCCAAAACTATATAAACCCTGGAATACAACCTAGGAAATACCATTAGACACAGGCAAGAGCAAAGGTTTCATGATGATGAAGATGCCCAGAGCAATCATGACAAAAGCAAAAATTGACAAATGAGATCTAATAAAACTAAAGAGCTTCTGAACAACAAAGGCAACTATCAACAGAGTAAACAGACAACCTACAGAATAGAAGAAAATTTTAGCAAACTATGCATTCAAGAAAGTTCTAATACCCAACATCTGTAAGAAACTTAAACAAATTTACTATTTAAAAAATTCCATTAAAATGTGGGCAGAGGACATGAATAGACACTTTTCAAAAGAAGACATACATATGGCTAATAATTATATGAAAAAAGCTCATCACTGCAAATCAAAACCACAATTAGATACCATCTCACACCAGTCAGATGGCTATGAATAAAAAGTCAAAAAATAACAGATGTTGGCAAGGTTGTGGAGAAAAAGGAATGCTTATACACTGTTGCTAAAAGTGTAAATTAGTTCAGTCATTGTGAAAGACAGTGTGGAGATTCCTCAAATACCTAAACATGAAACATTTGACCCAGCAATCTTATTACTGGATATATACAGAAGGGAATACAAATCTTTCTGTTATAAAGACACATGCACACATATGTTCATTGTAGCACTATTCACAGTAGCAAAGACATGCAATCAACCTAAATGCCTATCAATGTTAGATTGGATAATGAAAACATAGTACATATACAGATGGGATACTATGCAACCATAAAAAGGAATGAAATCATGTCTTTTGCAGGGATATGGATGGAGCTGGAGGCTATTATTCTTAGAAAACTAATGTAGGATCATAAAACCAAATACCACATTTTCACTTATAAGTTGGAGCTAAATGATAAGGACACATACAGGGAAACAACACACAGTGGGAATATCATAACGGTGAAGAGTGGGAGGAGGGAGAGGAACAGGAAAAATAACTATTGGGGATCAGACTTAATATCTGGGTAATAAAGTAATCTGTACGACAAACACCCATGACAAAGTTTACCTATGTAACAAACTTGTACCTGTATCCCTGAACTTAAGGTAAAAGTTAAATAAATAATAATAAATATGTTAAGTACATCTTGGTTGGTGGCTGGGAAAGGGGTCTTTTGTTTACCTTTCTGTACATGTAATATTTTGTTCAAGGGGATTGCAGGAGTCTGGCTTCCTTAGAAGTCATGATGTTTATAGGTGTTAAACTCCAGAGACTGTGTCCCTAAAAATTGCATTCTACTGTCTTTTGAATCATCCACTTACTTTTTCCTTGTTTATTCAGTGCAGAAATATTGAGTGCCTACCCTACATAAGTCATTGTACTAGATGCCCAATTAATTACTATTCTTAAACTCGCCAAATACCTCATATACTCCTTATTGTATTACATATAATAATAGTTGCCGTTATTAAAATTATTTACATAAATGTGTTATAACTCCACAATGCCATGTCTTCAAGTCTTTAAGATGTCTTATCTATCTTTATGTGTCCTATAGCAACCGTTTGCCTATAGCTAATTGAAAAATACTTGTCACACTTAAATACGAGTTAGTGACATATTTGATAGTGATAGTCACCAGTAGTTGGTGGTATAAACAACCTGATTATTTGACTGTGAAGAGCAAAGCTGGAGAAGGACACAGGATTTTCTCCACCATGTATCTGACTCTTTGAACAAATTTGGTCATGGTATTTATGCACTCAAGAGAAACATTAATTCAAATCATGTTTGAGGTAATTTATGTTTACTTACACAATACTGGGCAGAATCCTTACTTGATCAAACTTTTTCTTCACATTGATATCAAGGTAAATTATTAGAGTAAATTAGAATTACAGTGTTAGAACTGAAGGCTGTTCCCTCAAAAGTCATATGTTAATGCCAAAGCCCTTACCCACAATGCAATGGTACTTGGAGATAGAAACTTTGAAGAGGAACTAAAGTTAAATGTAGTCATAAAGGTGTGGCCCTAACTAACCAAAGCCTGATGTTTTTATAAGAAGAGGAACAGATACCAGCGATCTCTCTACCTTTATGCTAGTACAGAAGAAAGGTCACGTGAGAACACAGTGAGAGACAGCTATCTACAAGGCCAGATGCAAGCCATCAGTGGAAACCAAATTTGCCAGCACCTCGACCATGAACTTCTAGCCTCCAGAGCTATAAGAAAATAAATGTCTGTTGTTTATACCACCCAGCCTGTGATATTTTTTATAGCAGTTTGAGCAGATTAGCGCATGTAAAATAGCATTTAGTGAGCAGGGAGGCACAGTGCATTTCTTTAAGGGTGAGCCTTATTCTAAAGCAATTAACATTGATTTGTTAATTGCTTATTCATTGCTATTGTTTTTTGATTCTAATCAGTATGTTCTTTGTAGAAACTCTGGAAAAGAGAGAAACAAAAAGAAAAAAAAATAGGCTAGGCTAGCTTATCTCATAATAAACTTTCTAAATTCTTATTAAAATCTCCAAGGAACCAAATTCACACGCAGTTTTGAAAGTTTACCAACCCAATCTCAGAATCTAAGAGAAAGTTTAATCAACCATTTATCCTATTTAACAGAATTTAATATACAATTGGTAACCCATCTACTCTAGGGGTTCCAGCTGAAAAGAAAGGGAACAATTAACAATTATATGTTAGGGTGGGCACTCTTATCCTTTTTTCCTGTTTCTGGGAATGTTACACTGTCAACACCTCTTATTCACTCCTCCCTGTAGGAAACACATGCTCTCTTTCTCCTTCAGGCTTAGGTCATAGAGACAGCACCAACAGGTAAAGGCCTGAGCTTGCCTTGTTCCACATGAGAAGGTAAGTCTATCTAACTCAGGGTACAGTAACAGTAATTCCGCTTGGCTGCAGATCTGAGTTCAAGTTCTCCACCAATTTTATTATTAACAAAGTGGATTTTAATCTCAATATGCCTGGATTCTATGCCGATCATCAATTGATTCAGAAATGAGGCAGAAAAACTATGTTTTATAAAAGCCACTTAAAATAGCTAGGAAGACTTTTTGTCACTCTTTTCCTGGATTTCAAAGGCACAATTTGTTTTGTAATAGAAAACTGGGTTCAGTTTTTCCTAGCTTCTTTTTTTTTAAAAAAAGAGAAAAAAAAAAGAAAGAAAGAAAAAGAAAGAAAAGAAGAAAGAAAGAAAGAGAGAAAGAAAGAAAAAAAAAGAATGAAAGAGAGAAAGAAAAAGGAAGAGAAATAGGGAGAGAGAACGGAAATCTTGCTCTATTGCCCAGGCTAGAATGCAGTCTAAAAATGAGTATTGAAAACCTCTTTTATGCCAATAATTGTGCTTAACAATGGAGACAGGAAGGAATAAGGGAGGAAAATAAAAAACAAGCAGCCAACCAATATTTCATTTAAACCTGTGAAATGCTATGCAATTGCTGAGGAGTGATTTCCTTCCAATTATGTGGTCACTTTTAGAATAGGTGTGATGTGATACTGAGAAAAATGTATATTTTGTGGATTTGGGGTGGAGAGTTCTGTAAATGTTTATTAAGTTTATTTGTTCCAGGTCTGAGTTCAAGTCCTGGATATCCTTGTTAATTTTCTATCTTGTTAATCTGTCTAATATTGACAATGTAGTGTTAAAGTCTCCCACTATTAATGTGTGGGAGTCTAAGTCTCTTTGTAAGTCATTATGAACTTGCCTTTTGTATCTGAGTGCTCCTGTATTGGGTGCATATATATTTAAGATCATCAGCTCTTCTTGTTGAAGCGATCCTTTTACCATTATGTAATGTCCTTCTTTGTCTCTTTTGGTCTTTGTTGCTTTAAAGTCTATTTTATCAAATACGAGAATTGCAACTCCTGCTTTTTTTTTTTTTTCCTCTCTATTTGGTTGGTAAATCTTCCTCCATCCCTTTGTTTTAAATCTTTGTGTATCCTTGCATGTGAGATGGGTCTGGATGGAGCATACTGATGGGTTTTGGCTTTTTATCCAATTTGCCTGTCTGTGTCTTTTGATTGGGGCATTTAGTCCATTTAAATTTAGGATTAATATTGATATATGTGAGTTTAATACTGCCATTTAATGTTAGCTGGCTGTTTTGCCCATTAGTTGATGTAGATTCTTCATTATGGTGATGCTCTTTACCTTTTGGTATGTTTTTGAAATGGGTGATAGTGGTTGTTCCTTTCTATGTGTAGTGCTTCTTTCAGAAGCTCTTGTAATTTATTGATCTATTGAAAGTCAGCCCTCGACACAAGGATTGGATCGGGGTTTCATACATAGCAGAGCAGCTCCCCCAGAAGCTCTTGTAACGCAGGCCTGGTGGTGATGAAATCTCTGAGTACTTGCCTGTTCGCAAAAAATTTTATTTTTCCTTCACTCACGAAGCTTAGTTTGGCTAGATATGAAATTCTGGGTTGAAAGTTCTTTTCTTTAAGGATGTTGAATATTGGGCCCCACTGTCTTCTGGCTTGTAGGGTTTCTGCTGAGAGATCTGCTGTGAGTCTGATAGGCTTCCCTTTATGGGTAATCTGACCTTTCTCTCTGGCTGCCCTTAGTATTTTCTCCTTCATTTCAACCCTGGTGAATCTAACAATTATGTGCCTTGGGGTTGCTCTTCTTGAAGAATATCTCTGTGCTGTTCTCTGTATTACCTGGAGTTGAGTATTGTCCTGCCTTGCTAGTTTGGGAAAGTTTTCCTGGATCATATCCTGAAGAATATTTTCCAGCTTGGATTCATTCTTTTCATCACATTCAGGTACACCTACCAAACATAGATTAGGTCTTTTCACATAGCCCCATATTTCTTGGAGACTTTGCTTATTCCTTTTTACCCTTTTTTCTCTAATCTTATCTTCTCGTTTTATTTCATTAAATTGGCCTTTGACCTCTGATATCCTTTCTTCTGCTTGATCAATTCGACTGTTAAATCTTGTGCATACTTCACAAAGTTCTTGTATTGTGTTTTTCAGCTCTATTAATTCACTTATATTCTTCTCTAAATTATCTATTCTAGTTAGCATTTCGTCAAACCTTTTTTCAAGGTTCTTAGTTTCTTTGCATTGGGTTAGAACATGTTCTTTTAGCTCACAGAAGTTTCTTATTATCCACCTTCTAAAGCCTGATTCTGTCAATTCATCACACTCATTCTCCATCAGGCCTTGTTCCCTTGCTGATGAGGAGCTGCGATCCCCTGTAGGAGGAGAGGCATTCTGATTTTGGGTGTTTTTAGCCTTTTTGCGTTGGTTTCTTCCCATCTTTGTGGATTTATCCACCTGTTGTCTTTGTAATTGCTGACTTTCAGATTGGGTCTCTGAGTGAACGTCCAGCTTGTTGGTGATGAAGTTTTTTTCTGTTTCTTAGTTTTCCTTTGGCAGACGCCCCTCCCCCACAAAGCTGGACTTTCCCAGGTTCAGTTATGCTTGCTGTGAAACTCTCAATCCTCAGCACTTTCAATTGATGTTTTTCTTGTAGTGGTGGGACCAGTTGAGCCCGATCGCCTGGCTCCCTGTCTCAGAGCCTCTTCTTCTTTTTTTTTAAGTTGAACGGTCGACTCTCTCCCAGGTGTTCCAGTCGCCCGCTGAAAGGGTGCCGGAATCTGTACAATTTCCCCTGTGGCAACCCATTGCCCTGGCTGAAACAGCGGCATTGAGATTCATGGCGTTTTTCTGTCTGGGAATCTCCCAGTCTGGCTCCCTGCTTCAGTCCCCTTTTCAGTCAGCTGAATGGGCAACTCTGCCTTCCCGGAGCTCCAAACACCAACTAAAAGGGCACCCAGTCCCATAAACTCCACACTGAGAACCGCCTCGCCGGGGTGCTGGCAAAACAGCCACACCATCCAAAAGAGTCACGCTGGCGACCCGTGGGGCTCCTCCGCTGGGAATCTCCTGGTCTGTGGGCAACAAAAATTCGTCTGGAAGTGTGGCGTCCACTCACTCTCTGCGCTTTCACTGGGAGCTGCAATCCTAAGCTGCTGCTAATCGGCCATCTTGGATCTCTCTCTCTTTCCTGGCTTCTTATCATGTTCTCCAATTGATGTCTCCAAATTCAGAAAATGCAAAATGAGAAACAGCTGATTTAGAGATTGGGATAGGGATTTGCATGTGGCTGGCTGTGGTATATTCTATCTTACGATGAGCAGTAAGGTAGAAAAAGACTACACATTAAGAA
Organism: Aotus nancymaae; assembly: GCF_030222135.1. Lineage (NCBI taxonomy): Eukaryota > Metazoa > Chordata > Mammalia > Primates > Aotidae > Aotus > Aotus nancymaae. Next base: position 13,766,475 of record NW_026988417.1, on the reverse strand, counting down.
GACTTTCTAAGTGAAAATTCTTTAGTTTCTGTTTACTGGCCTATGAGATGAGAAGATGACCTGCTTTTGATTTACTAAGGTAAAGTGATTTTCAACCAACCAGGAAGAGGATGGAATCCAGGACAAGATATACAGTATGTCATTTGACAAATGCTCGTTCTGGGTAGATACCAACTTTCAAAACTGAGTAAAATGTAATTTTCAAATAAATGGGCAATTGTAACAAAATGTAATAAGATGTGAAATGTGCAATAATTAGAATAACGACTTGAGGGTCATGAAAAATGTACTGTAGATAAAGGTAAAAAAGGGGGTATTTTAATGCTTGTGGATAACTTGCTTCTGAAAATCATTTATAAAGGGGACTGTTTTGATTTTCCTATTTTATTAGTTTTAGAGCTCAGTCAAGCAGACTTCTACAAGAAGGCATTCTCTGAAAGAATACCAAGCATAAGAGATAAAAAGACAATACAATGAAATTAAAAAGATGATTGATATAGTTCGGTTATTTATCCTCGCCCAAATCTCAGGTTAAATTGTAATCCCCAATGCTGGATGTGGGGCGTGGTGGAAGGTGTTTGGAATCATGGGGTTGACCCCTCATGAATGACCCTTGGTGATAAGTGAGCTCTTGCTCTGAGTTCACACAATATCTGGTCATTTGAAAGTGTGTGGCATCTCCCCCCATCACCTTGTTCCTGCTTTTGCCATTCAATGTGCCTGCTTCATCTTTGCCTTCCGCTATGATTATCAGCCTCTCCAGAACCCCCCAGAAGCAGATGTGTCTAAGCCTACAGAACCGTTTGCCAATTAAACCTTTTTTATCTTAAATTACCCAGCATCAGGCATTTCTTTATAGCAATGCAAATGGACTAATAACAATGACAGATAGGATATGAAAGTGTTTTATTTGTATATGGAGAATAACAATAAGAGGTAAGATTCTAAGTTTGGAAAATAGATAAAAGTCTGACCTAAAATTTGAGGGGTTTTGTTTGTTTGTTTTGGGATAGTACACGAATAATTAGAAGAGAATTAAATTTAATGATGTATTTGTTTTTCCAAGATCATGAGGTTGAAATGGACTTAATGCATTGCTTAAAAATACTCACTAAAAATAAAAGAAACAAAACATAACAAATAAAAGGAAATACATCTGGGCATATTCTTAGGGATACGCGAAGTGAAATTTAAAGCAGAAAAAATTTTATAACTATTAAGAGAACTAGGCTGGGCGCGGTGGCTCACGCCTGTAATCCCAGCACTTTGGGAGGCTGAGGTGGGTGGATCATGAGGTCAAGAGATCGAGACCATCCTGGTCAACATGGTGAAACCCCGTCTCTACTAAAAATACAAAAAATTAGCTGGGCATGGTGGCGCATGCCTGTAATCCCAGCTACTCAGGAGGCTGAGACAGGAGAATTGCCTGAACCCAGGAGGCGGAGGTTGCAGTGAGCCGAGATCGCGCCATTGCACTCCAGCCTGGGTAACAAGAGCGAAACCTCATCTCAAAAAAAAAAAAAAAGAAATAAAGAAAACTATTAGGTCAAGTGTGGTGCCTCACACCTGTAATCCTAGCACTTTGGGAGGCTGAGGTTGGCAGTCACAAGGTTAGGAGTTCAAGACTAACCTGGCCAACATAGTGAAACCCCATCTCTACCAAAAATACAAAAATCATCTGGGCATGATGGCGCCTGCCTGTAGTCCCAGCTACTTAGGAGGCTGAGGCAGGAGAATTGTTTGAACCTGGGAGATGTAGGTTGTGGTGAGCCTAGATTGTGCCACTGCACTCCAGCATGGGAGTCTCAAAAAACAAAACAAAACAAAAACTAGTAATAACTATCTACTTCTAGAAATGATAGAGTTATTGTCAGACTTCTCTGTGTCACTAAATGTTCGAAGACTTCCAAATCAGAAGGAAATATAGTCAAAGAATGTTATACCAGCCAAGTTGTCATTTATATCTGAAAATAACTGTAAAAAGCACATAATATGCAAATACTGTTATGCAAATAGAAAAGGTATGTATTTGCATAATACACTTGTGATTACCTCCAGTAATTATTATTGCCCTTTTCTAGTTTGTATTTGTCTCTCCACCAACTGAAACATATCATTAAGTGATTTAATGATATGTTTCAGTTGGTGGAGAGACAAATACAAACTAGAAAAAAATTTAGAAAACTTGTGTTTTTCAAAGACTTTCAGGTCTTCTCTTGCTTCATTTGTACCCCAAGTTCTATAATAATCAAGGTCATATGTTTTTCAGAATACTCTGTCCATGGGGGAAAACTTGGTCCTTTTTTGCTTTTGTCTTTTGGCAATATATACAACTGTGCTCCTTAATAGGCAAGCTTTACTCTTGATGTGTTTCATATCATTTAAAACCATTATTGATACTGCTTGTTTCCACTCTTTAACTATGACCAAATGTTTGAGACACAGTGCCAGAAAAATTGTCAGACAAATTATGTTTTATTTTTGCTTTTCTCTCTTACTAAATAAAGCAGGTAACATTGAGCTACATATGGCCATTTCTATAAACAAGGGAATGAAAATATTATTTTCTGCAACCATAAAACACATTTGAATTAATTAAAGTCATTTTTTAAAATCAGGTAAATAAAGCAGGCAAGGAAAAATTCTCCTATATCATTCTTATTCACTGTATGTTTTGAGTGCCTGCAATGCCAGGAATTATTCTACACTTTAAGACTGTATCTGTGAGCAAAATAGATATAATATCTACATGAGGAACTTTACAGTCTAGTGGGTGTGGGTGATACAGATAAATACATGGGCAATAATAATTATTCGAGGTAATCATAAGTGTTTTTAGATAACTTACTCCTATAACTAATCTCGTGTTGACATTTTTTGTTGTTAAAATACCAGTATATGGAGCCTGATTTCAACCATGAAAAAATAATGCAGTGAAAAGCTGTAAGAAACACTCTAAAATATTAGTGGTGGTCATTTCTAGTTGACAAAATTATAAGAGATTTTCATTTCTTTTATTTTCTTTTTTGTATGTGTTCAAAATGTTTAAACTGAGAACAAGAAAATCAGATAAGTATATATACAAACATTTGTCTCTCTCATAGTATGAAGATAAAAAGAGCTAAGCAGCAGGAAGTTCAGGGCTATCATTTTCCTTCACCTTTTTATTTTGAAATATTTTCCAAGTTCCTATAAAATGAGAGAAAATATTTTATGTAATATATCTTTAAAAAGAAAATATGAAATAAAAATGTAAATATTAAATTTGAATAATTTGATATTTTTCAATTGCACGTCCTCTGTATGCTCCTTTTTTATACTTCTTTAGACAAGTTTTCCATTTTTATTACAATCACTAAAATGTCATTTAGAGTGTTTTTTAAGAACTTCTCTTGGCGGGTATGCTATTATTTAATTTGTCATTTCCCTTTTATTAGACATATGGCTGATGATAGTGTCAAGTAGGAATATCATGAGCAGTGTGTGCCTAAATCTTTATCTGGATCTCAAAATCTCTTACGATAGAGTCTCAGACTCAGAAAATCTGGATTCAAGGACAGAAACTCTGATCTTTTTTGAGATACAGCCAAGTAACCCATCTACGAGTGTTTTACATCTTTATACAATTTGGGCTCGTGTGCAGGCTCTGCTCCAGAGTATCTGCATTATCTTGGAAAATAACCTCTGTAAGCCTCAGTTTCTTCACCTATGAAATAAGGACTAATACTACCTCATATTCTAGAGTACAGATTAAAGGAGAAGGTGCATTCACTGGATTTAGCACAGTGCTCAGCAAATGATCAGCGACTGTTTTCTCTTCCCTTTTCTGGAAGATAACTACCTTTGCTGCGATCTCACTTTTCTACCTCAAATCCTTTCTGCAATTCCCTTTTCATGCAGCCGTCAGCAATGCCCCGGGAGCTCTGCTTTTTGCAGCTCTGCTTTCCTTTCTACATTTCTTATTCCCAGCTACATTGCCTGTGCCCCATCTATATTAGAAGGGGCTTATCTTATTTCTCCACTCTATAAATAACAGACTGCTGATAAGAATAATAATGGAAAGTCAGATTACAGCAGAATAGAATTGGGGGAAATAAAGGTAACATTGAGTGAAGTTCAAGCGGGAAGAAAGGAGACATCGTGGATAAATGATTCTATACCCAGAGGTGATGAATGCCATCAAGCAATAAATACACAAGGGGAAAAAAAAGGTCACCATGAATACGGAGGAGTGAAAAAAATCAAGGAATAGTGAGACCAAACAGGGTACAAAAAGACGGGTCTTGAGCTAAGAAAGTGGAAAAAATGGCTAACGGCATGGATTTCAGGATGAAAGGCAGAGTGCTCAGGGGTGAGAGAAGATCCAGTCCATCATGAAAGCATTTCTGGCACAAAAGGAAGGCAAGGTCAGTGAAGAGCCAGGGACGCCAGCAGAGAGCGGCGTAGATAAGGTATTGATGTTCAAGTCCTGGAAAAACCAGATAGGATTTTAATCACCTGGAGATGGGCACAGAGGACAAGGGCAAATGTTGGATGTTGATATTTAAAAACAACCAAACTTGTGTGAAGCTGCTGACAACAGTGTATAGCACCCGGTCCGATGTGCTAAGTGGCAAATTTCAAAAAATAAATAAAATTTGAAAAATGAGTCTGGCTTTGAGGTGTGTCCAGCCCTTGAGTGGCCTATGGACACTAGTTGCCCCTATGAGTGGTAATTCTGGGTCTTGATGGTTACCTTCTGCTTCTCTTCCTAAGGGTGGAGTCCCAAAACAAGTTTCTGATGTGTCCCCCTGCCTCTGACAGTGGCTGCCAGATGGATGTTTTTGGAGAATGCCGTCTGCTTACTGCAACCCCTTCTGTGGGTTGCTGCTACCTGCAGAGTAGAGCCCACATTCCGGGATCTGGCACCAAAATCTCCTCCATGTAGCATAAACTGAACATTCCATTTGGATTCTCCATATTCCCTGTAAGATGTCTCAGGCCCTGGAGTCTATAATTCTCTCCCTTGTGTGTACACAGATACCACTGCTCTCTGTCATTTGAATATATCGAGAAGCAGGGCCCACAGACTGGGCCAAGGGCTTCACGTTCCATTATGTTCTGAAAAGGGATAGCCAGCTCATCCAGGCTCACTTTGTGCGAATACTTCTTGTCCCAAACACATCTGCACATTATTACCTATAATCCTCGCAGCAGCTCCATGAAGGAGAAATTGCTTTCCTCTTTTGGCAGACTAGGTAAGAGTCACTATCCTTTGTTTATTACAGAGGAGTTAAGTGATATGCCCAGAGCATCTGCAGTAAGTGTCTGAGCCGGTCTCTGCAGTCGTCTTGCAAAGTCTATGCTTTAATGACTGACTGTTGTGTTTCTGCTCCCCAACCAAGTTTTTCTTGAAATGCTTTGTGCTGGACCAAACTGTTAGTTTTTGCTTGGTCATTCAAACTGGTATTCTGACCACTGATGATGATTTCCTTCTCAGTGACCCTTTTAAGGTTGACATTATCATCCACTTTGGAATAGTCTATTAACTTGGTAATAGTTTTCTCTCTTGGGCTTTGATATCAGACAGAGCTTAATTTCAATCTCAATTCTGCCAATGACTTGAGTAAGTCATTAAAACTGTTCATTCCTTAGTTTTCTGAGAAAATAGAGTGAGAGGCGGGGCACGGTGGCTCATGCCTGTAATCCTATCACTTTGAGAGGCCGAGGTGGGCGGATCACCAGAGGTCAGGAGTTCAAAGAGTTTGAGACCAGCCTGGCCAACATGGCTAAACCCCGTCTCTACTGAAAATACAAAAAATAAATAAATAAATTAACCAAGTGTGCTGGTGGGCACCTGTAACCCCAGATACTTGGAAGGCTGAGGCAGAAGAATGTCTAGAATCCGGAGGGCAGAGGTTGCAGTGAGCCAACGTCATGCCATTGCACTGTACTCCAGGCTGGGTGATAGAGTGAAACTCCATCTTAAAAAAAAAAAAAAAAAAAATAGAGTGAAAAGAAAATGTATCTTTTCCCTGTCTACCTCCCAGGGTTGTTAGAAAAATCAGATTAGACAATGAATGAGAAGGTGCTTTCTAACATAGAACGTGCTCTGTAAATGTACGAAATAATTAGGACACCATCTTGCCATCAACTTTTTGTGTCTCTTAATCCAGGCACAGACGAAATCTGTCTATAATCCTTGATTGGACCTTTGAGGCACTTACCTATCACTAAAATTCCTGTAATAATCTTCTTAGGATATTGAAAAACATTTCCGAAATGCTTCATTCCTAGATTGAATTAAAAAGTTTAGTGCTTTTCTCACCTGATCTAAAAGGCAAATCATTATGCCAGGAGTCATATGTGACTTTATGTTTTTCTCCACCCTTAAGTGTTTGTACCTCTATAAATTTGTGAAAAAGAAGAATGAATAAAGAAAAGACAAAACAATACTACATGAAGTGATTTATTTCCAGATTCAATAGAGTCATCCCAAAATACAGAAAGAATACATTTTCACTGATTTATTGCTTTGCCAATTAAAAAGCAATTTAGCAGGTTTCATAATAGTTTCTCCATTGTGAAGAAGCCAGAGGAAAAGTTTTAATTTTTAAAGGCTGACCTTGTTGCATCTCATCTAAGAAAACTAGAAAATATCAAACTTTTCTTTTAAAAGTTGGATTCTCCAGACCTCAATTTATTTTTTCTTCCTGAAATTCAAGATGGGGAATAGGGCAACTTTACTTTTTTGTAAGTATTTTATATAGGTTCAGAAGATGACTAAGTTATGAGGAAGAGATTGTGAAAACTAAATCCATAATCAAATTCTGATAATGATGATGCTTGTTTTTTAGTTCTTTGCAGTTTATATAGCATGATTTGAATTTATTTTTACATTAATCACTATGACATACATGGCATTTATTACCTTTTTTAAGATGAAAAACCCAGCCTCAGACAGCTGAAATGGCATGCTGAAGAATCCAGAATTAAATATGCCAAAATATGAGCAAATAATCTGAATATTAGAGAGCGAAGTTGTGCAATGCAGTCCTTCTACATACAGTATCTCACATCCTCATAAAAACCAGTTAATTTCCTTTTGAAAACTTATGGTATTGATGCTGCAGAATCAGGCAGCTGCCCTTTGTCTCTTAACCTAGGAAAGGCAGAGCCAGAGGGTGAACCCAGGGTTTTCTGCCTCTAGAGCCTTCTACAGTCCATGGGGCCACAGCATTTTCTTATTGAAGATCAGGAAAACATCCAAAGAGTTCATCAGTAGAATTTGTATTTCTATATGAGAACATACCATTGTGGCCACAGCAGGGTATTGTAGGCAGTTACATTGAACCTCAGCTTTAATAAGGACCCTGATGAAGGAGTCAGGCAAAGTGGCAACTGGATTTTCCAGGCTGCCCATTCTGAATGCCTTTGACCAAAATGCTCCTGGACACAGGAAGTTCATGAGTCAACCCTACAGACCTCAGATGAACCCATGAAGGTCACCTTTGAGAAGTCCAGTGTGCATGTTCTCTTTGCAAAATGGACCACAGAACAAGATAGGAGCATAGCTTCAGAGGAGCTGAGCTGGAAACGGCATTCAGAGAAGTCCCTACTGACAAAAGGACACTCTTGTTAGTTGGGTTTCCAAAATTTCTCTAAAAAATGAATTTAATTTCCCAGGAAGAGCACCTGAAATGAGTATAAGGTAAAGCTGTGGAGTCAGAAGCTTGCTCTCTGGCTGGATAGGGAAAATTTAGACCTTGGGTCTGTTTCATGTGCCAATCAACCTTAAAGAATCCTGGCTAGAGAGGAGTGAAGGGCTTTGTGCTCAGTCCAAGCACAAGGCTGCCAAGCTTCCCTTTTGTATTTTTATTTTATTTTTTTGTGAAACATGGTCTCACTCTGTCACCCAGGCTGAAGTGCAGCCTCCACTTCTTGGGATCAAGGGATCCTCCTACCTCAGCCTACTGAGTAGCTAGGACCACAGGCGTGCACCACAACACTCGGCTAATTTTTGTACTTTTTTGCAGAGACAGGGTTTTGCCATGTTGCCCAGGCTGGTCTCAAACTCTTGACCTCAACTGATCCGCCTGCCTCAGCCTCCCAAAGTGCTGGGATTACAGGCGTGAGCCACTGGGCCTGGCCAAAAGCCTCCTTTTTATGAGTCACTTACTTGCACTTGTTCTCTGCTTGCCCCTTGGGTTCTGAAAAGAGTCCTTGCAGTCTAAGCAACAGCAACATATACAAACAGGTAAATATGTCCGATATGCTGTTCTTTCCCTCTTCTGGTCTGAGAGTGGGAGGGCAGTGCCTTTTAGTAACTGGCCTATTCCCTGACTATCAAAATGGGACAAAGTTACAGAAGCATGTTTCTGCCTGCCCCTCAGTCTCCCCACACTCTTGTCTCTGTGTCTGTTTTGGCCTCTCGTTTTCTCTCTCTGTCTCAATGTGTAGTGAAAAACTTGGGTACTGGGCTTAGACTTGCCCAAGATAAAATTATTTATTTTGTTTACATCAATCAATAATACTTTCATATTTTTTTCTATGAGAATTGCAATAGTGTTTTAGATTAAATTCTATACTTTGTAATTTGTACTGCTATTGAAAATGGTATATATTCTCTAGTTGGTGTTCTTGGTATACAGTGAAATTCTCTCCAGAAACATTTCCAGACTCCCCAGTTATATTGAATAGATCATCTGCAAATATGTTGGATTAAATATTAATCATCAAATAATCTATTGAAACTGAGATAAATTCCTTGATATCTTAGGCACTGGTTTGGTGATCTTTTAAAATTATTTAGCCTTTTTGAGACTTAGGTTCTTTATTTTCAAAATGGAACCAATATGACTCTCACAGGGGAATCATGAAGATTACTTGAGTTAATGGATCTTGGGTGGTTGGTTCAGTGTGGATCCTGGCTTGGGCCAGAACTCACACATGGGGCCACAGCTTAGATTTCTAAGGCCAAAAATTGTAGTCTAGCTCTGTGCTCAGAAAGGGGAAAAAAAAGACATGTCTCAGTCTTTGATACAGTGCTAATGTTCCTGCACTTTAGAGACTGCCTTTTTTCAAGATTTTAATATGTAAGAGATTTGGTTTTTTCAAGATTTTAATTTGGATCTAATGATTCCATCTTCTCTGTTGCATTTTTTTTTCTTTCTTTCATTAAGTGATGATTCTGCTGAAGGAGAATTAGTAAGAAATTAGTGGAAGCTAAATTAAACTGAAAAGGATTTTGAAAAAAAAACTATTTAAAACCTTAATTTCTATGTTTCCTAAAAGATTATACACACACATGCACAAATTTGTATATATATAATGTTCACACTAACATAAAAAAGATTAACAAAATAATTTTAGAAGATTTTTGAGCTCAAGTCCAAACTTAAATTCATGGCTATATGCTTAAACTAAAAGAGAAAACTGACTGAAATGAGAAGACAAATTGGTAACCAACAGGGCATTGAAGATGTGTTTACAACCAGAGTGATACTAAAGCTCCTCTCACCATATGGGTTCAATATAAAACACTGTTTTCAACATGCATGGTTGCCTATCCACTGCTGTCCATGCGATGTGTGGCTCTACCACCACTACACACACACACACACACACACACACTCTTAGGTCTTCTTAAATACATTGGATACAGCATGTGGCATGCTCTACTCAGTCCACAGCCAATGATTCCTAACTGTATTCAAAGGTTCACAATCCTTCATACATAACTACCTAAGAGACAGAGGGCTGCTTATTTTAAAACATGGATAATTGTCGCCAAGCACACATATATATACAAAATACAGATATGCAAATAGAATGTGCAACTTTTGTTGACATAGCCATTTCCAAAGTATACAATGGCAAGAATTGCAGTCTTTTCTGTTATGCCCACAGCCACGAGGTGAAGTGCACAGACCGTGTGTCATGTGCAGTGTTGGACGATGCAGGAGCATATGCTCGTGAATTCTCAACTGCCCAGCATGATTTCACATAATCATCTTCAATCTACAGATGATGAAATGAAGGCTATGGGAAGTTTGGGACACTCACCAAAGATCTCCCATGCTAAAAGGTAGCACTTTTGTGAATAAAGCCCCAGTCTGATTACAGAAGCAGTGCTTTTTCTTTCTTGACCCTACGTTGAGAGCCTGGATGAACAAAGTCTAGTCAGCAGCTTGTCCAGAACAAAAGCCAGAGTGAAAGTATCTGTTAACATATTCCAGAACCAGACAGCAGTTCAGCTCAGCCAGCACATAAGATCTATGAAAAAGAACTAGTGGGGGATAAAATTGTGAAAGTACATTGGGATTCTTAAGAAGGTGTATTAGGAATTCCTGAAAATTAGGAGAACTGCAAATTGTCTGCTCAGTCAGTAAAGGCATAGAAGGAATCGGTCTGAATGCCGGTTACTATTCACTTGCTGTTCTCAGGTGAGTTGCTTAATTTTTCTGTTCCTCAATTTTCTAATCTTTAACATAAGGCTAATACTAGCACCTACTGATGAGATGAGATAATGAGGCATTGTTCTCATTATTTATGAGGAAACAAATGTCAACCCAGCAACTTTATATACGGAACAGAGCACAGGATCTGGGTCAAGTGATAAAATGTGGTATCAACTAATTTCTGATTCTGATTATTCACAGATGACTAATCTCTCTGGCCTCAATTGACCCACATGTCAAATGGGGGGGGCACATAAACCATGCCATGCCTACTGCACAGGCTTGTGGAGATCAAGTCAAACCACAAGGAACAAAAAACACTTTCTAAGACATACATGTTCGTCATATGCTAACTATTCTCATTTTCCTAAACCTAGGGATTTGCCTGGACACAGGACTCTCCGTGCTGGAACTAGAACAGTCTCAAGAAAACTGGGACAATTGGTCACCTTATTATTTCCAAACAAAGATCAGAGGAACTAAAGGGACATCGAAGAAGAAATATCTGTGGGCAGAGCCATGGACTGGGTTTCAGTAGAACTGGGAGGAAAAGTTGGCTTTACCAGCTGACATACTCAAGAGTGTGACCTGCTCAAACCTGCCCCTGCTGTTGCTGAATTCGATAACCTGGCCAAGGTCTGTCCTTACTATCTTCAAATGCTGGGGCACAGGGATTATTTGGAGCACTTAGATTCCCATGGCAGATTGACAAAGCATGTCTCAACCAGTGAGTTTCTTGGGATTGTCTCCCTCACCCTAGAGCTCCCTTGATGATCTTGAAATTTCTCTTTCCATGACTCATAAATGACAGGCCCATGGAGGTGTTTTCAAAGAAAGGGTGCTTCAAGATTCACAGCACCCCAAAGCCTTTACATTTTATTCATTCCCTATCTGTCATTCTTGTTTCTTTCTGTATCCTTTCACCTCTCCCCTGTTCAACGGAAGTGGTGTCTTGAATACTGTACTCTCCCTTCCCTGATCTTCAGCCAGTAGCACTGGGCAGCTTTCCCTTCCACCTTGCCCCCGTCCCAGATCTGCCTGTGACCCCATGGAGCCTGAATTATCTCCACTTGCTGAATTTGTTTAATTTTTAATGCTCTTGGTTTAAAATGAAGACAAAGCAAGTAAAATAGAAATAAAATGCAGCAACTACATACCTTATTGCTTTCTGCTTCTAGGCCCAACCTTCAGAAGAACAAGGGTAGTTAGTTGGGTGTTTTTTGTGTTGTTCTTTCTTAATTTTAAAATTTTAGCTATATTCTGCTGTGATTGATGTTGATCTGGTTCCTTTAACCCCCTCTTCACTTCTCTAACCCCATCTACTCAATTTTCAGTGTGTCTGTTGGTTTTCTTTGTCACTTTATGAATATATTTGCAACTTCATTTTCTTACTCATCAAATATGAATGTATCTCTTGACTCCCACCTTTGTGATAAGAATATTAATGCCCTTTTTCTTTCCTTCAGCTGTCTTCCTACTTTTACATTCCAAATGTCATCATCTTTTTTTTCAAAGTTGAAAATACGTATTTCTACACCCTAGTCTGTAACTACCTTCCATGTTTTGTCTTTATGTGGATTCTAAAGGTTAACAATAAGTAGTTTACATTAAAAACAACCCTAAAACTAGTAGCTAAAACAACGCACCTCCTCCCATGGAGCTGTGGGTTAACTGGGCTCATTTGCACAGTGGTTTCTTGGTGACTTTCATACAGTTGCAATTCTATAGCAGCTGGATTCCAATTAATGCTGGTTATGAAATTAAGCCTGTTTTCTTCATTTCCATTTCTGAGTCCTGAGCTGGGATGGCTGGAACGCCTGGATATGGCCAGAAATTGATCTCCACACAGACCCTCTACATGGCTACCTTGAGTTCCCTCACAGCATGGTAGACTAGATTATCATAATAATTAAACTATTTACCTGGTGGATGACTTACCCCAAAGTGAGTGTGTCAAGAGCACCAAGCAAAAGGTCCACAGATTATTTGTAACACAGAGGTACAAGAACAAGACTTTTGCAGCATTCTATTGGTAAAACAGGCCATGATGTCCAGCCCAGATTGGAAGGGAAGGGAATTGGACTCCACTTCTTGATTAAAGGACTAGCATGAGCACACATGAAGACATGCAGAGGTTGCAGTGAGCCGAGATCCTGCCACTGCACTCCAGCCTGGGAGGCAGAGCGAGATTCCATCTCAAAAAAATAAAGGAGTGAACAGTATAAAAGCTGACTTTAGCTCTGTGGTAATGGGTACAGCCTGTAAAGTAACAGCTCTCATTTTAGGAAGCTGGTGTAGCACAACTAGATACAAGAAAAAGGGTGGTTTAGCTTCGGGATTCTGGTTTGCTCTTTTGCTACCATGACTATCCACAGAATGCTTATTCTGATTTTTAAGAGGAGAACCTCTGATTTTGTTTTCTCTGTTGGTTTGTTTGTTTTGCCAGGCTTCTTGGTATTCTGTACCTGATGATGGGATTGAAGAGTCAGACAACTGTCCCATATACAGGTGTTACGTGAATGTCTCTTTCAGACCCTATTCTCCCTTCTGTTCTTCATTGTACTTCACATTTCTGAGTCCCAAGTCACCATGGGGTTATGCAGGGTCCTACATATTGGTTCCCTTTCATCCTTAGCCCCAGTCATGTATTGAAATCCAGGCTGTGGCTTATCTTCCCTGTTTCATCAATCTCCTTCCTTCTGTCAGCTTTCTATTTCCCAGAATTTTTTTGAAACCTATTTTCTATTGATTCTTTCAAATATCATTATATGTATTGCTGTATTCTCATGATAGCATTTTTGTGGTATCTCTGGAAGGAGAGGGAGAGGTGACAATCAACAGATGTACATTCTACCCAGATGTATTAGTTCATTTTCACACTGCTATAAAGAACTTCTCTAAAACAGGGTAATTTTTAAAGGGAGGAGGCCTAATTGACTCACAGTTCTGCATGGCTTTGAAGCCTCAGGAAACATACAATCATGGCTAAAGGGGAAGCAGGTGTCTTCTTCACAAGGCAGGATAGTGACAATGTGAAGAAGGCACTGTCAAACACTTATAAAACCATCAGATGTAGTGAGAACTCACTATCACAAGATCAGCATGGGAGAAACCACCCCCATGATCCAATAACCTCTCTCCCTTGACACATGAAGATTATAGGTCTCTCATTTGACACATGGGAATTACAATTTGAGATAATTTGAGATGAGATTTGGGTCGGAACACAGAGCCGAACCGTATAACCAGAGCAAGAAGCCCTAAGCTGCATTGGTTAAAGTGTGTCTTCCAGGTCTGAATTTCTGCTTCTGTGACACTTTTGATCCCTCCATATTTCATACTCATGTTGGCTCTCCCCAAAACTCAGACCTTGGCTCTCCTCCCCTGACTGATTCTAGATTTGTGCACTAGTCAACTTCCCCTCCAACTTCTCACCTTCAGGTCATTCTCATTTCAGCAAATATCATCGATGTCCACCTAACAATCATTTTCTCCTCTTTTTCTCATTTGCCAAGTATTAATGATTCTACATTTCAAATAACTCTTGAATTGCTATAATTCTCTGTGTCTTCACTGTGCCATTCTTTTTAAACCACCATTCACTCTCCTTTGGTCTTGTAACTGTTTCTCTTTCATTCATAACCTTCTCCACTGATGTTTCATATTGCCATCAGTAGATTTTAAAAAAACAAAATTTAGCTTGTCTTTGCAAAATCTTTAGAAGTCGTCTCATAATTTCTTAGAAGAAAATAGTAAATAGCCTGGTCTTTCGTTCCTTCAGTAGTCTTATTCTTGCTTGCTCCTACCTGATATCTCTTTTCTACCTCACTTTTATTTTCCATCTACCTTGCTATGCTTTTTTTTTTTTTTTTTTTTTTTTTTTTTTTTTTTTTTTAGATAAAGTCTTGCTCTGTTGCCCAGGCTGGAGTGCAGTGGTGCAATCTTGTCTCACTGCAACCTCTGTCTCCCATGTTCAACTGATACTCGTGCCTCAGCCTCCCGAGTAGCTGGGATTACAGGTGTGTGCCACCATACTCAGCTAATTTTTGTATTTTTAGTGGAGGCAGAGTTTCACCATGTTGGCCAGGCTGTTCTCTAACTCCTGACCTCAAGTGATCCACCTGCGTCACCTTCCCAAAGTGCCAGGATTACAGGTGTGAGCTCCAGCATCCAGCCTGCTTTTTTTAAACTGCGTCACAGAGACTTATTTCTTTCTGTCTTAATCTGCTTCTCTTTCTTACCATTGTAAAAGTTAAGCTGCTAATAAAGACTTAAATGCTGTGTATTTATATTTTCTTATAATATCATCATATGCATGTTTCCATGTCATTGGAATCTCTTCCAAAACATTATATTTAATGACTATTCAATCCTACCCCCCAAAATTTCTCTAATATGACAGATTCTTTTTATTTACATGCTATTATAAAAGCATTATTTTTGGCAGAAGTAAATGTGTGATATCTAACTTTTTATAATTTTTATAATGAAAAAGGGAACACCAATCATCTTATACAACTTTCTTCTTCTTGACTTATAATTTTGTTTCTTGTTTTGGTTGTTGAGAGTATTGCTTAAAATACTGTTTTTTCAAGAATGGTCCAGAGGACCATGTTTTAGCCCCTTCATACGAAAAATTGATTTTTTACGCTTCTTTTGTACTTGTCAAGATAAACGATTCTTGGTTGGTGGCCATTTTCCAAAAACATTCTCTATCATTGTAGATCATAAGTCTGAGACATTGGTTTTATTTTTCTAGAAGTAACGTACATTTCCCTGTATGGAGAGTAGTAGAAATTTCTTCTTGATTTTTAAAATTATATAAGGCTATTCTTGCATTGCTATGTAGAAATACCAAAGATTGGGTGATTTATAAGAAAAGAAGTTCAATTAGCTCACAGTTCTGCAGGCTGTACAGGTAGCATAGAGGCATCTGCTTCTGGGGAGGCCTCAGGGAGCTTTTAATCATGGTGGAAGGCACGGTGGGAGCAGGCATCTCACACAGGGAAAGTAAGAGCAAGAGGGAGAGCCAGTGGTGGGGGAGGTACCGCATACTTTTAAAGAACAAGATGTTGTGAGAACTCACTCACTATCATGAAGACAGCACTGAGACATGAGAGATCTACCTCCAGGACCCAAACACCTCCCACGAGGCCCCCGTCCAGCACTGGGGATTATAATTCAAAATGAGATTCAGGCATGGGCAAATATCCAAACTATATCAAAAGTTATTTTTAACGTGTCCAAAATATTATCCAAATTTTTGAATTTTCTTAGAATGTAATGAGATTTTACCTTTCTATTTTCAAATATTCTTTCCTCTAGAAAACTTCAATTTTTTTTACTGATCTCAAAGCATCTTCCAACATCCAAATAATATATATATATATCTTTTGGTCAGGATTCTCTTCTGTCTTCTCCCAACTTCTCATTTTATTTACCATAAATTTCACCTCTTTGTTCTTCTATTTGAGTCTGTTAGATTATTTTCATTTTTTACTGCCCAACATTAATTTAACATTATGCAATGCCAGTTCTGTTCGTTCTGGTACCCAAAGCAGAATTCAATTTTGCTTTGGACTTTCCTCTCATCTTCATATCTCCTACAGATCTTTTTCCATTGTACTTTATCTTTTTCTCTTAGCGTTTTCCTTCAGTGTTCAGCTTTCTTTGATCCTCAAGACAGAGAGAATATCTGCAAAACCACCAGGGTTTCCTTCTCCTCTTTTCTAACCGCAGTTTCATTGGATGCATTAATAGCTGTGACATTGTGAGTCTAAAAGTCAGAAGAATACAGACTTTAATTATGTGAAAATTTCATGTGCTGCCACCTTGGGGAATATAATTCCATTATAATTAGTGATATTTGAGAGAGATGAATTCAAATTCAGATCAGCTGCTTAGTCTGAGGTCTGGTATTGAGGCAGTTTTACCAGTGATAATGCCTCTTGTGAGGATCAAATAGTTGTAACAAATGAACCAAAGAAATAAGAAATTATTAGTATGGATTAGGAGAAAAACATCAAAGGATTTGGGAGCTAATAAGAGAAAAACAGATAAAGCAAATAGAAGAAAATAAACAGCTTTTGCGATAAACCTTTTTTGGGAGGAAATGAGAAAAAGATACTTCTGCATTTTTAAACACCTCCCTGTCTATTAGAAAGGGAAGAGAGCTTGGTTGAGACCTGAGGAGGCAATTGGTCATCAACAGGACTCTGGTCTTCTTGGGCATGGAGTTGTATCTACTCCCGATCATGAGCTCTGACCTGTCCCTACCTATCCTCTTCTATTTTCTTTCACTGATTAGTTGCTCAGTACATATTCTGGCCCAATGATTATTTTAGTGACATACAGTAACTCTCATAAGAGTGATACAGCATTATTCCAGAAAGCATTGTGATCAATCTTTAATCTGAAATGTTGGTTTTTTTTCTTTTTTTATTATATTTTAAGTTCTGGGGTACATATGCAGATCATGCAGGATTGTTACATAGGTATACACATGCCATGGTGGTTTGCTGAATCCATCCCCTCATCATCTACATTAGGTATTTCTCCTAATGTTATCCCTCCCCAATGGCCCCACCCCCTGCTATCCCTTCCCTAGCCCCCGACACCCAACAGACCCCAGTGTGTGATATTCTCCTCCCTGTGTCTATGTGTTCTCATTGTCCAACACCCACTTATGAGTGAGAAGATGCAGTGTTTGGTTTTCTGTTCTTGTGTCAGTTTGCTGAAAATGATGGTTTCCAGCTTCATCTATGTTACTGCAAAGGACATGAACTCATCCTTTATTATGGCTGCATAGTATTCCATGGTGTATATGCGCCACATTTTCTTTATTCAGTCTATCGTTGATGGGCATGACCCAGCAATCCCATTACTGGGTATATACGCAAAGGATTATAAATCATTCTACTATAAAGACACATGCACATGTATGTTCATTGTGGCACTGTTTATAGTAGTGAAGACTCGAAATGTTGTTTTATGGATCCTATTGCTAGGTACTCTCCAGGTGGTTTGATGAATGGAGGGTCATTTAATGTGTGTATGTGATGGAAGTGGAGTTTAATACAAGGGGAGGGGTTAATCAAATCAGTACTGGTTTCAGTACTTGTATATCCAAATGTACTACTATTTACTTTCAGGAAATAAAACAGTACCACTTCAGAGTCTTTCATCTACCTAACCTCAGCATCATTTGACCTCCTTGACTGTGCCTTCTATGGAAAATCATCTCATTTATTGTCCTTTGTGCTGTTCTCAGGGATAACTAACTCCTTTTTTCTGTCTCTTCTTTGCCTTCTTGCTTGTTATTTCTTCCTCTACTTCACCAATTGTTTCTCAATACTCAGTTTTAGGCACTGATGTTCACTCTAACACCCTTAGTATCCCTCTCCATCCCCTTGCCTCCAGCAATAGTCAGGTAATTCACTGATAAATATATTTCAAAGCTCACAGCCTCCTTTTCAGATCATGCCCCCTCATATCTAAATGTCTAATTGACATCTACTTTTGTATTTGTTAAGTGCACCACAGTCCTAAGATGACAAACTGACTACTTCATTATTCCCCAGCCAATGTGGGCTGCTTTTACTTGTCTTTATTTCACTAAAAGACTAAACCATCTGCTTAGTTGAGAAAGTCAGTGATTTAGACATTCTCCTGGCATGCCTTGTCTCTCTGACGGTTATAGATAACCCATCACGAAGGACTGTCCATTGATTTTCTAAACATTGCACAGATCATCTTAGTAGTTCTCCTTTACTACCATCTATTACCAGTTGCCTCCTAACTGGTTTACCACCATATGTACATTCCTAAAAATCCCACTGTAGCCATCACAACTCTTTCAAAACATACATCTGCTCAGATACCTTTATTACCCAGTTAAAGAACTTCAGACAGATCTCAGAACTTAGAAAATAACAAGAGAAGTTCATACCATGACTTATAAGACAACACTTTCTGCCTACAGCTCACTTGCCACCATCTTTGGACACCAGAGACACTAGCATTGTCTCATTCCCCTTACCTGCCTGCTGCCCTTCATATAAAGCATGTGTGCTCTTTGTTCTCTCCTTCCTTTTTTTTTAGACATAAAACCGCTTCTGTTTCAAATTTCAGCTCAGACATCACTCTTAGGAAATTTTTCTGCGCCTCTCTGATAAGGCCGACTTCTCTCAACTCCATAGCATAGCACTCTTCAATTTCACTGCACTTTGCCCAGTTACAACTCTATATCTGTTTGTGCAATCATTTCACATTTTATATCCTGATTCCAGGAGGGCAAGAATCATGTTCAAGATTTTGCTCACTCAATATCTGTTCTGGTAACTGGCCCACAGCAGGAGCTCAGAAATGTTTACCAGAGGAATAAGTAAATAAAAACAAGAGTAAATTGAATTTAGTACACAGTGTCTAACAATCTTCATTGCACATTCACATGTGATACCTGTTCTCACCTATTGACCCTAGGAAATGTAATTTCATCTTATGTCTGGGGAAACTTGGTGGTGTATTACATTGTCATGGGTACCACTAAAAAATTACTTGGTTCTTCCAGGCCCTGTATCTATGTAGATGCAGACACCCTGCTGGGTGAATTTCTCTGCACTTCTAGTTAAGAAATTAACATTAAAAAAAAACTGTCAGGTCTCGGGCACATTGCTAGACAATGTTCTGTCATTTAAAGCCTTTATGATCTTTCAAAATTGGTATTATAAACCTCATTTTATAAAATAGAGAAATTAAGACTCAGAAACGAGACTTGACCAAGGTCATGAGGGTCTTTCCAGAAGATATAAAATCATGTTTCATTAATTTTATGGAGCCTTTGATGTTAAGCTATTAGGTACAAAGGCTAGAAGAATTCTTATGTTTTTTTTCTGAGCGATAGCATTTGTCAATTTATCATTATTTTACCTCCACTGAGATCAACCCTCACAGCCAAGTAATAATGCCTTTCCCTAAAGCCAAAGTGATAGCTTTTTTTGAGATGGGTTGACATATTTCTAGTTCTGATGAGGGTATCTCCTCTTTCTCTGTGATTTTTCAGTTCTCTCAATATAAAATAGGCAATAAATAAATCCCGGGCATTGATTATGCTGTGGTTTAATGTATTTCTGATGCTGCCTAGTTCATGAAAATAGACATAAAGTTTAACTGACATCATCTTTTAAATAACTTCTTAAAAATTGTGACATCAGCCTTTAAAAGGAGAGCACAAAAAAAAAACCCAGAACAGTTGCTTTAGCAAAAGAACATGACCATAATGGAGCTTTACTGTCACAGCGGCTTATACATCAGGACTTGAATAGAATCCCATCCATTCAATACTGGTGCTGATGATAGTGTGTCTATTTCTTTATCTCACGACTTGGGAACAGTTCTCATGTGAGGCACCAAATACTGAAATAACTGGCAGTCTGAACCAATATGCGGAGGAAGATGAAACTCTATCACATATGCCTGCTGGTCATTCGGAATCAGAAACTTTCAGCATATTACCAAATCCCTATAGCAACTGAATTTTTTACATGTGGGAGGAGAAATGAATTTAGGCTTTCACATCAGATTGAACTTGTTTTGCCTTTACGCTGTCACAACGAAATATGTGACAGTGTGCTGTCATCGAAAATCAAGAGTTAATGATTTCCAACTTCTCAGTGACTGGGATGGAGGATAGCCAACCTGAATGTAAAGGTTTTAGCTTCTATCCCTGTCCTTGTTATGCAATTAGCAGTCTGTGGAATGAGATGTAATGACAATAGTATTAATGATATGTTGATATTAATATATATGCATATATACATAGCTAACAATAGCTGAGTCCCAGCTCTGTGCTGGGTTGTACTTTATCTCATTTAATCCTCCAAATACATCTGAGTTTGATAGCATTATTTTCAGTTTGTGGATTAGAAAGCCGAAGTCAGGGAAAAAAAGTGACTTGCCTAAGTTCTCATGACCATAAAGTGTCAGAGCTGAGACTCACAACCTATCCGATTATAGAACTAGGACTCTCAATTTTCTTATCTCAGAAATGAGGGTAGCTTAGATCATTTATGCCTGGGCATTTAAAATGGCATGAAACAGACCAGTGTTCTGCTTCAGCACTACACAGAGTGCTCTGTGGATGTTTATTTGTACTGGGGAGGAATGCTGCTTTCCCAAACCCCCACTTCACCTTGGGCTCTCTTGTCTGGAAAAGTATGTTATATTAAGCATCTTCCTTGGATCTGAGGCAGTTGGAGGGCTGAGAGAGGCAGAGAAGAAAATCTTATGTTTGTCCAGTGCTTATCCAGAAATGGCAAACTCTTGCCCAAGGGCATCTATGCATTTTTCTGTTACCCTAAGGTTTGCTTTTGAGGCACTGAGACTCTTATAGCCCTTCTTCCTCTCCTCCTCAGAACTTATCAGACACTGATAAGTTGCCACTGAGAAGCAAAACAGAGGAAAAGAAGGTTCCTGCAGCCATTTAACATGTATCTATAGACAATTTTCCTTGGACTTAGTGCTGTTAGATTGCATCACCTGCAATGCAAGAGTTGAGGGTTTTATCAGGGTCACAAGAATAGCACAGTATAACTTCCTTTCCATTCTCTTGACCATAGGTCATTCTATGAGACTTCTATCGAAACACCTTAGCATTGGAGTATCTTGACCTTCCCAACTCAATTGAAGTTTAGCTCCATCTTCTTTTCAGTAGCTTCCACCTTGATCAGTCCATCCTGCCCCGCTCATGTCAAGCAATTTCCTCACCAGCTGGTGCTCATTTTTGGTTACCTAAATTGCTTTTTTAAAAAACAAAAACCAAAAAAACCCTCAACTTCATCACATTCCTGTTTTTTACCACACCTGCTGGGCAACATCTGAAGTCTACATTTTCACCACAGTGTTTCTTCTGCTTAAACTTGAGCAAGTAAAAGAAAACACTAAGCAGCAGAGAGCATGATAGTAAAAAGGAAACAATGGCCAGGGCTCGCCCACTCTGCCAGGCTCTCAGACTTTCCTGTCAATTATTTTACTGCTTATGGTCAACTTCTACTCACAGCAACTTTTCTGAAGCATCACTACTATTTTTTTTCCAATCTTGACTCAATTAATAATGGCTCCTCCCATGTAAAATAGTCTTGTTCCTGGTTTATTAAAATAATTAAAGCCATTAAGCATCCTCATCCTCCTTGCCCTTTCACACCTAAGCACACAATCACTTGCCTTTCTATAAATCTTCTCTTCCTCATCTCTGTTTCAAGCACAGAAGTCCCCTCCACTGTGCATTAGTGATCCTTTCACATCGGCTCTCCATCCAATTCACTCTTTTTATTATTATTATTTTTTAGAGACAGGATCTTCCTCTGTCATCCAGGTTGGAGTGCAGTGGTGTGATAATAGTTCACTATAGCTTGACTCCTGGGCTTAAGTGATCCTCTCATCTCAGCTTCCTGAGTAGCTAGGACTGCAGTCATGTACCACCACACTTGGCTAACTCTTTAATTTTTTTTGTAGAGATGGGGGTTTCACTATGTTGCCCAGGCTGATCTCAAACTCCTAATCCCAAGAAATTCTTACTTAAGTCTCCCAAAACCCTGGAACTCCAGAGCAGCCACCATACCCAGCCCCTTTACTCTTATCTCCTCTAGGATCTTCTTTCATAAACACTGGTGCCAACAGCCAGGGCTTTTAATGTTATCTATTGATTACCTCCCAGATAATCTAGGAAATCCTCACTGCCGGAATCCTAATCTACCACTTTCATTCAACAGATATTCTGCTTCTCCTAGGCTGGTGTTGTTTATTGGCCACAGAACACAGTTTCCTCATCCAGTTTCCACATCTCACCCCTAAACTCCTGGAATGTGTGTCAGTTTTTTGCAAGAATGTGCTCATCATGTGCTCTTTTCCACCAGCAAAACCTGACTTGGCTGTTGGGTTTCTTCAGTTCTGCTTATATTCAAACAACCAATGAGTGAAAGGCCAATATCTCTTTCTTGCAGCCACACCTGTATCGATTGGCTATTGACAGGTAATAACTCCAACTTTTGATTAAATAAATAAATATTTAAGTCACAATTCTTCAAGTGGGCAATATTGAATAAATGCAACTAGGACGTTCTTCTGATATTGGTTCAGCTCCTTCATGTGTCTGTGATCAGCTACGGGTGGACTAAATGGTTGGCTACTCTTGTCTGAGACATTCCACATGTCTCGCTGGAACTCCTGGACTAGTTGAGCCCCGTTGTGTGTGTCTCATTCTCCAGCAGACTAGCTTGATGTAATTCACATGGTGTCTGCAAGGGTTTCAGATGAGACCTGACACAATGGCATTCCATCATATTCTACTGGCCAAGATGAGTCACAAGCCCAGCCAAGATTAAAGGGCTGGAGAATAAGTTTCACTATTTGAAGGGAGTTACTAAGTCATGTTGCAAAGGGCATGGGTTAAGGGAACAAAGGATGTCAATCAGTTCATTTTTGTAAAAACTCAAACATATCCTTAATTTCTACTGGTAGTTTCTTTGAACAATCCTCACTTAGTTTTTGTGGGATAAGCGTAGTGAAAATAGGAAAAATGTCTTGTTGTTCCTCTTACTGGACAAATCCTTGACCTAATGCTAACACCTGTATTTCTAGTGTTCTGTCCCTTTAAGCCAAGGGAGAGGTTGAGTGAAATCAGCAAGATGTTCTGTATGTTTTTGTAACTTGTTTGGCATTAAATTTGTTTTCATCTTTGGATTCCACAAATGTGTCCTGAGTGTCTATTATGCCCCCAGATACTCTTCTAGGTGGTTGGATTATGTGAGTGAACAAAACGATCAACCCCCTGCCCATGTGGACTACATTCTAGTGGGGGAGAAAGATAATGTATGGTAGAGACAATAAACAATTATATTTTGTTTAAAGGTGATAAACATGGAAAAAGAAAAAAACTAGAGCAGGGAAAGAGGCATTGGGGTGATGAGACAAAAGATGGCTGGCGTAGGCTTCCCTGGGCAGGTCATCTTTATCTGAGACTGGAGAAAGTGAGAGAGTGAGTCATGTAGTTACCTGGCCACCTGGAGTGATCTAGGGCAACAGAAGGCCAGGAGGCAGGAGATGACAGGACGTGTTTGGGGCACAAGAAGAGAGCTGGTGTCGTTGAAGTGCAGTGAGCAAGGAAAAAAAGTTGCAGCAAATAGTCAGGAACAAGAATAAGAAAACAGGCTAGATTCCGCTCTTATAAATAAAATTGTATCAGAAAATATTCATATTCATTTGTTTCTATATTGTCTATGGCCAATTTCACACCACAGTTGTATAACTGAATGGTTGTGATAGACCATAATGGCTCACAAGGCTTAAAATATGTACTCTTTGATCCTTTATAGAAAAATGCTTCCTAACCCCTGAAATAGAGTCTTCTAAGTTATTGAAGACTTTTTGCTTTTATTCTAATGAAAGTGGAGGAATTCCATCATATGACAGACTTTGTTAACAATTACACTGATTTCCGGTGAGAAGGGGCACTAGAGAAGTAAGGAGAGATGTCTAAGATTGACCAGTTAAGAACCCTTGTGACAATCTAGGCAGAGGGTGGTGGTTTGCATCAGGATGAAAGCAGTGAGGTGGTAAAGATGAGTTAGAATATGGTTATATTTGGAAAATAGAATAGTCTGCAGGTTCTTTAGTTACAGTAAGAGCTCCACTCAACAACCAGAAGAATAAAGGAACTTGCCTGTACCATTCGAACTTGACATTAGGACAGCTACTGAGACCCAGGAGAAATAACTCAACTAAGCTCATTTGGACTCTTCAGAGCCAGAGGCTCAGTCTCATGATATCTGGCTGTGTGGTCCATCAGCCCAACAGTCCCCGTGTGTGTTCCTGACCCTTTCTCTATTCTCACACCTCTTTTCACCTCTGCTATAGAGGACCAGGGGCTGTCCTTTCTGAATAGCTGTTTGCCCCGCCTCCTTTTTTTTTTTTAAATTACTTTAAGTTCTGTGATACATGTGCAGAACATGAAGGTTTGTTACATAGGTATACATGTGCCATGGTGGCTTGCTGCACCTATCAACTCAACATCTAGGTTGTAAGCCCCACATGTATTAGCTATTTGTCGTAGTGCTCTCCCTCCCCTAGTACCCCACCCCCTGAGGCAGGCCCTGGTGTGTAATGTTCCCCTCCTTGTGTCCATGTATTCTCATTGTTCAACTCCTACTTATGAGTGAGAACATGTGGTGGCTGGTTTTCTGTTTCTGTGTTAGTTTGCTGAGAATGATGGTTTCCAGCTTCATCCATGTCCCTGCAAAGAACATGAACTCATTCTTTTTTATGGTTGCATAGCATTCCATGGTGTAAATGTGCCACATTGTCTTTATCCAGTCTATCATTGAAGGGCATTTGGGTTGGTTCCAAGACTTTGCCATTGTAAATGGTGCTGCAATAAACATACGTGTGCATATGTCTTAAAAAAAAAAAAAACAACTCAAGCTCAATGTTCTGTGCTTTCATTAACTCAGGGCCTTTCTGTCTGCCTATAGAATTTCACTACAAGGAGCAAACATGCCTTTGGGGCCACGTCCCTGGCTGCAAGTCCTGGTTCTATGACCTCAGTTAAGCTGTTTAAACTCTCTGTACCTCAGTATTTTAACCAATAAAGCAGAGGCTTAATTGTATCTGCTCTGTCATGAGAATTAAATGAGATCATTCAGCAATGTTTTAGTAATTAGTTACTGGCACACAGTAGGCTTTGAATAAATATAAATTCATAGATGATTTTTCTTCAGGTTATTTTTCTTTTCCATGGGAGGGATCCTCTGATCTGTATGGAGAGAGTGTTTTTTGGTTTTCTATAGCCACCCTGGAGTCAGACATGTCCTCAGTTCACCCCGGCTGGTGGATTATTGCTTGAAAATTTGAAACTTTTATAGACTTGCTGTGAGTAAGGATCAAGTAATATCACAGGCCAGGCTGGGATACTACAGGGAGGACATCTTGGTGCAGATTATTCATGAGGTGCTGCATAATTAGGGTCTGCAGACAGAGATACCAACCTCTGGGAGCTGGTTCAATTGAAGAGGTGTGCGGTGAGACCATCCCTGCTTGGAGAGCTGGAGGATATGAGCTGCTCCCAGAAGTAGGGTATTCTTAAGGTCACTGGTCACCTATTGAGGGGTTGGGATAGGAGGTTGTTTGTGATTGGAGAGACAGTGGGAGAAATAGCAGCAGGAAATGGAAAGATTTTAATGGAAGGAAAAATAACATACTTAGCTCTCTTAGTTTGAAAATGAGATCCATTCCAAGCTTTCTGATGATGCAGTCTAGAGAGTAAAACCTAAGGAATCTGTGAACAAAATTGCATGGCCCTGCATTTCACTTGTCCCTTTTGAGAAGCTCTGAAGGTGTGAAAAAATCAGTAGAGTGTGACTTTAATTGTTATAGCTTCAGCACTGTATTTCTTTCCTATTTTCCAGGCAGTGCATCCTCAAAGAAAATTCAACATCAAAAAAGTAAAAAGAAATGTTCTCTCACCCAACACAAATGTTTCCACTGTGAAGGCTTCCATGTTTTTGTTTCAGTTTATTTAACATGCATAATCAGTAGACCCCAACTTTGTAAATCAAGGTTCTTGGGGTTTTCCACAATTGCTTTTCTGCCAAGAGTCACGTATTTCACAGATCTCTCCTCAGAACAAATTTAGCCACCTGTTCAAGTTTCATTGAATTTTCATATGTCACTGGAAAATGACTTTTTTTTCAAAGAAATAAAGTCATTATTACTTTTCAAAAGTCACTTCCTTGCACAATACATTGACAATAGCAAGACTGTGATATCAAATCGGAAGTGTCAGCTAAGTTTAATAAGCTTTGCAAAATACATTTCTAAGTCACTTTAAGCAATATCACATATTTTTGTAATCCTTTTTACAAAAGTGCAGCTTTGTACCCTTTTCTTCTTTGTCGTTATAGTGAAACAGTTTTCTTAATAAAAGTACTTGTGCAACCCTCCCTTGGTAGATATTTTGACTGTTTCAGATTTTGGCCACTGTATATAGTGTTGTAATGCACATTGTTGTGAATAAATATTTACTGCATCTTAAATATTTTCTAAGGATAAATTCCTAGTAAAGAAATTAGAAGTCCCAAAAGGAATAAGTTTTAAAAAACCTACTCAGATATGTGACATAGAGATTTTTAGATAGAAACAGAGCTATATAGAGATATGAATAGAAAACTGAACTATTTCTCAGAATGGTTGTATAAATACTCCCAAACCCACACCAAGCCCATGTGGAGGTGTGGCAGGTTCCTCCCCACCAGCAACAGTATGAGGCAGTAGACTTGTAAAATAGCTGTGAGAATTTGACATAGAAAAATTGTCTCATCATTCCGTCTGTTTTCCTTTCTGTTACACTGGTAAGGTTGAATATTGTCCTTATATTTATTAGCTATTTTAAAATCCTTCTGTGATATTCTGTTCCAGTCCTTCAACCATTGATATTCTTAACTTTAAGTGCTTTTCCAATTGATCTGTGTAAACTGTTTGGACACTAATGATATTTTACTTTTGTGTTTTAAAGTCAAATGTTTTATCAAGTTATTTTATTTTCATTTTGTACATGGTATATTTGACATTTAAAATATGTATGCATTCAAATGTTTCATAAGTCTCCTTTGTGATTTTCTCTGTGATTCTTAAGATACTTTCATCCCCAGATCATTCAAATAGTCACCTCTATGTTAAAATAATTTTGTGCTGTACTTTTGGCATGTGGTGATGAGGAAAGTTCAGGTGGGAGATGCTGAAGAGATAGACAGGAGATCACATACAAGGTGGCATTAAACAATTAGGAAAGAAGCTAAAGTGGCCAAGACTGTTTTATTTATTTGAGTCACTAGTTAGAGGGTTTTAGTTTTGTTTCATCTGTTTTGTTTTCAGTAATAATTATTGTTCTATACCAGGTTATTATAATCTTGTTCCTGGGTTATTATACCCACAAGCTAATTTTCCCTCTTCACTTCCAATCTTTTCCAACTCCAATCCCTTCTGCAATCTTTTAAAGCCAAGGTGATCTTTCTAAACTAAAAATCCAAACTTTTAACTTTCCAATTACAATTTTCATCAGATTTAATGTGCAGAGCATGGCATCCTGGTCCCCATCTACCACTCCAGTGCCCATCCTGCCTTTCTTCAACTCCTACCTTATATTCTCAGGATATCATGCTGTTTAAGATGTGGTATCTTTGCTCATAATGTTCCCTCTGCTTGAAATGTTCTTCTTTATTCTATTAGACTCAGACCATCAACATCTCCCCCAGAAAGTAATTCCTTAAACCTACATTATACTAAGTGCCCTTTTTATTTGTGAACCATAAGCTGAACTTTATATTATAATATGTTATATTCAAATTCAACTATGTGCATATATCTCCCATTAGACCATAACTATCTAAACATCAGGGACTTTTTTTGTTTTTCTGTGTGCCCATTGCTGAATATACTCTTAGCACACATAATGTTCAATATCATTCAACTCTCAAAAAATTGCCATCCATTTAATGCCTATCAGAAGATATACCAAGACCCACAATCACCAACTTCGCAACACCAATCCATTACTGCATCTTCTTTTGTAAAATGAGACTATGAAATCCTGCCATGCCTTCCTCCAATTTCAGAGGTGAAATTGAAAGCAGTAGTAGATATAATAATTGTGTAAATGGTAATTGTATAATTGTGATTATACAATTGTGTGAAATTATATAAATGTGTAAATACAAAAATATTTGCATGTGTGTGCACATATGTGTATGCGTGTGTGTTTATGTGAATGTGTGTAGCTATTGTTAATGTTATTATTACAGAGAGGTGACATTAAAAAATCACAAAATTTGAGCATGTCAGATGTACGTGAGGCCTTGATTTAATCTAGACCACTGGTTTACAAACTTCATTCCCAGGTGTCCTAAAGTCCCTTAGAGGTACCCTAGTGGGCATTTCTGAAAAGGATTGAAAAGGAGTTTCCAGGATCCATTCCAGCATCAATTAAAGCAACACCAGTTTTAACTATGTCATACATTGGTGTTTACATAGGACTTGTATCTACTTAGATAGTTGAAAAATGTAAATTGTTCTCATGCCCTCATGTTACAAATAAAGGAAATGGAGCCAGGGAAGGTCAGCAGACTTGCCCAAGATCACACAGTTTGTCAGTGTTCTTTCCACTACACAACATTACCTTAGAATGCTCCCTCCTTTCCAGTCCCAGGATATTTTCCATGCATGCTTCTCTCATGGAGTAGTTTTCCAGCCCAGGATCATGCTTCTAGAATCTTAAGGTGGTGTGGGTTCTGTTCAGTGCCAATTCCTATATAAATTTATATCTTTCAAAGAAACTTAAGCTCATTCCTAATGCGTGTCATTCCATCATTCACACTTTCAAAGACTCTGTCTCTCTCAGATATTCCAGGCACATGTCTTTTTGGCCACCAGGCTGTAAAATACTCTACCTAACAAGGGTTTTAGCAACAGCAATCTCTTCCAGTTTGGTGGCTTATTAATCAACACATTGTCATGAATTGCTCAATAATAGCTTAAAGATGATGGGATTACCCTTTACAGTGCTCTGGAATTGCTGGGGATTGATTTGCTAGATGAATGGGAAACCTGCCACTATTTGGAAATCAGAGCAGTGAATCAACACACTGGCTGAACATCTCTGATTAGCAAGTCTGTTGTAGTTTTGAGTACCAGAAAGTGTATTTGATACTGTCCCTGCACACCACAAACTCACATCCCAGTAGAAGAGAGATGCACATGTAAACAAGCAATTCTGAGCAAAACATGCAATTTAAAAAGGAATGTACCAGGTGAGAGCATGAATCATTTCCTCTGGGTGTTGTCAGGAAAGCCTGATAATGAAGATGGAGACTAAGTAGGGTTTTAACCATGAACATTTGTTTTAAGGTGTAACAGGGTAGAATTGCATTCCATGTACAGGGAATGGTATTCCAAAGATATGAGAATTCTTTGTTCAGTCACCATTTTAAAATATCTAACTATGTGTCAGGGGTTTGGAAGCAGGAGAAAAAAATAGTTTTTACCATATGGCGGAATAAGGGTTAGTGAGTAGTAATTCAACAATTAAAATTCTGTGTCCATTTTACAGAAAAGGAGAGGAAAGTAATTTGAAGTTTTTAAATAGAAGAGCCTTGAAAAAGCATGACAGTGTTAATGGCAGGTGGCTGGAGAGATGCATAGTGGCCAGAGAATAGTGACTTTGCATCCCATCGTGAGGGTTAACAAGTCCATCCTGAGGATACTAGGAAACTACCAAAGACCTCTGATGTGGGAAATATTACATCTATTCCTTATGGAGAAATAGATCTACAATAACATGAACAATAGACAAAGAACTGTAAAGTTCAGAGGTAAGAACAGTCAAGACAATTGGTCTGGAGGAGATGAGTCTTAAAGGACATATAAAACACTTGCTAAGGGAAATGACATTTGGGTAAATTAAACATATATTATGTTCCTGAGCCAGGCATTCATTAAGGAAAGTAGTTGAGACCAGAATTTGGTTCCATCATATGATTATTCAAGATCTCTTTGTTGAGTTTGAATTACATGTAAAGTACTATTCTGGGCTGAAAATGTAGAAGAGTTAAGATTGGCCTCTTTTCTGGAGGAGCTTTTGGCTACCTGAAAAAAATAATCAAGAGCTCAGATAAATGGGAACATTCCATGAGTACATGCTATGTATAGTGTTTTATGGTGAATTTTTATTAGTTCTTGCAATATCCCCATGAAGTTGGCATTGTTATTACCTGCCCTTTCCAAGTGTGAAGTCATGATGTTTAGAAAGTCAGAGTTAGAGACTGCTTGATAGAACATCCTAAACTTTACCCACTGCCCATAACTGCCTCCAAGGTAATTATGGCACCAGATAATCAAGCTGGTAAAACTGCATAAAATTCAATGGAAACTAAAAAAAGTGGGGAAGGGGAGAAAAATACTGCTAAGACACTACGAGGTTAATTTTTGGAATGACTCAAAGGCCTACAAGAAGGTAGAGTCATTTCTGAACCTGAAAAAAAGAGTGACTTGGCACAAAACATTAAACCAAAGCAAATACCATCTCCTGAAACTAGATTGTTGGTATTCTCCCAATCCTGAAAGACCTGAACAAAAGAAGACAGTTTTGAAAGTTTTTGAGGAAATTGCATAGAATGGTGAGAAGAAGTCATAATTTTTTGGCCTTCAGTTATAAGGAAAGCCAGAAAGTAAATCAAAATATTGATTAAAAGATCACGAAAGAAAAAGAAATCAGTAGTACCCCCAAAACACTAAAAATAAAATATCTTAGTTCATTTTGTGCTACTATAGCAAATACCTTGTACTGCGTAATTTATAGTCAATATACATTTATTGACTCACAGTTCTAGCGGCTAGGAGGTCTAAGAAGAAGGTGCCAGCATCTGGCAAGGGCCTTGTTTCTGCATTATCACATGCTAAAAGGTAAGAGGGCAAGGGTGGACCAAACTAATCCTTTTATAAAGACACCAAGCCCACCCAGGAGAGTAGAGCCCTTGTAACCTAACCACCTCTTAAAGGTCTCAATTCTTAATACTATTACAATGGAAATTAAATTTCAACATGAGTTTTAGAAAGGATAAGCATTCCAACCATAGCACAAAACAAAACAAAACAAAACAAAACAAAAAAACAAATAAAATAACAAAAAGCACCAGGAGCTTAAAGTTACCAGGCATCAAATCACGTCTGTAAACTTCACACAGCGAAACTTTCCAGTAATGAATTCCATAAACTTTTAACTTGGTGGGAATTCTTCCCCCTCTCCTCCTCCCACCATATTAAACACTAGATTGGAGTTTTACAGGCTTTGCAATAAATGCAAGTCCTTGTAGTACTCGTGGTACCTGTTGAAGGGTTTCAGTTGTCATTATTTTACAGTTAATAGTTGAAGTTGAGCAGGAGAGGGAAGAAGAAGGAAGAATTTGATTTATAGCAGCCGTTATTCCAGAGTGTCCTTGACAATCTGCTTTAGGATGCTCCTCAAATCGCCACAGCAACATCTGCCAAACACTCTACTTCAGGGCAAAAACCCAGTTGGTTTTATGTGCTGCTGAATCAATGGCCTATTTCTCTAGACTGTAAAGTGAGTTCAGAGTTTGCTGGAAATTTAAGAAAAAGAAAATCGGAAGCTCATTTTGATGGCTGGTTGCATAAAAGCCAACACCTGCTACTTGGATTTTTTTTTTTAATGCCTGGTTGAGGGAAAATGTCAAGGGCTTTTCAAATTTGCATCAATTTGAATAAAGCCATTGTTTTACAGCTTGCAAAAAGTCAAAACACTTTAGAAGAAGTTAGAACAGATTTTTTTTTTCCTTCAAGAGATTGGCATAAAAGCAAAACCTTAGAGATCTTAATCTGAATTAATCTAGCAAGAATTGCCCAAGCCTAAATATGCCAATTAAACTCATGTTCCAGAAGATAAAGTATTTGCTGAATTAGAGTATATAATTTCATAGATAAGGGTGTCTCTCCCTGTCATAAATATTCTATCAGGAATTGAAAACACACAAGCTTATACTACTGATAAAGTCATGAATATCAAGGAAAAGTGATATTTTTACTTGTTTTTCAAGGGATATCATTTTGATTGAAAATCAAAGTGCCACAATATGTTTTCCAGCAAGGAGCATTTTATATGTCTGCCAACAAAAACAAAATTTTAAAAATTGAACATTACAGTTACAAATAGGTTTAATGTAAAAAGTTAAATTAGAAAAAAAGTAACATTTATTTTTGCCCATCTGAAAGATAAATTGAACCCCAAAAAAATAATATTCTGAAATATCTCCAATTACCATTGGCTTGATAATTAAGGTTCAAGCAGATTTATGTGGTCTTGAGTACTCTGAGATAAGCATAATGGTGGGAAAGATTCGTATGAGTAGACTTTGCACTCCTAGCCTTCATGAAGTGTTCAATAGTGTAAACATCATTAAACTAGGAAATTGATATTGATAAAGGAGATTAGTAATGCATAATTAATTTTTTTCCAGGAGTTAAGACTCTTTTTCATTGTGTAATAGACATGTGCCATTAAGGCAATATCTAACTCAAAAAGCTGAATTTTAGCTTCTTCCATCTTGGGTCACTAAATTTGTCTACTAATCGGTCCTACTAATTAATAATTAATGTGAATGAATTGACTCTTAATTTACTCATTAAAATGACTAAGATTTTCCAAAACTTTTGTGACAGGCTTCTTGGTTATTTATTCCTAAGGAGATAAGGATGTAATGAAACCCTCTGGAACTACATCTGGGCCACTGCGCTAGGCCGTGAGGCTCCCATTTGCAGGATTAGGTAGGCTAACTACTCAGTCTTCGAGCCTGAAAGCCTTATTTTGGAAGGAAGATGGTAAGAATGGGAAGAATTGCTATGCCCTTATCATCTTACTGTTTCCACCTGTACTGCCAGTGCAGTAACCCAGGCTCTGGGACTCTTCCTAACCCTTGGAATAACAGGACCAAGGAGGGTTCCAGGGAAGCACAGTCAGCACCCTAAGACAACTTTGCCCTGGGCCCTAGGAACCCTTTGTTCCATCATGAATCACCACTTCTTCAAGCACTAACACATTATTGAGTGCCTTCCATGTTCCAGGAATTATGTCAGAGGCTGTGGATTAATTATCTTCCTTATGCTCACAAAATTTTCTGTGAAGTGGATGTCATCACTAGCTCCATTAAAAATGAGGAAACCAAGGCATAGAGTAGTTAAGTAGTTTTTTCCAGCATGGGACACAGCCAGGATTTTAATACAGGCAGCATGATCTCACAGCTCCTACTTTTAATCACCACACTACACCTTACTGACTTTCTAGTTTTTATTATGATGCAAATTGATGTTTGGAACAACATCTCTAAAAGTCAGAACCAAAAATGGTTTGTTACATTTTTTTCTATTTGATTTTTTTCAAAATTTTAATTATTATATAGTATGCAGAATTCACAATTATGCAGAATATTAGATTAACCAGAATACACAGTATCAAATCTCCCTCCCATGGCACAAATGTTAAATATCAGAAAGAGCCATCACTTTTCATCTTTAGCTTTAGTTCTGGTCCAGAAGCAAAGTCATTAATTTCAGATCTGGTTTTCCTGCTCATTTGCAGTGTGAGCCCTTGGCAGTGTGAATTCCAGGTATGCTCCTGACTCCTCCATAACTCCAAGTTATACTTTCTATTTGTTTTTCTCTCCTCCACCCTGGTTTTGGAAGGCTCAGAGCACAACTTAGTATTCTTTTAATCGATCCCCAGTACCTAAGATAGTGCCTGGCCCAACAAAGGAATATTAATTTTGAGAAAATTAATGAGCGGGAGAGCCTCAGTTTTGACTTCTATTTATGAGTATGATAATATTCTCATTAACTATCTTGGAGGAACGTTATGAAGCTTGAATGAGATAATGCACAGAAAAGTGTGTAGAATTAAAATGTGGTAGAACACAAGAGATTTTTTTCTTATGAGATAACCCATAGCCATTCTCATCCATAAGTGGATTTGACTATTCTGAAAGAATCACACCCTAGGAAAATGATTATTAGAAAATTTTTTCCCATAGCCAAATAAAAAACTTGTTATTTCTGCCTTTACTTCAATAAATCTAGTTTTGGTTATGAAAAAGAGAAATAAAGAATGTTGGGTTTCAGAGGTGCTAGATGAAGCAAAATTTATAGAAGCAGAAGAATACAGACTTCAAAGTCATCGTTTTGAAGAAAGATGCTAGAGCTACAACCCAGAGTGGTGCATGTGAAGCACCTGCTATACCAAGGGCTCCATCATAGGCACTTGTACGTAAAATCTCACTGAAACCGTAAATTCATGTGAGATAAAACATTTCAATTTTATATAGGAAGGAAATGGAGGCTTAGAGAAGTTAACTCACTGAAGTCTACACAACTATGAGGTCGGAGAATTAGGATTTAATCCCTACCTGTATGACTCAAAAAACTTAGCACTTTCCACTCTGTCATGGGGCTTACTAATAACAGCAAACACCCGCTTTCCCCCCAAACATCCTCTACTCTCATTTTTTACAAAGCCCAGTGGTGTGGCCAAACAGGTTCTGGAAGCAAGTGTAACTGTGTTTATGAGTGAATTAAAAGTATCCCACCTGCAAGTCATAAAAACCCAACTCTAATAAGCTCATAAATTAAAAAGAAATTATTCATTTATGTTAGGGTACTCTGTAGAATAGCTGTAAGTGATGGAAGGACAAGAAAACAGATAGATATAAGAAAAATCCAGAACAAAGTACTTAAATACTTTTAGAGCTGCTTCGCCGTTTGCTAATCCTGCTTCTTACTCTCTGTATGCCAGCTTCAATCCATACAGGACCATAGACAGCTCCCTGCCACTCACAGCCGGTAAGGACCCTAATTGACTGACTTCGCTACGAAAATTGAAGAAAATAAACCATTCTGCTGTACGGGAGGAAGATTCACATAGGTCACTAGACAAAGATACCCCAGCCACTCCTGGAATCCCTGTGTATTGGTATTGAATAGGGCCAGGAGAGAAGACTGGGAGGCATAATTTGGATTAAAATGGCTCCAAGATGCAGAGTATGCTGAAGTCCCAGATGCTTCAAGTGTCAGTTCTTTTTCTTCTATGGTTATTTTTTCTCCTACCAAAAAATGTTTGCCCTTGACAATTTTTCACTAGCATTTTTGCTTAGCTAGTAATGTAAGAATTTTTAAAAATTCTACTTTATGTCCAGGAAATCAGCATTTAATTAAGAGCTACCTGATTTGGGCTCATCCAGGAAAAATTAACTGTGCAGGTTCAGGGTAAGACACAAGATAGAGTAGTCAGAATCCTAAAGTTCACATGTGTTATTGAAAACAGGGGATTTCTGGATTCATAACATCTAATTAGCTATAGAAAAAAATCCTACATAAAAGGCTCCCCAGTAATATCTCAAAATGGTATTTTTAACATGTATTCTTTGTAATTCTTATGTTAGCCATATTGGGTTATTTGTTAAAGCTGCAAACATGAGATCTACTGAATCAGGTTGTATGTGAGTTGTGTCTGAAACCTGGAGTTTAACAAGCTGCTCATATGATTTTTATAAACAAAAAAAGTTTGTGATTTCTGACCTAATATAGCAACTGCTCAAATATGTCCTCAGGCACCTACATCCTTTACTGGTGATGGTATACATTGGCCCAGCCTTTCTTAGAAGTAACTGTACTGCATATGTCAGTATCCTTAAATGTTTGCCACTTTTATTCTCAATAATTTTACATCTGGAAATGTCTCCTGAGGCAATATTATGAAATATAGAAAAAATAAATCTCTAAATATAGAGAATAGTCATTAGTGTATATTATGAGGAGAAAAAAAAATCCTAAGACAGTAAGATGAGAAGTTATGTAAATTTTATCTACATCAGTGTAATGTTAGTTAGACTTTAAAATAGATGTTTGTGAAAAGTATATTGTTACTTGACAAAATGCTGAAATTATCATGTTAAATTAGAAAAAAATAGCATGCAAGCATACTTTATAGCTTTGTAAAGTAGCTTTATACCTGGAAAAGACAAGAAGTAAACACGCTGAAATGATAATGTTAGTTCATTGGATTATGAACAATTTTTTTCTTCTCTCTGCATTTCTTTGCTTTAAAATGTTGCATAACAAAAAATATTACTCTTAAAATAAATATTTAAACAAAAAAATAATATTTTACTACATTCAGTAGAATTTTAATCACCCGGAAAAAAATATGGAAAAGAAAAAAGACCCCACTTTCTCCCTGTCTTTGGGTCTACGAATGTTATGAAACCACAACCCCATTACCTAGCTCCCATGGTAAGCGCTTCCTCATCTTTAACTTTATTATCTGTGACTGGCTTCCTAGGTACCCCTGCTCTGGAAAGTTTTCTCTGCTTTCCCTCCTCTTCCTCAAGGCTGCAGTCTTGCCTTAGCATTCCCAGAGATAAAGCTGATAGTCCTGATACCTACTCCCATAGGTTACTGTATTTGTACCTCTGACCACACAGTTCACAGTTCATAACCCTAGTATGTCAGATTTGTTTAGAATAGTATAGACATTCATATAGTTCTTTCTAATGTGTAACGATACTCAGTAAATAAAAGAATAACTTGGAAGTTGTTTTTCTTTTTATACATCTCTTAAGGTCTAATCTTTGAGGTTATTTTTACCATTCATTCTCCTTCATGCTACAAATCACATTTCCTACAAATATTGCAGGTCCTTTCTTTGCAGCCCCTGATCCAGTTAGTTTTCAGAATATGCCTTCTCATGTCCTATCAATGTATGTAGTTTTAAACCTCAAATTGCATTAGGTTGAATCTGTCATATGCCTCAGATTATTGTTCATTCCATTGATAAATACAGTGTGGCTGTATTTCTTTATTTATTACATTTTATCATCATTCTCTTTTTTTTTAAGTTCTGGGATAGATATGCAAAACGTGCAGGTTTGTTACATAGATATACATGTGCCGTTTGCTGCACCCATCAACCCGTCATCTAGGTTTTAAGCCCCACATGGATTAGGTATTTGTTCTAATGCTCTTCCTCCCTTTGCCCCCCACCACCTGACAGGCTTCCATGTTTGATGTTCCCTTCCCTGCGTCCATGTGTTCTCATTGTCCAACTCCCACTTATGAGTGAGAACAGGTGGTGTTTGATTTCCTGTTCCTGTGTTAGTTTGCTGAGCATTATTCTCCATTCTTATCTCCTCCTTTTACAAAACCAATCATTCTAGTCTTTTTTTAACTTCTGTCTTTTCATGTGTATGGGTTCTTATAGCTTGTGCATATTTGTTGTTGTTGTATATATTTGACATACATTATATGATACTGAGCTGTAGACCTTATTTTATTCTTTTTCCCATTTTCTTTCTTTTTCCCTTTTCTTCCTTCCTTCCTTTCCTTCCTTCCTTCCCTCCCTCCTTCCTTCCCTCCCTCCCTCCTTCCTTCCCTCCCTCCTTCCTTCCCTCCCTCCTTCCTTCCCTCCCTCCCTCCTTCCTTCCTCTCTTTCTTTCTCTTTCATTTCTTTCTTTCTTTCTTTCTCTCTTTCTTTCCTTTCTTCTTTCTTTTTAACAGCATCTCTCACTCTGTCACCCAGGCTGGAGTGCAGTGGTGTCATCTTAGCTCACTGCAACCTCCGCCGCCCAGGTTCAAGCGATTCTCCTCCCTCAGCCTCCTGAGTAGCTGCAACTACAGGCATGTGCCACCACGCTCAGCTAACTTTCGCATTTTTAGTAGAGACAGGGTCTCACCATGTTGGGCAGGCTGGTGTTGAACTCCTGACCTCAGATGATCCACCTGCCCTGGCCTCTCAAAGTGCTGGGATTACAGGTGTGAGTCACCACACCTGGTCCTGTTTTCCACTTTCTTACTTAGCACTAAGGTTTGAAAATGTAGTTATGTTGCTATGAACACCTCCAGCATGTTGCTTCTAACTGCTATACAGCATTCCATGGTGCATAGTTTACATGGTTTATTTATGATTCCTCCAATTATCAGAACCTATGTTGACTGCAACCCCAACAGATATTTGTTTTAAAAATGCTTGTGATAAGATAAGTATGCTGCAAGTTCTTTCTGTAACATTACTGGGAATAAAAGCTGAAAATATGTATTACCTAAAAGTGATAAGCACTATCTGTTCTCTAAATTGGGCATAAATTAAGTAGAAACTTGGATCAAATTATTTCTTTGTTTTAAGGAAAAGAAAAATAATAATAGGTCCTTTAGTTATAACAAAAAAAAAGTTGCCAGTTTTTCACATTTTGGGGAGGATAAGGCAGGGAAAATGAGGCCAAAACTAACTGATCATCTTAAAACTAGAAAGTGTGTCCCTTTCAGTCATATACACTGAATATACTTTTTGCAGAACTCAGATGTGGAAACCAAGTTGCTTCTTTGGACCAAAAGATTAGTGTGTGTGTGTGTGTGTGTGTGTGTGTGTGTGTGAGAGAGAGAGATTTTAGATTAAGCCTATAAGCTTATGATTTCTCTTGTGCATTGTAGTACTGTATTTGTTGTTTTTCTTTCAGATGTTGTTTGCAAGTTTGCAGTTGTCAGTAAACCCATAGGCATGGATGTTATTCATAAATTCAATATAAATTTATCAAGAACTTGCCATGTCCCATGCATTAACTTAAGGACTGGTTTTACATCAAATAATGAAAAAAAAAAAAAAAAAAGAAAGCTCTTGCTTTCATTAAGCTTATAGTTTTCACTATACCATGAAAGACTGAGAAAAAAATAGTGCCTTCTCTTCATGTTCCTCTAAATAGACACGGCCATTGATTTTCCATGTCTAGTATTACCTTTATGAAGCCATTCATTTTGAATAGACTAAGTGCCTTGGTGGGAAGAAATGTGGCATTACATAAACACTTCAATAGAAATAAACATATTTGGGAGTCATGTTATTTTAAAACAAAGGATTTAAGTGTAAGAGTGAATAGTGGTTGGGCTGATTAAATATGGTGAAGTAAAGACATCTGTAGCCACTTTCCTCCCTTGACACTCCTCAAAATAATTTTTAAAAAAATGAAATTATCATTTGCTGTTTAATAGCACAAGACGCTACCACAACTACAGATCACAAACTACAAACGAGAACTGACAGAAAGCATATTAAAATGGGGGAAATGAGAGACTTTTCAAATATACGGATAGGTGTATATTTCTCCGAAATAAATGTCATAGCGTGGAAAGACGCCTCCAATGATCTTTTAATTAGTACACAAGATAAAGATGTGTAAGAAGGCAGAATGGATAGAAGAGACCACAGAGAAGCTTGGGAAATGAAGCAGAAAGAAGCCAGAAATCATGCCAACTTTATTAGCAATAGTATTGTTGATGTAGCCACATAGAGACAATCTAGAGAGGGCAGAAAATCAGATAACAGAGAAAAACTGTGGCTTCCAGAGCTTCACTGTGAGCCCTGAAAACTTTTGAATGTTCAAACTGGGGAAACACATGCCCTCAGGCCAAAGGGCATTGTTTGAATAATGGCTGAGACCATTAATCAAAATGTAAGCTGTTGACTTTCTCAGCCCTTTGCCTTCTGCCAGCTTTCCCACTTGCTGAGAGCAAATAACTGGCTCAGAAGAAACCATTCTCTACAGGTTTCAAACACATGTAATAGAAAATAACTGGCTAAGAGCATATGTATTGATTATGAAATTTAAATGATAATAATGCTGATGAAAGGAATGTAAGCAAAATGAAGCACTTGAAACTTCTCAGAATTACTCCAGAAAACAGCAAAGGATCAGTCACCAGAATCATTTGAAAACAGGTTTCTTAAAAAAAAAAAAACTCAAAGAATAAATCTTAGAGATTAAAGAAAAAAGAAACTGACAATGTAATAGAAGGAGGTTAAAGATCGAGTGAGAATAGATATTTGAAAATGAAAGAGAAATACAAAACTGCCGGAAAAAAATGGCAGCCACATTTGAAGCAACAAGAACAATACCAGAAAAAGTTAAACAGCATAACTGAAAACATTTTTAGGGATAGGAAAACAGATTTGAAGAAAACGAAACCAAATGCACAAAATAAAAAATAGTAATGTTGAATAATTTTCCAAAAATAAGGGACTATAAACTACATGTAGAAGAATGTTTCACATTGATAATTGTGTTAAATTAAGAATAATTCAGAATGATAGTCTACTAAGTTTTACTGGGATAGCATTTGGTCAAAGAACAAAATCCAAATGGATTTTTCATGAAGGAAATGGACACTCATCCTCTTCATCATTCTGGGAAGTTCTTTGGCGTGAGTTGAAGAATCAGAACTGGGGAAGCTGACTGTAACATACTATGAGAAAATAGTCTTTCTTTTTTTTCTCTGCAGCCTCTTGGTCGCATATTAGTACCAACTAGAGGACAAAAGATAAGAAGGTGATGGGCTACAGGGATAAAATGGAGATTGAGTCAGTCTTCAGGGAATCCTTAAGGTAGTCTAGGCTAAACATAGCCACATAGTTTCTAAGTCATGTTAAGGTGGCTTTTTTTTCTTTTTTTGATCGAGTCCGGACTCTGTTGCTCAGGCTGGAGTGCAGTGGTGCAATCTCGGAGCACTGCAACCTCCACTTTCCGGGTTCAAGCTATTCTCTTGCTTCAGCCTCCCGAGTAGCTGGGATTACAGATACCCGCCACTATGCCCAGCTAGTTTTTTGTATTTTTAGTATAGATGGGGTTTCGCCATGTTGGTGAGGCTGCTCTCAAACTCCTGACCTCAGGTGATCCACCTGCCTCAATCTCCCAAAGTGCTGGGATTACAAGCATGAGCCACCACACCTGGTTCATTTTAAGTCATTTTCTGTATTCCCTTTCTTTATCATTTGCCATTTCAACTTTCATTGCAATCTTAATATAAAGTCATCTCTAGAGTTTCATAGTAGGAACATAAGGGCAAAGGCATGTACTACATCTGTTAAGAGCTGAATCATGTCCTCACAAAATTCCTATGTTGAGGCCCTTAATTTCATCACCTCAGAATGTTACCATATTTGGCAATGGTGTCTTTAAAGAGATAATTAAATTAAAATGAGGGAATGGGGTGGGCCCTAACACCATATGACTGGTGTTCTTATAAGAAGAAGTAATTTGGATACAGACAGAGGGAAGACCCTGTAAAGACGCAGGAAGCAGAAGACAGCTAGCTACAAGCAGAAAGGCCTCAGAAGAAATCAACCCTACCAACACCCTGATCTGAGACCTTCCAGCCTTTAGAACTGTGAGAAAATAAACGTGTTTTTTAAGCTACCCCATCTGTGGTACTTTGTTATGTCAGCTCTAGTAAGCTAATAAAAAAACCACAAGAGAAGTTATAGTCATCAGAGTAGCAGTCATAGCAGAAAATGAGCACTTACTACATTTTGTACAATGTCCTAAGCACTTACATGTATTGATTCGTTTGATCTTACCACAACTCTAAGAAAAGGATTAAATGAGTTAACACTTGCAAATGCTTGGGAAAGTACCTGCACAGAATGAATGTTCCATAAATGCTACCCATTGATGTTTTCTGTATTTTAGAGTGGAGGAAGCAAAGGCAAAGCCCCAGGAAGATTAAGTCACTTCTGTATATTTTTATGAGTGGATATGTTATCACTGTCACCCTCTTCCCCAGGGCTGGGTAGAGATAAAGCTGGGCAGAACAGCTGCGTTCAGCAGAACAGAGGCTCCATGATGGACATCAGCAATGGACACTGCAGGGTGGTAACATGATGCTGGGTCCAACACAGAACACTGTGAGGGGTCATTCCTGAACACAAATGAGGAGGCAAGTTGGGGGTGGATCTGGGGAACGTTAGACACAGACACATTAGCCCATTCATTCAAAGACAAATATTTTCCATGACTCACTTGCTTTTCCTGAGTGTCTACGAATGGGTCACTTGTTTCCACATTTAACTCAGTAGCAGCATTATCCCAGAATCCACACACACCTAGTCATACTCTGCAGTGGTTATTCGTCATACTATAAGAAGTGAGCCTTCTAGAGAGAGGAGAAGAATTCTAAACTGTGGTTTTTTGTTTTATTTTTAAAGACATCAATCAAAAGTGTGGTCATCTACTGTTGTCCAGGGAATCTCAGCCTTGCTTGTGGTAGATGGAATTACCTTCTTGGGCTTGCCTGCTGATCGCTTTCAAGGCAAGTTGCTTCAGAAACTATCATATTATCTGAAATTAACTATATCAGGAATTTGTGTTGCACAGAATGTGCCTGTTCTTCCCTCCTCTCTCATACTGGGGTATTTGTAAAATGGGAAAATACAGGAACAGAGAAAGATTGAATTAACAGAGACGATGCATGACTAACATGTCAAGATCAGCGTCACATGCAGCTCATTCCTTTGTGGATTACGTCCAACATCCTAATCGCTCACTCGGAAGAGAAGATAGGAAGTAGAAACTCAGGTATTTTGTGTCTGTGAGAGAGTGTGTGTGTGTGTGTGTGTGTAGTATGTATGAGTGTTGGTTGGGGGGGCGCTTCCAGGGGCATCTCCATGGCTACTGTGAGCCACCACCTGTTCCTAGAAGATGCTGCCATCGTTACTCCATCAACAGTTGTCAATCTACTTTCCGTACCCTCAGCACTCTTAGCAGAAAACAACGTGGTTTCTCCTGTGACTCCTGTGACTACTTTTCTTGCTGCCTGATGCAACTGCCATTTTGAATTTTCCCTAGAATCACCATCTTCTCTTTCACTCCTCACTGCTTCAGTAGTCAGTTATTTATATCTCAACAGCAGGATGGGCTTCCTGAGTAGGGAAACAGGGTGGGATGGGACAGTGTGGACGTTGGTACAAAGATCCAGATTGCTCCTTTAAACCATGGAT
Organism: Aotus nancymaae; assembly: GCF_030222135.1. Lineage (NCBI taxonomy): Eukaryota > Metazoa > Chordata > Mammalia > Primates > Aotidae > Aotus > Aotus nancymaae. Next base: position 13,723,611 of record NW_026988417.1, on the reverse strand, counting down.
TATCTATTTTATCTTCAGAAATAAACATGTGTGTCTGTGGTGTGTGTGTGTATGGTGTGTGTATGTGTGTACCTGTGTGTGTTTGTGAAGAAACATTTCATGGAGAAAGACATAGCAATGTAGAATGGTGTCTGCTCCACTGTAGAAACAGAAAATGCAGAAAGAATCTGAAGGGACCATTTCGACGTTTTGATGGTGACACAAGCTGTGTCATCCCAGAGCCCAGATAACAATGGATGATGCAACATGTAGTGGAGGTGCTTTCGTTATCACACAGAGGTCACTAGGGAATGCAATGCTACTTTGGCTGCTCGACAGCTTTGCAGCTTTGAAGCCAAGCATCCTAGAAAGTCACTAGTTTAGATGTGAACAGGGAAGAAGCTATCATGGAAGACAGAGAGGAAAAACATTGGCATGTTTGCTCTTCTGTATATGTCAGACATCCCCTGGCTACCAAGGAATTATCTATCGAGTCTGTAGTGTAGCAAGTTAGGATAGGGAGGAAAAGGCTGACTGTAGGAAGTCAGCCTGTACCTATAATATGTAGAAATTAGTGGCAATGCAATCTAATTTATTTATGCCCCACAGACTCTGAGGCCCTGAGAATTCAGACTGAAATGTGATTATTTATACAGTCCTTATTGTTGATGGTGGGTTTTTGTTTGTGAGTTTATTTTACTTTTGGCAGGTGTTTTTGTGTGTGGTGTGCATGTCTGTGTGCACAGAAAAGAGCATCTGTGTTCTCCTGTTCAGACTTAAACTTCATGGTACTTTATGTCTAACCCCGGCAACTGCCTATTTATTAGTGAAAAGACTGCATTGATCTATTTCATAGATTTTGTTATATATTCTGAAAATATCTGTTGAGTAAATAAAACATATACCTTTAGATTAGAGTCACTTTTAAAAGTAAGAGATTTGCATTGCTTTGTCTTCTAGTTAGAGGAAGGAGTAGCAGGGAGATTAAAAAAAGTTTAATCTGTAGTAAGATTTATAATGTTTGTATGTGCCAGACATGTAAAAACAATAGTTGGCATGCAGTAATGTATTTAAAACCCATCATGACCTGTGAGATGATCATTGTTATTTAATTCCCATTTTACAAATGAGTAAATGTTAGTACAGAGGAGCTGCATATCTGGCAAATATCAAATGTCAACCAACACAGTCTTGGTAATGTCTTTGTTCTCAATTACTAAGTTAATCCTTCTCTGTCTTTTCATGGCATGCACATAAAATATGATGGGCATTTGTAAGGCACACTGGAAGAAATGAAGGAGGTTGCTTATGGTTGGTGGCCATTGTCCTGAAACTTTAGCTGCCCCAGCCTCTGTCCAGAGACCTTGATGGATCAGGGGTTAAATGTCTCAGTTTGCTCCTAACCCATTTGGAGTATAACAGCTGGAAAACTGTACAAACCCTTACTACTTCTATGAGTCACATATATTTTTTCTAAATCTATATCTAGCTTTTTGGTCATTCATTCATCACCCTTCCTGGTACTTGTGCATGCAATTATTCTTAGCAGAATGCACTGGCAGATGTTTAAACCATCAAATACAGCATCTCAAACACATTAATCCACAGATTATAAATATGTAATTGCAATGCCCATGGATTCCATGAAGGCCCATGCAAGGTTTATTCCTCTCACTCCCACACTATGCAGTTTGGAGAATAGCCCTGGGGAATGAGGAGTGGTTCCAACTAGCATAAGTCTTCATTCCTAATTAAATTATTCTTGTTGATTATTGGTTGACAAATGGTCATGCGACCAAATTCTGTCCAACTAGTCTCCAGGAGAAGTTGCTGGAGATTCCCCCTCACTTGTAATAAGGGAAATAGGAAAGGAGTTTCTCTATTTCCCTCTGGAGGGAAAAACAAAACAGAACACAAAACCAAAAAAAAAAACAGGCAAGTAGCCCAATTGCTTTGGAAGCTGTATTGTGGCCATGAGGAATCATGTTGGCGCCAAATCGACAGTGCAAATGGAAAAGTAGAGAAGTCAATGGAATACGAGTCACTCTTCCCTTTGGTGATATAATAAACTAGGCTATCCCAAAGCCAAACCTACCTCTGACTTTAAAGCATGTGAAATACTAAGTACCCTTGTAGCTAAATCAGTTAGAGTCATGTTTTCTGTTTCTGGCCACCAAAAGTTTCTGGACTATTTGACTCTGCTTCTGGAAGCCTCCGCGGGTATCTCTCCTGTCATCACTGGGATAAGGGTTCTTCATTTTCTTTCTTTCTTTTTTTTTTTTTTTTGAGACGGAGTTTCGCTCTTGTTACCCAGGCTGGAGTGCAAAGGCACAATCTCGGCTCACTGCAACCTCCGCCTCCTGGGTTCAGGTAATTCTCCTGTCTTAGCCTCCTGAGTAGCTGGGATTACAGGCACACGCCACCATGCCCAGCTAATTTTTTGTATTTTTAGTAGAGACGGGGTTTCACCATGTTGACCAGGATGATCTCGATCTCTTGACCTCGTGATCCACCCGCCTAGGCCTCCCAAAGTGCCGGGATTACAGGCGTCAGCCACCGTGCCCGGCCGGGTTCTTCATTTTCTTATGCCATAATCTCTTTAGAACCAAGTCCTGATTTCTGGACTCTTTTCAAGGCACTATTTCTAATGCATTAAATATAATACAAAGAATTACAAGTAAAACCAATTGTATCGAATACTAAAAGTACCAAAAAATGTATACTCTACTAATAGAATTTTATTGATATTTTAAATAAAATGATTTAGTGGTGGAATTAATAACCTCTAGGATATAATAGTAGTGATATTTTTCAATTCCTAAAACAACTGTCGTGTGATGGAAATATCTGTGATTTCCCCTGGAGAGCAAACCACAGCTTCTCCTGTTTTCTTGGGTTCATGGCCTATGGAGTTTCTTGGACCCCTGATTTAGGCCCGTGAACTAAGAAAAAGGCAAAGAATATTCAAATCCATGGACTCTTAAGGACTCTGGAGAAATCCTTTGCTCCGGAAGTTCTCCACTTTGAGTTGTCTTTAAAGGTAGCTCAAGGGCCTTTGCTTACCTGGTCTGCTTTTTACTCTCCTGAATTTGCCTGCAGATGAACATTCTCTTGCTTGTCTTTGAGGCTCACTGTTGTTTTCTATGTTCTCTTAAAGTCTCAGAAGGAAAGCTCTCTCTCTCTCTCACACACACACAGACAATCACACACACATTCTCTCCAGTCCCCAACATTTTCAGCCTCTTTTTTCTTTCCACTCTGGGCCCCCACGTTTTATACCTGGTAACGTGGCTGTTTAGAGAGTTGAGTTAGAAGACTCACAGGCCTGTACTTACCTGTCTGAAGAAGGTTTCAGGAGGGAGGACACATCACTCGCCTCCTTGGGGCTTTCTCCTTTAATATTCAGATTAAGGGTTCAAACATAAATATTAGTTAAACTTCACTAAAGACCAGGAGCTGTCTGTTTACCCACTTCCTTTCGTTGACTTTGCTCTTCTCTCCCCTGTTCTCTCTCATCTGGTTTCAGAGCTTTCTAAAACAGGCAAATAGAGTGCGATTCAACCTGATAACCAAGCCAGATCAAACCCAAACATAGCGCTTATGGAAGGAAATGCGCAAGGCTGCTAACAGGATGTGATGGGTAGAGTGGAATAAAAGAAGGCTTTGGTTTTCTTAACTTTTTCTTTTTTCTCTTTTTTTAACTTTTATTTTAAGTTATGGGGTACAAGTGCAGGTTTGTTACATAGGTAAACTTGTGTCACAGCGTTTGTTGTACAGATTATTTCATCGCCCAGGTATTAAGCCTAGTACCATTAGGTATTTTTCCTGATCTTGTCCCTCTTCCCACCCTCCACCCTTCAGCAGGCCCCAGCGTGGGTTGTTCCCCTCTATGTGTCCATGTGTTCTCTTCATTTAGCTCCCACTTATAAGTGAACATGCGGTGTTTGGTTTTCTGTTCCTGTGTCAGTTTGCTAAGGATAATGGCCTTCAGCTCCGTCTATGTTTCTGTAAAGGACATGATCTCATTCTTTCTTATGATTGTATAGCATTCTATGGTGCTAAGAAACCACAATTCCTTTATCCAGTCTATCATTGATGGGCATTTAGGTTGATTCCATGTCTTTGCTATTGTGAGTAGTGCTGCAGTAAACTGTTTTTAAATGCAATACTATGAGGATGCGTCGCTTTCATGTTATGAAAAAAGTACACCTTTTAAAACAAAACATATGCACTATAACCCTAAAAGACATAACTCAGACCAGAGGGAGCAGCTGCACCTACAACCCAGGAAAATTCTTTCAGCACTTTTACTTTCCTCTTGAGGGTCTCTTCACACAGGTAACGAACAAGTATGTAGGGGCTTCATAGTTCACAAAGCACTCTCTCAACCATTACCTTATTTACCATCCATAGCAATTCAATATGATCATTTATTTCCATTTTGCAGATGAGAAACTGAGACTTAGAGGGTTAAATGACTTATTTTTTGTTGACAATCACAATCTGAAATGGTGAGAGCAAAACAGTCTCAGATATGGTGATGCAGCACAGGAGGGGCAAAGCGAGAGCAGTTCAGGACCCTCAGGCAGGGTGGGTGGAGGTTGGAAACAGAGATAGCAACGTGCCCCTTCTCTTGGATGCACCCTGTGCCAGGTCTTTCCACAGCTCATCCAATAACCATACTGTGTAAAGACACTGCTGTCCCATAATCAGATGAAGAATTAAAGCTCAGTGAGGTGAAGTCACTGTCTACACTGAGAAACTAGTACGTGTTGAAACTGGGATTCAAACATGGATACACCTACACCTAAACCTTCTTTGCTAAACCATTTTCACCACTGCCTTCCTAGGAGGCTGTTCACAGAGGAAGGCCGTGGTGCCCTGCAACCTGGTGTTGCATCCAACTTCCCTGCTAGACTATGGGAGCCCCAGGAAAGTGGATTTAGTCTCATTACCTTTAGATGCTCAGTGCTCACTGACGTGTCTGCCTCAGAGCAGTCATTTAACAGCCAAGAGAAAAGGGATTTGTCTGCCTAGAGAGACTGGGTTCCTAACTGAATCCTTTCACCTGTTCCCACAGCATGAAGGAAGACACTGGTTGGCATATCCATGCTTCACTTTCACGCATTTGTTGTAGTGTGAGCTGCAGCATTGCCACGTTTAATCAGACATTCGTTGTCCAGTAAACACAGGTCCAAAGCATCCAGTGCAACATTTGCAGAGGTTGGCAGGGCAGGATAAGAAGTTTGTTACAAGGACCACCCCTTCATAACTCCCATTTTTGCCTTTCCCTCAACACTGCCAGCCTCGGACAGGGTTCAGACACTGAAGCCAGCTTTAGAGAAACCCAAAAGGTTAAAATCTGTGTTTCAGCAATGGGCTTTGTGCAAAGTGGCTGCTAGTCTGTGGATTACGCTGTTCCCTGACCTTTCTGGGATGAAGCATTCTTCACAGCTGTCATTGCGTCAGTGCAAGAGCCCAGAAATATCATTAGGAAAGACGTCTTGGCTGGAAGTCTATGCCAAGCCTGGGGGAGGGGGGCTGTACTGAGGAAGCATGACCGGAAATTTAATAATTGGAGCTGAAGCCAGTCATGGACACTGCTACAGAGACCAAGAGGTAAGGCCAGAGTATAAAGAGATTTGCCTTTTCTCTGGCCCTCAACTACACTGTATTGCAATTGTCTGTTTCTATGTCTGACTTCCTTCCTAGTCTTCAAGGGTCGTAAGGAGAGAAACCTGTCATATTCCAGCATCCTCCACTATAGTGCCTGACACATGGTAGAAGTTATGTAAATTTTTGCTGAAGCAAAAGAAGTCAAAGATGATAGAATAAAAAGGGCTCAAAATCAACTCATATGTCTTAGTTAATGGCTTGGTTTATGTGATGACACAGGCTGAGAATTCCAAGATCTGAAGTCAGCAAGGTGGAGACACAGAAAAGCAATTGATGTATGTAGTTCCAGTCCAAGTCTAAAGGCCTGAGAATCAGGAGAACTAACTGGGTAGTTACAGTCTGAGTTAGAGCCTAAAGACAAAAGAATAACTGTACCCCAGGTGAGGCAGTCAGAGAGAGGGATTTTCTTACTCAGCCTCTTATTCTATTTAGACATTCAGTGGATTAGACAAGTTTAGATAAGGTGCAGTCACATGGGGGACAGCAATTTGCTTTACTCAGTCTTCTAATTCAAATATTAGTGTAAAATTCAAATATTAGAATAAAATTCTAAGCCCCAGAACTGACTAAAGAGAACCCCTCTTGGCCAAGGGGATCCCAGTGAAACCTGAAAAATTAATTGAGGCTATAATGAGAATAGGCAGTCAGGCACACTTCATTGTGCCTTTCTCCCTTTGGAATTTAGACACAGCTGACCAGCATTAACATTAAAACAGAGATGTTAAGACTGACAAATCAGACTCTTTGTAGCAATAAGACACCCATTTCCAGACTGACTCTGATGTAACATTACATTACGGAAAGCAAGCTCTGAAGGAAATCAAAATATTTAACCCCTAATAAATTACTTTCACTAATTTTGTAATGGCCTAGCAAAGCTGTTGTTATGGTTTGGCTCTCCACACAAATCTCATGTTGAATTGTAATCTCCAGCGTTGGGGAAGGAACCTGGCAGGAAGTGATTGGATCAAAGAGTTGAATTTTCCCCTTGCTGTTCTCATGATAGTGAGGGAGTTCTCAGGAGATCTGGCTCTTTGAAAGTGTATAGCACTTCCTCCTTTACGCTGTCTCTCCTGCCGCCATGTGAAGATGTGCTTGCCTCCCCTTTGCCCTTTTGCCATGATACTAAGTTTCCTGAGGCCTCCTCAGCCATGCCTCCTGTACAGCCTGTAGAACTGTGAGCCAGTTAAAACTCTTTTCTTAACCAAACTCTGCATGTTCTCACTCATAAGTGGGTGTGGAACAATGAGAACACATGGACACAGGGCGGGGAACATCACACACCAGCACCTGTTGGGGAGTGGTGGATCTAGGGGAGGGATAGCAGGGGGTTGGGGGATTGGGGAGGGATAACATTAGGAGAAAAACCTAATGTAGATGATGGGGGATGGATCAAGCAAACCACCATGGCATGTGTATACCTATGTAACAATCCTGCACAATCTGCACATGTACCCCAGAACTTAAAGTGTAATAATTTAAAAAAAAAGAATGTTAAAAAAAAAAACTATTTTCTTTATAAATTACCTAGTCTCAGGTAGCTTTTTTATAGCAGTGTGAGAAGGGACTAATACAGTTGTCTCTTGAGTGGGAAAATTGCATCTGTAGAGAATCTCCTTCTCCTATTAGGTCTTTTCTAGCAAGTATGACACCTTCCAAGGTCCCATAAGAAACATTAGGCATCTATTATCTCTAAAGCCTGCTTCCTATGGTCTTTATATATATAACAAGAACCTTGGTTTCTACAACCTGCCCACCACCCCCCGCATCTTAAATCAAGCTGATTTCAACTCTTCAGACACAGCTTAACTCTTTCAACCAATTGACAATTAGAAAATCTTTGAATCTACCTATGGCTTAGCAGCCACCCCACTTCACCCCTCTCCTTTGAGATGTTCTATCTTGCTGAGCTAAGCCAATGTATACCTTACATGTATTGGTTTATATCTTTGCCTGTAACTTCTGTCTCCCTAACATGTAAAATATCAATGTTTAACCCAGCCACCATGGGCACATGTTCTCAGGACTTACTGAGGCAGAGTCATGGATCATGGCCTTTAATCTTGATAAAATAAACCTCTGAATTGATCGAGACCTCTCTGAGATACTTTTTGGTTTACAATCTTCGCAGGCAAAATGAGAAATCATGTTTAACCAAACAGCTGGGAACCCCATTATCCAGTCAAGTTGACATATAAAATTCACTGTCACACAAAGAGATCCCATTAAGCAGAGATAGAGAGAGAGTAATTGAGACAATAGAAAAATAACAGTCAAGAAAGACTGATGTTAAGTTGGAAACTGAGGTGAGTAGCTGGGGTTCAACCCTACACATACTCACTGAAGAATCTTATAGAATGTGTCTCAGAATTGTCCCTCTGAAGCATAGGGAACTGGGCATTTATTCTTCCACTTCTGCCCACTGTAGAATGGGGAAATTACTACCCCATATTCCAAGGCTGCACCTGCTCCCGGTCTAAGAAGTGCTACAGATATTAAAGGAAGCTCTATGGCAATAAAAGGAGAGGTGAGTGTAGCAGAAACAATTACAATATCCACCAGATTTTTGCTTAATTCACATGGGCCAATGTAATGGGTTTGGGACACAGAATGTGTTTACTATTCTTCTAGGGATACTCTGATGTGGTCCTGAACTTGTGGAATGTTACAGTCCCAATAATGCATCAGAGTTTGCAAAGCGCTTTCCCGTTTATCACTTCATTTAACTTCTCTAACAACCCCAGAAGTAGGTAAAAGTTTTCTCTTCTCCTGACTTTTAGACAAAGGATGAAACTTCATGGGGCTGAGTGTCCCCTAAGGTGTTCAGATGGTTGAAAAGCTGGAGCCAGAACTGCAGTCCCTGGGCTCTGCTTCCCTTTTCCTTCTGCTTCAGCAGCACTGGAGTGATTCTGTCTCCTTTCCTCAGCCTTAGGGTTCTTGGAATAAGAAAAATTAACCATTGAGGAAACATAGAGTCATGCTAGGGTAGATTTCTGGGAAATCAGCTTGGCTTTATATATATCACAGGTGAGAGAAAGGTAGACAAGAAAGAGCTCAGGTAGACAGCTGGGTTCTAATTTAGAACTACCACTAATCAACCTTATGGTCTTCCTTTTTCTTTCTGAGTCTTCCATTTTATTTCTGTCAAGTGAGAAAGTCTCACTAAATAAGTAGTGGTGTGTGTGTGTGTGTGTGAAAGAAACAGAGAGGAGGGCGGGGGGGGAGAGAGAGAGAGAGAGAGAGAGCACATCAACCAAGCAGCCTATCTAGCACTATAGCAGCACTAGTCTGTTGAAAGCATGTTGATTTCAAAGTCATAGAGACCTGGTGCCATCTTGGCTTGATTGGAGTGTGATTTTAGGCAAAAATGGCCTTTCTGAGGTTTGATTTACATATATGTTAAGTAAGTTTAATAGTTACTTTGTAGTATGAATGAAAGATTTATGATAATATATGTACAATTACTAGGTCATTGCCTTACACATAGAAAACAAAAGTGATTATTATCGTTGCTATTATTTATACTAGTTGTATTATATTCAATAAGCTGATATTTAACTAGCTCCTTTAAAACATTTCTTCATGAACCAGTTTACCCACTTGACATCTCTTTATATGATAAATGTAAAATTTATAACTGTATCATTTATTTTATAAGTACTGAGAAGGTACAAATATTGTCTATTTACCACAGATAGATCCAGCAATCTATACTTGGTATTGTATAACTCATAAAGTCATGAATACCAGCACCTCCTATTTTGCACACACTCAACAAAATACCAAACTGATGATTAATAATGATCCTTTTCACATTAACATTTCTTCTAAATACCTGGTTGTAAAAACATGACCAACAAGTCTAAAAATAGTTATAGTATATTAAAATATACTATAACATATAAAAATATGTTATAGTATATTTTAAATATACTATCATATTAAAATACCTAATAAAGGAAGCATACCATCTGGACTTGAGGGCATTTAAGAGTCGCATTAAGCTCACTTAAGATTACAGAAATGGTTGTTAACACCTGCAGCTCTGTCTACTGATGCAGGATTTCATGTTTGAGAGTCAGAGCCATAAGTTAGAGAATAAAAGGAGGCAGAATCAGAGAGTATTGGATATAGTTTATTTTTTTTGCTCATGATTTAGAATCTTTATTTCTTCCTTTATGAAATGAAGACAAATTATGAGGGGGAAGAAAACATGGTAATCTGTGCAAAAGTCCTTTGAGTCCTTCAGAAAACTCTGTCCTTTCCAAAGGCTCATCAGGGCATTTACAGAATTATCTTTTCAATTTGGGCTCTTATGCAAAGTAAATTCTTGTTTGGTCCTGTCTACTTTGGGAGACGTCAGCAATTCTGTTCTTTATAAAATAATGTGCTTTCAATCTGTTTTCAATATACGTCCATGGAGGATGATTCAGACCCCAAACAGAATAATGTGATTAGTTTTTCAAGGCTCTGAGATCCTTCTATTTCCTGAAAGCTCCACAACCTACATCACCAAGAGCAGTGACTGCAGCAGAGAGCAAAGAAAAAGGAAGTGAACACACAGAAGAACAGGAAGGGGATTGCAGACAGATGTGGCAGAACTGTGAGGTCATCAAGTTGAAGGCCTCGTCTTATGCATCTTTGTACTGCAGGATCAGCCCCTGTGGTTCTCAGAACTGCCAAGGCTCTCAAACACTTGAGCTTTTCCATCTGCAAATGAACAAAGTAAAAAGAGTACTGGCTTTTTAGTCGAATATTGGAGAACTTGAGTGTCATGTTACCATAGACTAGTTGAATAATCGAACAAATCTAGTCAACTGTCTAGATCTCAGTTTTTCTATCTGTAAATAGTGAATTAGCAGAGGGAAAAATGAAGGTCTGCACTGAATAGAATGTTACCTGCTACTCCATCATGGATGGAGGAACTGAGGCATGTCCTCACACAGTCTCGAATTGCTTCCCCAGCCGGTGCTTTTTCTGGTACTTTCATCCTGTGTTGTGATGTCCCTGTGTTTTGTGACTCACAGAGAAAGAACAGAGCTCAGTCACATATAATTGGTGAATAAAGCCTTGACTCTAGTCTAACAAACTTGGGTTGTGTCTTATGTCCATGAACAACTAATTCCATATCCTTGAATAAGCACTACAACCTCTCTAAACCCCAGCCTGACCATCTACAAAAAGACCATAATGACAATCCAAAGGGTTTTATGAGAATTCAATGAGAAACTACATTTTAAGCACTTAGCCCAAAGTCTTGTACATAGTAAGTGATCAGTGTAAATTGGATGTTATTAGCATGCATAATTTTAGGACAGCTAAACCCAAACTTTAGAAAATCACACATCTGTGTTTATGCAAAAGAATAAATATAGATAAGGATGAAATATCAATGATGTAGTTCACTGATCAAACATAGATAAAAATAAATAATAGTAAATTTAGCAAAGACCAGAAAGGTATTGAATACAAACGATACTTAGAGTAGTAGTATAACTTTTCCATTAGGGAAAATAAAGATTTGGCAAAGCTATTACAATGGCCTGCTAATTACAGTACTGTACCCTTCATCCAGATTACACAGAGCACATAAAATAGTCATAGAATTCAAATATAGCCACATTACTCGCGCACGTAAATCTGTTGGAGTATTCCCTTGCCCCTACGATGAAGCCCAAATTTTTAAACATGCATGCTTGACTGCCCCTGACTCTGAGCCCCCTCCCTCTTTTGCCTTTCTTACTTACCCCATTTATTTTCAGGTCTTAGTTCAAATAGTTTGATTTAATTTTTCATAGCTTGTGTTTCCCCACCTAAATAGCTCATGATTATTTTTGTTATTAAAAACATCCCTCATTTTCCAAATGTCATTGGTACCTAAAATTGTGTTGGATGGCAAACTTAGGGATAATTTAAACCCACATTGTATTTTCTTTAAATTGGGAAAAGAATCTTGCCTTCCCTTTCGTTAAAGATGTTGTGGGTGCCTAGCCTATCATTTACTAATGCAGGTGCAGTATACAGTGTATACATGCAAATATAGTTTGTATTGATGCTGAACATATCGACACAAAGTACATTTCCCTCCTCTGCATACCATAATAAAAACAAAAAATAAAATATGTTAAAGATACATGATGAGTTAAAATAGTGCTTAGCAAAATAAAATTCAATAAAAACATAATTAAAATTGTTATCTACCAATTGGAGAGTTGTCTGAGAAAGATTTGGTGGTGAAAGATGGTAGAGACAGGAGGTAGTCACTGTGGCTATTATATTATGTCACAAAGAAGGGAGAAGCAGCTGGTGAAAGGATGGGTAAAATATCAAATGTCTTTGATTTGTCTATTTGCAAATTTGTGGAGCTGGAAGAGTCTTCAGTTCTTGGAGTTTTGATTCAAGAAGTAGATGCCTATGCATCAATATCCAAAGGCATAGACAAAGTAATGAGAATAATGAGAAACCTACTTTTGTGTCTTTTGCTTAGTTATACAGCTAATGATAACATGTTATGAAACTTACAGTTACATTTTTAAACATGGTATATTTGCCTATGTCATGATGGTGCTCACTCACAACAACAGTCACTTTGTCTGCATGATCTATAATTTTTTGTAAAGCATTGGCATTGTGTATTTTGTTGGTTTTCTTCCTCATATAGGTTCTTAGAAGATATTTTCACTTAGTGCTATTGGGAAGATGGTAGCAATAACTTCATGGTATGTTTACAAAACATGAGCACTGAATGGGATCATTTTAAGAAGACATTTGAGATATCACTGCGGTACTATTGGCATTGTATTGACAGGATTTGCAAATAACTTGGATGTTTTCACTAGCACACAAATACGGGTTTTGGCTTGTTGTTTTACGTTCAACAGCAACATTCACATAGAAATTCTGCAAATTCTCTTAACAACCATTTGGATAATAAGAGTATGAAAATTTAGTTAGGGACAACTCTATTTGTTTGCCTATCCAGTCCATTCTAAGTTGTTTTCTGTGAAGTCTAACATTTTGTTTCTATTATGGTGCCATAATGATGCAAAGTTTTCTGCTAACAATTCAGAACCACTTGTGACCCTCTTTCTAGACACTCTCTTGTACCAATATGGCTGAAACAGTAGAAACTACGTGCACCAGGCTTTCTTGACAGTATGGTTCTGGTTTTGGTGCTATTAATGGGAAGGCAATGATGTGTTATTAAAAGAAAGGAGAGAGTCATAAGTTGGTTGAAGAAGAGCAGACACAGTAGACTAATGAAGTCTTGCGCTTGCAAGTTTTCTGCAGCAACAGTGCCAGCTGTTGCAGTTGCATCAGAAGACTGTCAGCACTGCAGCAGAGACACAGCTATGTGGGCTCTTGAGTAGTAGCAGCAAATTAGATTCAGCATACTGAGGCCATGGTAATAGCTTCCTGCAATTCTTAAGTTCTGGGTAAAAATAATCTTCACCTTAAAAAAATCCTCTAGCCCTTCCAACAAGTCTGTCACCTATCTCTTTAGATTAAATTTATCTTGTTTCATACACCTATAGTAATTTTCATTCTCCTGGCCAAATATAACTCATACAATCATTCAGTACTAGATTCCCAGGATCTTGGACATAAAATGGTGCTCAGTCAACATTTTCAGAGTCAATACAAGAAAGAAATGTTTCACAACCAGTGAGTACTCTAGCCAAGACTTAAACTCAGGTCTTACACAAATCCTATATTTGGATTTATTTAATTTCTTTCAAATATCTTACTCCGAGTTTCAAATAAGATGCATTAATGACACTGCCAGATCTCATGGAGTGTCTATTTTAGGCATCAAGATGAATGACAGAGAGTTTGAAGGAATCCACCAACACAAGTGTCAGTCTCAGAAACGATGTTGATCATGCAAAGAATTACAGGTACATAATGAATTAAATCGGAGTTCTAGCCATACTCTATTAACCCTGTTTTATTGAAGTTGTATATTTGCTTTAATTCTTGTAACCATGTAAATGTGGAAAAATGGTGATATATGTGTATTTTATAAATACTGAAAATACTACTCATCTTTCAGGTTGGGTAGTATATTTTAGGTGGTCTACAGAATAATATTACCCTAAGTAAATCAAGCAATGAAAAGTAAAGCAGAGGGGTGAAGATTTTGGAGAAAGCAAATGTATTTAATTTAATTTTATTTTATTTAACTGATTCAAATTGTGCTATAGGATGAGACATAAATGCATGCATATGTACATATATACAAAATAAATATAAATTATGTTTCACTTAATACCATTAAATTCAGCATACATTTATTAGAAAATTCATATTGATGATAACATACCAGGACTAGACTAGCAGGAAGAACCCTGTTTATGCTTAGAGGAGGATGTATTCAAGTGGAAAGAGAGAGCAGACAGGAACAGTGTTCCCATAAGGACATTGATTGTCTTTTATTTATTTATTTTTTTTGAGACAGAGTTTTGCTCTTGTTGCCCAGGCTGGAGTGCAATGGTGAGATCTTGGCTTGCTGCAACCTCCACCTCCAAGGTTCAAGAGATTCTTCTGCCTTGGCCTTCTGAGGACCTGGGATTACAGGCATGCACCACCACACCCGGCTAATTTTGCATTTTTAGCAGAGACAGGGTTTCTCCATGTTGGTCAGGCTGGTCTTGAACTCCTGACCTCAGGTGATCCTTCCTGCCTCAGCCTCCCAAAGTGCTGGGATTACAGGCATGAGCCAGTGTGCCTGGACCATTGATTGCCATTTTAAGGAAGTGGGAGTAGTTTTGTTAAGCTGGAATTTAGGTGTAAGAATGATTGAGGTTTTTGTACCCAAAGTGAAACTTCAATTAATTAACTTCAATAAATGCATGCATGGATTGAGCCCAGTGACTGATAGAGGCAAGACCTGGATGCCTCGAAGATGCTTGAGGTAACTGTGCCGACTCACTGCTCATTGACTCTGCTCACTCTTTTTTGGATTGATTTCACCTCCAGATTCTCCATTCTTGCTTTCATTAACATCCTTCTTTATAAGACCTCGGTCTTGAGATTTGCTTCTGGTCCTTTCAGCTACTAACTTTTGTCTCCAACTTGGAAGTGGCTTATATTGGCCGTGGTTTAAGAACCATACTAACAAGCACTGCAGTCTCAGAGGGTGGCCCATTTCCATCTTGTCAGCCTTATGTTTCATTGTTGAGGGAGGAGTAAAATGGGGTTTTTAGACAGGCGAAGGAAAAGATAGAGTAAAATGTTCAAAATTATGCAAAACTTTATGGATTAAATAGGCTAGGACAGGATAATGTATAAAATAAATAAAATTGTTTATTCTTTCTGCTGTTCATTCTTTTAGCTCTAAGTATTTATAAAAGACTTCACCAAGAATATGGAAATGGTACATTCTTTGCAGAAATGGAGCAATGGTGTCCTGTCTTCCACTTGCCAACTTCTCTTCACCATCCTCGACAAACCCAAGGCTGACCTCTGGCTCTCATAGAAGATTAATAATACCTTTTCTTGAGATTGACAATTTCCAGCATGTGCAATTATTCTCAATGGAAAAAGGCCTGAAGGCTTGTGCAGAAAGGCTTAAATTCTTAGCTCTACCATTTAAGTGGCCATAATTCTCCTTCACAGTGCTTATGAGCAGAGATAATGCAAGAAACTACCCTCAAAACATTCAAAGTTTAATTACTTTGACAAAAAGAACATTTCTCTTTTCAATTCGGCTACAGAATAATTTCAGAAATGCTGTCTTACCAAATCACTTCTTAAATCATAGTTAACAGTTCAGATTCTTAACTAATTCAATAAAAAATGGTGCTTGAGAGAAGTGGATGGGGGTTAAAAGACAAAAGGAAGTTTATGAGATGAAATAAAAATGTGCATATGCTGTTTGAGTCTACCACAACATTTATTAATGGGTGGTGAGCCAATCGTCTAAGATCAATGGTTTGAGCCAGACTGACTAGATAAAACCTGTTAGAGGGGACATGCATCTATGCAATCAATCAACAAACATGTATCAATTGTTAATACACAGCAGAGGTCTGTTAGTGACAGACTATTACATATATATGTAAGTTATAGCTGATATAACTTACATATATATGTAAATTATATTATGTTATCCTTTCCCCATGGATTGCAGTTAGAATAGCGTCTAATCTTTTCAGCATTATCTCCCACTTCCTCCCATTCATTATGCTCCAGTTAGACTGATTTTCTGTATAGGCAAGAGCTCCTTAGAAAATAGAGTCAGAGGCAAAATCTTATACATCAATGCTTTATTTGAACATTTCATCCCAGGGAAGGAAGAGTAAGAAAAACACAGGACATGCAGTGGGGAAGGAAGGAGATCAATTCAAGCTACCCACTGCCCACTGCACTACAACAAATGTTGCTCCTTACTCAGGCTCCTGGACACCTCATATGAAAACAAAGACCTGTCTTAGAGTTAGGAAAGAAAAAGAAAGGAAGGAAGGAAGGAAGGAAGGAGAAAGAGAAAGAAAGAGAAAGAAGGAAGAAAAAAGGAAAGAAAGAAAAAAAGAAAGAGAGAGAGAGGGAGGGAGGGAAGGAAGGAAGGAAGGAAGGAAAGGAAGGGTGAATGAGTAATCAGTTGGTTCCCTCTTGTCTTCTGTCTCTAATAGGTCAGAGTCTTCTTTGCAGAACGTCGACTCCCTCCCGTTAACTTCTGGATTGTGTAATTCAGATACCTTGAACAGCCAGTGAGGAAACAGTCTCTTTGGCCTTATTGGTTTCGGTGCAGGGACTGCAGCATCTTTATTTCAGCTGGCTCAAAGGAGACCTTGCTCAGGGAGGCCCAACATGTGCTGGTATAAAGAAACGGGGCATGCTGGCACAGGTTCACCCCACAGGGCTTTGTGATTGAGGACCACAGAAGCTGTTTTAGGGGCTGGAGTGCCAGGCAAGCGGCTGAGGCCAAGGACATGCAGGGCTGAACGGATCTGGTTAACACACAACCTGGGCCCGGTACACTTGCTTGCTGCCCTTGGAATAAGCCTAGTTCATTCTTTTCTTGGACCCTCAACGCTGTGTCCTATACCTGGGATACTATCTGTGTCCTCTTCTGGGAACACTTTCTCCCAGATCTTAAATTCAGGTCTTTGCTCAAATATCATGTCTGCAGAAAAGCTCTCCCTGACCATGCTGTCTGGAGTAAGTCCCTGTCTTGTCTCCTAACCCCTCTCTTCTTATTATCCTGTTTTATTTGTTTTCATGCAATTTATCACTATGTGTAACATTTTATATTTGTTAAATTATTTACATTTTTAGTATCTTCCTTCCTACCCAATAAATGAGATGATCCATGAAGCAGGGAATTCATCTGTCTTCTTTTTCGTATTCCCAGTCTATAGAGTAAAATTGGGATAGAGTATGTGTTCAATATTTATTTATTATATAGAAGATGAATAGAAGAGAAACTGAATAAAACTGACCCAGTCTCCACCAAAAGGAATTCTAGATATAGTGGGGGAGACAAGGAACTATTCAATCTCAAAGTAGTGCAGCAAATGCTCTGTTTGAAGCAACTTTAGAGTGACAACGAAAACAGAGACACCATTTCAGATGGAGGGGAGGGGTCTGATACTGAATGACTGAGGCTTGAACAAGTCTCAGAGACCCAGCAGGAGTCAGCTGATCGAGTGTGGCAAATAACCTTTCACTCATTTATGCAATCACAAGGTAAAGTTTAAGAGGCTAAGCTCTGCCTGAGTTTGAATCCTGTTCTGTCATCACTGGCTGTGTGACACCATATTCAATTCATAAACATCCTTTGCCTCCGTCCCCGTATCTATAAACAGACATCATATTAGCAGGCATTATCACCTCAGTATAAAAAATACACAAGCAAAATTATGTGCAGCACTCAGCTCAGGACCTGACTCATAGTATGTGCTCAATACATATTCATTAAATCATCAGGACTGACAGTTATTAGTTTGTGGATTATCTAGCAAGTGTCAGGTGCTGAAATACCTTGGATACAGGGTGGCAAAAATAAACAAACACAAAAACAGAGCAAGTCCCTTCCTCTTAGAGCTGTCATAAGCAGCTGGTAAACAAGTAAACAGATAATTTAGAAGGTTTTTAAAAAATTATTATTATTTTTTTAATGTGAGCTGCTGTGAAGGAAAGAAACAGGAATGCAGAATACCCAGAGGAATGGCAGCTGCCCCTCACTGTGGAGATGACATTTGAGCTGAGATCTGAAAATGAGCAGGAGCCAGGCACACAAAGAGCCAGAGCAGAGTGATCCAGGCCCAAGGAGCAGGCAGTACAAAGGCTATGAGATTTGAAGGTAGAAAGAGACAGTAGTGTCTGAGGCTCTGAAAGAACAATCGATGTCTGGAGGGCAGAGATAAGGGTAGGGCGGTCTGAGATGAGGCTGGAAAGGTAAGCAGAGACAAAGCATGCTGGGCCTTGAAGGCCAATGTAAAGGATTTGGATTTACTTCAAAGCACAGTGGAAGTTCATCAGATGGCTTCAAGCAAAGGAATAGCAAGATTCAGTCACCTTTTTGACAGACAACTCTGGCTCCTGTGTGGAGGATGAATTGGAGATAGCTAGGAGCAGGAAGGAGAAGACAATTTTGTAGGCAGCGAATAGCAGCCCCAAAAGTTGGAATTTGTCACCATGAGACATTTGTCATTCAGATGGTGCCTTTGCAACCACTGGCGCTTTGCGTCTCCTTTCTGGTGGTTGCTTCCTGCAGTGCATGAGGAGCAGGTGAGGGTGACTATGGTCCGGAACCCGTGGGGTGGTCTATATTATAGAGCTGAGTGAGTCCTCTTTGGAACATCACAGATACTTATTTTTACAGCCTTCCTGATTTTGATCATGAATTGCTAAGTCTTAATGCTCTGTAGTCATGGTGGTCAGCTGCTTTGGTGGTCAAAGTGATTAATCTGTTTAACTACTAGGTGACATTTGTTAGATTTTATTACAGCCCTTAGTGACATTCTCTCCCATAAAACTTTACCCAGGTCCAATGACAGAGCGGACCTGGTTAAAAATCATAAGCTATTCATTAAATTGCAATACTTCCGCAGAGAGAAGCTAATGCCTTGGAGTGTCAAGACTGTCAAACATCAGTTGAAATACATTGAAAGCAAATTATCTCCTGTGATCTTATAAATTGTAATATATGCACACATACACACATGCACACACATGTACAATCTTTGCCATTTGTAAAAATTTTTGAACTGTTAAAATATTATTATCCAAAGATTAAGTTAAAATAAAATCATCATCATTATCATCATCATCATATCATAGCAATAAAATCATAATCAACATAAACTGAGCTCTCATCACACACCCTAGATTGTGCTAAGCACTCTGCTTATGGATCTCATTTAATCCTCACAATAACGTTATCAAGTAGACTCTGTCATCCCTAAATTTTAAGTGAGGAAACTAAAGCTCAATGAGGTTGTACAATGTCTGCAGTGTTGCCCAGAGAGAATGTGGAGCTGGTACTCAGACTCAAGTAATTATGACTCCAAAGGCCAGGCACTAACCACTGCGTAGTTGATTTCACTGTATCCCATTAGGGGTTTAAAGGATAATGTAATTTTTGTGCGGCTTAAGAGGAGAGAAGGAGACCTCCTTTTGGTCAGTATTTTCAAATAAAATTTTCTGTCTTATTCTCACTTTCCTTCATTGTACAGAAAGAGAATTGAAGGAGAAGATCTCTAGTATTCCAGTCCTAAAGCTGTGTTGGACTGGATTTTTTTTTTCCATTTTATCGGTTTTATCCCAGAAACTTCCATCATCCGTAACATGTTGGAGATAGGTGTTTGGCATACCATTGTTTTTTTTTACCACTTTTATGGAAGCTGGCACAGCATCCATGGTTCTTTTGGATTGAAACACAAGAACAGCAGATGCATGCTTCCACTTAGTCATGTGCCTGGGAATGGCTCAGGTCAATTGCAAGTCCCTGGATGCAGTTCTTACTGTAGCTCACTTGACAACATAGGAAAATTGCTCACTGGATCTTTATAACTCACAAGAATTTGCACAGCATCAGGTCACTTTGTTAACATTAAATCAGAAACAGAAGACTTCTAAAATTAGTCTTTATGTTTGTTTTCCCAAAAAAGAAAAGTTTCTCTGAAGTTAACATGAGAGGTGATAGCAATAGCCTCATGTCCGACAGCGCCATTGTGAAGCTGGAAGCCCTACTTTGTCTTCTCTCTGAAACCCTACTAAGTCATTGTTAATTATTTAAGATATTGACTAGAACTGGGAATTATCACTGACGGCTTTTTCAGATCCATCTCTCATCCAACCTTGGGTCTTAATCTTCTGTCACTGTTCAAATCTGTTTTCAACTCTGTAATCATTCTTCTAAGTCCTCATGTTCTTCACTCTCCTGAGCCTCCTATCTCTCTGAAAGACTTTTCTCACCAGCTGTTCCCAGGTATGCCCCCCTTTCCTACACATGCCTCAAAACTCAAGTTTCTCTGTTTAAAACTCTCTTCTTGTTCTTCCAAATAGCCCTTCCTCCCTCTCTGTGCATTCATTCAACAGACATGTATCACGCGCATCAGATCAGGCTTTGTGCTGGGTGAAAGAGATTCAGAGATATTACGTTGAGAAAGATCAGCATGCAGTGATGTACTGGTAAGTGTTTAACGACTGAAACCAACCAACCAACAAACAACAACAACAAAAAAGACTTGATTCATTTGCAGAATTCAGTGGTGAAATACTCCCTCCATGGCCAATTTAGAGTTACCAGTTCGACTTCACCTAACTGGAAGTTGAGTAGAGATTGCATAATTGGCTTTTGCTGAGCAGAGCAAGCATACTGTAGCCTACTGCAGCTAATGGGCATGTGCTAACATTCTACTTTAAAATATATATACTTAAGAAAATATTAACAATGTATAGATATAAATATTATAGTCCCTTAACCCCACATATCTCAAATAACATATTTCACATGTGTAATAATAATATGAGGCACATATGTGACTGCAATAGGGAAGTCTGGTCAACTTCTAACCCTCTCTCACCTGGGCACTGGGCAAAATTAGTCAGGGAACATGAGTCAGGCATCTCGAGGAGGAACTATCTTGTCTGAGACCATCTCTTTTCTCCTCAGATGGGTTCTAAGGCATACTGTAATTAGAGTTCTTGTTGTCCCTGTCTGCCCTTTACACATTTCTCTCTTGAAAGCACACAGTCTTATTAACTTCATTGCAAAGACAACTCAGAATCTACTATTTTATTTGTATTAATCATTGTTACTACATAAACCTGTGCAAGACAGAGAGGTTTGGAAGACAGAGATCTTTTTTGCTAAATCTCCTCCAAAAGTGTCCTATCTCCAGATCATGAGTATGAACCTAGAGTTCTTTCTTGTCGTATGCAGAACAACGTCATCATGCAGGCAGAATGCTGTTGTTAAAGTTTATACTTTATTATTTAGGAGTTAAAATACCTGTTTCTTGTTTCCTAGTAAAACACCTCTGTGGCCCCAGCAGCTGAAGTTAAAAAGTATTCACCTATCAGCTTAATGGGAATTGTCATGTCAGCCATCATTTCTATGACTCTTAAATAAGACGACCTCTACTTCTGTACCATGCTCTTCTATTACATGAAATTATTGTGCATATGGAGTTGATCTTAAGAAAATTTATCTAAGAATGTTTCAGAACTCTCTGGGAGATAATTTTCCTCCACACACTGACAAGATGTTTTTCATCTTCAAAATAATGAATAGGCTTGGTCAGATGTAAGAAAAAGACAAAGAGAACTCTTCACAGACATACTGAAAATCTGAGTTTACAATCCATCATTTCCCTTTTATGAATTCATCAAACACACACATCTAATTTTCAGCCTTGCAGGCTATTGTTCTAGGAAGCCAACTACTTCCAGGAGCACTTACCACTTAATAAAGACTTTGCCATAGTTAAAATTACATGCTGTCCATGCTTACACCCTTACTGTGCCTCATTTTTTCACCATCACGGAAAGAAAATAACTATGTTTATTGTATCCCCTAACTCAAACCTTCCTCTCTTTTCCACAGACACTGTTTGAACTTGAGACAGGTTTCTGTGATTCCTGTCTCAAGCTTTGTGTCCTTGATTCCAATAATATCCCTCCGCTGGTTCATGACCCCACCAACTGTCAAAATGACTTCATAAAACTCAAATCTGAACAACTTCCTCCTTCAAATCCTAGGGTGAAGTCCAGCATACATAGCTGCTGTTCTCAAATGTCTGTTTTCAATCATTTACACCTGCGATACTCAATAACTGTCCACATCTCTCACTAATCTTGATGAGTCTCAGACATGGAAGCAGGATCAGATCAGAGAAGGAAATGCAGAAGAAATGAAAAAAATTGGAGGAAACTAAATAAAGGGAAGGGGTTTGGAAAGAGGCATAGAGAGGCATGTGCAAATTTCCTTGTATATTTGATTAAGAGAAGAAAGGAAATAAGGTGTAGGTAATAGAGTAAGAATTAGTGCATGTTTGTGAAAATATTAGAGAGTGTATTTATACAGGAGGAAGAATGACCATTGGAGAGAGAGAAAGAATGTGTATGTGTATATGCACTCTTGATGAAAAATTGTGTAAAACTACTTCAGTTGAAATGCAGAAGAAGGAAAGGAAAGGAGAATGGTTTGTGCAACTCTCTCTAGCAGGAAAAAACTGGAGGGCTCGGTTAGTCACATTAGTCTCTTAACCCTGTCATGCTATTAACCTGGGACAGTTTAGCAGCCATATTTGTTTGTTTTCCTGAAGTGTTTGTGATGAAAGAACAGAAGCAGACATGAAAGTTTGGAGCCCAAGTTTTATGGCCAGGAGGGAGAGCAATGTGACCCTTGCTATTATCTATGAATGCTCACACATTTCAGTTCTAAACTGAGTGGGGAAGATAAATGTGATAGCATTTGCAGGCCTGTTTATAAAGACTGAAATTTACCCTTAACAATTCCATTTCATAGAAAATCTGAGTCATGGGAAAGGCAAGGAAATTAGCTGGTAGCGGAATGTTAGAGTATCAGGGGATAGTTGCTGCAGTTGCAGGAGGTACCAGGTGCAAACTGCACAGGTGGGTTGCCTGGCTCAACTCCAGTCATGGCAGGAGACAGAAAGGGCTTTTCTCACAACACCAAGAATCAACTAAGTCTTGAGGAACTTGAGGAACAAATAGCTCTGTGAAAAAGAAAAAGAAGAGGGATTACAAAATCATACAAGGGCAAGAAAGCCCCTTGAAGCTGAGACATCTATTGCTCCAGGGGATGGGGAAAACCAGGATGAGAAAAAGGGAAAGCTATTCAGTGTTTTCCTTTCAAAAACAGGCTCTTGAAATGCATTCAAAAGCCAACACTATGCAGGCAGAGGCTTTCACTTGTAAGAGTCAGACTCTTGAGAAACTAGTTTTCTAAAATTCAAAAGCTTTCTTTTAAACTTCAAGGACCACAGGTCAGCTAGTTAAGGTAGGAGCGTCTTACTATGAACCTCAGAATGGGAAGGATATAAGATAGGACCTGAGGCAAGTTCTTTTACACAAGATAGACAAAAGACATTTCTGGGCTTGGATGGAAATGTCTGGAGAGTCTTAAGGCACACAGTGGACTGAAGTTGCTGACTGACTCCTTCCAATGGTTTGAATGTACCCCTCAAATTCATGTTGGAAACTTAATTCCCAATGTGACAGTGTTGGAAGATGGGGTCTAATTAAGAGGTGATTAGGTCATGAAAGTAGAACCTCATGAATAAATTAACATCATTATTATAGGAGTGGATTTGCCATCCTAAGAGCAGTTTGTTATAAAATGAAATCTGCCCCTTACGCTTTCTGTGTCTCATGGGCTCACTTCTGCCTTCTGTCTTCCACCATGGGATGGCCCTTGCCAGATGCCAACAGCATGCTTTCAAACTTCTCAGCCTCCAGAACTGTGAGCTGAAGAAGCTTTTAGTCTTTATAAATTATCCAGTCTGTGATATTCTTTTACAGTGACATAAGATGAACTAAGGCACTCACTGAGATGGAACCAGCACAGCTAAACTCAGTCTTTTCCAGAACTGGGGGCAAGGCTTCAGTAAACCTTACATGGAGATACAGCCTAAAAGAAGAGGTAGGATTCTGTCTTCTTTCCTGTTGGAATGCTCTGGGGAACACTTTTCAGGAGTTCTATACCCACATAAAGTGAACTCTGGAAAGTTGAAATGGTGCAATGACTTGTTTGGGCTGCAAGAGGGTGGAAGTTCCTTTCCTAGTTGCCCATGCTTGTCAGATGTGTACACAAGACTCAAGACTTCTTATGCACTCCAATTAGTGGTTATGCAGGTAACAACAGTTTCATGGGGTTAAAATCAAGACATTCATAAGACTGCACCTCTTCCTCTAAGGGCACATCTGTGTTCTTACCCTTTTCAGTGTCCCTACCACATTTCTTGATTAGTGGCCTCCTTCTAACATATTCAAAGCCAGTAGCATGACATTACTCTTGCTATCCTTACATAACTGCATCTCTCTCAGACTCTCCCTTATTCTCATTCTACTTTTAAGGATGCTTATGATTATATTTATATTAGGCCCACCATGATAATCTTCCCATGTCAAGGTGAACTGATTAGCAAGCTTGATTCTATTTGTAACCTTAATTCCCCTTTGCCATGTAATATAATGTAATCACAGTTTCTAGGGAGTAGACATGGACATCTTTGAGATGCCATTGTTCTGTCTGCCACAGAGGACTTCAAGGCCAGAGCCCATTACTGGTGCATGAAAGACCACTTATATCACCAGCAGAAACAGCAAGTACCCAGAAACAATGTTCAGACCAGAAATCCACATCTACAATGTCACATAAGCATCCCACATAACACTCTGGGAGAAGGGAAAGGAGGGAAATTAAAAAAAAAATTACAAATGGCCAGAATTAACCTGGAGAAAGTCTATGACTTAAACTAGAAGAGACAGAAAATCTAAAAAGTGTCAAGATTAAATTTTTTTGCTTACATCAGTGGAACTGAAGAGAGGGCTTTTTACCAAGTTACTTGAGTTGCTTGTAACTCAAGAAAATACATAAAATTACATGCATACATATGAGAATAGCAGTATATAAATTTCAACACTACCGTATTTCTAAACTTTTATGTCTTTTTCTGCTCCCATTCTTGTACTTTCCTATTGCCCCCTTCATCTCTTCTCATTTTTTTCTCCTCTGCATCTTCAAACTCACTTGATTTCATTTTTATTATTTTGCCATCTTTTCTTTCCTTTCCTTTTCTTCTCATTGTATAACTTCTTTATCTCCTCTTTTCATTCCTTCCTTTTGCTTTCTTTCATCTAACTGGATTACAAAAAGAAAGATGGGAGGTGAGACTATATCTTTTTAATATTTCTGTCACCAAGACTTAGCATAGGCCTGGAAGATAGCAGATGCTCAGTAACTGTTTATCAACTAAATGAATAAATAAATTGAATCCTTTGTCATGCAGCAAGAAAAGTATCCTACAAAACAGCCAAGAACAGTGCTAGTGTTCTGAAAACACAGAGGACAGATAGGTTGAATTGGAAATAATGTTAATTATGTTTCCTTTTTAATGATCCTAGTTTCTCCAGCTGTCAAGTGAATTATCACCTTTTAAATATGCCTGTTTGGAAAAATGCTTTAAATTACAACCAGAAGATGCAAAAGAGTCAGAGTAATTGGAATTAAATTTATATGAAAGAGTTTCCATTTTTACTGTTGTTTAAATGGGTTCAGATAAATTGAAATAGCAAGAAACTTCCAAGTGAATAAAGGCAACAAAATGTGATTGCCTCATGCAAAGCTAAAGGCTAGAGAGCAGCTGATCAGAAAAGAATTATCCTCCGAAAGAGCAAGCCAGAGTGCTCTTAAATCTTCAGGTTAGGCAGGTTTCTCCCTTTGAAAAATAACCTGCTTTGATAATAGCACACCATTCCCTGAAGGGCAAGAATAGTTCCAAATTATACGACCGTCCAAATTATGGACTGAACACCTCCTAGTGATTGTATTCCAGAAAATGTTACTTAAGAGAAAGATATTTCTGATTTTATGAGGCATTTACAAGAAAAACACAATGAAAATGAGGCTCTAAACCTGGGAAAGGAAGCCATGTAGGGCTAACGAAGAAGGAGGACAACCACAAAGTGGGCAGGGAAACAGAAATGGCAAGGGGAAGCCTGGCCTTGGAGCTGAAGAACAGTGCCTTGTGTTAACTGACCACAGGTGAGATAGCATTGAGGAAGTTAGGTAAGAGGATGCTAGTGGGTGTTACTTAGTGGATGGAGAGGGCAAAATATCACATACACTATTTTATGTAATCTTTTCTACAACTTTCAAACCTCATAGTGTTATGCTCATTCTTCAGAAAAGAAAATTAAAATTGATACGTTTTTTGCAACTTGTCTACATTTATACAACTTAACGGTGGACCTAGGATTTGAACTTTAATGTACATTACTAAGCCTGTATGCTTAGTCACTATGCTATGTGAGAAAAAGATGCCCTTCTTCTGTACGGTCATTTTTTTTGGTCTACTTGTTTGCTCTTACCTGTGTCTATACAGATTATATGTTGGCCTATGCAGAACTTGGATATGTCCACTGGAGCTGTAAGTTAAAGCAAAGATCACCCTGGTCGTAGGTAGGTTTGTAAACCAGGAGTCAGGAAGCCAGAATTAAAAAACCAATCACCACCATAACTCCGATTACAATTGCCTTCTTTCATCCAGAAAGTTGGTTATATGGGACCTCAGACTGTGGAGTCTGGCCATTGCTTCTTGCTGCAAATTTTTAGTGATAGCTCCAAGGCAGGATACTTAAAACAAGCATACTGCATCCGGGGAAAATATGAGTCCACAAAACAGCCTAGAGCAGCAGGAAAATCACCTCCAACATACTTCTGCCTTCCAAGTGTTAGGTATGTTCATGTAATTGGCAAACCTCTTAATTTGCATTTAGAAATCAAGCTGTGAAGGAGTGTTAGAATTGTAGCCTGTGTCAGTCTATGGATGTTTTAAAAAGACCCAATAGAAGAAGATAAGAATAAATGCTGAGTGCCAGTTGTATATAGCCAAAACATCTAGGAAATACGAACTTTGGTTTTCCAGCCTCTACTGTAAAAAAGAGGAAAAAGAAAAAGATAAAAGGTTAAAGCAGAAGAGTATGGGCTGATCTGCCAAACAGAGCTTCTTTCTTAGAACATGATGTATGTCATCCAAAAAGAATTACTCTCAGGGTCTTCACAGGAGCAACCTGAGAAAAGTTCTATTTCCCACTGGGGCTGAACTTGGAAGCACATAGCCCTGAGTGCTCCTGGCAGGCTTCTTGAAATCTCAAAAGGAAAGCCTGTCGACAAAGAAGACATGGAGCCAAGAAATGGAGCGGCTGTAACAAATCCAGAATTAAGTTATTCAACTCCTTTATCCAGCTACGCTCACATCTACTCTTTAACTATCTGACTACATACATTAATAAATGTCATTTTAAAAAATTAAGACTTGCCAACTGACTCCTTCATCCAAAGAAATCTTCTTAACCAGATTTTTAAAATTTTATTAAAAGAGAAAGAGGCCTCAGGTCTTCAAATTTCCAATTGCGATACAGAGTAAAAAATGGTGTTAGAGTCAAGAATAGCGTAACTATTCCAATGATTTCATCTAAAAAATAAGACATAGCAAACAGAAGCAGATCTCATTTGTAAGGAAGATAGCTAGATTCAGTCTGTTTTCAGGGCTTCTGCCCTGGGAAAAAAGAAATTATGATTAGAAAGGAAGCTAGTAGGCAGCCTAATGTTTTTGCCTAGAGCACTCAGTTCCATTAAAGTCCCAGTCTCAAATGAATGGACTCGAACTCTAAAAAGACTGAGAACTGTTATCTTAACCCAGAAGAGACTGAGAACACTATCCTAACCAAAGAGCATACAGTAGTCCTGCCTCATCTGTGGGGAATATGTTTAAAAATCCCCAGTAAATCTTTAAAGCCAAGGATAGCACTAAACTCTGTGTATACTATGTGTACTCCTTATAAATAATTACTTATGATAACATTTAATTTCTAAATTAGGTGTGGTAGAAGATTAACAATAACTAATAATAAAATAGAACAATTAAAACAACATACCTTAGTAAAAGTTATTTAAATGTGGTCTCTCTCTCTCCTTCTTTCTCTTTCTGTCTCTCTTCTAATATATTTTATTATACTGCGCTCACCTAGTTTTGGACCACAATTGACCATGAGTGACTGAAACTATGGAAAGCAAAACAGTGGATAAGGAAGGGCTGCTGTATTTCTAGCTTGATGGAAAGTAGCAAAAGAATTCTATTTTTTGTTATGTTTCGGATTTTTTGGCAGTCAGGCATTACTATTATTCACCAGTAGTTTTTGATTT
This sequence comes from Aotus nancymaae, assembly GCF_030222135.1. Classification (NCBI taxonomy): domain Eukaryota; kingdom Metazoa; phylum Chordata; class Mammalia; order Primates; family Aotidae; genus Aotus; species Aotus nancymaae. The sequence goes on along the minus strand of NW_026988417.1, from coordinate 13,695,554 downwards.
TTTTTCTTTTCCCCTTCCAAGCACACAAATGATGGTATTTCTCTGTTATCCTGCAACTGGTTAAAATTTGAAACCGGTGTTAGTTGATAAAATATAATCATAAATGGCATGTGTCACTTTGAAGCAGTCACCTAGAAATGCACTTGCATCATTTCCTCTTTCTCTGAAAGAAAACCATGGATTGTACATGGGGCAGTTAGAAGATGGTGGTGCTTTTGTAACTGTCTGAATGGGAAGCTTCATCAACCCATGTGAGTCAGGGGATACGAGCAAAAAAAATCAACTGTTGCACTGTTAAGACACTACAATTTGGGAGTATGTATTGATGGAACTGCAGCATTACTTAGCCTACTATAATATTGGGGTTCTAATTCTATTACCTTTTATGCGGTAGCCAGTGATTCCAAGGCAGAGCTAGATCAGGTACATTTACTTGTACTAACCCTGGAACAAAAGTTCCAGTGTTGATGAAACTAAATCAGGCAAAATTTTTTTTTGAGACAGAGTTTTACTCTTGTCACCCAGCTTGAGTGCAGTGGTGCGATCTAGGCTCACTGCAACCTCCTCTTCCTGGGTTCAAGCAATTCTCCCAACTCAGCCTCCTGAGTAGCTGAGATTACAGACACCTGCCACCATGCTCAGCTAATTTTTGTATTTTTAGTAGAGACTGGATTTCACCAGGTTGGCCAGGCTGGTTTAAATTCCTGACCTCAGGAGATCCTCCCACCTCTGCCTCCCAAAGTGCTGGGATTATAGGCGTGAGCCACTGTGCCTGGCCCAGATAAATTTTAGTAGTATCTTAGAATCTCTTCATTCAATAGGAAAAACCATGATTGTATAAACACCAGACACCCACTAGAGCCAGACCAAATTGGGTTTCAAATACCAGCTTTGCTACTTATTAGCTGAGTGGTATTCTGCAGAATTTTAAATATTTCTTTTTTTTTTTTTTTTACATTTAAGTTGTTTTCTGTGTTTTTTTAAATCTTTTTTCTTTTTGTTTTTTTAAATTTTTATTATTTTTAAAAAATAAATTCAGTGTTCACATTTCTATAAAGAATTAACCCAGTTTCAGGAAACCCTGCCCCAGTAGGGCAGGTAATCGACACTCTCCCTGCCCACATCTAGTTTGATTTCGAGCCCTGATGCTTCAAGGTGTCCAGAAAAGCGGCAGCTTATGGAAGAGGAAATCTATGCCTGGCCTGTGCTCAGGGCCTGAGGCTCAGGAAGCAATTTTAAATATTTCTAAGCACCAATATATTTATCTACAAGGCAGAAATAAAACTGTCATTCTCGTAAGAATATTGTGAAAATTGAATTAGAACACATGAAAAATATGATAGGCTTTCAATAAATGTTCTCTTGAAGTTAAAAACCAGTCTTCTCAAAAAATGAAATTAATTACTCAAGATCAAACAGTGATTTGCTTAAAAAGTCAGTATACAGAAAACAGATTCCAAACCCCAGAACACTTATCCTCTATTCCACCGACTGCTTCTTCATATAAGTGTTGTTTCCACATAAATGAAGATGTGGTCAAAGCATTCTTATTTATATATTAAGTGCCCAACTCAGTCCATCAACATGTATTGAATAAATGACAAGATATAAATATGTGGCAATTGGTGTCCTTCCCTATCATAAACCTGCTTCAGGGTTAGTTTTTCCCCCTGATTTAGTTTGGCTTTTAATTCTTCAATATACTGGGGAAAGAAAAGTCTTTCCATTATGTCTACAAAAAAAGTACATATATTTAATGTAGCTCATATGGGGTGAAAAACACTCTTTAGACACAAAGTCTTCTTTAATAAGAAATAAGTGTCCCCAGACTAATAGGATAAATAAACTTTCACCCGTAGTTTATCAGTTCAAATTCTCCCTGATGAGGTCAATAGAAAGTCATTACTATGTGATGACTACAGCAACCTATGTAGAGTCAGAGGTGTTATTTCCTTGCATAAAGGACAATGTCTCAGAATATACAGAAATCAACATCGACATCAGCATCAAAACAAAGCTTGGTGCCATATGACAACCTGCAATAAAAAGATAAGTGTTTATAGTCTATTCGGAAAAGAGCAAGAGATGGATCAAACATTACTTTCCATCCATCACAGCTGAGTTATCCCAGAGAGAGAGGAAGCTGACATTGAAATTATGTGTCTTTCTAGCCTAGGAAGAAATTCTGTTCCTAATTCCTTAAAACTATATGTATTGCATATATGGTAATATGCTTTCTTTTTTAAAAGACACTATTACCCACTATAGTGGATTAATACATACATCACCCTCAACAAAGCACATTTTTTGGAGTTCACAATCTTGTGCAACTCCCTTCCACATTGAATCAGTGCTTGGCCATATGACTTGCTTTGGCCCATGGAGAAAGGACCAAATATGACACAACCAGAGGCTTGGTAAGTGCTTGCACACCCTTTTAAATCCCAGTTGCCATGTACAGTCTATTATAATGGAGAGGTCATGTGGAAGCCTTTTGACTGATATCCCAGCCATGTGAATGAGGGTCTGCCATCTGATGATAAATGCATAAAAAATCCCATCAAATACCCCATAAAGCTGCCATAAACTATTCCAGCTTAGTCATGCTGTCTCAGTCCATTTGTGCTGCTAAAACAAAATGCTTGAGACTGGGTCATTTACAAACAACAGCGGTTTATTTCCTCACAGTTCTGGAGGCTGAGAAATCCAAGATCAAGGCACTGGAAAGTTTGGTGTCTGGTGAAGGTCTTGCTCTGGGCTTCCAAGATAGTGCCTCCAATTCTGTGTTCCCACATGGAGGAAGAGCACACCATTGCTAACCCATTGAGGCATTTTATAAGAACTCTAATCCTATCCATGAGGGATTTGCCCTCATGACTTAATTACTCCTTATAGGCCTCACCTCTTAATACTGTCACACTGGCCATTAAGTTTCAAGACATTCTGGAGGAATGCATTCAGACCATAGTTCATGCCTAATTGGCCATATCACAGAATCATGAGCAAATAACTGGTTGCTGCTTTAAGCCACCAAATTTTGGAGTGGTTTGTGATGCAGAAAATGCTAACAGATGCATAAATTAATATTCTGACTCCACTTAAGACTAAACTTTATACAGGAGTCCCTTCATAATAATAATTTACTCATTTGTTCATTCATTCAGAAATTATTTACTGGGCATCTTGCATGTTCTACTCACTCTGTTAATGGCAGTGATGCAGCAGTGAATAAAGCATATGAGGTGCTTCTTTACATTAAGATTCCAGCAGCGGTTAACAATCCGTGTCCCATGGTGCAAGTCTGGCCTATGAACAGGTCATATTTGGCAAATGAGGGGTTATTTTTAAATATTTGTTTTCAAAAATTAAGTTTTTTTACTTTATAATTGGGAAATACAGCTTCTTTCTCACACTAATAAGAAACAAAATCTCTGATCTTCAAACCCACAAGGTACAATTAGCTGAGTTAACTAGCAGCAGCCCATCCCTCAGATTGGGCACAATCTCTCTAGGGCCCACTATTTTCAACATTTTCTGTATTCTTCAGTTCTTCATTAATCTAAGGACTAGTGTCGAATAAGGACTAGTGTCAAAACAATATGGTGACCTCTGACTAGGCTTTTTTTTGCCTAAGAGATATATATGTACATATATATTTATATATAATTGTGATGGTTAATACTAAGTGTCAACTTGATTGGACTGAAGGATGCAAAGTATTGATCCTGGGTGTGTCTGTGAGGGTGTTGCCAAAGGAGACTAACATTTGAGTCAGTGGACTGGGAAAGGCAGACCCACCCTTAATCTGGGTGAGCACCATCTAATCAACTGCCAACGTGGCTAGATATAAAGCAAGCAGAAAAATGTGAAAAGGCGAGACTGGCTTAGCCTCCCGGTCTACATCTTTCTCGTGGGCTGTATGCTTCCTAGATTTGAACATCCAACTCCAAGTTCTTCAGCTTTGGGACTTGGATTGGCTTCCTTGCTCCTCAGCTTGCAGATGGCCTATTGTGGGACGTTCTGATCATATGAATTTAATACTCCTTAATAAACTCGTGTGTGTGTGTGTGTGTGTGTGTGTGTGTGTGTATCTCCTATTAGTTCTGTCCCTCTAGAGAACCTTCAGACAACAACAATATAAACATATATATATATATATATATATATAACATATATTTACCTGTATGGTATCTATAAGCATCTAAATCTAAGACTTCTTATGTGCAGTATCCACTCACACATGGTGTATAGATATGACCATCCAGACAAATGAAAAAGATGAAAAAATAGCATTAGACATGGAGTGTGACAATAAATAAAGAGATAGATAATTCAGCCTTTCCAAAATTCAACACTCTATTCTTTTAATTTTGCATCAAAGAGGATTAGAGTACTCAACATATCATTCTAAAAATTAGGTATATCACATTATATAACCATCTTTTAAGAAATAATATCAGTTTCTTTCTGTATCCATAGATACCCTATATCACAAAATATTTGTTACTTTGCAGATGTCCTCAGAAAATCATTGGCCTTCATTGAAGCTTGTTCAACCCTAAACCTCCAGGACCCAGCCAGGCAACAAGAAGAGGGTAAATGAAATATCAAAATCCTCAAGTCATCAACCTCTAGAAGGAGACTCAAATGGAAAAGATTTCACACTGACCTTGTGCTGTTGGTATATCCAATCTATCTTTCTCCTGGGCCAGAATCTGAACCTATTTCAAGATTAGAACCTGAAGAAAATAAATGTATATTTCATTACAATTGATTTAGAGAGTGTTGAGCTCCCATTTCAAAAAAAAAAAAAAAAAAAAAAAAAAAGACCTTTGGACATACCCTCAAAATCTGGGGCTCCAGTTTGCTTAAAAGGCATTTTCAGCTTTCCATGGTTGCTGGCAACACTCCTACAATCATTTCACTTTCAGATAATACTTTGGCTCTATCTTCAACTCTTATGGAAGATAAATTAGAAACAGAAATACTGGAGAAATTGTAGATGTAAAATAATGTCATCATTATTCTATTATTTATAGTGCTGCTCAGCACAAAATGTCTGTCATTAACAGTGCCTCTCACGATGTGCTTTTAACTGTTTAGATTTTGTTATAAAAGTTGTGTTTTAAAATAGTGATTGGCTTCAGTTGACATTGGCAAAGTTTTGTTGTTATTGCTGTGTTTTCTCTGCAGGGTTTTGTCATTGTTATTGCTATTTCAGATTAAAAAAAAGTATATCTCTTGGCATTTGAGTGAAAGTTACTATATTGTAGGTTATTTCAGGGATCAGCAACTTAAAGGCTATGGGCCACATCCAGCCCACTGCCTGTTTTGATATATATAGTTTCATTGGAATACAGCCACACTTGTTCTTCCACATATTATCTATGGCCGCTACAAGTGCAGAGTTGAGTAATTGCAACTAAGACACCATCACACATAAAGCCTAATATATTTACTGTCTATCTGGCCCTTTACAAAAACAAGTCTGGTGACCTATGGTTAGATGATTTTGTGCCAAGGAGAGAGAAAAAGGAAGGTTGTCTATATAAGATCAAATTCAAGATATGGAAAAAAGTGAAAAGTCTCATAATTCTTTAAATAATTTAAAATAGACAATTTTTGAAGGAATAAAAAATGACATCAGATAATTTGGCACAATCTTCTGAAACACATGATTCTATGTAGAAGAGGAAACTATGATAACTTGTCTCCAAAGAGGACTCTCCAGTGATTCAAGCCTTCCAGTGGTTGAATGCTTCTGTAGTCCTCTCCTCTGGTATCTGGCTGGTCCTGTGACTAGTTTCTGAGCAATAGAATGCCACCCACAAGTGAATGTGGCCATATGTGTTTTGCAGGGCTAAGTCATAGAAAGCCTTGCAGTTTTTTCCAGTAATACGCATCTTCCACCTCTCTCCCTGCAACTCCACGTACACCTTCCTTTCAACTTTCCACCACTATCTTCCTTTAAGCAAGCATTCATTCAGTTATTCATTCTGGCAATAGTCATAGTACTGAGCATCATTTTTACCCAGAACCTTGAGAGGCTCAAGAAGTACTCCAGGTACCTGAAGCTCTGTTTGGTATGGGAAACAGAATTGCAAACAGTTATGACACAAGAGAGTGTGTGCGGAACAAAGCATGGAAAAGACAGACAGACACCAGCAGGAGTCCTTCTGGAAAGTCAGGGAAGTCCTCTCAGAAGTGGTGACCATTAAATTGACTCTTTCTTTTTTTAAATAGAAATGGAATCTTACTCTGTCACCCAGCCTGTAGTGCAGTGGCACAATCATAGCTCATTGTAGACTCCAACTCCTAGGCTCAGGTGATCCTCCCACCTCAGCCTCCCAAGTAGCTGGGACTACAGGCATACACCACCATGCCCAGTTAACTTTTGTAGAGATGAGGATCTTGCTATGTTGCCCAGGCTTGTCTTGAACTCCTGGACTCAAGCAACCCTCCCTCTTTGGCCTCACAAAATGCTGGGATTACAGATATGAGCCACTGCACAAGCCTTAATTGAGCCTTAAAGGATAAGTAATAGTTTTACAGACAGACTGTAGGGAAATGACAGAAGTTTTTTTTTTTTTTTTTTTTTTTTTTTCATTAAATCAACACGTCTGGCTTTTTTTTAGCTTCTACCCATTAATCTGGTATCCATTAGTTGACATTAACAAGATAAAATCTAATATACTTTATTACCTTTGGAGGACAGAAAACAAAATGTCTTTTTTCTGCCTATATTCATATATATAAGAATATTATGTATAATATTATATATGTATACATACACATATATATTTCACCAATCACAGACTTTTTTATATGGAAGATCTTGTTAAAACATTTCTTGAGAAAATTTCGACCAAAATAAATCCTTTCCCCAAAGACAGCACTTTGGGCAATTAAAGGTCATTACCATGTTCTGTCTGAATCATCTCTTCCCAAAGATAATTTTCTTGACATGTTTGATTATTCCTACATAGAGAAACTTTAAATGTCTTTAATTTATTGACTTTTACCTATTGTTGAACAATGTGCTAGACACAAGGTGAACAGCATTGAACCAAAAAGAAAAAGGCTCAATACTCGAATCTCCAGGGTAGCCCAAGTGATTTTCTCTGAGTAGGCACTAGTTTGCCCAAGTCCCACCTAAAGTAAAGTTGTACAGCCTAAGGCTGATCCCAGACCTGGTCTAAATTAAGTTTTCTGATTAAATAGATACCAAAGCATTTTTGCAAGATAAATTATTTGTCAGTTCAGAGATTTGAAGATTGATGTTGTTTCTTATTTTCATTTATCCTAAACTCAGGCACATTATGTCCCAGGTCCATACAAATATATTATAAGAAATATCCATCAAACTACCATTGACCTTCTTCACAGAACTGGAAAAAACAACCTTAAAACTTCATATGGAACCAAAAATGAGCCTGCATAGCCAAGACAATCCTAAACAAAAAGAACAAAGCTGGAGGCATCACACTGCCTGACTTCAAACTATACTACAAGGTACAATAATTGAAATAACATGGTACTGGTACCAAAACAGGGATGTAGACCAATGGAACAGAACAGAGGCCTCAGAAGCAACACCACACATCTACAACCATCTGATCTTTGACAAACTGGACAAAAGCAATGGGGGAAAGGATTCCCTGTTTAATAAGTAGTGTTGGGAAAACTGGCTAGCCAAGTGGTGAAAGCTGAAACCGGACCCTTTCCATATACCTTATACAAAAATTAACTCCAGATGGATTAAATATTTAAACGTAAGACCTAACACCATAAAAACCCTAGAAGAAAACTTAGGCATTACCATTCAGGACATAGGCATAGGCAAGGACATCATGACTAAAACACCAAAAGCAATGGTAACAAAAACCAAAATAGACAATTAGAATCTAATTAAACTTAAGAGCTTCTGCACAGCAAAAGAAACTATCATTAGAGTGAACCAGAATGGGAAAAAAGTTTTGCAAGCTACCCAGCTGACAAAGGGTTAATATCCAGAATCTACAAAGAACTAAGATAAATATACAAGAATAAAACAAAGAACCCTATCAAAAAGTGGACAAAAGATATGAACAGACACTTTTCAAAAGAAAACTTTTATGTGGCCAACAAACATGTGAAAAAATGCTCATTATCACTGGTCATTAGAGAAATGCAAACCAAAACCACACTGAGATACCACCTCATGCCAGCTAGAATGGTGATCATTAAAAAATCTGGAGACAACAGATGCTGGAGAGGATGTAGAGAAAAAGGAACACGTTTACACTGTTGATAGAGGTGCAAAATTAGTTCAATCATTGTGGAAGACAGTGTGGCGATTCCTCAAGGATCTAGAAATAGAAATACCATTTGACCCAGCAATCCCATCACTGGGTATATACCCAAAGGATTATAAATCCATCTATTATAAAGACACATGCACACGTATGTTCATTATGGCACCATTCACAATAGCAAATACTTGGAACCAACCCAAATGCCCATCAATGATAGACTGGATAAAGAAAGTGTGGCACAGACACCATGGAATACTATACAGCCACAAAAAATGATGAGTTCATGTCCTTTGCAGGACATGGATGAAGCTGGAAACCATCATTCTCAGCAAATGGACAGAAGAACAGAAAACCAAACACTGCATCTTCTCACTCATAAGTAGGTGTTGGACAATGAGAACACATGGACAGAGGGAGGAGAATATCACACACTGGGGTCTGTTGGGTGTTGGGGGCTAGGGGAGGGATAGCAGGGGGTGGGGGGATTGGGGAGGAATAACATTAGGAGAAATACCTAATGTAGGTGACGGAGGGGGATGGCAGCAGCAAACCACCATGGCATGTGTATACCTATGTAACAATCTTGCAAGATCTGCACATGTACCCCAGAACTTAAAGTAAAATTTAAAAAAAAGAGAAATATCCTCGTATACTCAATGACATTAAATGAGTGCATTTAATTACTATGCTTAATGAAAGAAATTGTCCAAATGAAAGATTTTTAAACCATTAATGAGACCTCATTAATAAGGAGGTTGGATTGTGAAGGGACAATAAGAGTAACTTTCTATGAAAACTTAACCCTTTTCTCTGGGATAGAGAGGATGCAGTTATTATTTAACTGGAGAGCCCTCTCTTATATTCTCCCTTTCACTTTATGGGTATAAGAAAAGTGAGTATTGATTGGTTGTACCTGGGGAGAATTATGTTGAAAAATCTAGAAGTATTTAGCCTAGAAAAGAGAAAATGGTAGAAGATGCAATCGTTGTTTCTTAAAGATCTGATGGAATGTCATATGGAAAGACATTTGTTTTGAGGGAACCAAAGAAGCAAACTTAGGAACAATGTGTTTAAATGACAAAGAAAAAGCATCAGTTATTTATAAGATGTAATGAATGGTTAGAACCACATAGGATTTATTGCAAGGGAAGAAGTCCTATGCCTCCCAGAATGAAACATTTCAAAGAGAATTCAGGTATGACTCAAATAATATTGGTCTAGATGACCCAATCATACCATGCAACCTGCTTATTTTGCATTTGAAAAAGAGCCATATGCTCCAGTACTTGCTTTAAATATCTGATGTAAATCCCATTAATAAAGTATTTTAGTGTGAGTGCTCACTGTTCATTTTGTTGTGAAGTCAGCAGTTGCCCCAGGAAAGAATTTTTAAAAATTAAAATTAGATTCAAGGCAATACTTGCTATTTGGACATGGAAATATGTACTCTATCCAAAGATGCATTGTAGGAGATGAGTTCCCCAAGCCCAGAGCAGTGGATAAAGCAGAATTAAATACCCAGTCAGATGCCAAGATTTAATGCAGGCAGGGAGTATTTTGAATTACAAAACATTTTTCTAATTTTAATAACAGGAACTGTTGGTGTCAATGTAGAAGAGACTATTATCTTATTTCAATATTTTAGAATCGGGTAGGAAAGAGATATTCACAATTCCAACCTTATTTGATATTAAGATTATTACAAAATCAACTATGTGGGCAGGGCTTTCTTTGCAGATTTTCACAGAAACATGATTAAAAGTAATAAGGCCATGAGGTAGATTTCCTCATCCTCAGCAGAGAACACTGACATCAAATTTTCCACTTAGAACATTTTCCTAATGACCCATTGTTCATGAGGAAAAGGCATGGAGAAAACTTTGGCCTTTAAAAACAATCAAAATATTTAATAGTCAAATACATATTGAATATATTCAAGCTTACAATGTGATGATTTGATACATGTATACATAATGTAATGATTACTGCAATCAAATTAACACATCCATCACTCTAAGCTGTCCATTAGATCTCCAGAACTTGCTCATCTTATAACTGAAAGTTTGTGCCCTATATTAGTCCATTCTCATGCTACTATGAAGAAATACCTGAGATTGGGTAATTTTTAAGAAAACAAGGTTTAATTGATTCACAGTTCCACATGGCTGAGGAGGCCACAGGAAACTTACAATCATGGCAGAAGGCACCTCACCTCACAGCAGCAGGAGAGAGAAATGAGTGCAAGCAGGGGAAATGCCTGACTCACTCATTATCAAGAGAACTGCATGAGAGAAACTGCCCCCATGATTCAATTACCTCCACTGGTCCTACCCTTGATATATGGGGATTGTGGGGATTACAATCAAGGTGAGATTTTGGAGACGGTCACAGAGCAAAACGATATCATGCCCTTTGACCAACATGTTTCTATTTCTCCCACCTTTATGGTGGTCCCCCATGGCAACCACCATTCTACACTTGGCTTCTATGAGTTGGACGTTTTTACTTTTCACATATGAGTGGGATCATTCATACTGCTTAGGATGCCTATTATCAAAAAGACAAGTGATAACAAGTGTGGGTGAGAGTGGAAAGAAACTGGAACCTTTTTACACTGTTAGCAGCAATGAAAATTGGTATAGCCCCATTATGGAAAACAATGTGGCAGTTCCTCAGAAAACCCAAGTTAGACCTACTTTATGATATAACAATTACACTGCTGGGTATATATCCAAAGGAAATGAAATGAGTATCTAAAAACAAAATCTGTACTTCTGTTTTCATTACAACATTATTCACAAAAGCAAAGATATGGTAACACGGTGTGTGTGTTTGTGTGTGTTTGAATATATATGTATACAAAGAAGAATATTACTTAGTCATAAAAAAGAAAATTCTAGCATTTGTAAAAACATGGATAAAACTGAAAGACATTATGCTAAGTGAAATTAACCAGACACAGAAAAACAAATACTATATCATCTCCCTTGTGTATAGAACCATTGGTTTTTGAATGAAGCAAATCTATACCATTTACCAAATATAAGAGAAGTATATAACCTCACTGATTTTACTCATCTGCTTTTAGAAATGATTTTAATAGTATCCACATAGTTTGTCTTAAGAGTACTTAATCTTAGTCACCATGCTAGGTGCATGCTCCTTCTTTTGCCTAGAAAACAACCCCCTTTTTCTTTTCTACTTAACATTTATATCACAACTCAATTGTCACTTCTTCAGAGAAATCTTTCCTAGCTCCTTGGCCTAGGGCGGGGCCTATTATCTACTCTCATAACATCTTATGCCTTTCCTCTTGCATCTTCTAGGTTTTATAATTTTTCTCCTACTTTTTTTTATTTTATTATCATCTGCCTTCTCTAATATCCTGTAAGCTTTGTGAAAGCAGGGCTTCCATAGGTCTTTGCTGGGCATCACATACTCAGGATCCTACACAGTGCCTGGGTGAGAATGTGCTCTCAGCAAGTGTGTTTTGAATACATAATTACATTTACACATGTGAAATACGAAACAGTGATTTGATTCAGATTGTAATTTAAAGACCATTTCCTTATGGCCTCTTTAAGTTTCCTTCATTCTCTTTATTTCTTCCTGGGCCTATAATATAACTGATTCCAATCTGTGCTCCCGAGTTGATGCTCGAAAATGAATTCGCTGTCAGTTTCCACTGTGCCCACTCTTAGAGACACCACGTGGGCAGAGATAATTAGGTTGGCCAGAGTAGGGGCACTTCAGCTATAGGCAGTGTTTAAGAGCTGAGCTGAATTAATCATTGCAATTTCAATTATGGGGGGGCCTCAAATTACCTCCTTATTGAGGCTTTCTCCCTATTTTCCATTTTCTTTCTTTTCCACACTAGAGCTGAAAAGTAGAACCTGTACTCTAGCCCTGAATTCCTCCTATGGAAAAGCCCAAACATTATAGACCTTAAATGAATACCCTCCTGGCTCCAGGAGTTAATTTATAACTCAGTTACAGCTTCTAAGGCTGCATAATTCAGTTCACAACAGTGGATGTTGAGAGAAATCAATCATGACTGTTAGTTTTTACCACACTTCTCCAAATGCAAGAAGAGCTGTGTTTTCTTCTTTTCTTCTGTTAGAAAATAGGCACCCTGCTATCTGAGCTGTCTGAGAGCTCAAAAAAGAAAATAATCCATTGTCCTGAAAACTTGCATGGCGTGTGCCAACACAACAGTGAGATACAGAGTTTATTCTTCTTTGCTTTCTACTTTTCTTTCCAACTGCATGACTTGGGGACTAGAACATGTTTGTTTTTTCTTTGTACTTTGTTTAAACGAACATAATTACTTAGAGGCACGGATCTACATTTTCATAGTATAAAGAGGATTTAGTGAAAGAGCAAGGACTGCCAGGGTAAATGTGGCATCTGTCTTGGGCACGAAATTAAAGGGGACACACACACACACATACACACACACACACACATTAAGTCATCAAGGTAAATAATATTTCAACGCAGTATTTGAAAAAATAAAAACTGAGGCCAATCATCCATAATGAACAAAACATCAACATTTTAAACAAAAAACAAGATGAGTATTACTGATTTTTCTTTTTTGCTTCAGGCTACAATATTGCTGTTATTTAGATTTTCAATATTTCGATCATCATGGAAATATTTTGCATTACTTTTTACTGTAAATATATTTGATAAGATATTATTTTTCCTGATTCCTGAGGTTTTTTTTGTTTGTTTGTTTTTGAGATTCTCTTACATTTTTTGTCTGAGATGAGTGCCACATTAGCTTCTTCTAGGCCATGTCCTGGTCCTGCCTGGTGGAAAAAAAATTAGAAGATAGAAATGTTTAGAAATGTTAGAAACTCATATGAGACAGGGAGACTTGGGAACATCATGAAATCTCTGAGTTCCCTGAACTTTTGTCTCAGCAGCATTTATAGAGAGGTTTATCACATAGAGACGCAGTCCCGCCAATGTCTGAACCAATCCTCATAAAACATGCGGAGCCCTAGACTCACTAGTAGATGAGATCTAAAATAATATTAATAATATCTGCTATTTATTTACTATATTTATATGCCAGATGCCTTTACATGGGTAATAATATTTTTAAAATATCAAAACCAGTGATTTTTAATTTCCTGGTTTTTTCCAGTCCTAAAGTCTTATTTTCCCCAGACAGGAGATGGCCAAGATTTGACCTTCTCAGCGAGACAATAAGCTTGAAAGCCAGACTTGGAAGCCCAGATTAAATATTTCCATATTAAGAAGGTAGTAATAGTTATAATTAACCCATTTCACGTACAAAGCACTATTCCAAGCACTTTTCATGTATAGTCTGTGGACCCCTTTAACAAACTAATGAGATAAAAAATCCAATATTTTTATTTTCAGATGGGAAAACTGAAGTACAGAAGAGATTAGTGACTTATCCAAGAGCACATGGTTGCTTAAGGTTCTACCCGTTCAATCCATATACCACAGAGCCTCTTTCATACATGTAAAAATATCAAGAGGGAGGAAGCAAGCCTGTTCTGGCTCTGGGAAAAGTGAAAAGAGAAAGAGGGAAGTAACCAGCCATGCACTATAATCTAGGATAATAACAGATGCCTCACATGTCTTCGTTTAATTCCTAGACTACAGAGAGTGTCCTAATGTCTGGTGTTTTTTTGGGCCACTGTCCTTTCTCAAGAAGCTTAATAAACCAGGATGTTTCTATCTCATGGTTTCATAATTTCCATAAGTTCTCCATGATCATCCATAGAGGAGAAGAGAGAAATTGAAGAATCCTACATGGGTGTTGCCCCTCTACAGCCTCAATCACTTCTGTTCCCATTTTGCTGTTCAAAAATAGTCACAAGGCCCATTCTACATTTAAAAAAAAAAAGAATGAGAATGATAATTGCCTAGAAAGGAAGATAAGACTAGGCATGGGAGGCACTAACAGAAAGGCAGGAGATGACAGCTGCCTTGATTTCTCCACGCCCCGGTTCTAAAGCCACGAAAAGGAAGTATGTGCACTGTACTATTTCAGATGAACATTTTGGGAAGAAAAATGTACTTTCCTCCTTGCTCCACTGGTGAGGGAAGCTTTTTGGCAGGCTGTCCCTTCTGCTTTCACTCCAGTTGATATGGGAGGGGAGCAGGGAAGCATTGGGTAGAGAACGGCAGGGTCCTTGATGAGGGCTCCATCCTCAGGCCTGTGCCCATGTACTTAAGTTAGGACAAGCACTCCTGCTGCATTTTCCAGGACCAGTTTGGCCCACCATACCCTCATCCTGTGCCAAATCTCAAGACCCTAGTGGGCAGGCCATGTGGCTGGACATTGAGAGGTACACACAGGCAGAAGAACACAGCAGCAGAAGAACACACTGACAGATGCTGACAGACACTGGCAGGCCATCAACAATGGAATGACTCAGATGCCAAGGGGAATTCTGTCAAAAGTGGTCAGAGGAGAGCCTGGTGCTGAGCAGCCCTACTCCAGAGGAAGACCACTTTTCCACTCCATCCCCCTTCTGTCTCACCATCCATCTGCTGAGAGCTACCTACTCAACAGAACCTTGCACTCATTCCCCAAGCCCACGTGTGATTCAATTTTTCTGGTACACTAGGGCAAAACCCCCGGGATACTGAAAGCTCTCTGTCCTTGAGATAATGAAGAGGGGTCAAATTGAGCTGATTAACACAAGTTGCCTGCAGATGGCTAAGCTGAAAGAACACACTGTAACACACGCCCACTGGGGCTTTGGGAGCTGTAAATACTCAACCCTGGATGCTGCCGTGGGATCAGAGCCCACAGTCCCCATGACCTGCTGGTGTGCATGCTTCCACTAGGGGATTGAGCAGCAGGGCCCCTAAGAACTGGGCCATGCTCCCATTGCATGCCCTGTGAGGGGAATAAGGGAACTTTTCCCATTTTGCAATCTCTAGGAGGGAAGGGGGCAGTTACACAGGGTGCACATGTTTGAGAGAGGTAGATGGGCCCAGGAGAAGGCCTGAGTTTAGCTCCCCAGAATCCCTTTGACTCCTATGTGGTGTGGAAGGATCGGGAAGTGCCTAAGGGACACAGAAAAAAGAGGATGATAGTGGCTGAGGTTTCTGGCTGCTGAACTTGCCAGAGAGACCCACAGCAGGAATAAAGTGAGGCCAAATAAGGCCTGTACGAAGGGATCCCCTGGGCCAGGGACTCCCTAGGGACCATTACAACATCTAGGTTTCCTAATTTCAAAGACATCAAGGTGAGTATATATCAATCAGAGATCATAAATAAACTCAAACAAGAAGGGGAGCGAGAGAAAATCAGATGTATGTCCCTCCTCAGCCCTCAGCCCTCAACCCTCTATTTCCACCTTTTATACACATTGTGGTGCTTTTCCCAAGAAGGAAGCAGGAAGTAGATTGGTTAAAAGGTATCTGAGGACAGTTATTTTTATTTTTTTTTCCAAATAAGACCAGGCATTACGTGGAGAAATTGTGTGGCATGCAGAATCGTGGCCTCCCAAATATGTCCACAGCCTAAAACCTGGAACCCGTGAACGTATTGCCTCACCTGGCAAGAGGGACTTTACAGATCCAATTAACAGTATGGACTTTGAGATTGGGAGATTATGCCAGATTCATCTGGTTGGGCCCAATCTAATCACATGAGTCCTTAAAAGGAAATACCCTTTCCAGACTGTGGTCAGAGATAATGACTTGGCAATAGAAGAAGGATCAGAGAAGTGTGGCATGGGATGGATTTAATCAGCCATTGGCAGCTTTGAAAATGAAGGAAAGAAGCCATGATCCAAGGAATGAGCTTGACCAGTGGCCTCTAAATACTAGACATGTCCCTCAGCTGACAGCCAGCCAGAGAAAGTGAATGTCAGTTTTCCAATTGCAAGAAACTAAATTCTGTCAACAACCTGAGTGAGCAGGAAACAGATTTGCCCCTAGAGCCTCCAGAAATGAACACAGCCCTGCCAAATCCTTCACTTCCGTCCAGTGAGATCTGTATTAACGCCTGCCTCCCAGACTGTTAAATAACAAGTGTGTTGTTATAAGCCACTAAGTTTGTGGTAATTTGTTATGATTGCAATAGAAAACTGATACAAACTCTTTAAGAGTTAACTAAAATAAAGTGTTTTTTGTTGTTTTTTTTAACCAGGTGTTTGAGAGCTCAGGAGAAAAACCAGACAAAACTTTTTTAAATTTTTTGTTTTCTCTGCATATCTGTGTTGTGAACCTGCTACATATGCCTTTTAATTACTTAATTCTTGCAATATCCCTCCAAGGCATACATTATTACGTTTCCTATTGAAGATACAAAATTGACATAAAGTGAGGTTAAGTAGGCCATACAAGTTCATATCGCTAACAAGAGGCCAAACTAGTTTTCCAGCTGAGTCCATCTGATGACAGAGCTCAGGCTCCCCACAATGAGATCATGCTGTTTCCACTTCCCTGGTCTCTCTGCTTAGAGGCTTGTCTTCCTCACAAACTTCCTGCCCACCTACTATTTCTAAAATGCAAATCTGATAACTTCTCTTTGCTGTGTAAAGGTATAAGCTGTTGATCTTGTCTCTGCAAAGCTCTGCATCCCCATCTCCTAGTCCCTTTTCATCACTGCCCAGCTGTACTGACTACTTATAGCTACCATACACTGTGAGTTGAGCCTCAGGACCTGTGTTCAAACTGCTTCTTCTGAGCTCGTTTTAGTTTTCCAAACCGTGTCTTCAAAGTGGCTTGGTTGAGAGTTTATGTCCATACGACCACACCCATTTCTCCTTGAGACCCACATCTCTGCAATTTCCTCCCCAGATTTCTCTTTGGCTTTCCATCTGCAGCCAGGCTGAGTTCTATCTTGAACCCAATTCACATTTGCAATTTCCTTAATTCAATGCATAATTTTGACCAAGATTCTCTCAATATTCTGTGATAAACTGTGTCCTGAACCAGACTCAACACACTGTCTAGATTCCGTATATCAGTAGTTATCTCCTTCAAGCCTTGTTGATTTCAAGGAAATTACTGATCTTGTATTCTACTCACTGCAACCCCTCCATTCATGGGACTGTTGGTGTTAGGATCATCAATGGGACTACATCAGAAGAGGCAAGTATTAGTAGATATCAGCTTTATCATTGACATAATCATCAACAGAAGTCAAAAGATTATCAACAAAACACCCATCATGAAAATCCAATGATTAGCATTCCAACTTGTGGAATGAATGAGAATGAACTGCACTATATCCTAACCAAGTCACAGAGGTGAATCATGAACACCGGTGTCCACAGAAATTACCCAGGAACCCCCTTCCTCAAGCTCAGTCTTTATTTTTTTGCAATTATTTCCCTCTACTCAAAACAGTTAAGTTGGAATTTGTACAAAATTTTTTCCTAACACTTTTAAAAGTATGTTGCAAATAAGAGCTGATCCATACATTTCCCTGGGGTACTGCTTACTATAGCCCTTTCTTGGAGATTTGAAATGCTTATTAGGATACTAAAGACTCTGATAAGTGCTGCAGTAGAGACAGTGTTAACTGTTGGGCCCAAATTGATTTGCTCATAGATGTTTCTTTTTCTCATAAAACCCTATTTGTATCCTTTTATGCTAGTATTTCACCCTTTGGGAGCCACTATCTTAGTTTTGATCATTCCTGCACTACTGTGTACTCTCTCAAGAGTTAATCCCACACAGACTTCTTCCTTGTGGAGCCCAACAGCGGCCCCAGCCTGGTGAGCTGCCTGCCCACTTCTGCCAGCTCAGTACTCTCACACTTACTTAGGTAAGAACTTTTCCCTATCAGCTGCCAGGATCAGCCAGCTCTCTATTACAAGCTGTTAAATTTTTTGGTGGAAACATTCTGTCCTTCACTGGGGACATTCTAAAACCTTTTCTTTGGAGAGTCCCACAGCACTTCCTGCCTAACATCATTTTAAATCCCCCCATCACTTCACCACCTTTTCTTATTTAATTATAGCTCCTCCTTCAGCACTTCAGGTTTAAGAGAAAACTATCACAGTAGTGATTCTTGTATTTAGGCTGGCCCTAGAGTCCCCTGGAGGACTTGAAAAAAATATACCAATTGCTGGGGCCCATCCTAGAATTTTTGATTCAACAATTCTGGGGTAGAGATCAATAAATTGCATTTCTAACAAATTCCCAGGTAATGCTAATTCCAGGGACCATATTTTGAAGTACAGAAATGGTTACACTTAGAAGATACTCTTGCCTTCAAAAAGGTTGCAGACAAAGCTATTCCTACCCTTCAAAAATGTTGCTTAAGGTTGATAAGACCAGTATATAGAAGAAAAATGGGAAAAAATTAATGGTTACCCAGACAATAATTCAAATGTCTAATGTTCTGTAGGGGATGAGGAAAAAAAAAAACACAAGATATTCTGTTCTATTTTTAATCTAAAAAGTAAGAAGGAATTTAAGCTGTGTGACTGTTATTGATATGGTTAACCAGGAATCCTGGGGGCTGGAGGGGGCCACTGGGACTCATACAGCACAGGGGGAATGATAGGCATCCATATCAATGTATTAACTTTTATTTTTTAAATTTTTATTTATTTATTTATTCATTTGTGAGATGGATTCTCACTTTGTCACCAGGATGGAGTGCAGTGGCTATCTGTGGTCACTGCAATATCTACCTCCCGGGTTCAAGCAATTCTTCTGCTTCAGCCTCCTGAGAAGCTGGGACTACAGGCTCGCACCACCACACCCAGCTAATTTTTGTATTTTTAGTAGAGATGGGATTTAACCATGTTGGCTAGGATGGTCTCGATCTCTTGATCTTGTGATCCTCCTGCCTCAACCTCCCAAAGTGCTAGGATTACAGACGTGAGCCACCATGCCCTGCCGAATGTATTAACTTTTAGCATATTGTATTAGTTAGGGTATTCATTTTGTTGCTATAAAAAAAAATCAATGAGTAATAAAATAAAAGGTTTATTTCCAAGTGCCCTAACAGCATGGATGTGAGCAACCCAGGCATCAAACAGTAACTCTGTGGTGTAGAACACTCACACACTTACAGTAGTGTTGTTCAGCCATTCTGAGCATAATGATTCTCTATTGTGAAAAAGGATGGAAGCTGCAACTTTTGCAAAATGTCAAAAAAAATTAGAAGTATTTATTATTTTTCTGTTTAGGTCACACCCATCAATTTATTCACATGTCATTATCCAGAACCTAGTCAAATAATTAAATTAGCAGCAAAGGAGACCAGGGTAGTATGTAATCTTCCCAATCAGCTAAAATTTCTGTTTCTTTTAAATTATTTTTTATTTTTTAATTTTTTTATTGGAGAGCACAGATATTGAAGGGGAAGCCAGGGACCTGTATCACTCGCATTGTAATGCGCTGCAGTTTATGTGTTTCTGATTAATTACATTTACGGGTTGTGTGATCTCATGTCAACTCTGGTAATGCACAGAGTGTAAACAAGTGCTTTAACAGTGTTTATAGGGTGAAATGACTGAAGGCAACGAGAACAGCACAAGAATATCTGAATAAGAAAATGGTAGAACTGACAATTTTCTAAGATTCAAGTCATCCTCAGAAGCCACAATAATGAAATAAAATAATGTTCCAAAGAGTTCTGGTACACAGTAAGATGAAAACAAACAAACTTATCTGGAAGAACATTTAAAATGTTGATCCTTGTCCCTTACATCACCATGAGCTAATATCGTGCGACATAAGGCACAGTTAAGGTAAAATGCAAGGTGAATACTAGCAAGGTGCACATTATCATACATATATTATTGTGTATGTTGTATTATACCTATAAAATTCTATGTAGTTATTGGCTACAGATATGCCATGAAATATGTACATATCCTATAAAATGAATACATATAATTACTGCACATTATAATCTCACTTTATTAATGAGGAACAGAAAAATTATGTAAGAAGTCCAAGTTTTATATGGTTGCTATAACGCCATCACAAATAGCAAGTCATTTCAACATATTCTTATGTCATCTTTATCACCTCCTTTTAATGTATTTTTTAATGTACAAAATATATTAGTCTTTTAGCACGAATATACAATTCAAAATTTTTTAAAACGTGTATAATGAGGACTCATGCTCAAAATATGTAGCAACTTTATTTGCAATTGTGTAAATGCTACAGGAACTGATCGGTGTGGTTAGCATGCCTGAAAAAGGAAAGAAATCTTTAAAAGGGAGCAGTGTGGGTGCTTTTTGTCTGACCAGCCAGAGAAGCCCTTCAATTGCCATGGCATCTGATACCTTCTGCCCATCACTAAGCTTTCTCTATCGCCCATCTTATCACTATGAAAGACTACATTCTCTGATGTTGGAGTTTTACTTGATAGATCTTTCAAAGTCTCCCATAAAAATCAAAATTATGGAGAATTGGCAGCTAATGAAGCTGAATCTATCTGTAAGAAGAGACTAAACAGGTTTGAGAAAACCCATCCCTATAGCAGTGGGGATGCAGGTCAAGAGTTGGGTACAATGAGAAGAGAGACCCTGATAAAGGATGTGAAAAGACAGCAGAGAGGACAACTCAGGCAGTCTAAATGTGGCCATTGCACTAAAATGCTGAGCCTTGAGGGATTTTGATTCATTAACACTTGACGTGGCATCTAGCTCTGAGGCTTAGGACTCTTGTCACTCTGCAAAGTTCTATATCTTCTCTGTGTTCAACGTTGCTGTGTTTCTTTTTTGTAAGGGGAAGTCAATGCTTCATCATCTGTCTCACACCGTGGGTATGAACCATGGCCTCACATACACAAAAACCACTTTGCAAACTACAAATACCTGTATGTCCAGTCTTTTACTGAAGAATGATAAGACTTACATAGTAAGAGATCATAGAGAAAGGCATTTCTTATGGAATCAAAAAAACAGTTCTGCTTATAGAAAGAGAACTAGTATTTATTTTACATCATGATCCATCAGACACTTTCCATTCAGCATCTCATTTAATCCTCACCACAGCTTCGCAGGTAGCATTTACAGGTAAAGAAATAAAGGCCATAAAGATTTTCTAATCTTGCCCAGAGTAAGACTTGTTAAGACTGTAGCAGAGCTTACAGTCAAACCAAGACCGAACTGCCCAAATCTGACAGATAGCACAGCGTCAGTGAAGCTACAGCTCTGTCTTGCTCAGTGTGTTCATATCAGAAAACACATCTGAAGTCAATGAAAGAATGAGATAATTGGTCCAAAATGCTAAGATAAAAAACTTCCACCTGTTGTTTGGGAAATCAACATTTTGTGTAGCATTCTTAGCAGGACACATGTCTATGTTAGAAAGATCATACACTGGAGGTATATTTGACAGCCTGGAGAGGGAGGGATTTAGATTAGTCAGGCAGAGTGTAGTTTGAATTTTTTGTCAAGTGACCAGGAAAGTTGGTAAAAACTCAACTTGAATGCTGGTGTCTGGTTCAACCACAGTCAGATAATTTGGCTCTGGGCATAGACAGAACAATTCAGAGCAATCCACCTAAAGTAGCTACAGGTAAGTTTCTGAAGGACAGAGGTGCTGTAGTTATACATGCACACTCAGTATAAATTGTCTTAAAAGTACAGAGCTCAATACTGTGAGCCACGGACTGCGGTTGTTATATTTATGGAGTACCATCTCTACAGATGGTGCTATTGCAGATTCTGAAGCCCAAAAGTGATAATAATAATAATAGACATAGCTCCAGCCTTCAAAGGGCTAGTGGAAGAGGTCAATAAGTAAAATGGCCATTCTAATGCACTGTGGCATACTACCTGGGCAGAGGGCCAAGAACGTTACTGAAACTAACCAGAGCATATCTTTTCCTTTCCAAGAATTATTGCGCAAGAGCAGTTTGGATCATGCTTGGACATTTTCAACCCCCCAGCACATCGTGTGAAGACAGATTGCCGCTATTCCTACACACGTATTAGAATGGGATGAATCCCACACTATGGCTATGGTGTGCATGTACTGACATGTACAGAGTAATTGTCCTGTGTAATTGAAAACGTGGGCACTGACAGTTTTATATCCCTGACAGTCAACCAATGTCAACGGGATTTTATGGTGAATTTATGGTACCAGTCTCTGGGTCCTAGGTTAATAGGCCTTCTGCCTCTGTAATAAGGGTCCATTTAAAAAAGGAGGAGGGAAGATCTCCTAAACCCAGCCTGATGCTCAAGCTCTGCTGCTGTGAGATCTGGGATATTAAATGGCCTCCTTGCTCAGGAGATACATCACAGCTGACATTTCCTTGAAGAGAAGTCCTGGTTTTACCTCTCTGAGTCATTTAGCCCAACATCTCTCCCCATGAATCGTTATATCCAGAGGGGACCACTTCCCTCTCATCACAGATCTTTGGGGAAAACTCTTACCTCAGTAATGCTTGATGTTTGACACAATTCTGGAAAATCACTTGCAGTTCTAAACCTACTGTTTAAGAAGTTCAAACATCAAGGCTGTCAAATTTCCAGCCACACTGAGGAAGTTAATGAGCAAGAGATGCAAATTGGCTTCATGGGCAACAGTCGTGATTGCCACAGACAGCTTGTGGCAGCAAGGCTTCTTATCAAACATAATATCAACATGTGCATTTAATTAAAGTGATGCCTACTACTGAAGGTAGTTAAAGTGTCAGGTGCCATGTTAAGACTCCATTTGATCCTTATGAGAGATATATCACCGCCTGCATTTAAAAGCTAGAGAAACAAATTTAGAAATGCTAAGTACTCTCACCCAAGGACATGGAGCAGAGAAAAATTTTGAACCCAAATCTGTCTGGGGTCTTTGCATGCTGTTATATGCCCTTTTTAAACATCCGGTTAAATGTTGCAGTAAAACAAAGTTTAAGTAATATGGAGAAATACACAATCATATTTAACGACATGTGGCAGCATGGCTGAGAAGGGGAAGGAAATGGTGTATCAGCGAATGCAATAGTTTTCCACAATCTCTTATCTAAAGCTTGAGGAGCCAAAAGTACATTGGGGTTTTCCGGATTTCACGGTACCAAGTATTATACGGCTCTGCTAGAGGGGCCTGGGGCAACACCACATAAACAAACACAGTGATTGTCTGTAGTGAAACCCATGAGAATTTATACTACACTCAATACCTAAAGCCTACTTCCTTTAGGGGGTTCAGGTCAAACTTCACTACAAAATGAATATAGGTCATGTCAGAGGTCTCATCTAATGAGTTAAGAAACGTGCTATTTTTTTAAAGCTTTTATCCCTTTGCCCAAGATCTCATCCTACTTGATTCTCAAAATCATTCTCTAGTGGAGAAGAAATCATTCTTTCTAGAGACTACTTGATGTCTTTTTGGGATCAGAAGACAAAGACTCTTGCCCCAGTTCTAATTTGAGTTAGGATTAGGCCATGAATCCCAGTGTTGGAGCTCCCATTCTGGAAATCATTTCTGTGCAGCAGTGGACAGAGCAAAATGCTGGAGTCACACAGATCTGGACTCAAATACAATCTTGTCCTTAGTCTGGTTGGGTTACTATTACCGTAGACAGAGTGGCTTAATTAATAGACATTTATTTCTCAAAGTTTTGGAGTCTGGGAAGAGCAGCTCAATTCAGGTTCTGGTGCTGGGTCTGTTTTGGGTTGTAGATGACTGGCTCTCATTGTGTGCTCAATGACCTTTCCTTGTGTGCATAAGAGACAAAGAGTGTGTGAGCAAATGTGCATTCTAGTATATTTTAAGGACACTAATCCCATTATGAGGTCCCCACTCTAAAATCAATGACCTTCCAAAGTCCATACCTCCTTATATCATCACAGTGGGGGTTAGGAATTCAACATACAGATTTGGGAGTGGGGCACAGGATTCAGTCCATAACAAGAAGGCCCTTTTTCTTTCTTTCCTATTCAACCTGCAGCAGCCAGGTCCAGCCTCCACCCACAGCTTCCGCATCTCACAAGGAGTGCGTTCGTCACATCTGCTTCACAGTGGTTGGGAGCGGGCAGTGCAGCATGATTCTGTGGCACTCTCTTCTGAGCGTCCTTACTTCCACTTCACCTTTCTCTTCACCTTATTCTGCCTCCGAGGCTGTGATCTCTTGGACTTTAAAATGTGGTATCCAGTTACTTACTCCTGTGTAACAAATTACTCCAAAACTAAGCAGCTAAAATCAGTCCTTTAATATGTTCTACAATTCCATGGATCAGGAATATAGGCAGGAAATAGCCAGTACAACTGGTGGCTGGGGTCGTACTGGTAGGTGAGACCTCAGTGGGATTGAAGACAGAAACACCTTCGTTTCAGCCTTTCCATGTGCCCCAGGTTTGTTGGGTGCATGGTGGTTTCAGAGTTGTGAGACTCCTTACGTGGTGGCTTTGGGCCTCAAAGGCAAGCCTTTCAGTGAACCATACAGAAGCTGCATTACTTTTATGACCTAGTCTTGGAAGTCACACAGTGCCACTTCTGCTGCGTTCTGTTTATGGCATGTTAGTCACTAAACTTGCCCCAGATAACAGGAACGAACACAAAGATCTACTTCTCATTAGGAAGAGGATCAACAACCTGCTGAAAACTGCCACAGGAACATCACTCCCAATTACCACAAGCAACTATTTATTGAACCAGTGACATCAGTGCTCTCTCTGGCAAAGGTTCAGTGAGTTTACAAATAGTTTGCAAAGTGAACAACTTTGTTTTGGTTCATCTGCCTCCCTCATTCTACTCAGACAAGGGTCTTTACAGAGTTGATGATAATACGTGCTTTCTGATTTACAGTGAGCAAAATCATCTTTAATTTTTTGTAATCACATTTTAATTTTTTAAGATTATAAAGCCAATTGCACAAATCATGTTAAACTGACTTATTCTTGCTGAATTTCGTATTTTTCTTTTGTTCTTGTTTCCTAAAAACAATGTGTTTTAATTTTTGTAACTTGGTAAATTTTTTCTGATATGAAACATATTTGACAACACTAATAATAATAGCAATAAACCTTGGTCAAACCACGTTATTTCTTCTTAAGAAAGCAAACAGTTTATCATAATTTAGAGATAGCTTTTCTTAGGAGAAATTTTTTAAAAAAAACTCTAGCCCACTAATTATTATACCAATGCTTACATTTATTGAGTACCTGCTGTATGCTATGTGTTGGGCTAAGCATTTTACACGTGTAGCTCAGGCACTGTGTCATAAAAGCATATGGAGTCTGGAGGAAGATGGAAATGGTTTGGCATTGGGCTCTATCCCTTATTAATTGTACAATTGAGGGCAGATTATTTCATCTCTCTCAGTGACAACATTAAAATAAAAAATGGCTATGAAGATAAAATGAATAAATATACACATAGCACTTAGAAGAGTGCCAGATATCCAGCAAGCATCCAGTAGGTGAGAGATTTTTCTGTTTCTTAAAACAATCTTTTTGTACATGGCTTGCATTTACTGAGAGCTTACTAGGTGCTAGGAACTGTTACAGGGTGTCATATTTATTAATTCATTTCATTTTCATCACAACCTAAGTGGTGTGAGCTGCTATTGATATGGTTTGAACATTTGTCCCCTTCATATTTCATGTTGAAATTTAATTTCCAGTTTTGGAGGTGGGATCGGATAGGAAGTGTTTTGACCATGGGGATGACTCTGTCATGAATGGCTTAGCACCATCCCCTTGCTGATGAGAGTTCTTGTTCTGAGTTCCTGTGAGATCTGGTTGTTTAACAGAGTGTGGTATCTCCCTCCACCATCGCTCTCTCTCTTGTCCCCACTCTCATCATGTGATTCCCTGGCTCCCTCCACTTTTCCACAGTGATTGGAAGCTTCCTGAGTCCCTCACCAGAAGCAGATGCTGGCAGCACAGACTACAGAACTGTGAGCCAATTAAACCTTTTTTCTTTATAAGTTACCACACCTCAGTTATTTATTTATATTGATGCAGAAACACCCTAACACACTTATCATCCCCATTTTACAAATGTGGAGGAGGCTGAGCCCTGGAGAGACTAGACAGCTTAAGGTCGCAACTTATAGCAGATCAAGTGGCTAAGTGGCAGGACAAGTTCTGAACCTGCCTCTCTGGTTCCAAAATGTGTTTGTTTGTTTGTGCCTGACATGTTTTCAAGACTATGGAATTGTCCAAGTTTTGGACAATTACCATTGCTGCCTGTTGATTCTAGAATCTATTAATATGTAACATTCTGCCTTCAACTTGACCAGCACACCATAATAGTCGGGGTTTTCCAGAGAAAGAGAACTGACAAGACATATATATAGAAAGTAAGATCTTCATATTAAGAATTGACTCACAAAATGACGGAAGCTGACAAGTCCAAAATCTGCAGGGTGGGTGAGTAGGCTGAAGACCCAGGAAGAGCTGAGGTTGCAGTTCAAGTTGGAAGAATGTTTGCTGGAATAATTTCTTCTTGCTCAGGGAAAGTCAGTATTTTCCTTTATTCAGGACTTCAACTAATTGAATAATGCACACCCACATTATGGAGGGTAATCTGCTATGCTTCAAGTCCCCCAATTTAAATGTTAATCTCATTCAAAAATACCCTCCCAGAAACTAATCCAAAAGTCCCTTCAAATCCAGAGTTCTTTCTGAACAAATACCTAGGTACTATGGTCCAGCCAAGTTGACATGTAAAATTAATCATCGCAACTACTGTCAAGATAGAAGCTAACGACCAATATTCATCACAAAATATAAATAGAAAAAGAAAACCCACAACATTTTGGAAGAAAAATGCAGAAATGGTGAAATGGATGTTGAATACATATCCTACTTCTTTGTCTAACACTGCATCGAACATTAAAAAATATCTACGAAAACATTCAACAGAAAAGAATAACAGCAAATAAAATAATTTTCTGGTGCAAATATAAAACCATTTTTAACCTTAACAGACATGGTGGCTTTTGTTAACAAAGGTGGTAGCAGGTAGGAGTGAGAAGAGGCCCAGGAGTTTCTTCTTTCTTATTGTTGTGGAGGCAGAGAAGCTGCGGAGACAATGGGGCCTTATTTGAGCCCAGCAGGCTCAGAACAGGGAGGGGACAAGGGCTCTATGCCATTTATACCACAGGTGGTCCCTGGCATACAGAATGCAGTCTCCAGACTGCAGCTTGGCTCGGGATCACTGCACTATTGAAGAGTTCAAGACTTGGCTCACCCATAGTCACAACAGCTTCCTCATGGATTCTATGGAAATCCAATACTGGTCACAAAGCCACCCAGTATATCCTCTTGGGCTTAAATAGTAATAGGCAGAGTTGGTAGTTATTTAACTTGGCACGTTACTTGGGAATCGTTCAGTCAAGAAAAGCATGAATAGCAGAACCCAGGTGGTGGGAAGAGGGGACCACAGGGCATTAACACAGTTAGACGACTTTAGCTTGCTTTGGAACAGGGATCTGAGCTGTCCAAACAGCTCAGAAACAGAAAATCTGCTGTAATCTGATAAATATTGGGATGTGGGTAATGTGATGAAATCCCAGATATAACTATGTTTTGTGGGTTACTAAGTGCAGCAAAATACCTTGTCAAGGTTCAATGAAGTATTAGTTCTAGTGATTGGGAAAAAACTTGGCTCACCTCTCTGTGGGGTGGGGAAGGCTGCAAAGAGTTGAAATGCAAAGAAGTAAATAACTTCTTAAATGCAGAAAAATGCATATAAAGAGAATATTCTCGGCCAGGTGCAGTGGCTCACACCTGCAATCCCAGCACTTTGGGAAGCTGAAGTGGGTGGACCACCTGAGGTCAGGAGTTCAAGATCAGCCTGACCCCAACATGATGAAACCCCATCTATACTAAATACAAAAAATTCACCAGGAGTGGTTGCAGGTGCTTGTAATACTAGCTACTTGGGAGGCAGAGGCAGGAGAATCACTTGAACCTGGGGGACGGGCAGAGGTTGCAGTGAGCTGAGATTGAGCCATTGAACTTCAGCCTGGGCAACAAGAGCAAAACTCTGTTTGAAAAAAAAAGAGAGAGAGAGAATATTCTCAATACAACCAAACAAACTATAGAGACATTGTATTGCAGACTTCCCTGAATCTTAGGGACAGTCCATTCTGTATTTGCCTGGACAGTCACAATTCCCTACACATGCCCTGTATGTCACAGAAACAGTCAAAGGAAGTACTCTAAAATTTCAGTATGTTGGCATCTGAATCACTGTTTCTATACTCTGTTCCCCAAATGAAAAAAGGAAATTATTAGAGGCACTCAGTATATATGACTTCATTTAATCTTTCCAATATTCTGAGACATAGGAGTTATCACTCCCATATTACATGAATAAACGAGCAAGTTTTAGATGGTCTACTTAAAGTGCAGTAAGTCTTTAACAAATGAAAGAGGTAGTATTTATATTCAGAAATATCCCTCAATGGATGGATGGATGAGTGAATGCGCTGATGAGTCCTCAGTTATTTATTTTTGTTTTGGTCTCCATTTCCTGCAGAATGAATAACACCTTTGATTCTACCTGAATAGGAAAAAAAAAAAAAAAGAAAGAAAGAATTGCTGAAGTTGTTTTCAAAACAAATCTTGGAAACCCATATAATCTTTAGAAATGTATTGACTGTCAATTTTATAGCTAAACTGGCCAGCTATATGATGAAGAGTGTGGCAATATAGACATTGAAATGAAACCATTTATTTCTTTAAGTTGAAGTGACCATATAACTCACTAATATTGCTGAAGCCTGTAAATTTCTGAGGATTTGTGTTGTATTGTGTCATGGGGAATGGCGCATAATTTGTTTCCTGGGCTTCCTTTGATATGCCTAGCCTGAATATTTCAGCATGAAATTTCTTTTCTCTTTGCAGAAATGGAAATGCGACTGTGATTTCCTGGCAGCAGATTTATTTGTCTCAGAATAACAGTGTTTTAAGAAGTGTTTGTATATTTGGCTTCATTTGACAGATGCCAATGGTGACAGGCAGGCAGTAGGGATGCCTACACTGACGTCACTAGACCACCTTCACCATGTTCCTGGTCTCCTCCAGAGTTTAATGATCCTTCAATAATATATTGCAACTCTATAATAATTACACAGAAAATAACACATGCTTATACTTTTAAAAATGCAGTAGTAAATAATTATTAGGAAGACTAAATAATACAGAGTAACCAAAAGAAGAATAAAATAAAATTCTTTCAAGGCTATCTACATAAAAGAATTATTTTTAATAAGTTAACAAATATACTTTTATAACTATACCTTAGGGGCTCTGCAAACTCTGTTCTAGCTTAACATACACATGTTTATTTAGTTCAAGGCCCTTCCCTCTTGGCCCAAATGTTCAAGGATGATGATGATGGGAGCTTGTTCTTGCTGAATATGCAGGTGTCACAGTACAGTGAGGCAAGCAGCATACCCGGAGCAGTCAATGCAGGACTGGACATGATCCACCGACAAGACTGGTCATTGCTTCTGGTGGGCCATGAGCCAAGGCAATGCTATGGACTAAATGTTTGTGTCCACCAAAAATTTGTATGTAAAAACCGTTGTGAAAGGATAATAAATCTTGGGATCCCCAAATCACTAAGTCAATGGGGAAAGTCAAGCTGGGAACTGCTTAGGGCACACCTGCCTCCCATTTTATTACTAAATAAGATAGCCACAAAGGTAAGAAGCTACATACCTCCCTTACAATTTGCCCAGAAGAAAATTCCTTGTGGACAAAGGACACACAGAACTCACCAAAGGCAAATGCATATCTGATTGCTTCCTCTGCCCTATTGTTTATGTAAAAATCCAGAATCAATGAACCAGACTAAATTGTGTATTCAGTGGACAACTGATCAAGGACTCAAAAGAATGTAACCTTTTGTCTTTTACCTACTTCTAACCTGAAGCCCCCACTTTGAATTCTCCTGCCTTACCAGACTGTACCAATGTTCATCTTACACATATTAATTGATGTCTCATGTCTCCCTAAAATGTATAAAAGCAATCTGTATCCTGACCACCTTGGGTACATGTCCTCAGGACCTCCTGAGACTGTGTTATGAATGCATCCTTAATCTTGGCAATGTAAATGTCCTAAATTGATTGAGACCTATCTCAGATATTTGAGGTTCACACCTTAATCTCCAACATAATTGCATTCGGAGATGGGGCTTCTAACAGGTAATTAAGGCTAGGTAATGTAATGGAGGTGAGGCCACCATGATGGGATTAGCGTCCTTATAAAAAAAGAAAGAGGCAGCATATCTTTCTCTCTTCCTGTAGAAACCAAAGAGAAGCTGTATGAGGACCTGTTCAATGAGGTCTTCACCAATCTTGATCATGCTGGCACTCTAATCTTGGACTTTGTTTCCAGAACTATGAGAAATAAATGTCTTAAGCCACCTAGTCTGTGACATTCTGTTATAGAAACCTGATTTAAGACTTGAAGAAGACCATGATAAGGTCTCTCCTGTATTTTTAATGGAACTTTTCCTATAAATATGCTATACTTTATTTTATTTTATTTTTTCATTTTAGGTTTTGGGGTATGTGTGAAGAACATGCATGATTGTTGCATAGGTACACACATGGCAGTGTGATTTGCTGCCTTCCTCCCCATTACCTATATCTGGCATTTCTCCCCATGCTATCTCTCCCCAACTCCCCACCCACTGCTGTCCCTGTGCTATTTCCCCCCGACAGACCCCAGTGTGTGATGTTCCCCTCCCTGTGTCCATGTGTTCTCATTGTTCAACACCCGCCTATGAGTGAGAACATGTGGTGTTTGATTTTCTGTTCTTGTGTCAGTTTGCTGAGAATGATGGTTTCCAGGTTCATTCATGTCCCTACAAAGGACACGAACTCATGGTTTTTTATAGTTGCATAGTATTCCATGGTGTATATGGCTATAATTTACTTTAATAATACAATTTTTGTTCATTTAATCTAGGTTTTTGGTTTGTTTTAATCAGCATGTTTCAAATATGTATGATCCTAGCATCAGTGACCTGACTTCTTAGGATTTAAAAAAGTATTAGCTTCAAACTTCATTGTATGACTTATACAAAGTTCAACACCCCTCCCTACCAACAAGACACCTGTTACTTCTTAGAGTGCGACATTTCTCAAGTTTATTTACTCCTTGAATTTATACTGTTCCTGAAGGCTTTTACTAGTATGTTTTCTTGTCATCTTGCATGTGCTTTTCCTGCTCTATATTAATTTTTCTAAATAGAGAATGCAAATGTGCTTCTGGATCTTAGTACCAATAAAAGCAACTAAAGTGGCTCTCACAAGGTCTTTGAGTGTGTAGTTAGCTTTACTGAAAATTTGTCCAGAGAGAGTTATTCACAAGCCAGCTTCACAGTGGATGTTGAGATTTAGGGCTGATTCTTCTTAGATGTTCTTTCTGGGTCTCCACAATCAATGAATTGCCATAGCTGAGGTATGCCCCTCAATACTGCAACCCATCCCTAGAAGTCTTTCTGGTTCTTTCTGCAACCCTTTCCTCTGGGAATCCAACAATATTTCAAATCTTTTTCATTTTCTTAAGCACAACAATTTTGCTTTCTTTGGTTCTCTGAAGTCTCTTTCCAGATTCTGCACTTGAGTATGCATATTCATATCTAAATGGTTGACCATCTACTCATTTTCTTAATAAAAATATTCTTTTTCAATAGGACCTTGTGTGACGTTGGTATAGTGGTGAGCATAGCTACTTTCAAGAGGAACTCCCCTGTCACTTATGAGGATAATATATTCTTATACATTTTGTTATCCATACTGACTTACAGAAAAATGGGAGAAGAGAATAGATACTTATATCAGGAAATCATATATTCTCCTTCCTTAAACCTCAGGGCCACCATCTCAGGACCATGTCATCCTTTTCCTGTGATACAATTTCCAAGGTGTACCTTGTTTTTCTTAGCTCTTTGAAGTTGTCACCACCCATTTATCCATGTGGTTTTTTTTATCCCCCAAGCCTACTTTGTTGATGAAATAAGGTTGCAAAGATTCAAAATTTCTCATTGCTCCTTAAAACAAGACCATGGACTATTTTCACTTTCTTACAAATATTCTTAGTAATGCAGGTAAGCACATAGACTTTATAGTTTTATAAGAGTAATGGGATCTCAGAAAACTTCAAAGTGCTTTTCATCATGCCTTTCTTTCTGACATTCTTGACTTGTTTAGAAGATGATCTGTGACAATAACTTGGACTCCTGATTTTTCTTCCTCTCTCTCTGAGAATAGAGTTCATTTTTCCTGCCCCCTACTTTTTTTCCAAAAACTGGATAACTCCCTTAAAAGGATTCTATCCTTAAATCATGGCCCCAAATGACCAGAATAGAACAGTAGGCATCCTAATCTCAAGGAAAGTCTTAATCTCATGCACAGGTTGGCAATGAGAAAAAAATGGATTAAAATCATGGCCAAAATATGGCATCTAGCAAAAACTGCTTAACCACACATAATATCTTTTTTTTTCTTCATCAGTAAAATGAAACTAGTCCTATGATGTAATAAGCATTATAGACATTAAAGAACATACAAAATTTTTGATATTTAGATATCCCTAACACACCTTAGCCTAGTAGAAAAACAATAGCTGACTTCTTTATAGCTTTGCTTTTAATTATATAACCTTGAACAAATAATATAACTTCTCTTATGTCTCAGCTTCATCAACTGTCAAATGGAAATGCTAGCACCTGCTGGGGGATTCATGAATATGCTTTGATATCAGCTGGAGTGTCCAGTCTTTAATATTCTAATGAAATCTGCTTGAACTCTGTGCCATGGACAGTGAAACATCTACCCGTACACAATTCAGCCATTCTGAAACTTTCACCAGATGCAGTGAGGGTGGGGATGTAAGTGCTCGCTGGTTACCTTTGTTCCTGAAGCCTCATTGAATGAGTTATGCCAACTCATGATCGTATCATCTCTTGATGTTGACACATTCCTCCATGTTTAATCTTGAATTCTTTTCCTTTGGATCTTACCCAAATTGTTACTCATCAAGACTTGTGAGTATGTCACCAATTTTACTGAACTTTTGTGACAGCTCCAGGAAAATTACACGGAATCTTGGATTTTTGCCTACTGTCTGTGGAAAGCTCTAGACCTTTGTTGTCAGGTGCTGACCCTTCTAGCACCTAGTGTTTTCTGAAAGCTTAATTCCTCGATTTTGTTTTGGGGTTTTGGGTTTTGTTGGTGGTGGCTGTGGTGTGTGCTTTTTTTGTTGTTGTTGTTGTTTAAATAAACCAATATAGCTCTCCATTCTGTTTTTACTTATATGAGGATTGCTTAATGTGCTCTGGTATGTAATCATGTGCTTTCTCCTCAGGGACAAAGTAGAACTCTCTGATTTTTCACATGTTCTTCCCTTCTCTCTGCCCTTCTGTCTACCAAGGAAGAGGGTGCTAAAATTTGTGTTCTGACTGTGATGTCATCTGCCTGCAAGGAAGAAGCAGCTATTGCCAGTTTGAGTTTGAAATATCCTTCCTAGCCTCTTTTCCCACATATAAAGCATTTAATACATTTATACTTAGTAGGTTCTTAATGAGCATTGGTGGAGAGGAAATGGGAAAAAATGATGTCGATAGAGAGTGTAGTAAGATCAGAAGGAAAATGAGTAACATAAAAAGAAATAGTAGGGAGATGATGCGACAAAAGGTATATTTCCAGGGATCCTATCTTTACACATTCCTTTTTTATTTTCATTTTTTTTGAGACTGAGTCTTGCTCTGTCACCAAGGATGGAGTGCAGTGGTGCAGTCTCAGCTCACTGCAAACTCTGCTTCCTGGGTTCAAATAATTCTCCTGCCTCAGCCTCCTGAGTAGCTGGGATTACAGACGTGTACCACCAGGCCTGGCTAATTTTTGCATTTTTAGTAAAGATGGGGTTTCACCATGTTGGCCAGGCTGTTTTTAAACTCCTGACCTTGTGATTCGTCCGTCTCGGCCTCCCAAAGTGCTGGGATTACAGGCGCAAGCCACCACACCCGGCCTATTTTTACACACTCTTAATGCCCAATTTCTAAATTTCCTTAATGCTGTACATATGATGAGCAAAAATAACCTGTCTCGAAGCCTGAGTAACTGCCCCCCTGTCTCTCATTACTATGCATAGCTCTTCCTCTTTCTCCGCTGACATATCGCAGCACCTGTTGTGAGTTAGGAGAACATCTCTCTCTCCTAGGTAGAAGCACAGATGTAGGAAGGCAATGATTTCAGAGGGTTTATTTTAGAAACAGAAAACGGTTTCCTAATGACAGGCTGGTTGGAGGGGAGTTGCATCTCATTGGTGATGCTGGCAGATCACCCTCCGCTGATCTATTTTGTCATTTTGTTGTCTGTTGAGGAGACAACAAAATGTTGGTGAGCAGCTGGTGGCGGAATTATGTTTTATGTGCAAAACGTGGGAGAAAATTCTGGCCCCGTGCTATAATTGCTTGATTGGATGGGGGTACGAAAATGAGCCATGCTTTTATCTGAATTAAATGTGCTTTCTCTCTTCCAGGTTCAGCACCCTTAACTATGATTGGAGTCAATGATGTGCAACAGCCTTTGTACATTTCAAACTTTTTTTAAAAAAAGACAAAAAAACTGCTGTGAGCTTTCTGGAAAGTCAGAGTCCAGCAGGACTGTGAGGATGTGATATCTTGCTTTATCTGTAAGGAGTTAGGACTCCCCAGAGAAGTGGACCCTGACAGTAGATATTTCATTTTATTTATTTATGTTTTTGAGACGGAGTCTCACTCTGTCACCCAGTCTGAAGTGCAGTGGCACAATCTCGGCTCACTGCAACCTCTGCTTCCTGAGTTCAAGCAATTCTCCTGCCTCAGCCTCTTGAGTAGCTTAGATTACAGGCATGCACCACCATGCCTGGCTAATTTTTGTGTTTTTTCTTTAGTAGAGATGGATTTTCATCATGTTGGTCAGGCTGGTCTCGAACTCCTGACCTCGTGATTCACCTGCCTCTGCCTCCCAAAGTGCTGGGATTACAGGTGTGAACCACCACACCCAGCCTACATTAGACATTTTAACAGAGGAGCATGCACATGGAACAGTGGGGAGAAGACCGATCAACAGGGCTTGGAAGGAGATACAGTTAGGCAGGCAAGACTCAGTAGAGTAAAAACTTTTAAAGTTCTGATATCTTTTGTAAAACATATTATTAATATCCATGGCACAATAATTGTAGATATAACACAATAATAAAAGTAGAAACTTTTAAGGTTCTGACATCTTTTGTAAACTGTATTATTAATATCCATGGCACAATAATTGCTCAGAGAATTTAGACAATTGACTCATGCACCATCTTATTTTTGCTCCAAAGTATGATTATTTTGCTCCAAAGTTATATGTGTTTGTTTTCCAAACTGTTAGGACAATTGCATTTCCTGTGTTGTTACATAACATAATAAAATATTATCTTAAATAGTGCTGTATGAATGTAAGAAGAAAGTTTTTATGCATTTGAAAATTCAGTTGAAACTATTGTTATAGACGACTACAGACATCCCTGTTGAATGTGGTAAGAGCACGTTAACTAAAGTTTGGAAGGTAATCATGAGAATCAAGATGAGCTACCTTCAGATTCATTTGCCATCATGTAAAAGATATTATTCCACTTGAAAGTAATAAAAATTAAAAATTGAAAATGATTTATTGTGGGATTTTATTTAAGATAAAATTAACAGAACACCAACCACAACATCTGGGCTCAAAGAAACAAACTTTACCTTCTAAAATTCTGGCAGACAAATGTGTACTTAAAATGCTAACTGCACACATGCATGCATGTGTATACCATGTTTTATGACTTCCCTCCTTAGCCATTATTTTGAATAGCTCACCAATGTCCGATCTGGATTAAGAGGAATCAGAAGTCTTTAACTTTGCTATGAGTGCACAAAATCATTCTGGATAGGTAAGTGGATGATGTCAGTTGGGACCAAAATGAGATAACATGAGAAAGGAGGGTAGAAGGAGAGTCTGTGTGGAGAGACCGTAACAGGGAGAGGCAGCATGTCACCAGGCAGCACAGTCATAGTCACTGAAGGAGGTCTAGGGGCAGAACTCCAGCCCATGTGCAGAGTAAGTAATGGTGTAGCCCTAACAGTGTTGGAAGATGAGATGGCTAGCGATAGACAGATTTAGAGAAGAAAATAAGCACCTGTACAAATAGAGAAGAGAGTAGGCTGACAGAAATATTGGGGACTTCATCATCTACTATAGTTGCAACACTGACATGCCAATTATTCTTTCTG
The DNA here is from genome assembly GCF_030222135.1 of Aotus nancymaae. NCBI lineage: Eukaryota > Metazoa > Chordata > Mammalia > Primates > Aotidae > Aotus > Aotus nancymaae. The sequence goes on along the minus strand of NW_026988417.1, from coordinate 13,659,066 downwards.
ACCCTCAATTTCCTCATCTGTAAACTGTTGCTAATTGGAAGAATTAAATTCATAATATATTTATGCCCCCTATTATACATCTAATAATTAAACTAAACATCTCCACTGTGCAAGAAATTATTTTAGGTGTAGAGAATACCATAGAAAATAAAAGAGGCAGAAAACTACTCTTGTGAAGCTTACTCTCCAGTGGGGAAACCGACACTAAATAATTAGAATATAATGCAATGGCAACAAATATACTCTGAAACAAATAAAGCAGGTCTAGGAAATGGAAAATCTTCATGATGGTATAAGGGCATTTGGGAGTGAGATGGGTTATTAATCTATATACTGCTATTTTTATTCTAACTGGAAAGAAAAGGAGAATACAGTATTGTAGCTATAATTAGTGACAATTTCTCAGCTTCCTTCAGCACAAAACAGAAGTGACTCATGGCAAGTGTATTTGTCCATTCTCAGTGTATTAGTTTGGTACTGCTATAAAAAAATACCTGATCCAAGATGGCTGATCACTAGCACCTCGGGATTGTAGCTCCCAGTGAAAGTGCAGAGAACAAGAGGATGCCACACTTTCAGACAAATTTTTGTTGCTCACAGACCAGGAGATTCCCAGTGGAGGAGCCCCACAGGTCACCAGCATGACTCTTGTGGCCAGCAAAGCGGTTTTGCCAGTGCCTCAGTGTGGTAGTTCTTGGTGCAGCATGAGGGGGACTGGGTCCCCTTTTGGCCGATGTTGTTTGGAACTCCGAGAAGACAGAGTCACCTATTCAGCTGATTGAAGGATGGACTCAAGAAGGGAGCTAGACCTGAGATTCCCAGGCAGAAAAGCACCATCAATCTTAATATCGCTGTTTTGGCTGGTGCAGTGGATTGCTCAGATTTCAGTGCTGGGAATCAACAAGTTGGACGTCCACTCAAAGACCTAATTTAAAAGTCGGTAATCACAAAGACGACAGGTGGATAAATTTACAATGATGGGAAGAAACCAGCGTAAAAAGGCTGAGAATACCTAAAATCAGAATGCCTCTCCCTCTACAGGGGATCACAGTTCCTCATCAGCAACGGAACAAGGCCTGAACAGGTCTTGTTCCATTAACAGAAATAGGCTTCAGAAGGTGGATGATAAGAAACTTCTGTGAATTAAAAGAACTTGTTCTAACCCAATGCAAAGAAACTAAGAACTTTGAAAAAAGGTTTGATGAAATCCTAACGAGAATAGACAATTTAGAGAGGAATATAAGGGAATTAATGGAGCTGAAAAACACAACACGAGAACTTCGCAAAGTATGCACAAGTTTTAACAGTCGAATTGATCAAGCAGAAGAAAGGATATCAGAGGTCAAAGACCAACTTAATAAAATAAAACGAGAAGTCAAGATTAGAGAACAAAGGATAAAAAGGAATGAGCAAAGTCTCCAAGAAATATGGGACTATGTGAAAAGACCTAATCTATGTTTGATAGGTGTACCTGAATGTGACAAAGAGAATGAATCCAAGTTGGAAAATACTCTTCAGGATATTATTCAGGAAAACTTTCCCAACCTAGTAAGGCAGGACGATATTCAACTCCAGGTAATACAGAGAACGCCACAAAGATATTCCTCAAGAAGACTAACCCCAAGGCACATAATCGTCAATTCATTAGGGTTGAAATGAAGGAGAAAATACTAAGAGCAGCCAGAGAGAAAGGTCAGGTTACCCACAAAGGGAAGCCTATCAGACTTAGAGCAGATCTCTCAGCAGAAACCCTACAAGCCAGAAAAGAGTGGGGGCCAATATTCAACATCCTTAAAGAAAAGAACTTTCAACCTAGAATTTCATATCCAGCCAAACTAAGCTTTACAAGTGAAGGAAAAATAAAATCTTTTGCGAACAAGCAAGTACTTAGAGATTTCACCACCACCAGGCCTGCTTTACAAGAGCTTCTGAAAGAAGCACTACACATAAAGGAACAACCAGTATCAGCCTTTCCAAAAAATATCAAAAAGTAAAGAGAATTAACATAATGAAGAACTTACATCAACTAATGGATAAAACAGCCAGCTAGCATCAAATGGCAGTATTAAACTCATATATATTATTAACTGGATAAAAAGCCAAAATCCATCGGTATGCTGTATCCAGACCCATCTGACATGCGAAGATACACAAAGACTCAAAACAAAGGGATGGAGGAAGATTTACCAACCAAATGGAGAGCAAAAATAAATAAATAAATAAAAAGCAGGAGTTGCAATTCTCACCTCTGATAAAATAGACTTTAAAGCAACAAAGATCAAAAGAGGCAAAGAAGGACATTACAAGTTCTTAATGACTTATAAAGAGACTTAGCCTCCCACACAATAATAGCGGGAGACTGTAACATCACATTGTCAATATCAGACAGATCAACAAGATAGAAAATTAACAAAGATATCCAGGACTTGAACTCAGACCCCAAACAAGTAAACTTAATAAACATTTATAGAACTCTCCACTTCAAATACACAAAATATACATTCTTATCAGTACCATATCACACCTATTCCAAAAGTGATTACATAATTGGAAGTAAATCACTCCTCAACAATTGCATAGCATTTCATAGGTTTACATGAAATATTGATTGGCTGCTTGTTTGTTATTTTCTTCCCTTATTCCTTCCTGTCTCCATTGTTAAGCACAATTATTGGCATAAAAGAGGTTTTCAATTCCCATTTTTAGACTGCATTCTAGCCTGGGCAATAAAGCAATACTCCCGTTCTCTCTCCCTCTTTCTCTTCCTTTTTCTTCCTCTTCTTCATTCTTTTTCTTTCTTTCTCTCTTTCTTTCTTCTGTTTCTTTTTCTTCTTTAAAAAATAAAAATAAAAATAAAGAAATACATGAGACTGGGCAAATTATAAAGTAAACTGCATGGCTGAGGAGGCCTCAGGAAACTTACAATCATAGAGGAAGAGAAAGCAGGCACCTTCTTCACAGGATGGCAGGAGAGAGAGCATGTGGAGGAGGAACTGACAAACACTTCTAAAACCATCAGATCTCATGAGAACTCAGTATCAAGAGAACAGCATGGGAGAATCTGCCCTCATGATCGAATCACCTCCCTCCCTTGACACGTGGGGATTACAGGTCCCTCCCTTGACACGTGGGGATTACAGGTCCCTCCCTTGACACGTGGGAATAACAATTCAAGATGAGATTGGGTGGGGACAGAGAGCCGAACCGTACCAGTGAGAAAGCTTCAGCCCTTTTAAAACACAAATTAATGATATACCATGATAGTTTTTGTTCTTAGTCTAAGTGTTTTATAAACTTATGGATAATGCAAAACAATACAGTGAATTATTAAAAAGTAAAAATAGAAAATATAAAAAGTCACTCCAAACCCCATCATCCAAACATAGCAACTTAACAATTTTTAGTTTTATTTTCCTCATTTTGGTAAACTTTTTTAAAGATAGCTCTCAATGTCCTAATACCCTTATTAATAGGACAAATACAGGCACTTGCCAGAACTCTTAAAAATATATAAATATATGTAAATATATGCATAGACACACATTCAGATATATGTATGTATATAAAGAAACATACATACATGTGTATATAGACATGCATACATGCATTTATATGTGTATAGAGAGATATCTACTGCATAAACATATACAAGTATGTGTATATGTGTGTATATAAAAAGATAGAGAGAGATAATTTTGTGGTTTGTGACCTTGGATAAGGCATTTAATGCCTCAGGAGTCTCATTAACTTTTTTTTGAAAGTGAGTTTGTAGGGCAGAAATGGTAGCGTTTTTCAGTATTTCCTTCCTGCTATGATTCGAATCTATGTGTCCTTTCAAATTTCCTATGTTGAAATTTGACCACCAATGTGATAGTATTAAGAGTCGGAGCCTTTAGGATGTGCTACGTCATGAAATACAATCAGTAATCTTATAAAAGGGGTAGAAGGAACCAGCTAGGCCTGTTTGCCCTTTCATTCCTTCCTACTTGTGAAGGTGCAGCAGGCAAAGAGCCATTTGGAAGCAGAGGACAGGCCCTCACCAGACATAAAACCTGCTGGCACCTTAATCTTGGACTTCCCAGTAAATACATTTCCGTTGTTCATAAACTGCCCAGTCTCAGGTTTTTGTTTTTATTTTTGTTATAGAGGCACAAACAGACTACGAGACTCCCTGACATTCCCAGCTCCTACAGTTAGGCAAAGCCTCGCCTGTGTGATTGGTTTTACGCTGAGGCTGTGACAAAAGCATAATTCCCCAGTGCTTTTCTTTCCCTGCTGTGGGGACCAAGGTGTCAGAGGAAACCATCCGGAGGAGCCTTGTCAGGCTGGTGCACCAGTAGAGCAGAGCCCTCCCCACCTTGTGATGGGCAAGGAACAGGAGCAGGAAATAAACCTTTGTTGTGTGAAATCACAACGTGGTTCAGTTACTGCAGGGTGACCTGCCAGCCTGACCAACGCAACATAAGAAGACACATCTCTGCCAGTCATGAGGGTTAGATGAGCGAGTGTATAAGGCCTGTGTTAGATACTTAGTAAATACCAGTTGAATCTAAGTGGCAAAAACTAGTAGAGAGGAAATCAGTTATACCACAAATACCTTGCAGTAACTTTTTGGGGCAACATAGAAAAAAACACTGATTGGTGCTTTCTAGTTATCTTCAAACTTCGTATACTTTTCAGATTGAATTTAAAGTTCCTGTATGCTCTTTCTATTGCCAAAGGAAGCCCTCCAAGATCATAACTGGGAGGCCAGTTTCCATTAAAAGTCATCCAGTAGTTATTCCCCCACCACTATTCCCCTCATCCCCTACGCCACAACCACCCTGGCCTCCTGGCTCAAAACTTGAAGGTGACTCCTGCCTCTGACCTCTTCACCTCCTGCTCTCACACCTGTCATGTACTTCCAGTCCATCTGCCCACACTGGTTTCCTTTTCATGATTCAGGTGTCAATTAGGAAATTGCCTCCTGGGAGAGGAATTCCTTGACTTCCTAATTTAGTGCTGTTTCCTACTATTTATATCAGTCACTTTCAATCACAAAGCCCTCTTTTATGTATTTCTATTTCTTAACAATGTTGAACATTTACTTATTCATGTGTTTACTGATTTACTCTCTGTATCCCACCCTCTGCTGGCTTGTGTAAGTTCTATGAGAACATGGATTTTGCTGTCTTGGATCAGTGCCTGGTGCATTAGTAGTATTTGTTGAATAAATGCATGGGCAATTACTGGATCCTAGAGACTGTGATGGGTGCTGCAGTGGGAACAAATTTGAGTAAAATAAGGTAGAAGAAATGAGCACTAATTAAAGACAATGGAATTTTTCTATCAGCTGAAGGTGCAATCCATTCTTACTCAATTGGAGGCAGCAGGGAACTCTTCAGAGGTAAGATTATTCAACCTCAACTATGGAGAATGAGTAAACTTTTGAATGGTGAGTTGCGATGGCAGTGAAGGTTAGAAGATAAAATATATTCCTTGTCAACTGAAGGCTAGGATAAACACGAAACTGTGAAAATGCAGGACTTGTTTCAGCAAGAGTGACTATTTGAGTTAACATTTGTGGAGGAGGGATAAAGGGAGAGAGCGAGAATCCTTAATCGTACTAAGGACAATTTTTTAAAGTTATTTTTTATTTTTTTGAGACAGAGTCTCAATCTATCACCCAGACTGGAATGCAGTAGTGTGATCTTGTCTCACTGCAATCTCCTCCTCTTCCAGGGTTCAGGTGATTCTCATACCTCAGCCTCCTGAGTAGCTGGGACTACAGGCGCACACCACCATGCCAGGCTGATTCTTGTATTTTTAGTATGGAAGGGGTTTCGCCATGTTGGCCAGGCTGGTTTTGAATTTCTGACCTCAAGTGATCCACACACCTCAGCTTCCCAAAATGTTCTGGGATTACAGATGTAAGCCACTGTGCCTGGCCAAAGAGAATTTTTTTTTTTTGAGACTGAGTCTCTGTCACCAGGCTGGAGTGCCATGGTGCATTCTTGGCTCACTGCAACCTCCACCTCCCAGGTTCAAGCGATTCTCCTGCCTCAGCCTCCTGAGTAGCTGGGACTACAGGTGACTGCCACCACACTTAGCTAATTATTTTTTGTATTTTTAGTAGAGATGGGGTTCCACTGTGTTAGCCAGGATGGTCTCAATCTCCTGACCTGGTGATCTGAAGGACAGTTATTAATAGGAATAGTATGTTAGTGAGAGATAAAATGTTATAATGAATTGAAACAAAGAGTTTTCTGTTCTTTACTTTAGTAAGTCCCATTTTTTGTACATTCTTTCTTCTAAGTAAAAAGCTGGGCTAGATAATGTGAAGCTATGTTTACTGCTCTGTGTCACCCTTTCCTGTTGCTCCCTTTCTCAGCCTCAGTGTGTTTATCTTTGAGATGAGGACGTACTCAGTGTACTTTGCGGCACACACCCTGTGGAGATCTCCAACAGGCAGGTGAGAGCACTTTGGGAAACTCGGTTCTCTTATTTGGGCAGTTTTGTGGTCTTCACTGACTCTCTTCCACTTTGGGGGCATTTTGAAAAACGGAGATGAAGAACAGGGTGTGATGAAGGAGAAACTTTTAATCCAGGTTTCCTAGGAGAAGGACCCTGGTTAAAATGCTGATGTTTCATTTAGGAGGTATATTCAAAGGGTATCTGGAGCAAGGGGAAAAGAGAAAGTGAGACAGAGAAGGATGGGGGACAAATACCAGCTGCCCTTCTCCAAGAAGAAACAGCCATGCTCTGCCCTTGCGCAGGTATTCAGGAGACCTGTGCCTCAGACACTTGCAGGAAGCAGGATTAGGAATTAATCTGCCTGTCCCCTTCCATTCCTGCCTCACACAGGTGCAGAGCTACCTTCAGCCCTGATTCCCATTAGCGCTTCTAGGTTGCAGCCTTTGGGAAGCCACATTCTGTTCCCTGCACACTCCCGGGCAGGCACAGTGGAGGAGCCAGAGAATCCTGGCTATGCCTCCAGTCTGGGAAATGTTTAGGAGCCCTCCTGGAATTAGTCTCAAGATGGCTTTTTGGATGGACAGATAGCCAAGGCTCAGGAGACTGGTGTGGTTCAGATAATTGGAGGCGGCACATGAAAGATGACCAATGCAAGAAGATGCACAGCATCTGCACAGTATTTTACAGTTGATAAAATGTCTCCTATGTGTCCTCTTTTTTTATTCTTACAACTTCCAGTGGAGCAATCCAAAGGGGCCACTTGGATGCCTGTGAGGTACGTCTTCAAATCTTAGAGCTTCATTTGAAATACGTGTGGTTGAGTTTACATGTCTTCAAATGTCAATATGAAGGCACCAGCGCCTGAGTCTGGTGAGGCAGGACTGGGCTGGACACCATCGCTGTAGATAAATCAGTGAAGGAGAGGCACCCACCTCGGGAGGTTTAGCAGGAAGAACCTGGGCTTGTGGGTTGCCTCCAGCTCGGTCTATAACAGACCATTTTAAAAACAATACCTAAAACAAATGTGGCCACATTGATATCTGTTAGTCAAATATAAACTCCACAGGGAAGAGGCATTTGGTTCCCACACATGTCCTCAGAACAGCGAATGTCTTGTCCCCAATCCATATTTGTTGGATGAGTTAAAATGTTAAATCTGGGAGCTGAGAACAGAAGGGTCTTCTTGTATTTTCCTTTTTTTCTGTATGTTTAACATATTTTATTATTAGTTTTTTGTTGTTTTAAGATTACATCTACTATCAGAAAGAAAATGGTTAACATGAAGGCTTAGGAAAATGGAGATGAAATTTCACAGATTCGTCAAGCAGTTTAAAAGGAAGATAAGCATCATTCTCTTACTATCTGAATTTACAGATAATTAAATTGATTCGACAAGGTGCAGATACTTGCAAAGGTCACACGGTGAAGACTGTGGGTCTGGAACACACACCCAGCATCTGTAGGTGGTGACAGCTTAAACTTTGGAGCCAAATGGGCATACGGGCATAGGGTTGAATTCTGACCCACAGACTTTCATGTGTGTGGATGTGAATGGTTTAAAAGAGGTCAAAGGGTTTAATAATATTCATTTGGTACAAACAGTTAAGTGCCTATGCCAGATACTGCTTTTTACTACCCTGTGCCAGAAGCTATTTTCAACATTACTCTTTTAATCCTCATATAGATTCTTTAGGATTCATGGATTAAAAAAATGGTACCTCAGAGATGTTCTGTAACTTGGTCAAGACCACACGGCTAATAAATCACCAGCCATTCCAAGTGTGGTGATTCTGTGGAACTCCAGCTCGTGGTGCCAAGTGTCCAGTCTACCACCAAAATCATACCTTGAGAAAGTGGTAGTTTTTTGAATACAAACTAGGTCTCTCTCACTCCAAAGTCATTTTATGTTCTATCCTCTCTCTCTCCCTCTCTGGTTCTCTCTCTCTCTCTCTCTTTCTCTCTCCCCCCCACCCCGTGTCCGTCTCTCTTCTCTGTCCCTGTTTCTGTCTCTCTTCCTCTCTGTCTTCTCTCTCTGACTCTGTTTTTCTCTAGGATCTAGATGGTATATCTGAAGTTTTTATCTTGTTCCTCCCTGTATCACCAGAGATTAGCTTGAGCACTCCTTTTATTTTGGAATTCACACGGACGAAAGATTTCTGAATGTACCCCAATGCACACTTGATCTCATACCCTAAAAGCCACACACTGCTTTTTAGCTGTTTGATAGATCAAATTAAGAAAGTCCTAAGAATCCCAAATACAGTTTAACTTGTATTATGTTGTACAAATAATCATGTTTTGGATATCAGACAACACTTTGCCAACCTTACTTCTTTTGCCTGTGTTTTATTACAGCATAAAGCCCAGCCAAGTATGTATTTGTCAGTTGTTAAAGACTTATAGAAAAATATGGTTATAAGTACAAGGATAATGGCATTAGATTTACAGAGGAATAATTTTTGGCTGAGAAATCTTTTACCTCCTAAAGCCAATGGAAGAGTAGCCTGAGAAATAAGCTGAAGCCCATGTTCAGTGTTTAATTTTCATCTTCAAACATAAATATCAGCAGAGGTTGGGGGTGGTCCCACACATAAATACAGCATCCAAAGAAGTTTCAATGCTGTCCTTTTCTGTCTTCCGTGTCATGGAACTCCGATTTCTATGTACCCTCCAAACCTGAGTCTCCCTGTAGGAACTAAAACCTCATTATTCTTAAGTGGTCTGGTTTGATGTCACCAGAGCAGTGAAGTAATTATAATTCTCCATTGCAGTATTCTTTCTGGACTAATAATGCTCCATTAGTATCTTTCAAAGCCAGAAGAAATTTTGATTTAGGAAAAAGCACAGTGGTAGCCAGAAGTGAAAAGCAGAATAAAATATGTCCCACTGGCTTTATATAATCCCTTGCTGACACATGATTTATTATTAAGACAGTCCTGGACGCCTTATTTACTGCTGGCAAGGAAGGAGGATTCCATCAAACTGGGGAAAAGGCTTGTTTCCTTTTGTGGACTCTGTCAGCAAACACACAGAAATGTTTCTGAGCGCTTTCCACTCTATAAACAACTTAGAAGTGATGAAGAAAAGGGGCAAAATGGAATGCAGTTCTAACAAATTGGGAGTTCACTATGATTATACAACATAATATTAAATATCATAAAAATTATGGCTTCTTAAAATTATTAAGCATTTATGTTTAACAATGGTATAATAGTTATATGATATATTTAATAATATGTCATAAGTACATAAGTATATCCTTATACCCTCTTACAAGTGACTCTAATTCTAAATTGTTTATGTGTATATATTTGCATATATATTATATAAATTGCACTATGTAAAAATGTGTGTGTCTACATATGGATATGCATATATACACATGGACTAAATATTTTCTTGCATTTTCACAAATTTTTACCATATCTTGCTCTTGATTTATTTGTACTGTGCTTTTCTTTATAAGCTGTTGCTATGTTGGTCAGAAGTCTGGGAAGAGACAAAAAGGAGATTAATCTGTACTGCCGGGGGCTGAAGGAGAATGTATCTTGGAAAGAAGGAAGACATGGATAGAAAGAGAAGAGCTCTATCTGAATTCTTAAAAAGAAGATTTCAGGAGATTCTGTCCTGTTCTAAATGCTTTAGATGTGAATGCAAGCCCATAGCAGTTATGATTTGCCATCACATTTTAATTATTTCTGGATATTGGACTGGTATATATGTCTTCTGATTGTTGCACCCTGCAGAGAGGAATTATTAAATGGCATTCCAGCTTTATGGGAGTACATATGTATTAACAAATGGATGCATAAGTATACCAGCCCAGGTTACAGACCCAATTTCAGAATGATACCTATTAATGGTAGCAATTTAGTCATCTCTGTGCTAATGGTAGTATTTTTCCTAACGGAATTTATTTAAATAAGTATTTATTGCCTTCGGAAATAATGCAGTAAACAAAAATGATGTTGTATATCATGAAATATTCTCATAAGTTAATAATTTTAATTGAGGACAGCAGCCATGAGCTCAAAGAATAAATGCTTGTAACCAAGTCATTATTTTGTCATATAATATTATGGGTAAGATTATAGGCTTTAGAAACAGACCGCCTACCTTCAAATGTTACTTTATCACTTACTAGTTGTATGACCTTGGATAGTGACTTAGTCTCCCCTCACCTCAGTTTCCTCATCTGTAAAATGAGGATAACTCTTCTTATGTCTTAGGGTGAATAGGAACATGCAATGGTCATACATCTAAAGCATTTAGAACAGGGACCAGCATGCAGTAAGTGCAGAGTAAATGTTACTTCTTCATTACGTCCTCTACAGGATGGTTATAATAATTGAAGAGGACATATTTTTGAAGTTTTAGTACAGTGCCTGCCATAAAATGAATACTCAATGTGCAAGGTTCCTTTTCTGTTCCTTGTTAACATGTTATCTAGACTAACAGAGTATGTAACAGCTGAACGCCTCAAATTTATGCAACACTTTACAAGCTACACTGACATTAACACTCGTTACCTCATTTTATTCTTTTAATGTCTTGTCATATGTACACTATTATCTCTGTTTTAAAGTTGAGACTCAATACGTGTAAGCTACTCTCCTAAGGTTATGCAACTACAAATGAGAAATAGAAAGAGGTAGGTTTTCTGAGTATCCACTTATACCAATGAGTGCACTTGGCATCTAATCTTCAAGATGCTATTTAATTTTCCAATGATTAAATTGGGATTTAATTAATCTTTTAACCAAGTTAGGGATTATTATCAGTGATGGTTAATATTGAGTGTCAACTTGGTTGTATTGAAGGATTCAAAGTATTAATACTGGGTGTGTCTGTGAGGGTGTGTTGCCAAAGGAGATTAACATTTGAGTCAGTGGGCTGGGGACAGTGGACCCACCCTTAATCTGGTGGGCACAATCTAATCAGCTGTCAGTGAATACAAAGCAGGCAGAAAATGTGAAAGTTGAGCCTGGCCTAGCCTCCCAGCCTACATCTTTCTCCCATGCTGAATGCTTCCTGCTGTCAAACATCGGACTCCAAGTTCTTCAGTTTTTAGACTTGGACTGGCTCCCCTTGCTCCTCAGACTTGCAGACAGCCTACTGTGGGACCTTGTGATCAAGTAAGTTAATACTTAATAAACTCCCCTTTGTGTGTGTGTGTGTGTATGTGTGTGTGTGTGTGTGTATCCTATTAGTTCTGCCCCTCTAGGGAACCCTGACTAATACAGTATCCACTGAGATGCACACCATCCACAGCTACAGAAGTGTCAGAATCAGTCTTTGCACCTAAGTCTGTCTATGAATTTGGTGTGTTAATTCTTTCTATTAAATCACATATGCCATTGCATTCATATGAACATTCTGTTTTTATGATTTTTTTTACCTTAAATATCAAGAATAATAAGATATGTTAGCTTCATGCTCCGTGTATGTGAAAACTACATCTGTAAGGTTTGAATTAACACATCTACACAGCTCTCATTTTTTTCATCCTGCCCTAAATTGATCAGAGTTTTAGTATGAAACTCCAAATTAAAAAAAAAAAAAAGCAAGCAAGAAAAGAAAAGGCAGCAGCTATGAAGGCTGCTGGGTGTCTGTACGCAGCAGGCCTGTCTCTGGTCTCTTGGGTCCCGATAAGCAATGCCGGCCCTTTTATCTCTCAGTGCCTTAAGCTACTGTGATCTGTTCAGCCTTCTGTGGCTACACATGTCTCCAAGCAGAGTGATCGCTCCTAACAGCATGAACTCTGCATTTTCGTCCCCCCCTGCCTTTTGAATCACTCTAAATTAAACAGTGGCTATGTGCACGAGCAGGAGGAACAAGACTGCTGGGGTCCAACAGAACTACCTAAAGTTTACAATGGTTTAAAACCGCCCCAACAAAAAGGGAAAGAGAAAATGGACCTTCCTTTGTTTAAAAATAAATAATATAAATAATTCTGCTTTTTGCACAAAGGTTCCTGTGCTAGGAGATTAGAGCATGTAAGAGATAAGTAAAATTGTTTGTTCAAATGCTACTCTGTTGGATTCATTGTCAATGGATGAAGGGATGTAAAATTCTCAATGAGAAAAGGGACTCAGCTTGGCTATTGTTCTGAAGATACAAAAGTAGGGTATAATGTAGGGAATAAGAGCTAGGAGAGAAAGAAGAAAAAGCAAAGGAATGAGACAAAATTATCTAGAGTTATCGCTAAATTGTCCTCAGGAAAGGGTAAACCTCACTGGGGACCAGTTTGTATGACACATGCAGGCACCTAGTGCTGTCCAAAGGGAACTCTGTGACCTTGTGGGAGCTCTTCTCACCTGTGAGTGGTGGTCATGGTCATGCACCAGGTAGGCGGCAGAGGCTGGTTTGGAATCCCTGTGTCCTGATCTGTCCGATAGCTCAGATAGACAGCTTCCCAGGACACTAGGAGGATGACTCTGATTCCTGAGTCAGGTGATGGTGCTGCTCTGAGTTCTGCTGCTGGTGAGCTGTCTCATTTTGTACCAGTCACTTTCCTCATTCTCCCACCAAAAAAAGTACATGATTTAACGGATGATTCTTTAGCAACTCCTATAGGCAAAAGCATTCATCTTGGCATGCCAAGAAAGATGAGGGACAATGTGACCAGATTGTGGAATCCTTCTCGAGTAGCTTATGGAGCATGGAACTGGAACTTGCTCAAATAGTATTAAGGGACAAAGGAGAGTAATACAGAAAGTTGCTGAGTGGTAGGAGGTCTACTCTGCTGCTACCAGTAGGTACAATTGTAGTCAGAATACCTTCTCTTAGATTCCGATGCAGGTGCACGGTAAAGGGTCTTCATAGGCTCTGAGATTGGCATTCTCTTTTCTCTTCCTGCCTCCAGTTCCTTGTAGCATCACCATGCCTGTCCCCTGCCCTCCTCCTAACTCATGCAATCTGCATCTCAGACAGATCTGCTAACATTCTCCTAATGCAAATCTATGTTGCCTTCCCTGTTTAAAACCCTTCAGTTGCACCCATTCCAATCATTTTCCTTTAAAATAACCTCCAAATGCTTTTAATAGGATATATAAGAACTTTCATGGTTAGATTCATTTTTCTCTTCCACTTCACCTTTTCCCTGTCAGCCTCTCCTCTATACAGCTAATTGGAGTTCCCCAGATGGACTGTATATTCTCTCCATTCCAGACCTTTGCACATGCAGAAGATCCTCTTCTTGTTTTTCTTTGCCTGGTACATACTATTCTTTTGTTAGGTCTCAATCAAAACACCATATTTTATAAAAAAGTCTTGCTGTACTCTGGCTGCATACTGGCATCTGAAATTTGTATCACCTTAGAAGCAATTAAGAAAATATCACAGCTGCTGTAACCACCAGTCCATTGAATTCGAATCTCTTGTGATAAAAAGGTATAGAGTCTGAGCATCAATGTTTTTAAAGACCTTCTTAGGTGATTTTACTCTGCAGCTAGGTTTGAGAGCTCTTGTGTAGATATCCTTACTGTCCCTCTTCTCAATTCTGCAAAAAGCACTTTGTCTTCTACAGCAGAAGCTGTAAACTCTGTAAAGAGCTATGAGGGTCTTACCCCGTCACAACTGTCAACTCTGTCATTGCAGCTTGAAAGCAACCATAGACAATACGTAAACAAGTGAGCATTGCTGTGTTCCAGTGAAATTTTATTTACAAAAACAGGCTGCATGACAGATTCAGTTTTCAGGTAGAAGTTTGCCAACCTCTGCTTTACAGAATACCTTGTAGTCCATACCACACTAGATTGCAATTGTCTGTATACACATCCATTATGAATACATGAATATTCACCCAACAAGCATTCATGAATACATGAATGTAAGGATGGAAGATCGAGCAATACTTAAGTCCTGTTACAAGGCTAGATTCTTATGAGAAAGGCAATCTGAGTCCTGGCAGTGAGGCTGGGCAAAGAGGAGAGGAGTCATTTTAAAACCCCATTCTACAGTATAATAGAGGTTTATTTTCTAAAGTCTTTCCCAGTTCTGATACTCTATGGCATGTTATTCATCCCTAGGAAAATACTATTGGAAAATACTTCTTTAGACAAAGAAAATAATTTCCTCCCAGTGTCCTTTCATTCATTCTCTTAAGACTCACCCAGAGCAATGCTTGAGGGCAGCCAAAACGTCATGAAAAGGATCCCAACTCTGTTCAAGACTTTCAAAAGCAGCATATTATTCACATACACCACCCCACCGCCCTGTGCCATGGATCTTAGATTCAGACAGCTGATTAATCTCTCTTGAGCTGTGCCTTAGATCTCACTTCCCCAAATTCTCCCACACTTAGCTGTTTCCTCAGGCTAAAGTCTAAAAGCATTATCTTAGCCTTAGAGATCTTCCATACTCTTGAATTCTCAAAATGCTGCCTCCACTTCAAGTCAGAGAGAATCTAAGATGAATGTTAGATTCACAGTAGTGAACACAATTTGCCTTAGCAATGATGGAAAGATAGCTCTCTCTCTCTCTCTCCCACCCCCACACACGTGTGCACGCACACACACACACACACACATACACAAAACACTCATCTACTTTAGAGCTAACAAAATATTTCCCATGTGTTTATCCATGTGATCTGGTACATATTATTTAAACTCTCCAGGTTTTAGGTTGCAAAACCTCAACATTACCTGAGCCATAAAGCTGTCATAGGGATTAAGAGATGAGCATGTTGACCTTTTAACACTCTATCTGGCATACAGAGAGTAGCTATCACCATTAATACAGTATGATTTTCATATCCTCTGACCCTCTCCAGAAGCCTGTGAGATAGTCAAAGGAGAGGCAATTATCCCTTCCTTGTAGGTGAGAAAAACCAAAGCCCTAAAATGTTAGGATATTTGCCCAAGATCACACAGCATTTAGCCGTAATTAGACCTAAGCATTCTCATTCCTAAGACTTTTCCCACCATACCTTGCTCCTCTTGAGAATTTACCTATTTTTGAAATATTGTCATAGACAAAATTGCATTGTTACTAACAGGGGGCTAGATTTTTTTTTCATGTAACTGCTTGCATTAGGCCCTAAGTTTCATCATCTATAAGTAGAGAACGTTGGAAAATTATCTTTAAAGTTCCATCTCTCTCCAGCATTTCAGAAGTTCAGTGGTTTTCCAGGCTCTGAATTCTTAATTATTCATGCTAATGGAGAGAAGTGGGAAGGTAATTGAAAATCACAGATAATCCCTCAAATTGTCTCTGAATCCTTGCCCATGAGGCCTTCATCCTTTCATTTCAGTTACTGACAAGGAGATGTAATTGACTGATTTGAGCTTGATCTTCCTTCTGATCTTATTCATTCTCTGGAGGAAATGACTAATGAGCAGAAAAATTACCAAATGGGGAAGGGAGACATCAAGGCAAAGGTGTCAATGATCCGTCTGTAAATTGGTTATTTGCTTCCTGAGTTACTGAAGATGCCTCTGCAGTTGTGCCTCATGCTCTGGAAAGATGTGTTCCTGAAGGACTCTTTGCAAGCCAAATATTTATTGACAAAATTGTATATTTCTATGCAGCAGTGAGCTGACTTACAGCAAAACCAACCAACCAATAAAATATCTTGTGCTGAAACTTTACCTCTTCCCTCCAATCTTTCTATTGCTTTATGGAATCAAAAGCACACCATTTTCCCCTTCTGTCAAATGGAAGCAATGCTGTTAGGTGCCCTCTCAGAGAAAAGTGGCTGAGGGAAATTAAGCATATGCAGCCAGGAGCACTCATAACAGTTTAAAGTCTCATGCCTTCGACTTCGATGGTGAAGTTTGGAATTTATACATGTTGGGGAAAGATAGATTTTAAAATGTGGATTTGCAAAAAAGGAAAACCTTCTCTGAGTGTGAATGTTGGGTATATTTTAGATAAAGAATAAAATATTGATTAGTAGACAGAAGATGATAAAATATGTCCCTAAGTAGAAAGAACACAAAATTTTTCAGATTATAGTTTCCACAATATACAATGAGTTAGAGTTACGTCAGTTAAGAAGCTACAGTTTGCTAACTACTATTAGTTAGAACCTGTTTACTAAGCTAGTTATAAAGCTATTGTAAGTGCAACAAGTGAAGTGATATAGAATGTAATTTAAGGTACTAGAACTACCTCCAAATCCCAGCTTTGGCCTTTGGTAGCTGTGTGAGCTTGGGAAAATTACTTAATGTCCTTATATCACAGTTTCTTTATTTGTAGAATAGAGATAATAAAATTACTTCACAGCCTGTTTTGTGAGGAATTAAACCAGTCAATATACATAAAACTCTTAGAATGAGGTCTCCATGTAGTATGTATTAAATGTTATTGTTCAGGAGATTATTTATATTTAAATATATATATCATGTATGCTTATTTCTATATGTTGATATCTCTTAAACTTCAAACATTGCTGGGAAGTAGAAATCACTATTATCTTCTATTTCGAGAGCAGGAGTGAGTCTCCAATTCAAGTCTTACTGGTTGTAAATATTCATGCTTGTTCTAGAATGCATCTATATCATCCCGCAGGCCAAGTTTGAACTCTTAAGTAACTCAGCCTAGCATGGGCCTCCAGCTCTCTGCTTGTGAGTCTTGCCTCTGTTTCTGTCTGGGTCCTGGCAACCACATACTTAGTAAGTGTTGATACGATTAGTGCCAGGCTTAAGATGTGTTTGAAAACCAGTTCCCCATGCTTATTTGAAACTCATATACGTTTGATTGCTTTTTAAGGAAATAAACAAACAAATATTTAGACAACTGACTATGGCTTATATATTATTCAACAGGAAAGAAAACTCATCTGGTATGGAAGGAGTGATTAATTCATTTTCTTCCACTTTTATTCTGTGTTCAGGGAGTATATGCACAGGTTTGTTACAAAGGTAGATTGCATGATGCTGAGGTTTAAAGTGCAAGTTAATCTGTCTTCCAGTTAGGTATCCTAAAGGTAGTTTTTCAGGCCTCATCCCCCTCCTTCCCTCTTTCCTCTTGTATTTCCCAGGGTCTGTTATTCTCATCTGTTAGTCTCACAGTGCTATTCACAGTTTAAGAATTTCAAACCTTTGTCTTTCATATATATTTCAAATACTCTTTTGAACCTATTTTGGTAGCTATAGTCTTTTTAAAAGGCTAAATTCACAATAGTCGAATTTGTTTTGGAGGAATTCCGAATTTCTTTTATTAAGATGTGTTCTCTCCCTAAAAGATTTATTAATATTCTCTAAACATCTCTTCTAATATTTCACATTTTTGATATTTAAACATTATCCCACTTGGAATATTTTTTATATATTCTTAATTTTGTTTCTTTACAAATTAAGAGGCAAATGAATTCAAAGAAATAACTAAGTTCAGAGTAGAACTGAAGGAGGTAGAGACACACACACAAAAAAACCCTTCAAAAAAAAATCAATGAATCCAGGAGCTGTTTTTTTGTAAATATCAGCAAAATAGATAGACTGCTAGCCAGATTAATAAAGAAGAAAAGAGAGAAGAATCAAATAGATCCAATAAAAAATGATAAAGGGGATATCACTACTGATTCCACAGAAATACAAACTACCATCAGAGAATACCATAAACACTATGCAAAAAACTGGAAAATCTAGAAGAAATGGATAAATTCCTGGACACATAACACTCTCCCAAGTTTAAAGCAGAAAAAGTTGAATCCCTGAATAGACCAATAACAAGTTCTGAAATTGAGGCAGGAATTAATAGTCTACCAATCAAAAAAAGTCCAGTACCAGATGGATTCACAGCTGAAATTTACCAAAGGTACAAACAGGAGCTGGTACCATTCCTTCTGAAATTATTCCAAACAATAGAAAAAGAGGGAATCCTCCCTAACTCACTTTAGGAAGCCAGCGTCATCCTGATTCCAAAACCTGGTAAGGACACAGCAAAAGAAGAAATTTTCCAGCCAATATCTCCGATGAACATCAATAAGAAAATCCTGAACTAAATACTGGCAAACTGAATCCAGCAGCACATCAAAAAGCTTACCCACTACGATCAAGTAGGCTTCATCCCTGGGATGCAAGGGTGCTTTAACATACGAAAATCAATAAACATAATCCATCACATAAATAGAACCAATCACAAAAACCACGTGATTATCTCAATACATGCAGAAAAGGCCTTTGGTAAAATTCAACACCCCTAGAAGCATTCTTTTGGAAAACTGGCACAAGACAAGGATGCCCTCTCTCACCACTCCTATTCAACATAGTATTGGAAGTTCTGGCCAGGGAAATCAGGTGAGAGAAAGAAATAGAGTATTTAAATAGGAAGAGAGGAAGTCAAATTGTCCCTGTTCGCAGATAACATAATTGCATATTCAGAAAATCCCATTGTCTCATCCCAAAATCTACCTAAGCTGATAAGCAACTTCAGCAAAGTCTCAGGATACAAAATTAATATGCAATACTCACAAGCATTCCTATACACCAATAATAGACAAGCAGAGAACCAAATCATGAGTGAATTCCCATTCACAATTGCTACAAAGAGAATAAAATACCTAGGAATACAACTTACAAGGGACGTGAAGGGCCTCTTCAAGAAGAACTACATATCACTGCCCAAGGAAATAAGAGAGGACACAAAGATATGGAAAAGAATTCCATGCTCATAGATAGGAAAAATTAATATTGTAAAAATGGCCATACTGCCAAAGTAATTTGTAGATTCAATGCTATCCTCATCAAGCTACTGTTGACTTTCTTCAAAGAATTAGAAAAAAATGACTTTAAATTTTATATGGAACCAAAAAAGGGCCCACATAGCAGAGATCATCCTAAGCAAAAAGGACAAAGCTGGAGGCATCATGCTACCTGATTTCAAACTATACTACAAGACTATAGTAACCAAAATATTTCAGGACATAAGCATAATGAGCAAAGACTTCACGACTAAAACACCAAAAGCAATGGCAACAAAAGTCGAAATTGACAAATGGGATCTAATTAAACTTAAGAGCTTCTGTACAGCAAAAGAAAATATCATCAGAGTGAACACACAACCTACAGGAGAAAAGTTTTGCAATCTATCCATCTAACAAAGGGTTACTATCTAGAATCTACAAAGATCTTAAACAAATTTACAAGAAAAAAAGAAACAACCCCATCAAAAAGTGGATGAAGGATATGAACAGACACTTCTCAAAAGAAGATATTTATGTAGTCAACAAATATATGAAAAAAGCTCACACCACTGGTCATGAGAGAAATGCAAATAAAAACCACATTGATATACCATCTCACGCCAGTTAGAATGGTGATCATTAAAAAGTCAGGAAACAACAGATGCTGGAGAGGATGTGGAGAAATAGGAACACTTTTAAATTGTTGGTGGGAGTGTAAATTAGTTCAACTATTGTGAAAGACAGTGTGATGATTCCTCAAGAATCTAGAAATAGAAATACCATTTGTCCCAACAATCTCATTACTGTGTATATACCCAAAGGATTATGAATCATTCTACTATAAAGACACATGCACATGTATGTTTATTGCAGCACTGTTCACAATGGCAAAGACTTGGAACCAACTCAAATGCCGATCAGCGATAGACCGGATAAAGCAAATGGTGCACATACACCATGGAATACAATGCAGCCATAGAAAAGGATGAGGTCATGTCCTTTGCAGGGACATGGATGAAGCTGGAAACCATCATTCTCAGCAAACTAACACAAGAGCAGAAAACCAGACACCACATGTTCTCACTCTTAAGTGGGAGTTGAACCATGAGGACACATGGACACAGGGAGGGGAACATTACACACCTGGGTCTGTTGGGAGGTGGGGGGCTAGAGGAGGGATAGCATTAGAAGAAATACCTAATGTAGATGATGGATTGATGGGTGCAGCAAGCCACTATGGCACGTGAATATCTATGTAACAAACCTGCACATTCTGTACATGTACCCCAGAACTTAAAGTATAATATTAAAACAAATAGAAACTCAAATCGGCAAGGAAAAAAAAATCCATTTAAAAGTGGCTAAGAACATGAAAAGACAATTCTAAACAGAAGATATACAAATGGCCAACAAACATGAAAAAATGCTCAACATCACTAATAATCAAAACCACCATCCAATATCACCTTACTCCTCCAAGAATGACCATAATCAAAAAATCAAAAAATAATAGATGTTGACATAGATGCAGTGAAAAGGGAACACTTTTACACTGTTAGTAGGAATGTAAACTAGGACAACCACTATGGAAAACAGTATAGATACTCCTTAAAGAAATAAAAGTATATTTACCATTTGATCCAGCAATCTCACTCCTGGGTATCTACACAGAGGAAAAGAAGTCATTGTACAAAAAAGGTATTTGCACACGTATGTTTATGGCAGCACAATTTGCAACTGTAAAAGTATGGAACCAGTCCAGATGCCCATCAATAAACAAGTGGATGAAGAAAATGTGGTACACACACACACACACACACACAAACACACACAATGGAATACTACTCAACTATAAAAAAGGAATGAAATAATGGCATTTGCAGCCTCTGTTCGCAGCCATCCAGATGGAATTGGAGACCATTATTCTAAATGAAGTAACTCAGGAGTGGAAAACCAAACATGGCACGTTCTCACTTATAAATGGGAGCTAAGGTATAAGGACACAAAGTCATAAGAATGATACAATGTACTTTTGGGACTTGGGGCGGTGGTGAAAGCATGAGAGAGGGGAGAAGGATAAAATACTACACACTGGGTACAGTGTACACTCCTTGGATGATAGGTGCACCAAAATCTCAGAAATCACCACTATATAACTTATTTATGTAACAAAACAGCATCTGTTTCCTAAAAATCTGTTGTTGTTTTTTTTTAAGTATGTGTGAAAACAAAGATTTTCTATGTGGCTCACTAAGTGACACTATGATAACATTCACTTCTCATGAATGTGTCAGCAAGAGGTGCTTTTTAGGAAATATAACAATAAATCTATTTTTAAACTAAAAAAATTATTAACATGTATTCCATGATGCTGTTACGGAATTTTGGTAATGGTGTATCATAATTTTGATGCATTTTCGAGATTCCATTTGAAATTTTTAAAAATTTTAACATCTGTTTATCTTTATAATCAATATGTGTTTATATATTGTGTATTATGTTATAAAGTTTTGATATCGAATGTATGTTTCATTCTTAAAATGAGTCAGAAAGCTATTTTATACCATTTAGGACATTTGAAAAAACTGGTAGTATCTTCTGTTTAAGGATTAGATAGAAAGATAACACGAGATTAGAGCATTTTTTATTTTTATTGGAATACTTTTTTCCAAGCTCTTCATATTTGTTATCTTTTAACAATATATAATGGTAGTTTATATTTTGCTAGAAAACATCAACTTACTATGCAAAGTTAAATAAATTCCCATGGAATTGCAAATCTGCGTTCATATATACTGTCTCATTTCTAATAGCATTTAAAAAAAATTCTCAATTGTACTTATTCATGCCACTAGAGATTTATATGCTTTATCAGCTTTCACTCTCTCCCCTTCTTATGGGTACTTAGTGATTCTTTTCCTAATTTCTTTTCAAAAAGAAGTTTACTCTTCCTCCATAACTTATGAAAATGTATTATAGAAAATGATCTATTCATAAAGTAATTATAGAATTGTATGAAACTGATATAGACACACATCACTATATATTTTACATATAGCTAATTGGAGACAAAAGAGATCAATGGGAACAGGAATATGTGAGGAAGTCAGTCATGAATGATTTGGCTTAAAAGTTGAAAAAGAGAAAGAGAAGAAATAAGATTCCCAAAAGCGTGTGAGCTAACAGGTACTTACAAGAGGAGAGTTCCCAATTAGTTCATGACGGCATCAGCATTTATGTTAAAGGGAATTGAGCTCTTACCTGAAATAAAGAAAGGCTTCTTGGGAAGTCTTTTCAATTAAAATGAAAGGGCTGTTTTGGTATTCTGACCCTGATCCTCATTAAATCTTCACTTAGATTACTGGATCCAAGCAAATCCAGGCTAAAAAACAATGAAAATATAAAAAATGCCTGCTAGGTACAAGGTCATAAATGGTAGCTCACTATTTTGACAGTAACTCTAGCATTAAACCCACAAAGATTGTGGCCTATGATGCAGTTCTGCTTCAGCTGGACAAAGAACGTATGCCAAATTTGTAGGCCAAAAATTCAATGCAACAAAAATTTTCAGAGTAAATGTTTATTTGAGATAAAAGAAGGGAAAAGGAGAAAGCGATTTCCTTCTGTTGTTCCTTTTAAAAAAGAATAACATGTGAAGAGAATATAAAAGTAAGAACGCTCAGTGTTTTCAAGACAAGCATTTGTTTTACACAATGAGCCAGTGGACTTTGAATGTTCACAAAATAAAAAAATAACTAACTCTGACTTGAGTCTTCATTTGTATGACACGTTGCCTCAAATTATAGGATAAATGGTTTTCATTCAGGAGAGAGAACCCAAAGGAAGCATTTCTGTTTTTAAAGGGCTTTTTTGCCTTCATTCAGAGGGAAAAAGAAAATGCAAAATGAAAGGACCCTTGTATGTCATGTCAGCAGATATGTGATATTTCCAATTTTCTTTTCATGACCTCGCAGAAAAACATAGTCTCAAAAGTGCTGTTCAGTTGGAAAAAGAAATTGCCCAACAATTATAGATTAATTCAATATAAGGTGTGTGGTTTCTGGAAAATGCAGCAGCAACAGCAAAATATTCCACACTTTGCTACCATTTTAGTGAGTCATAAAGAGTTTCTTGAAGGGCTAGTGCTTTGTAATAAAAACTAATTTTTGCTAATGTATTCTCTAAATATAAGGCATTGTGTCATATTGGATTGCATACATTAGACCCAACTGCTCTCCTGTTGAAACTTTTATAATTCCAGAGACTTCCTGCAAGTTTTATGTATGTGAAAGCATTTGCTCATTACAAATTACAGGTCATTACAAACAAGTTTTTTTTTTTTGTTTTCTTCAGGAAGAGTAGTGTAAAAGGACGGCTATTGAAATGCAGAAGGAAAATATAGGGAAAAAGAGCAGTTGAAATGTTTGACTATTTTATTCATAAGATACTTAAATGAGAAAATCAAGAAGATTGAATTTTTCTGCCATAGCAATTTTTATTAATATTCACAGTAATTTATTGAGGCATAACTTATTTGCAATAAAATGCATAATCATAATTGTTCATCTTAACACTGCTTGCCAAATGCTTACACCAGCATAACCACCACTACTTTGTCAACAGAGAAAACATTGTATTCACATTGTACTGCAGAAATTTCTTGCCTTCTTTTTTCAACTTAATTCTCCTAAAAGAGAACCATTATTCTAACTTCTATCCTCATTGATTAGCTTTGCTTGTTCTTGCATTTTGTGTAAATGGCATCATACAATATGTGTTTGTTTTCTGCATCTGTCTTCTTTCACTTGACATGTTTTTAAGATTCATCTGTGGTATTGCATGTATTAGTAGTTTGTTCTCTGTTATTGGTATATGAATATTCTACAGTGTGTTTCTCCATTCCCCTGTTGATGGGCATTTGAATTGTTTCCAGTTTTTAGTTATAATGAATAGCATGCTTTGCATCATTTTATATAAACATTTTTGTGTGTGTATTAAATTATTTCTCTTGGCTAAAGCCAAGGAGGTCAGAAATAAACTTGCTGGGTCATTTGACCTGGGGATTTTTAAATATTTTATTATTGTTTTATTGAGACCAATTCTCAGTCTGTTGCCCAGGCTGGAGTGAAGTGGAGCAATCTCAGCTCACTGCAACCTCCGTCTCGAGGCTGAATCACTTGATTCAGTAGCTGGGATTACAGGTGTGTGCCATAACCCCCAGCTAATTTTTGTATTTTTAGTAGAGTCAGGGTTTCATCAAGTTGGCCAGGCTGATCTCAAATTCCTGACCTCAAGTTATCCACCTGGCTTAGCCTCCCAAAGAGCTGGGATTACAGGCATGAGTCACTGTGCCTGATTGATTTTTTTTTTATTTTAATTCTCAAAACTAAAGAAAAGTTTCAATTATAGTACAAATAAACTTTCTCCAGACCCATTGCTGACAAGATGCCTAACACCTTCAAATACTTTAATGTGTTTCTATATGCAAGAATATCGTTCTACAAAATAGTTACAATAATGAAAATGATATTGGTAATTTACTACCATCGAAAGGTCAGATCTTAATTCAAGATTTTTCAATTACTCTAATATTGTATTTTATAGAACAACAGTCATATCTAGAATCAAGGACTATGTCTATTATGTATTTTTTATGCCAACTTTTATCTGGAATCTTTCATAAGTATTTCGTTGACTTTCATGACTTTGACACTTTTGAAGATCATAAGCAAATTATTTTGTAGAATATTCTTTAAATTTAGGTTTTTTGAGTATTTATTACATTGATTTTTATCATAACTTATTTAACTAAAAGTAGATGTGATTTAAGAGGTCTGAGTTTAACCACACATTGGAAAAATTCCTGAAAATTAAACCATCAGATGTTGTAAGCAAGTACAGGCCAGTTCCAACATTTCATATCACAGAGGATTTCTCCAATTATTTGACCCTATGATGTTTCTTTTCTTTTTCCTTTTTCCTTTTTTTGAGACAGGGTCTCACTCTGTCACCCAAGATGGGGTGTTGTGGTGCGATCACATCTCACTGTAGCCATGATCTCCCAGGCTCAAGAGATCCTCCTGCCTTGGCCTTTTGTGTAGCTGGGACTACAGGAGCATGTTGCTATGCTGTACTAATTTATTTATTTATTTATTTATTTTGAGACATTGTTTCACTTTCTTGGCCAGGCTGACGTTCAGTAGCACCATCTTGGCTCACTGCAACCTCTGCCTCTTGGGTTCAAGTGATTCTTCTGCCTTAGCCTCCTGAGTAGCTGAGATTACAGGTGTGCACCACCATGCCCAGCTAATTTTTTGTATGTTTAGTAGAGATGGAATCACACCATGTTGGCCAACCTGGTCTCGAACTCCTGACCTCAGGTGATCTGCTGCCTCTGCCCGCAAAGTGCTGAAATTAAAAGTGTGAACCACTGTGCCTAGCCAACTAATTAAAAAAAAAATTTCTTTTGGTAGAGACCGGGTTTCATGATGTTGCTCAGGCTAGTCTCAAACTCAAGCCGTCTACCCGCCTCAGCCTCCCAAACCAGGACATGTTTCTTATTATAGTCTTATTAATATATCTAGATATATAGTTTGAGAAATTGTGAAAATTAGATAATATTTCCCAACTTAAATAAAATGCTAGCCTTATGGAAAATAAAACAAGCAAACCGTATATCAGTTTTGGACACAAATCATCACGTTACTAAATGATCCCAGATAAGCTACTGGACTTCTCTGAGACTAATATATAGGTGTATTTAAATCTAGACTCTTTATTCATAAATGGGCACCACTTCCTACTTGTTTTACAGAAAAATTGAGTTTTTGTTACGTGCTTCAATCCAGGCTCGGATCTGAGTTTATAAAGAAGAATATTACATAGATTGTACTTAAAATGAGCCTCAAACCTAATGAGAAAGCAAAGTCTATAATAAAAGGTGTTATCTATAACACAATTGAATTTGATAACGATTGCATAGAGACGGAAAGGAGACAACAATGGGACAAAGAACATGCACAAAATGCTTTTCTTTGCCCCTCTTGTTCTCATTATGTTGTACATATCACCGGTTTGTCTGGGTTCCTATAACTTTCAGGCAGCTCCGAATATTTTATATTTCCAGGTAAATTATCAGTGCCATTTTAAACATATACCCATCTTAGTTTGCTCAGTCAGTTATGACAAAATACCATAGACTGTGTGGTTTAAACAACAGACATTTATTTCTCACAATTCTAAATGTTGGCAAGTCCAAGATCAGGGTGTTCATGTAGTCAAGTTTTAGGGAGGGGACTATTCCTTGTTTACAGACTGCTATCTTCTCATTGTAGCTTCACATATTGAAGCAAGATACAGAGAGAACTCTAATCTCTTCCTCTTCTTATAAGGGCACTAATCTCCATCAGGAAGGCACCACCCTCATGACTCCATCTAACCTTAATTATATCTTAAAGGCCCCATCTTCAAATGTTATCACCTTGGAAGTTAAGACTTCAACACAAGCATTTTAGAGGGACATAATTCAGTCCATCAGAGTACCTAAAACCCACACTCCTTAACTTTGGCCTTGTTGATACCTATTCTCTAGGAGACAACAGATTCAGATACATTTCTTATTTTTTAGTTTTCATCTCCACAGTGATAAACCCTTGATTTTATTTTACAGCATTGACCTGTGTAAATAGTGTTGTTTTCATTTTAATGTAAATTGATGCCTCTTTCAGTTCTGGCTTACAAGAAAACAGGGAAGTCTGAACCTTGTTAGTCTTGAGGATGTCATGTTTTCTCTCTTCCTTTAACCAGATAGCAGAAAGACTTATACAAGCAATATTAAAAAGCCCACTTACGACTACAGCAGAAGGATAAAAAAGAATCTTAACTAACACACCACAAACCACGCTAGACCTGGTAAAAGATACAGGGCATAGAGATAACATTGCTCTGACTGTCTGGGAACGTACAATACAGTCAGCAATGACAGTATGTCCCACTTAAGATGGACAGGATTACAAGACAGAATTTAGTTAAGGGCAAATGCAGAAAACAAAGTGAGAGAGGTACAGAGTTCTGAGAAGTCAGCAAAGTGAGGAATTAAATCAGCCAGTTTGGAGAGATACTAGATCAGGGGAAACCTCTTATAGAGAGAGGATTTAAATGAATTTAAAAAGATGTATAGGAAGGGACAAGCGTAAAAAAGAAAAAAGGAAAACAAAGAGAAGCATTTCTGGCAGAATGAATACATCCAATCCATTCTTGGATATACAATGTCACATATAAGTAATGTAAACATCTCCCAGTCAGCTACAAGTACTTCCACATGAAAATATGTTGCAAAGATGCAGAATAAGTGACTGGCTAATGTATATGGTTCTAAAAAGAAAGAATTAAATAAGATTTTTATTTTATCTTTATGCTATATATTGTCTAACACTTTTGCGATGTTGACTGCAAATATACAACTCTATACAGTAAGAAAATATTAAATGTTGAGTAAACATAGACAAATAGAAGGGAACAACACATACTGGGGACTTTCAGTGGGTGGAGGCTGAGAGAAAGGAGAGGATCAGGAAAAATAACCAGTGGATACCAGGCTTAATACCTGGGTGATGAAATAATTCTACCACAAAACCCCATGACACATGTTTACCCGTGTAACAAACCTGTACTTGTATCCTTGAGCTTAAAAGTTACAAAAATTTGAATGTTTTTAAGCAAAACAGCCTAATCCTACCATAGAAGGATTAATCCACAGCAGTATAAAGAATGGACTTTAGCACAAGTCTGGAAGTTCACTGAGTTTTTGGATGGCTATTGCAACACTGCAGGTGAGAATGAGGATGGTAGGAGTGTGGAAGGAGAAGTAGGAATGGAAACAAGAGGTAAAGATTCCAAGCATGGCAAGATAGTGTGGACAGAACAGCAGAGGAGTAACTATCAGATGTCCAAGCATGGAGCCTGGGTCACTGGAAAGATACTGAAATCTTTAAATATGTTACTTGTAACAAACACGAAGACAGAGGAAGAAGAATGGCTTCCAGAATTGTTTTGAATGAACCAAGTTGGAATAGTTATAGTGCATCAACAGGTGGCCAATCCCAGCAAGAAATTGGAAAAGAAGAGGTAAAGTCAGGACTACATGTATTAATTTTCTCCTCTTCCCCACAGAATGAGAATTTTATTCATAGCATGGATGAGATTTTCAGAAGGTAATACAGAGAATGTCTAAAATTTAACAATCCAGGAAGATTTTCCATTGGAAGAAAGTGAGAATCAACTTAAAACTGCAAGCTGTTTCCTCTCCAAACATTTTCAGTTCCTTTTTGCTATTAGATTTCAGTATAAACCTCAAGCATCCTGACAGATCACTTGCTCTTGACCCATTAAAGCTACACCTAATCCCAGATGTTTAAAAACTCAAGCAGTCTCATTTATTTTATGGAAGATTAATGAATGGGGGTTAATTTCAGCAGTCTCTGAGGAATGGTATCCTCTTATTTATCTGACCAATAACACCCTTATTGGATATAGTGTCCACTAGTCTGTTAAAATATATCAAATACACCTAGTTTCTCTTTTTGTAGTTTTGGGTTGGACTAATCATAATATATCTTCCTATGCCACTATTGTGATATCTATCTATATTCTGTTTATACTATTGTTGCCATGTCTGTCTTATACACTCAAATACATGCAATACAACAGGCAAACTTACTTCAAAATGTCAAATGAATAATTTTGAAAATTTCTCAGGGACTTTATCTCTCTCTATATATAAGTATGTTAGTGTGGTGTGTGTGTGTAGCTCTTTGTATAGATAGATAGACAGACAGACAGACAGACAGACAGACAGAAAGACAGACAGATAGATAGAGTGCATATGTCTCTATTTCTCCTGATGATAGGTTTTCACCTGAATAAGCAGACTTTGGCATTCACAGTGGGACATATTTGAAGAATGTAAGGTCTTGCTTTTAATATTTTTATAACTGAGCGTGACATGGATGTCCTAAAAGGTTGTTTTTGTTTGTTTGGTTGTTTTTTTTGGTAGGCACATTGAACACTGCACTTCTATTACAAAGCAAAATGCACATAGAGATGGACACGGACAACATGACTAGGACAAAAACGTAATTTCATTAGCAGCATACCAGAATAGCAAGCTATTTTAAGTCCTCTGTAGTGGCTTCTGATGACTAGCACTGGTTCCTTCCAAATGTCACACCAAACATCTGCCGCTCAGATCCCTCTCCTCACCTTGTTCTGTAGTGCAGGGAACTGCCCTTCCCAGGTTCCCCTGCCTTCTGGTTTCTGAGTAATTTTGGTCAATGGGCAACCCATCACCATCTGGCAGGGTGGGAAGGAGAATGTCTCTCCCATCTTTCTCCACTTTGGGTTAACATTTCTAGCAGCAGCTGCTCATCTTTAGTGGTTCTGTGTCCCCATTGCCCAGGACTTCCTTCCATATATCCATCATGAATGCAGCTTCTGCTAAGTGGCCCAAGTTTTGGATTCTGGTAAGAATACATCATCTCTAGTCCCCCCAGGCTCAGTAGCAGTTTCATATGTTACTTAATCACTATTTCCTCACAGATCCCAGCCTGGGTTTTCCTTCTTCTATCACTCATATAATCAATTTCTTTCTGAAAAAAATTTTTTCAGTATGAAATGCCAAGAGTAGTTTCTGTATTTTGACTAGATCCTGACAGATACAAATGTCTTCCTTAGAATTTTTTACTCAGTCATCTGAGAGGTAGAAAGAAATTGAAATTAGTCTTTCTTTCCAAGTCAGTTGATACATAGTGAGAAGGCAGCATTTGACTTGGATTATAAGCCTAGATTCAGATTTTTTTATTCACTAAAATTTTTTTTTTCTGATCACAGAAAAGATATATAGTTATTGTTTATTATATTTCAGAAATAATAAAGTAAATAGCAAAAGCCACAGGTCGCATTTATGTATCACATAGTATGTATGGCTTTGTAGATGTTTGAAATGGTATTTATAGGAATGATTATATATGTATATGGCATAACAAATTGTTATTCAAGAAATATTTTCATTTAGCTATTCATTTTAGACATCTTTTAATCTCTTTTAATGAGTATATCCATTCACTCAGTAATTCATTCTACAAATATTTATTTGTTAGTTTCCTAGTAAATGCAGGTGTTATACCAGGTACTGCAAATAAAATAATAATCTGTGTAGCAAAATTCCTTCCCTTGAAGAGCTTATATTCTATTGTAGATAGATAAATAAACATATAAATAGGTAAATATACAGCATGTCAGATGGAAATGGGTGCTACAGAGAAAGATAAGCATGGTTAAGTTGGAGAGAGAGTATAGTCTGGAAAGAGAAGGTGACATTTGAATAGAGATTTGAGGGAAGTGCAGTAAGAAGAAGAGCAAATGGTTGTGGTCTGACTGGGGAGGAAGCAAGGATGTCACTTTGGCTGCATGAGAATGAGAGAGCAGAAGACTCACCAGAAGAAGACATAGGAAGGGGCTCGGGAATCCTTTGCATGGACAGGCTGTAATTTATCTCCACCATCTCTGCTGCTGCTGAGCTCTGAGGCTTATCATGTCCATGTTTGCTGGCCCGATTAGTGCTCCAATTAACTTCTTGGTAAATATCTTTATGTTCATGTGTAAAGATCTCTGTAGCATAAATACCCAAAATTGAATTACTGAGTTAAATATACATATTTTCCATTTAGAAAAATAAGGGGAAATTGATACATTATCTTGCAAACTGCTAAATCTGGATTCTTGGTGTAATAGGCAGAATAAGGGTCCTCGAATGATATCCTCATCCTAAAACTCAGAATTTATGATTGAGTTACAAATGTTGAGATGGAGAGATTTTCCTGGATTTTCTTGGTGGCCCAATATAATCACAAGGTGAGAAACAAAGGCAGGAAAATTCGTCCCAGAGTAATGTAATGTACAAAAGATTCCATGTAGTTGTGCAATTTTGAGTGAGTTTCTTAATCCTGAGTTCTAATTTGATTGCAC
The DNA here is from genome assembly GCF_030222135.1 of Aotus nancymaae. Lineage (NCBI taxonomy): Eukaryota > Metazoa > Chordata > Mammalia > Primates > Aotidae > Aotus > Aotus nancymaae. The sequence goes on along the minus strand of NW_026988417.1, from coordinate 13,627,958 downwards.
TGTGGTGTGAGAGACTGGTTGTTATGATTTCTGTTTTTTTGCATTTGCTGAGGAGTGATTTACTTCCAACTATGTGGTCAATTTTAGAGTAAGTGCAATGTGGTGCTGAAAAGAATGTATATTCTGTGGATTTGGGACGGAGAGTTCTGTAGATGTCTATTAGGTCCACTTTGTCCAGATCTGAGTTCAAGTCCTGAATATCCTCGTTAATTTTCTGTCTCATTGATCTGTCTAATATTGACAGTGGAGTGTTTAAGTCTCCTACTATTATTGTGTGGAGGTCTAGACTCTCACTCAAAACAGCACAACTACATGGAAACTGAACAACCTGCTCCTGAACGACTACTGGATAAATAATGAAATGAAGACAGAAATAAAGATGTTCTTCGAAACCAATGAGAAGGAAGACACACAACGTACCAGAATCTGTGGGACACATTTAAAGCAGTGTCTAGAGGGAAATTTATAGCACTAAATGCCCACACGAGAAGTGAGGAAAGATGTAAAATCAACACCCTAATGTCACAATTAAAAGAACTAGAGGAGCAAGATCAAACAAACTCAAAAGCTAGCAGAAGATAAGAAATAAGTAAGTTTAGAGCAGAACTGAAGGAGACAGAGACAGAAAAAAACCTTTCAAAAAAACCAATAAATCCAAGGGCTCGTTTTTTGAAAAGATCAACAAAATAGATAGACCACTAGCCAGACTAAGAAAAAAGAAAAGAGAGAACATTAGAGTAGATGCAATAAAAATAATAAAGGGATACCAGCACCAATTCCACAGATACAAACTACCATCAGAGATTACTACAAACACCTCTATGCACATAAACCAGTAAATCTAGAAAAATGAATACATTCCTGGACACTTACACCCTCCCAAGACTAAACCCGGAATAAGTTGAATCCCTGAATAAACCAATAACAAAGCCTGAAGTTGAGGCAGCAATTAATAGCCTACCAACCAAAAAAAAGTCCAGGACCAGATGGGTCACAGCTGAATTTTACCAGTAGTACAAAGAGGAGCTGGTACTATTCCCTCTGAAATTATTCCAAAAAATATAAAAAGAGGGAATCCTCCCTAACTCATTTTATGAAACCAACATCATCCTGATACCCAAATCTGGCAGAGACACAACTAAAAAAGACAATTTCAGGCCAATATCCATGATGAACATTGATGTGAAAATCTTCAATAATATGATGGCAAACCGAATCCAACAGCACATCAAAAAGCTTATCCATCACCATCAAGTTGGCTTAATCCCGGGGATGCAAGACTGGTTCAACATATGCAAATCTAAAAATGTAATCCATCACATAAACAGAAACAAAGGCAAAAACCACTTGATTATCTCAATAGATGCAGAGAAGGCCTCTGACCAGATTCAACAGTCCTTTATGCTAAAAATTCTCAATAAACTAGGTATCAATGGAATGTACCTCAAAATAATAAAAGCTATTTATGACAAACCCACAGCCAATATCATACTGAATGGACAAAAACTGGAAGCATTCCCATTGAAAACTGGGACAAGACAAGGGTGACCTCTCTCACCACTCCTAGTCAACATAGTATTGAAAGTTCTGGCCAGAGCAATCGGACAAGAAATAGAAATAAAGGGTATTCAATTAGGAAAAGAGGAAGTCAAATTGTCTCTATTTGCAAATGACATGATTGTATATTTAGAAGACCCATTGTCTCAGCCCAAAATCTCCGTAAACTGGTAAGCAACTTAAGCAAAGTTTCAGGATACACAATCAACGTGCAAAAATCACAAGCATTCCTATACACCAATAACAGACAAAGAGAGAGCCAAATCATAAGTGAACTCCCATTCACAATTGCTACAAAGAGAATAAGATACTTAGGAATACAACTAAAGAGCGATGTGAAGGACCTCTTCAAGAACTATAAACCACTGCTCAAGGAAATAAGAGAGGACACAAAGAGATGGAAGAACATTCCAGGCTCATGGTTAGGAAGAATCAATACCATGAAAATGGCCATACTCCCCAAAGTAATTTATGGATAGATTCAATGCTATCCCCATCAAGCTACTATTGACCTTCTTCTCTGAACTGGAAAAAACCACCTTGACTTCATATGGAACCAAAAGAGAGCCTGCATAGCCAAGACAATCCTAAGCAAAAAGAACAAAGCTGGAGGCATCACACTACTTGACTTCAAACCATACTACAAGGCTACAATAATCAAAACAGCATGATACTTCTACCAAAGCAGAGATATAGACAAATAGAACAGAACAGAGACCTTGGAAATAACACCACACATCTACAGCCATCTGATCTTTGACAAATCTGACGATAACAAGCAATGGGTAAAGGATTTCCTGTTTAATAATTGGTGTTCGGAAACTGGCTAGCCATGTGAAGAAAGTTGAAACTGGACCCATTCCTTACACCTTACACTTACACTAAAATTAACTCCAGATGGATTAAAGATTTAAACATAAGACCTAACACCATTAAAAACCCTAGAAGAAAAACCTAGGCAATACCATTGAGGACATAGGCATAGGCATGGACTTCATGACTAAAACAACAAAAGTAATGGCAACAAAAACTAAAATATACAAATGGGATCTCATTAAACTTAAGAGCTTCTGCACAGCAAAAGAAATTATTGTTAGAGGGAACTGGCAACCAACAGATGGGAAAAATTTTTTTGCAATCTACCTGACAAAGGACTAATGTCCAGAATCTCCTAAGAACTAAAGCAGATTTACAGGAAACAAACAAACCAACCCATCAAAAACTGGGCGAGGGATATGAACCAACATTTTTCAAAACAAGACATTTATTCAGCCAACAAACATATAAAAAATGCTTATCATCACTGGTCACTAGAGAAATGCAAATGAAAACCACATTGAGATACATCTCATACCAGCTGGAATGACGATCATTAAAAAATCTGTAGACAACAGATGCTGGAGAGGATGTTGAGAAATAAGAATGCTTTTACACTGTTGGTGGGATTGTAAATTAGTTCAACCATTGTGGAAGACAGGATGGTGATTCCTCAAGGATCTAGAAAGAGAAATGCCATTTGACCCAGCAATCCCATTACTGAGTATATACCAAAGGATTATAAATTGTTCTATTATAAAGACACATGCACACATATGTTCATTGTGGCATTGTTTACAATAGCAAAGACTTGAAAGCAACCCAAATGTCCATCAGTGATAGACTGCATAAAAAAAATGTGGCACATATACCTCATGGAATATTATGCAGCCATGAAAAAGGATGCATTCAAGCCCTTTGCAGGGATGTGGATGAAGCTGGAAATCATCATTCTCAGCAAACTGACATAAGAACAGAAAACCAAATACTGCATGTTCTTACTCATAGGTGGGTGTTGAGCAATGCGAACACATGGACACAGGGAGGAGAACATCATAAACCAGGGCCTGTTGGGGGGTGGAAGAGCTAGAGAAGGGATAGCAGGGGGTGGGGGCATTGGGGAGGGCTAACATTAGAAGAAATATCTAAGGTAGATGACAGGGAGATGGATGCAGCAAACCACCATGGCATGTGTATACCTATGTAATGATCCTGCATGATCTGCACATGTGCAGATTTTAAAGTATAAAAAAATTTAAAGTATAAAAATTGTATAGTATAAAATTTAATGTATAAATTTTTTAAAAAATGTTTTAATTTTATAATTTATATATAAATTTTTTAATTTTATAATTTTTTTTATACCCAGAATTTAAAGTATATAAAAGAGGAAAGATTCCATTGACCATTTTTTACTGGTCTTAAAAATAAAAAGGGGACCACACTGAAAGAATGTGGGCAGCTACTAGAATCCAGAAATGACAAGAAAACATATTCTCCCCTAAAACCACCGGGAATGAACTCAGGCTGCTGACCCCTTGATTTTAGCCCAGGGAGATTCATTTCAGACTCCTGAGCTCCAGACTGTGAGATAATAAATTTGTTTAAGCTATCAAGCTTGTGATATTTCCTTTTTCTTAAGGTCCACTTATAATACTTTTATTTTTTTTTAATTTCAAAAGTTTTGGGAAAACAGGTGGTGTTTTTTTGAATGAATAAGTTCTTCAGTGGTAATTTCTGAGATGTTGTTGCACCCATCACCTGAGCAGTATACACTTTACCCAATGTGTAGTCTTTTATTTCTCACCCCCTTCTACCCTTCTCCCTGAGTCCCCCAAATATATTGTATCGTTCTTATGCCTTTACACCCTCATAGCTTAGCTCCCATTTATAAATGAGAACCTATGATGTTTTGCTTTATATTCCTGAGTTACTTCACTTCGAATAATCTCCAATTTCATCCAGATTGCTGTGGATGCCATTATTTCATTCCATTTTATAGCTGAGTAGTATTCCATGGTATATATATGTCACACTTTCTTTATCCACATTAGTTGATTAAGAGCATTTGAGCTGGTTTCCTGTTTTTGCCATTGCAAATTCTGCTACTATAAACATGTGTGTGCAAGTGTCTTTTTCATATAATGACTTATTTTCCTCTGAGTAGATATCCAGTAGTGGGATTGCTGGATCAAATAAAATATCTACTTTTAGTTCTTTAAGGAATCTCCAAACTGTTTTCTATAGTGGTTGTACCAGTTTACATTCCCACCAGTGGTGTAAAAGTGTTTCCTCTTACCACATCCATGTCAACGTTATTTTTAATTTTTTAATTATGGCCATTCTTGCAGGAATAAAGTGGTATTTCATTGTGGTTTTGATTTGCATTTCCCTGATAATTAGTAATGTTGAACATTTTTTCATGTTTGTTGGCCATTTATATATCCTCTTTTCCTAATTGTCTACTCATGCGCTTAGCCCACTTTTTGATTGAACTGTTTTTTCTTGCTAATTTGTTTGAGTTACTTATAGAGTCTAGACATTAGTCTTTTGTTGGATGCAAAGTTTGTGTAAGTTTTCCCCTATTCATTGCCTGAGAAACCTGCCACTTTTTAATTGTAAGAGACCACGAACAGGTCCTTTAATGTCTCTGTGTCAGTATTTCCTCATTTTAAAAGTAGGAATAATTTTAATAGTACTCATTTAATAGTTTGTTTTTGTTTCTGTGCTTTTTTTTTGGCTTTTCTTTAGGATAAAATGAGTTAATGTATCAAAAAATACTTAGAGTGAAGACTATAATACAGAAAACTCCATATCATAGTTACCTATTTTTTATTATAATTATATAATGATTTCATTTTCATATTCTATAAAACCAAACAAATGCCAAGTTATTGGAGACATTTTAAAACTTTTTATTGTATTACTATGTGACATGGTAAATATACATGTATGCATATATATATGTAACTAATAATCTTTACCCTTCCTCTCTTTCTGTGTGTATACAGGTATATGTATACACACACATGCAAGGTATGTACAAATATAGATATTGGTATTGATATTAATATGTGAAAGTATTAGGCACTAAACATAGAATAATTCAAGCCCTTAAGAAATGTTACTTTGAGCCACCTCAGCTTTGAGGTAGAGTTCATACTGCAGTCAGTCTACTGAAGGCCAAGAATATTGCTTTCCTTTTTCTCTAAATTTTATCCAGAAAAAAAAAATAAAGAAAGAAAACACAGGAAAAACAGCAAACTTTAGTGAATCCTAAGAACTAATTTGTCTCACAAAAATAGCATCCTTTAGGGTGTGCTTTTCCTTCCTTTCATTGGAAACAGGGAATTTCCCTAAAAGAATCAGAATTGTTCTCTCGTCTTCTGTCATCAAGCTCTCAAAAGGCCTTTCCCCAGAACTGCAACTGGCCCTTCCCCAGAACTACTGTTTCCATTGTCCCTGGGTCTCCTAGATGCCAGCATGTAAGGTATTGACTTTAGGTCCTCATTGCAATGAATTGCTGGCTTAATGAAGGACAGAGAATTGTTGTTTTTTAGTCTGAATTGCAATAGTTTTAAAGAAGGTAAATATATCATGGGATTATTTATTATTAAAAAGTTTCCTTGATGAAAAATGCCAGCTGCCATCTTTTTCATGAATCTGGGCCTAACAGTTATGTTCTAGAATCTTCTGCTGAGAGAGGCCAGACATCCTGAAGAACATAGGACTGTTGAAAGCCTGCTGTGGAGGAAAGAGAACCAGGGGAGGATCCCAAATAACCAGAAGAGGGTCCAAGATTTGGCTACTTATAAACTATAACATGTTGGCGAAGCATTGACACTGTGGTAAAAGTGTGAAGAACACCTGCCCTGCTCTCCTGAAAAGGCTAGGGGTGGTAAGGTGAAGACCAAATAAAATTAGGTCAGTGTCCTACAGGAACAGGCTCTTCTTTCTCCACTGCATTCTGAGTTTTGTGAGGTTAATGACTTCATTTTCCTATTCCACTACTAAGCAAAGTGTCAGGAACATAATAAGAACTCAATCATGTGTTGATGACTGATTAAATTCATCACATAGATTTGCATTTTGAGTTATAAGGCACTGAGTAAGCATAATTATATTGTGTTTTTCATTAGTTTCCTACATATTTGCACCTGCTTGTCAGGAATACCACAACTTAAGAGTTTAAATGAATAATAGGGTTTTCTTTGCTGTAGACACTTTAGGAGACTCATCCAGAAGCTATTTGAGTATTGCTGGAAAGAGGATGCCCATTATGTCCCCAGCAATCTCTGGACTCAGAGGTCCCTTCCAGAAGGAACTGTCTGGTGCCTGTATTTGAGGTGTGACAGCATGCCATAGATCAGGTGTGTACTGTTTCTATATCTGGGCTCAACACATGAGAACATTTAACAGGTGCTATTGTGCATGGGTGATTTTTTAAAAATTCTACAGCTTTACTAAAACAGTTGAATTAGAAGCTATTAGAGGTGATAATGAATTTGACAGATCTTTGAACAACTGTTGAGGATTTTGAAAAGGAGGCAATCTAGTTTTCCAAGGACCAGCAGGTGGAAGAATTCCTTAGGGATAATCATTCACAGGCTTTTATCTAACCTGATGAACCATTTTTGGCTATTTTCCTTCATGTGCAAAATAAAATAGCTATTCATTTGAGTATGTTGTCCACATGCCTCAAAAAACTCCCACTATGTTGCTCAAGCTCTTCTTTAAAAAAATTTAAAATAAGAAATATCTTAGGTTTTTATTTTTTGATTATTCACTAGACTTAAAATGATCTCTTGGTCATGTTACAAGCCTCTAAACTTTCATTCCTAACTCCACTGCTCTTTCTCCCTTAAATCCCTTTTCAGCTCACTACAGATCTGTTCTTTCTACTACCAGGTGTGTTCCCACTACTTTTCTTAAGAACTATCTTTAAAATCCAAAGTCTAAGAAAAGTTTTTCTCTAATGTTTTCACTTCAGGGCCCATTGAAAATAATATCAACTTTGGGAGGCCGAGGCGGGCAAATCACAAGGTCAAGAGATCGAGACCATCCTGGTCAACATGGTGAAACCCCGTCTCTACTAAAAATACAAAAAATAGCCGGGGATGGTGGCACGTGTCTGTGGTCCCAGCTACTCGGGAGGCTGAGACAGAAGAATCGCTTGAACCCAGGAGGCAGAGGTTGCAGCCGAGATTGCATCACTGCACTTCAGCCTGGTGACAGAGCAAGACTCCATCTCAAAGAAAAAAAAAAAAAAGAAAGAAAAAAAGAAAAAAATATCAATATAGAACTCAGGAACATACAGATAAATTTGCCCCTGGCTAGAGGTAATCATCAACATTTGGTGCACTCAGTGGGCAACTCTGGACTATAGAATGCTTCACTTCCTCAGCATGAAATCCATGCTCTTTTCCACATCATTCCAAGTCATCATTCCAAGCCCTCTACTCTGCCAGGGCCTGGATTTACCTTCCTGTGTAAAACAACAAATAAGTTGTTTAAGTGTCAAAATACATGGAATTATGATTTTAAAACACTGGGCATGGGACAAGACAGGACATGGATCTCTGAAACATGCAAAACAAAGAGATGAGTACATAGTCTCCTCACCTTGCTAGTTTTTCAGGTCCAGGGTAGGAGAATGAAGATAGAGCTATGTGTACCCCTTGAGCGGAGGAGCAGAACTGAGAGTCCCAGGAAAGCACAAAGCTAGGGTTTGCAAGACAGACGACTAGAGAGGTGGAAGGTACAACCGAGAGCTCTGAAGAAACCATGAGAAGGTGTCCTGCAAATGTTCTGCTGAGTACTGAGAAGCAAATGCACATGAGGAAACTACCAAAGGCCAGGGAAAGAACCACCTTTTAGGATTAAATATAACAGTATCCTCAGCTAACGCAGTAATAGTGCCTGTTCTCACCAGGCAGATTGTAAAAACCCCAGGATTCAGTGAGCACTGGATAGAGTACAAAGGGTCTTGCTTCAATAATAACAATAATAAATTAACACTAGGCTCTGTGCTGCTAATTAGTGCTCCATGAATTAATAATTTTTTGAGTCTGGCTAGTAGGAAACAGACACTATTCCTCGTCCTTTATATTGGGTACCAGGTATGTACCCTCTAATTCTCTTGGATGGTACTTTCCCTGGCCTCAGTTAAATTGAATTTCAGAAGAAAGCTCAAGAGTATTTACAGAATGACAAAAATATTAATCACTTAAGAAGAGAAAATTCATTATGTGTGGCATTCAGTTAAAAATTACTAGGCATGCAAAAAAGAAAATATGATCCATAAACAGGAAAAAAGATAAGTCAATTTAAGCTGACTCAGAAGTAGCACGATATTGAAACCGGACATTAAATCAGTTATAAATAACATATTATTTATATTATTAAAATAATGTGTTTAGAACTCATTTCGTGTCCTCCTCTGCTTATGCAAAAAGTTAAATCAAGACACAAAAGATATTAATTAAAATTTAAACCTAACTTCCTGAGATAAAGAAAACTATGTGAGAAATTAAAAAAAATAATATATATATATATATATATATATATATATAAATGAATTGGACCAATTGCAGATTCAGCATTGTAGAAGAAAAGATTAATGAACACGAAGACATACCTATAGAAACTATCCAAAATAAAACACACGGAAAAAAATCAAAGAGAAGAATAAACAGCACAGTCTGAAATAGTATATAAATGAACACTGTGGCTGTGCTTCAATAAAATTTTATTTACAAAAAAATGGTTCACAGACCATAGTTTGCTGATTATCATTTTAGATGAAAGAAGAAATAAATGAGAAACTCATGCTCAGTCTTTTATGCTGACCTAAAAATTTAATGGGCCCCTGCTCCCTGCAAAATATTCTTATTTCTTAGGATGGCTCTTTATATAATAGGTGGCTAACAAATTAACATTTCTTTAGTGAATAAAAGTGCCACAAACTTTTGTTGCACGAACAAATGAAACAATTAATCAATCAATTTGAAGAAGTGCTCTAAAAAATAGCCCCAGAATTTCTTTCTTTGAAAAAATTGTTTGACCTTACTGTCTTCCTTTCCCTCAGAGGGTATAGTCTTGTCTGACATGTTTACATCTGGCCTAATGTTTTTATGGGGCAAGAAAATAGTTTCCAAGCACATTCTGCAATCAATATCTGGAAATGGAGAGAGAACTAGCTTTCCATTTAACTTGAATGAGGTAGATGCCCTTCATTTGAAGTTCATCAATGTGGTGAAGTCTTTCTTGGTGAAAACACAGGTGCTGTTTTTCCATAAATTATTTGGGCCTCTGTGGAGCCCAAGCAAAACAGAAACCACAGGGAGTTTACAAAATTGTTTTCTGTAATTGAAAATGCCACCTAAATGGAAAATGAAAAGGAGAAGCACCTGGCCAAATACAAGTTTCTGTGGAGAAAGGAGGGAGGAGCCAGAGCCAAGGAGGATTTTATTTCAGTTAGAAAGACACGTCTCTTCCCACGGGAAGATTATTTAATAAGATAGCAAACATCATATTATGGAATCATAAAAGTATAATATTTCATGCGTGAATGGCTTCTAAAGACCACCTATTCTAGACCAAACTTCATTCATGTTTGAACTCTGTATAGGGTATTCTACCCAATGGATAGTCACATTTGAGCACCTTAGAGATGACGTGCTTACTGCATCTCAGAAGTGATTCCATATTTATAAGACTTCCTTTTTCTTTTTAGTATCTGTAAAAGACTATCTTCACTTTATTTAAATCCATTTTCTGTTTCCCTATTATACACCCCAAAAATGGTGAGAAGTGGTAGAGAAAGATTTCAGAGGCAATCAAAACTAAAGGTCAGGCTTAGAAGAAAGAACCAGCAAGCAAGTTCATTTGACAATAGAACATTTGTTTTATTACTTGCAAGTTGTTTGAACCTGGCGTGCTCTAAAACTTTTTGACATTCAGTTTTCTCATTATGAAAAGATAGTATTAAGCTAGATCAATACTTCACAAAATTATAATGTGTTTAGTAATCACCTAGAGGGATTGTTAAAATTCAGACTATTAGGCCTCATACTTAGAGTTCCTGATTCAGTAGGTTGGGATGGGCAGTAGAATTTGCGTTTCTATCTTGTTCCCAGCTGATGCTAATGCTAGTCCGTGAAGTACACATGAGAATCACTGAGCTAGGTAATCCTAAAGGCAGTTCTTCCACATGTGTTTGAGAAGTACATGTTTGGTGAGATAGTCTCCAAATAAAAAGATGGTTAAATAGTTTTTGTAAGATGTTAATAATCCATCTACCTCTTAGAGGTTCAAAATTTCACATTGGCATGATATAGATAGTGAGAAAATCTTGAAGTAAAAGGAAAGAAAATTTGATTTTATTTACCTAACAGTCACAAACATTGTGATCATATTTAACATATTTGTTGATATTTCCTGACATTTGATCTTTGGATATTATTACTATGATGGAGTAAAGAGAGTTAACCTGAATTTCTTACAGGTTTTAAGTCTTATCAGTGCTGTATATTATGTGGAAAACAGTTGGAATTCAGAGGGTAAATATGTGGAAAGGAGAATACTCAATTCACAGTAGTTCTTGATCCTTCAGTCTTAAGTATTTTACCATACAGGCAGGGTCCAATCAGAAAGGAACAACCACACAGATATTTGAACATGATAAGTTCATCAACTATAAAGCATCATTGGAGCAATGAAGGATTGTCGACAAACAGAGTGAAGTCTAAAGTATGTAGAAATAGCTGATATAAGCAGCAGCCTAACCCTAGGTTTGAGATAGAGAGAGAGCCCAAAGGAGTAGCCTCTCGGGGCTGAGATGTCGACTTTCTCATAGAAGGGACAACCATCATTCACTAGATAACAGAGAACTCTCTCTGTGATGCCATGCTAGAGAAACTCTCTGGTAATTACTCTCCAAAACTTGTTAGAAAACTTCCCTGTATAGTCCTGGAGAAAGCTGTTCGTAGGTAGGTGTCTTACTGGAGACACTCAGACCAAAAGAAGAATGGTTGCGCTGGCAGTTGCTAGCTGCTGGGTGAAGTTGACCACCATGCATTATAGTAGCTGGGAAATGGAGAACCTGCACATTCTGTCAGAGCCAAGCATTGGAAAATTTTGGTGCTGCAGGATCCAGGAGTTGGATAAGCTGAGTGCTCTACAAAATCCTGCCAGGGGAGCTTATCAGAACCAGGAAATTCTCTTCCTCCTGCAGTGCCGTCTATTTAAATGCTTAGCACTGGGCCAGGTAGTATAAAAGAAATATTCACCAGGCCCATCTCTAGTTTTATAGATCAGGCAATGGAGATTACATTAAGAGCTGAGAAGCAATAAATTGATCATTGGCACCTGTGTCTTGCTCTGGTGTATATAAGCTTTTAGACACTCTATTCGACAACTAACTCATTTACTAAGAGTCAAATATTGTTCTAGGCACTTTTTATGATACATTTTTTTAGTGACCCTTATCCACAAAATTTCAGAGTTTAATGAGGAGAGACACATCTGTACAGCTAAGTATAGTCATTCATGCCCATATACATTTGTTACACAAATATTTAAGGATTATTAATCATGAGCATGGCAATTTGTTGCATCGTAGGCACTGTCCTTGCCCATAAGAAAGCACTGTCCAAAGAATTAAACAAACAAGTAAACAGATACAACTCAAATACTGCTTAAGGTTTCAATACAATTAAATTCCAGCACCTTCACCAGAGATTATATTACCACTGTCACTGATGACTCTGAGTTCCTGATTCCAATAAATTTGATACATTAATACATCAGCTTCCTACCTGTTCTATATTTTATCAATTCAGATATGACCCTTTTTACAAAAACTACCATATAAGATCTCTGGAAATGGCAGACTTCACTGGATGTTAAATAAGACGAAGGAACAATGCACACAACAATGTAAATTCCCACGTCAGTCATCCTTGTTACTCAAAGTCCTTCTTCTGATCATGCTGCCACCAGAATTCCTCTTTACCTCATGTAGTGCCAGCTTTATACCATGTTCTGATTTGTTTCTCCTTCTTTGGCTTATTTTTCTCTCTCCTCACTTCCTCTAATACTAGCTCCAAGAAGTCTCACATTTTCTTGCTGTTTTAAGCTGGGCCAATTGAGATTTCTCTAACCCAAATTCACCCATCCATCTCAAAGATTTTACTATTGGAATGAATCTGGGTGGTCAACAGAATAAAAGTGCCATTCATGAGACAGTAGGCATCTCCTTCCCTGTAACAGTGATTCTTTAGGAAGTGGACTCTGAGACAGAGTTCATTAAGAAAAATATTTATTATGGAGTGCCCTTGTGGTCAACACCTGTGGCAAGAAACAAAGGAAGTAGGATCAGGCAGAGGGAGAAGTTGAGTTGAGATGTAGGCTTTATAACCTCAAGTCAATGCACAGGAGGCTCTGGAGATAAAATAGCCTCTAATAATTTCCTCCCTTAGGCTGAATTAGCTGAATCGTCATAGACCCTGTTTCAACCAGCAATTATTGATAGATTACCCTGAGAAGAAGATGACTTTGAGCAAGATGGGTCTCTTGAGACAAGACGTGAAGGTTCTCACGCCTGAAGGCTATCCCTAGAGGGACATTTTGGCGGTTGATCAGTATTTCTTCTGTAGTTCATCCCTTGTGCTACTCACATCCACCTTTTTATATTCATTTGGGTATAACACCTTCTAGGTTCCTGAAAGGTAAATTAAAAGAGGAATGTTAGTGAGAAAAGCTCCAATTTTTGCCATGCAGTTAGTCTTAGCACCACAGATGAAACTCATTATCTCCACCCTCCATGATTTGACCTGTATCACATTTACCTGTAGCTCTCATCTATACTGATCTCGGAGGCTTACCTATGGCAAAGCCCAGGCCCTCCTCTGAAGGAATATAAGCCCCATAGTTTCTTACGATGCTCTTTTCAGGCCAGAATTTTGGTACCTGTGCATTTGCCAATACCACTGGGCTAGTGGACCACATGGGCACCAAACATATTCCAATTTAGCTTTAGAAAATGAGTCTTCTTTTTCCCTGTGATTCCTAGACAGTAAGACCTAGAGTACCCAGGAATATTCATAGCTACAAATATAACCCTTGCTTTGGCCCCTTATGGGAATGTTCCCCTTTTGAAGATGAGGACTTGTAATACTGAACAGCATAGCTTTGCAAGTACAGGAAGCTCAAATTCTCTGAGTGGGTCATTGGGAATGATAATAACAGGACCATACCTGCTTCCATCTCTCAGTTCCTGGCCCTATGTGTTATTCCTACTGAGGGCACGGTGTCATATAAAGGTCTTTGATTCAAGATATGCCCACAGAAATCTCTAAAAATGTATTCAAAGACCTCTAGTATGTCTTCATCTCACACAGGGTACAATCCAGCAACCTCACCATGACCTAAGTTTAGCTCCCTGTTCTCTCTCTGACTTCATCTGCTACTACTTTCTTCTTTTAGAGATTCCTGTTCCAACTACCCTGGTTTCTTGATGTTCCTGAATTATTCTAGACATACTCTATCTCAAAGACTTAGTATTTTCTGTCTGAAATGTCATTCTTTTGATACCTTCTGCTTCATCCCTTCACCTATCTCTGGTACTTCTTCAAATGTCTTCCTCCCAGTGAGGCTTTCTTTATTTTTTCCTATTTTTAAAGTTTATATTCCCTGGACCCTGAGGACTTTATATTCTCTTGCTCCTTTTTTTCTACCTTTTTCCACATACTAATCACCGTATAACACCTTATACATTTATTTATCTATCTCACGCTACTAGTATGTGCACTCCATAAAGGCAGGTGAGCGTTTGTATATTTGCTTTGTTTTACTTTTGTCTGTTTTGTTTGTTACTATTTCTTCAGTGCTTAGAACAGTGCCTAGTACATAGTAGATGATCAGAAAAAATTGTTTAATAAATAAACACAAATGGAAAGTTTTATTATCATTATCATTGCTCATTTATGCATATTAGAGTAAGAAGATAACCAGGTCTGTAGAAACACAGACTAAAAAGGATCAGCTGGATATGAACATGAGGCACAAGATTTGGAGAGGTGTCAAAGGACTATATTCCTTCAGCCTTTTTTTCTCAAGATTGTCTGTATTCAATTATATGTTAAAGGAACAAAATAAAAACTATGAAACTAAGAGTGATGCTGAATTTTCAGTAGCTTCTGCTTGACTTTGGCTTAGAATTACAGCTTGTTAGAGCCTGAAGGAATTGTAGAAGGACAAAGTGATTTAAGAAAGAACAGCATCTAATTTTTATTAGTGGTGCCTCCCCACAAAAACCAAGGACAGCTATTTAACTTGGATTTCAAAAATCTTAGTCTTTGAGTCAGAGGCTGATACTGAAAAATTTGAGAAGTTTTGAGTGTTACAGATTCTACTCAAGCAAACAAAGTTCAGATGTCCCAGCTTGAGTGATACTGTGGCTCATTTTATTCCTGTATTGCTACTAAATCAATACAATGCATATGTGCAAACATCCATTTTCTGAGTAATTAAAAAATATGTCATTGGCCTCTAAAATGTGCCAGGTATTATGCAAAGTACTACAAACACACACAAAAATACGTGATAAAATCTAAGTCCTTGAAGGACTCAAGCATCGGAGGTAGCAACCAATAATCAGTGGCCCCACCACGAGATTAGTGTTAATCAAATTTGTACGAGGATGGTATACATGGGACTGTAGGGAGACAAGAGAAGTGAGTTAGAAAAGGCATTTCATAGATGATGATTTCAGAGCTCTACCCTGAAAGGTAAGTATGGCTTTCCATGGTTGGAATAAAAAGGGATTTGTTTCTTGGCAGAGGAGATTATACATATGTTGAAAAGAAACTGACTAATGATGAAAGCCTGACAGTGTATGCTGTACTTCATGCAAGTGTATGCTATGTTGAGTGAGTAGCAAATTAATAACGATGCTAATAGCAGCAAACAATTTTATAGCACCCAGTAGACACTAGAAACTCTTGTAAGCACTTTATAGCGATATTATGTTTGATATTCCTTATAGTCCTATAATGTAGATACTATTATTATATCAATTTTACAGTTGAAGTAGGTTGGTCCAAGTTCTTCAAAAAGCAAATGTTGAGACACGGTTAGATATGCAAAAGATTTATCGGGGAAAATACCTGTGAGGGAGAATGAAGTGGGATCCAGCAGAGGCCAGGAGAGCTGTCAGACCACAGTGCAGGCCTAATCTTTGTGAAGGAGTAAGAAAAGGAGGAATTGTTGAGTGGAAGATTTTAAAATTGCAATACAGTCAGAGGAAGTTCCAAAAGGTCAATAGGAAATCCTCATGCCAAGGATGAGTGACTTTTATAAGGTGTGTGACAGCTATGAGAGAAGTCCTGTGATTCCCAGGAAGGGGTCTATTGTAGTATCTCTGCAGTTTTTTTTTTTTTTTTTTTTTTTTTTTTTGAGACGGAGTTTCACTCTCGTTACCCAGGCTGGAGTGCAATGGCGCGATCTTGGCTCACCGCAACCTCCGCCTCCTGGGTTCAGGCAATTCTCCCGCCTCAGCCTCCTGAGTAGCTGGGATTACAGGCACGCGCCACCATGCCCAGCTAATTTTTTTGTATTAGTAGAGACGGGGTTTCACAATGTTGACCAGGATGGTCTCGATCTCTTGACCTCGTGATCCACCCGCCTCGGCCTCCCAAAGTGCTGGGATTACAGGCTTGAGCCACCGCGCCCGGCCATCTCTGCAGTTTTTTAGTGGTTTCCTGGAGAAGCCTGAGGGAGGCATGGCCTCAGCATGAATGTGGTGGTGTATTTCAGACGGCAACATCTGAGGCCATTGGTCCATTCAATGTTTCCTGCAGTCAGAGATCTGAGAGGTGCATGCTCATGGTCACCACATGAAGAAATTGAGGAACTGAGAGATAATTCCACTGGGCTCACAAAGACACTAAGTGGCATTTCCCAACCAATTTGTTTCCAAAGCCATGCTTAAAGTATGGCACACCTTAGAGCCAGGATGAAGTCATATTAGATTTCAATTTAAAAATACTTATTCTGGTAACTAAGTGAGAGATGGAATAACACAATGAAAATAAATTGAAATTGGAAAGACCAGAAAGAAGGCTGATGCCATCTTCCAGAAAATAAAATTAGAAAATCTAAATTAAAAAGGACTGCAGCAGAGAGTGGGAGGATTTCAAAGCGATTTAATCAGTAGAATCAATAGGGCTTGGTTACTGACAGGCTGTGAAAGAGGGGATAGAGTGAAAAACATCATAGTTGTTTCTACCATTAAGAAGTGAAAACTATTTGCAGAAAGTGAGAATATAATAGTGGTTTAGCAAGAAAAAAGTGAATTCTGCTTTGGATATGTTGATCTTGAGAAGTTTTTACATACCAAAGACTTTGCTAGGCATGGTGAAACTTCTAAATAAATACAAAGCTTAACTTTGCCCTTTGCTAAATTTGTATTATTTGCATTACTTTGTATAATTTAAAAATTAACACTGGTGGTAGGTATGTTTATAAGAGTAATCATCTTGTTGGCGCTGAGATAGATACCCATTAAGGTGGGGCAAGTCTTCCAAGATCATATGGTTTATGAATGACAGGGTCCATGTCAATTACAGCTGCCATGCCTTGACTTCTGCACAAAGATTATTCCTTTGGGTGGAAGAACACAGAAATGAAAATACATTTAGAAACTAAATTCAGACTTTAAAGAACAGACCAAAAGATTACGTTTCATCCAATGAGGAGATTTGCAACTTACATCAAATCGCATATCAGAGTTTACAGGCTCTTCCACACACTTCCAAATAAATCTTAATGATTAGCCTGTGAGATAAGAAACACACCTATTTTACAGACAGTGACACTAAACTTGATGATGTAGGTAACTTACCCAAGTTGACATGGATTCTCTTTCAAGGAGCCAAGTGATATGATGCCAAGTCTGCAGGCTCCATGTTCAGCAGGTGAATTATGAAAAGTTCTTAATTTAGAAGTGAGAAAACCATAGTAGTACCTGAGGAAGACTTATCTGGTTTCCAAGAATAGAAAAAACTGGCAAGCAGGAAAGCCAAAGACGAAGGTGAGTAGGGTAAAGACTGGCATGTACTTATAGTATGTACACAAGTTTATAAATATAATGAAACTGCCAGCCTTACTCAAAACAGCATAAAAAACAAAGCACAGACATGTCCCAACCTGACTTATTAAACTTGGCAGGTGATTCACATTTGCTTGGCAGGATTGCAGCTCACAAAGAAGGTGTGTGACTTTTATAAGTCTATTTTTACACTGACTTGATGAAGGCTGAAGTCTTAGCATCAGTCACAGACATCAAAGTTCAGCTTTCTGGATAGAACAGTAGGAGCCATAGAAACAGAATCTCAAGGTGACTATCAAAGGACAGATTCAATTTTTCTCCAAGAAAATACTTATGTTTATATATAATAAAAACAGATGGTAAGCAAGGAAGGAAGAAGGCAAAACCAGTGAGGGGAGATATGAGAAGGAAAAAACTCATGATGTTCAAAGCTGATTGCAGGATTTTTTTTCAGGAGGAAAAAAAAACTGTCTTACACAAGAGCTCACCTTAATAGACATGTTTGGTGACAAAGTCAAAATGTGCCAGAGTGACTCAGAGATCATTAAACTGTCTCATATCACAGCTGTGGAAGAATCCTCGTATTAAAGAGGTGTTCTATAAGAAAGGAGGTACCATGGTCTAGAGAGAAAAGAAGATGAAAGTTTAAAGCCAGGGAACAAAAAAAAAATTAAAAAAGAAAGTAGGAATTGAGAATTAACTACAGCAGGTAGTTAATAAGTAGTAAGTAGTTAATAATCAAATAGTAAGTAATTCTGCTATTTAAAAGCGCTCTCGATTATAATTGATATTTGATTATGAGTTGTGCTTTCTTTCTTTTTACCTCACATCTGCCACTGCATCCAGCTCTCTTGTAAAATTTTCCTCCGTGTGAATGCCTTCTGTGAATGGTGTCTGGGAGGAAATGTAGGCAAAGGAGGAGTGTTCTGTGACTAAGGCAGATTGGAACAAAGAGGGGCAATAGACTAGAGAGGAGAGACAGAAAGAAGAATAAGGAATCCATGGGAGACATAGCAATGAGCAGTGAGCAAACATGGGCCTTAGGACTTGCAGAAATCTTGGGGATGGTATAGATTTCAGGAGACAATACAACAGCATTTGAGTCAATCCTGTTTTCTCTTAAAGGACTATGGAGCCCAGCTGATGATGAACAGGGTGTTCTCCCCTGTTCCTGTGGTATCTTCCCTACTAACTTGGCGATTATTATGGCAAAGAAAAACAGCCACCATTTTATGAAAACTTCCTAGAAGCAGAATATAGTGTCTCACTGTGTGACCTTGGACAAAATATCTAACCACATTTAGCCTCATTTTTTCCTAATTTGTAAAATTGGCATAATAATAGGTAATAATACTTATGCAATAAAAGGTGATTATTTTTATTATTGCTCTGTACTCATTGATCTTTGGGTTATGTATAGCCTTAGCACCTTTTGATTATACTTTCCCTATTACGTTAAACACAACTGTGTTCTCTTAAGTTCTGTTACATACAGGAATTGATCCCGTTACTCTTAGAATCATCCTAGAATTACCCTCTCTTTCCTCACTCCACATGCTGTCACATCCAATCAGTGAATCCAAGTGAATCTAGCTGAAAACTTTTGCAAAATCAGTTTGCTTCACTCTGTCTCCACTCCAGACACTCTTGTCTCAACTACTCTCACCTGAGTGCTGGCATTTCTCTCCTTGCTGTCCTCCCATCTTTCTACTGCATTCCCTTCTCCACGTGGCAGCCCAGTGGTCTTTATAAGAGGTAAATTGGTTGGATGCTGTGGCTCATGCCTATAATCCCAGCACTTTGGGAGATCGAGGTGGGTGGATCATGAAGTCAGGAGTTCAAGACCAGCCTGTACAACATGGCGAAAGCCCATCTCTACTAAAATCACAAAAATTAGCCAGGTATGTTGGCGGGTGCCTATAATCCCAGCTACTTGAGAAGCTGAGGCAGGTGAATTGCTTGAACCTGGGAGGCGGAGGTTGCAATAAGCCTAGATTATGCCACTTTACTCCAGCCTAGGTGACA
Organism: Aotus nancymaae; assembly: GCF_030222135.1. Taxonomy (NCBI): domain Eukaryota; kingdom Metazoa; phylum Chordata; class Mammalia; order Primates; family Aotidae; genus Aotus; species Aotus nancymaae. Next base: position 13,608,448 of record NW_026988417.1, on the reverse strand, counting down.
GAGCAAGACTACGTCTTGAAAAACAAATAAAAAAATTTAAAAAGTACAAAGTAAATCAGGCCATGCCATGCTTCCGTCTAAGACCTGTCCATGGCTTTCTGTCATGACTGAAAAAAACTTTAACCTTTTTACTATGACTTATCAGGCTCTACTTAATGATTGTGTACCTAAACTTATCTCTCTTCCTCTTCCCACTCTGTCCTGATCACACAGGTCTTTTTCTCATCTCTTCTCCAGGGCCTCTTCTTCCGCCTCATCATCCTCTTCTTCCTTCTTCTTCTCCTTTTCTTTTCTTTTTTTATTTTCCTGGAATAATGCAGCTTGATCTTTCTTGGAGCCTTTGCATATTCTGTTTCCTTTTGTGAGAGGCTCTACCCTGGTACTGTCTCATGGCTGGTGAATTTGTGACATTCTGAACTCAGTGTCTGATCTCAAAGCCCACCTCTTCAAAGAGCCATTCTTTTTCTTTTAATTTATTGTGGTAAGAACACTTAACATGAGATCTACCCTCTTAAAGTTTTTAAAGTGTCTAATACATTATTATTAGCAATAGGTACAATGTTATACAACAGATCTCTAGAGCTTAAATACTTATCTTGATTGACTAAAACTTTATGCCCATACTGCCCAAAGTAATTTACAGATTCAACGCTATCCCCATCAAGCTACCAATGACCTTCTTCACAGAACTGGAAAAAACCACCTTAAACTTCATATGGAATCAAAAGAGAGCCCACATAGCCAAGTCAATTCTAAGCAAAAAGAACAAAGCAGGAGGCATCACACTACCGGACTTCAAAGTCTACTACAAGGCTACGGTAATCAAAACAGCATGGTACTGGTACCAAAACAGAGATATAGACCAATGGAACAGAACAGAGGTGTCGGAGGCGACACAACATATCTACAACCACCCGATCTTTGACAAACCTGATAAAAACAAGCAATGGGGAAAGGATTCCCTGTTCAATAAGTGGTGTTGGGAAAACTGGCTAACCATATGCAGAAAGCAGAAACTCGACCCCTTCCTGACACCTTACACTAAAATTGTCTCCAGATGGATTAAAGACTTAAACATAAGGCCTAACACCATAAAAACACTAGAAGGAAACCTAGGCAAAACCATTCAGGACATAGGCGTAGGCAAGGACTTTATGACCAAAACACCAAAAGCATTGGCAACAAAAGCCAAAATAGACAAATGGGACCTGATCAAACTCCACAGCTTCTGCATGGCAAAAGAAACAGTCAATAGAGTGAATCGGCAACCAACAGAATGGGAAAAAATTTTTGCAGCCTACCCGTCTGACAAAGGGCTGATATCCAGAATTTACAACGAGCTAAAACAGATTTACAAGAAAAAAACAAACAAGCCCATTCAAAAATGGGCGAAGGATATGAACAGATACTTTACAAAAGAAGACATACAAGAGGCCAACAAACATATGAAAAAATGCTCATCATCACTGGTCATTAGAGAAATGCAAATCAAAACTACATTGAGATATCATCTCACGCCAGTTAGAATGGCGATCATTAAAAAATCTGGAGAAAATAGATGCTGGAGAGGATGTGGAGAAATAGGAACACTTTTACACTGTTGGTGGGAGTGTAAATTAGTTCAACCATTGTGGAAGACAGTGTGGCAATTCCTCAAGGACCTAGAAATAGAAATTCCATTTGACCCAGCAATCCCATTACTGGGCATATATCCAAAGGATTATAAATCATTCTACTATAAGGACACATGCACACGAATGTTCATTGCAGCACAGTTTACAATGGCAAAGACCTGGAACCAACCCAAATGCCCATCGATGATAGACTGGACAGGAAAAATGTGGCACATATACACCATGGAATATTATGCAGCCATTAAAAATGAGGAGTTTGCGTCCTTTGTAGGGACATGGATGAACCTGGAAACCATCATTCTCAGCAAACTGACACAAGAACACAAAACCAGACACCACATGTTCTCACTCATAGGAGGGTGTTGAACAAGGAGAACACATGGACACAGGGAGGGGAGCACTATACACGGGGGTCTGTTGCGGGGGAGTGGGGGGGACAGCGGGGGGGGGGGAGTTGGGGAGGGATAGCATGGGGAGAAATGCCAGATATGGGTGAGGGGGAGGGAGGCAGCAAATCACACTGCCATGAATGCACCTATGCAACAACTTTGCATGTTTTTCACATGTACCCCAAAACCTAAAATGCAATAAAAAAAAAAACAAACAAACAAACAAAAAAAAAACCTTTATGCCCATTGATTAGAAATAATCCATTTTCCCTTCCTCTAGCCCCTGGCAACTCCATTGCTTTCTTTGATACTATAATGACTATTTAGGTACTTTATATAAATGGAATTATGTAGTATTTGTCCTTTTGTGACTGGATTATTTCACTTAGCATAATGTCCTCGTGATTCATCCATGTTATCACATATTACAGAATTCCCTTCTCTTTTAAAGCTAAATAGTATTCCATTGTATGCACATACTACTTTTTATTTATCCATTCATCAATAGACATGTTGATTGTTCCCACATATTGTTATTGTAATGAGCATAGGGACACTTTGATATAATACTTCTTTGATATACTGATTTCAATTACTTTAGATAAATACCAAAAAATTGGATTGTTAGATCATTTGCTAGTTCTTTTTTAATTTTTTAAGAAACCTTCATATTGTTTCCCAGAGTGACTGCACTGTGTTGCATTGCCACCAAAAACGTTCAAGGGCTCCAATTTACCCACATACTTACCAACACTTTTTTTTTTTAATGGCCATTCTGACAGGTATAAGGTGATATTTCGTTGTGATTTTGATTTGCATGTCCCTGCTAATGTGTGATATTGAGTATTTTTTCACATACCTTTTGTACATTTACATGTACTTTTTGGAAAAATGTTTATTTAAGCCTTTAGCTCAGTTTTAATTGGATTAATAGGTTTTTTGCGGTTATTTGTTGAGATTTATTTCACTGTCAAGTTGTAGGAATTCTTGATATATTTTGGAGCTTCACCCATTGTCAGATATGTGGTTTGCAAAAATGTTTTGCCATTCTATTATTATTTGCCTTTTCACTGTGTTGATTTTTTTCTTTGTTTTGCAGAAGCTTCTTAGTTTGATGTAGTCCGATTTATTTTTCTTTTTATTGATTACGATTTTGGTGTATTTTCCATGAAATCATTGCCAAGACCAATGTCATGAAGCTTTTCCCTGTGTTTTCTTCTAGGAGTTTTAAGGTTTCCAGTCTTGCATTTAAGTCTTTAATCCAGTTTGAGTTGATTTTTGTGTACAGTGTAAGGCAAGAATCCAATTTCATTCTCTTACATGTGTATGCTCAGTTCTCTCAACATCATTCATTGAGTAGACTATCCTTTCCTCACAGTGTGTTCCTGGTATCCTTGTGGAAGATCAGTTGACCTTACATGTGCTCATATAGTTCTAGACTCTATTGTGTTCTATCAGTCCATATTTCCACCCAGGATTTCATTTTGCCCACTGTGTGCTGAGCAGAAGGGACCAGCCCAACCTGCTGTCCATTCTAGCCTGTACCACACTCATCAGAACTCCAAGACTGGTAAGACACAGAGCCAGTCTTTTGAGAGATCCTATGGAAAATGTTGGTGCTGAGTGTATGAATCGGTCCCTTCTCTCCCTCTGGGTAAAACTAGGAGATTGGAGTTTCTTTCTGATTGTATGATACTGTGCTTGGAACAGGATCTCTGGAGAGAGGATGCGCTAGATCTTTCCACCAGCTCCAGTGAGTCTGGCAGTGTGTTCTCCTGAAGTGCACGAGCTTTTCCATTACTTTCTGATTTCTAACAGAAGGAATCTCTGTGTTAATTGTGGCTGAACTGGTATGTTTGTGGGGAGGAAGAAGAATTCAAGGCTTTCTATTCCCCTAAGTTCCTGTCATCACTTTCCCACAGGCTCATTCTTGATTATTGAATCTAAAAACTCCATTTTTCCATCACTCTATAACATATCATCCTACTTTACTTTTTAGATCACTTGTCCCCATTTGAATATAGTTGTTTATGTATTTGTTTGATAATGTTTGTTGTCTATTTCTCTCCTGAAGTGCAATATCCATGACAGAAAGTATCTTAACTGTTTGGGTCAATTACCTGAATACCAAATTAGTTTTCAATAACCAATTAAACTACTAATTCTAAAGTTTTGAGAGTCACAGTCTTCCTTATGAATCTGTTATAAGCATTAATATCTTGCTACAGATAGTTGCATACATTTCTAAAATAAAATTTTAGAGAGTTCCTTGATTCCACATATAATTTTCATGCATATATGATAGCCTGGAAGGCAGAAATCAAGGAATAAAATACTGCAGAGCCTAGCTCAAGTCAGTCTGGCATAGAGAAGAGTGTGTGTATATATACTTATTAAATAAGTATATATTTTTAAATAAATATATATTAATATAATACATAAGTATACTTATATATAAATTCATATTTGAATACTTACATATATTCAGATAGAAATATATTCAGATATATTTCTATCTGAATATATTTCTATCTTAATATATGTATTTAAGTGTATATTTAATAAGTAATAAATATACTTATTAAGTAAATTTAATAAGTATATTAAATAAGTATATATAAATATAATACTTATTAAATATACTTTTTTAAGATTTATTTTATTATCTCAAAGTGTATATATATATTTATATATATATATATATTTACACACACACACACACACACAGAGGGAGACAGAAAGACAGAAAAGCAGCACAGGTAAAGATTAGAAAGCACTTCTAAAGCAGCACACAAATTTTACGTGTAAGGCAATTGAGGTCCAGAAGGGGAAACTAACTTATTAAATATCACGCAGATAATAAACTGCACTGCTAATAGTAGAACACAGTTCTCTTTGTTCATGACCCAGTGCTCATTCTCAGCACTAATAATATTATCCGTTTCCAGTTCTGAAAACTGAAAGAGTTGAATTAATGCCACTAATATTCGTTAGCACTGAAACACCCAAGTTATTTTTTCTGAATCAAAAGGCAACTGAAAGTTGCACTTTTTAAATTAGATCATGTATAATCTTCTCTAAATTTGAGAGCTATCTAAAATGAAGCAAGAAAATCAAGAATGGGATGGCCAAGGAAGTAGGGCACTGACTGTGGGTGCCTTACTCCATTTCAGAATTAAAGCAGCTCAAGTTCTAAACAATTTCTAAACTTTTTTTTTGTACGGAGAAATGGAATTTGTCTCTGGGGCTTATCATTTCTCCTGAGGCAAACTGAAACGAAGATACAGAGTTTCTTAACATAATACCAAACAAAAGCTGGAGAGTGATAGACTTGGACATTTTTTTCTGCTAGATTTTCATTCTGCCATAAAGTATCTTCAATTTGCTGAGAGGAAAACAAAGACAAAAACATGCAAAAGACAAATTTATTATGGGAACAATTAATTGAATTCAATGAGTTTACTAAACTTCTCTGAATCGAGGAACATAATTCTCTCCTTTGATCTGTGCGTGATTATAAGCATTTTACTGCAACTGTGACTTATAATTTAAAATTTGTTGTTTTTCCCCCCATCTCTTTACTCCTCTAATTAGAAAGTTTAACATCTCTATATCATCCCAGGTTACACATACAGATATATGTGGATATTACCAATAGAAAGGCAAATCATTATATTGATTTTCAAGTCTTTTCTTATAACAAGTTTCCTATTTCATCTTCTGTACCATCTATGTACTCATAGATGAGTATGTACTCATCTGTGATCATCCAGTGAGGTTATAAGAGTGCAAAGAACTAATGACCGTGTATTTTCCATGATTTTGTTCCAAATACATAATGATATTGTTTGGCTCTGTGCCATGTCCCCACCCAAATCTCACCACAAATTGTACTCCCATAATCCCCACATGTCAAAGGCAGGACTAGATGGAGGTAATTGGACCATGCTGTTCTTGTGATAGTGAGTGAGTTCTCAGGAGATCTGATGGTTTCATAAGCACCTGGCATTTCCCCTCCTTGCACTCACTCCATCCTGCCACCCTTTGAAGAATGTGCCTGCTTCTCCTTTGCCTTAGATTATAATTATAAATTTCCTGAGGCCTCCCCAGCAATGCAGAACTATGAGTAAATTAAACCTCTTTCCCTTATAAATTACCAGTCTTGGGTATTTCTTCATAGCACTGTGAGAACAGATTAATACACATCCTCCCTTAAAAATGTAAACTTGGAGGAGTTTACCCAAATTAGGGGTGGGGAAAGACTAATATGTTGGTTTGTAATATGCGATCTTACATATTTTAAATGGTATGTTCACAATAACAAAGACTTGGAACCAACCCAAACGCCCATCAATGATAGACTGGATAAAGAAAATGTGGCACCTATAGACCATGGAATGCTTCACAGCCATGAAAAAGAATGAGTTCATGTCCATTGCAGGGACATGGATGAAGCTGGAAACCATCATTGTGTTAGTCAGCAAACTAATACAAGAATAGAAGACCAAACACCACATGTTCTCACTCATAAGTGGGTGTTGAAAAATAAGAACACATGGATGCAGAGAGGGGAGCATCACACACAGGGGCCTGTCTTGGGGTGGGGAGGCTAAGGGGAGAGATAGCATTAAAAGAACTACCTAATGTAGATGACGGGTTGATGGGTGCAGCAAACCACCATGGTACATGTATGCCTAAGTAACAAACCTGCACATTCTGCACATGTATCCCAGAACTTAAAGTATAATAATAATAAAATGGTGGAAACTTTAATGACTCCATTTATTCAACCTACAGAATAAAATAAGAATTTGTTAGCATCACACGTTAGTGTTCTCCAGAGAAACAAAAGGAATTACACACACATACACATTCTACATACACAAACACACATGTATATCTTTTTACATATATATGAAGAAATTTATTATAAGGGATTGGCTTATGTAATTATTATAGTGGCTGAGAAGTCCCACTCTCTGCTCTCTGCAAGCTAGAGATTCAAGAAGGCTGGGGTTATAGCTTAAAGTCCTGAGAGCTGCAAAAATGATGGTGTTCATTCCAGTCTAGGTCAGAAGGCCTGAGAACTAGGAACACAGAGGGCAGGAGAAGATGAATGTCCTGGCTCAAGCAGTCAGGCAGAGTTAATTTACACCATTTCTCCACCTTTATGTTTTATTCAGGCCCCCAACAGACTAAATGATGCTTACTCATTGAGGAGGGCCATGTGGTTTATTTAATCTAGCAATGCAAATGCTAATCTCTTCTAGAAACACCCTCAGTGACATATCCAGAAATAGCGATCTGGGCATCTCCTGGCCTGGTCAAGTTGATATATAAGATTAGTTGTCACAGTACACATTAGATTAATCATAATACTCTTTAGGGTCCGGTTTTATTTTCCTGACTTTATAGTCTCATCCCCAACATTACAAGTGCCTTCCTCAAACCCCCAACCCTTAGTTTCAGCCATACTTAAAAACTTAAACATACATACAGTTATGTTATGAGTCTTTATACCTTCACACATGCTAGACTCTTTTTGGGATATTTTTCTTCATATCTACATTTAATCATTCTTAAATATCCAGATAAAGAGTTGTCTCCTCTGTAAAGCCTTCTTTGATGCTTACAAACAGTGTTCATGGCTGCTTCTTTTGTACTTCCCCATTATTGGATTTTTTACTGTTGCATTTATAGGCTCTGCAAGCTCACGCCTGCTATCCTGCACTTTCTTTACACATACAGTCATGTAATATCTTGACTAAGGTCAATGTTGATATCCTATTGATCTCTGTCGCCCCAGTGTATGATACACTATTAAAGGAGATCATAGAGCAAGGTAGTGCTGGGGAAATCATGATCATCTGGAGAAGAGGCAGGCGGCAAAGCTTCCAGTGGGTGCACCCTTGAAGGGTGAGTGTTCTGGGCCCCAGCAAAGCTTCCAAAAAACCCCTACTCTTTACAATGCTTCATGACCCACCAGTTACAAAGGTGGAAAGAAATAAAGAGAGAGAAAGCAGGAAGGAGTGTGGGAAAGGGAATGCCAGGACAAAAAACAATGAAGATAATTTTAAAAAAAGAATAAGAAAAGTGAGAGGGAAGAAATGAAAGAAGGAATAACAAAAAAAAAGACAAGGGGAGAAGAAAATCTAGTCAATACATGAAGATAAGTTTAATGAAGATTTATCTGTCTGAATAAATTTTATTTTTTTGTTTGTATTATTTACATATTTCAACATCCAAAAGAGGTGGTCACATGAAGGCAGTCAATGCTGATAATTTTTTGCATAACTTTATTCTTTCTTAGGTATTTTATACACATAAAACAGGCCTATATTTCCTTTCTCCATAATTTTTACACATAGACTAAATAGTAGTATACGACACATACATACTATTCTTTCGTTGTGTTCTTTTCACTTAAAACATACCTTCAAGTTCATTATCACTGCATAAAAACCTCTTTAATTGTAATGATTACTTAAATTCCATTGAATGGTTTTATGCCAAGTGATTTAACCAATATCTTACTGATGAGCACTTTTATTGTTTTCAATCTGCTGAAATGGAATAGTGTATGTCTGTGTATAAATACACACATGAATGTACACTCAAAATTTCATACATGTGGTGGCCTATCATCAAAGCATGAGGGCGTTTTGATTCAGGGGAATATGTTAAATAGTCACCAAGGATGAGGTACCATTTTACATTTCCGTTATTGCTGTGATGTGGAATTTTCCTATAGCTGTACTAAACAGTATGCTATCAAACTCTTGGCTCTTTGCCAGTCTTGCAGGTGAAAGACAGTATCTCACTTGACTATATTTTATCTATTTAATCAATTAATTAATTAGTCTAATTATACCCATGATTCTCAGAACACAACCCCAAAGCTAACTTGTGAGCTGGGAATACCTGTAAGTAAACAGATGTGTTTGGAAATTCAGTAGGCTTCCTTTGCCACATTTTCAGGAACTATTCTTTATCCTAAGGGGGAATATGAGGTTATTCTTACCCTTTGCATCCCATTTGTACGCTTCAAAACTGGGACAGAATCCAGAGAATCTCTCCCTTGCCTGTGATGTCTCACCTGCTCACCCTACAGTTACTGCCACCAGCTGTATTCACTCTGATTTTTCCTTCAAAGCGTCCTCTCCTATGCTAATAGAACAGAGTACATAAACAGGGGATATCAGATTTACCTGCTGCAATGATGTTGAAAGAGATAACATCATTCTTTTCTTTTTTTTTTTTTTTCTTTTTTGAGATGGAGTCTTGCTCTGTCACCCAGGCTGTAGTGCAATGGTGAGATCTCGGCACACGGCAACCTCCGCCTCCTGGATTTAAGCGATTCTTTTGCCTCAGACTACAGGCACATGCCACCATGCCTGGCTAATTTTGTGTCTTTAGTAGAGACAGGGTTTCACCATACTGGCCAGACTGGTCTCGGACTCATGACCTCGTTATTTGCTCGCCTCAACCTCCTAAAGTGCTGGGATTACAGGCATAAGCCACTACGCCTGGCCTTTTACACATCTTTCACTTACTTTCTCTTCTATTCCACACCTTAGATGTCAACCCCAGGACCACTTTGCAAGATGTCATAGTTGGAAACAGCTCTGCCTGTGAAGATGCTGATGCAGATCCCTCATTCTCTGCCATACTCCACTAATACTACAATTTCCCCAACAGTGTGCATTTAATTTTCTGCCTCATCAGAATATCTAGTTTCTTGAAACCCACAGGAAATTACTACATCTATTATGTTCTCCTTCCAGGTTGGACTTTAAAGCCTATCTTTTTATACCCATGTCTGCACCAAAGCTTGTATCAGTTCACTCCTTTTGTACATTAATTAAACATCCTTTTGAAAAAATTTGAGATGGATGAATTCCAATTCCAATTCCTGTGTGTGTGTGTGTGTGTGTGTGTGTGTGTGTGTGTGACAGAGTCTCTCTCTGTCACCCAGGCTGAAGTCCAGTGGTGCAGTCTCAGCTCACTGGGCTGAAGGAATCTTCCTACCTCAACCTCCCGAGTAGCTGGGATTACAGATGCCTGCCACCATGCTTGGTCAATTTTATATTTTTAGTAGAGACAGAGTTTTGCCATATTGTCCAGGCTGGTCTTGAACTCCTGGTCTCAAGTGATCTGCCTGCCTTGGCCTTCTGAAGTGCTGTGATTATAAGTGAGAGCCATTGTGCTTGGCCACCAACTCTTCACCTTCATGTAATATACTGAGTTTCCTAATCCAATGACTTGTACAAGTATAAATTTATAGACTGTAATGTCAGTTTTAATTTAAACCCTGCCAAGAATATCTTAAGATTTATTTTAGTCATCCTGTTTTTTCAATATTTATAAAGACAGACCCTTTCCCTTCTCTTTTCCTTCTGGGTGGATGTCACATTCTCCTAATTAACAATAAAATGAAGAACGATAAAACTGAAAATATTTGAAATTTGCATCATTAATTTCAAAGCCCACCTTAATCTGGACTCATGATTCTTCCTCCCTTTTTATCCATAATGGGGATGAGAAAGACACAATAAGTTTTCCCTTTATTCTACATTTCATTTGTATTACTTATTTATTAATAAATCTTAAAACATTTTAGGTAAAAATTCTGTTCCATATATTCTTTTTAACCCAGTCCATCTTTGGCTCTTTCATATCCATCATGCCACTGAGATTGGTCCTGCTAGTGTTTATTTAATACACTAAATCCAGTGTCCTCTTTCCATTCCTCATTCTGCTTGACCTTTCAGCAGACTATGGTAAGAGAAGAGCATACAAGGACCAAAGTATATCAGATTTGTCTTCTGCAAGGATGATGAGAGATTTCTCCCATCTCCAACCACTCAGTTCCTTGGCTTCTTCCTGTCTTCGTTCTCTAGATTCCTCTACTCAGCCACTACATGTTGGAGATCCTCAAGATCTCTCATACTCTCCTGTGGCCTCATAGTGCTTGCTCAGTAGATAAGTATATTCATTCCCTGAGGTTCATAAATACTTTTTTTTTTTTTTTGAGACAGAGTCTCACTCTGTCGCCCAGGTTGGAGGGCAGTGGTACAATCTAAGCTCACTGCAACCTCCACCTCCTGAATTCAAGCAATTCTCCTGCCTCAGCCTCCTGAGTAGCTGGGATAACAAGCGTGTGCCACCATATCTGGCTAATTTTTGTATTTTATTAGAGACAAGGTTTCAGCACTTTGGCCAGGCTGGTCTTGAACTCCTGACCTCAAGAGATTTGCCCACCTCAGCCACAAGATTCAGAAATAATCTATTTGCCAATGATTTCATGTTTATATACCCTACACAATCTTCTCTGCTGATGTCCACGCCCAGTTGTTGACTTGAAATTTTTGCTAAAATATTTTACAGAAGCTTAAAATCTCTCCAAGTCCCCTCAATGATATTAGGGTATAGTCTATGTTCTAATTTGCATGATTTGAGCTCTTCTCTGTCCTTCCTCCCCATCTAATTCCAATCACTCTTTCACCACACAGCCTCTGGCCATACTTCATCTCCCCAGGTATGCCACAGATCTTTTTGTGCTTTTTCCCTTACCCTAGACACTCTTCTCATCTCACCAGCCAGCACTTTGTCTTGTCTCTTCTTGAGGCCTCAGCTCATGCACAGTTTCCAGGAGAAGCTTTATTTGGTTCCCCAGAAGCAGTAAGCCTTTCTGCTTTGTATTCCTGAGGCATGCTCAAATTCTGCATTACCTCAGGAATACAAAGATAAGAGATAATTACCTCTCTTCTAATTACTTTTCAAGCTCTGTCTTCTCTAAAGTATAAACTCCACAGGAGTGATAGCTGTCCTATTTCCCACCACATTGCCAGTTCCTCATCTTGGTAGTCACCACTCTCTCTTCTCATGTTTTTCTAAGGCAGGGCCTGCATCAGTAACACCCTGATCTCTCTCTTGCCTACTTCCCCTGTACTCAGTTCCTACACATACTCTCTCTCTCTCAGAGGCAGAGAAGGAACTTTGCTCATCAGTGAGTTTGGAGAAAGATGGGAACATGTTATTCTCTCCCTTTGGGCACCTGGCTAACAAACTAAAAGGAACATCTGCCAAACAGCTTTATCAGCATATTTTGATCTTCATCTCTCAATTTTTTTTTTTTTAATGTGTTTCTCAATTGTTTCAAACTCATGCAACGAATAGGAATTTTATATATTGGGCCCATCAAAATCTCAAAACATCCTAGTGCCTGGATCATTGTAGCTATATATTTGCTGAACAAACTTATGACACAATTTACTAATGTATTAAATTTGAGGTTGCAAAACAGTGAAGAATCAAAGAGGACTTTAGAACTGAGAGAAAGATAGAAACGAGGTGATACAGAGGAAAAGGGGAAGGCAGAATAAAGGATGGATAAAGAAGGGTGATTATTACAAGATATTCAATGCAGATGATTTCATTAATCTTCAAACAACCATAGGTAGAAAATAAGGCAGAAAGAGAAATAATTAAAGTACCAGTCAAATGGAAATTAATATAAGTTGAACAAACGATCTATTTCGTAAAATAGAGGGCAAAAGAAGCAAAGCTCTAGATAAAAATTAGAAATTAGAGATAGGGTTGAAGGTAGTTTGGGGACTGTGTGGTACATTTTGCTTATTAATAGGTGTGAAAACAGGTTTCCAAACTCACAAAGCAAGTTGAAAGCAAATTTAAGACCAGGGCCAGTTTTCTTGTGTCTGAGCTCAAATCTCTTTTGTCTCCCCAGGCTGCCGCCTTTAAAATGTAAAGAATCTAAAGAAAGGTCAAAGAGAAGAATATACGGAGAAACTGGGAAAATCAGATGAATGATGGAAATTGTAGCATGGGATGAGATAAGTAAATAAAAAAATAAAATGACTCATTTCTAATTCATAGATATTTTACTTTATTCAACATTTAGTATCTATGATTTAGTGGTAGTTTGGCACAGTGAACAGGAGAACAAAAACTAATGAAAATATGATGCTGGTAATAATACCATCCATCAATCTGAAATATAGAGTCCCGGCAGGTCTGCATTCAAGATCAAAAGTCTTAGTTTGGAACAGCCCAGTATGCTCAACCAAATACCAATATTTCAGAGTTCTTTCATCTAAATTAGAAAAAGAAATGTCATCTGTCTATAACATGCACCCTATGGTGATCTTCTTCCCAAAGAAAAATAATGCAACCCAAAGTTAAAGGAACAAACATCATTTTGGAGGAATGCTGTTGCTCATTTTCATTTGCCAAAAGAAGTAATGGAATGGGGGGTAAGTGATAATAATTTTCATTGAAAAGTCAAACTTGCTTTGTTCTTCACATTCTTTGTGGTTGTTGGGATAAAGGTATGAGGCCATTAACAATAGGGCAGAGCTTTTTTTTTCTGGATATAATTTGATTGCATTGCATATATAGTATACTAAAACACCAAAAGCAATGGAAACAAAAGCCAGAATAGACAAACAGGATCTAATTAGACTAAAGAGCTTCTGCACAGCAAAAGAAACTACCATCAGAGTGAAAAGGCAACCTACAAAATGGGAAAAAAACTTGTACAATCTATTCATCTGACAAAGGGCTAATATCAAGAATCTACAAAGAACTTAAACAAATTTACAAGAAAAAAACAAACAGCTTCATCAAAAACTGGGTAGAGGATATGAGCAGACATTTCTCAAAAGAAGACATTTATGCAGCCAACAAACATATGAAAAGCTCATCATCACTGATCGTTAGAGAAATGCAGATCAAAACAACAACGAGATACCATCTCACGTCAGTTAGAATGGCAATCATTAAAAAGTCATGAAACAAAAGATGCTGTAGAAGATATGGAGAAATAAGAAGGCTTTTACACTGCTGGTGGGAGTGTAAATTAGTTCAACCATTGTGGAAGACAATGTGATGATTCCAGAACTAGAACTAGAACTAGATCTAGAATCTAGATTCTAGCTAGAACTAGATCTAGAATCTAGATTCTAGCTAGAACTAGAAATACCATTTGATCCAGCAATCACGTTACTGGGTATATACCCAAAGGATTCTGAATCATTCTACTATAAAGACACAGGCATGAATATGTTTATTGCGACACTGTTCACAATAGCCAAGACTTGGAACCAACCCAAATGCCCATCAATGATAGACTGGATAAAGAAAATGTGGCACATATATACCATGGAATACTATGCAGACCTGAAAAGGGATGCTTTTATGCCCTTTGCAGGGACATGGATGAAGCTGGAAACTGTCACCCTCAGCAAACTAACACAAGAACATAAATCCACCCATTGCATGTTCTCACTCATAAGTGGGAGTTGAACAATGAGAACACATGAACACAGGGAGGGGAACATCACACACCAGGGCCTGTGGGGGGTTTGGGGGGCCTAGAGGAGGGATAGCATTAGGTGAAATAACTAATATCACCATGGCACGTGCATACCTATGCAACAAACGTGCATGTTCTGTGCATTTATCCCAGAACTTAAAGTATAATTTTTTAAAAAATTTAATTATATTTTAATTTTAATAACTGCACCATGCATAGTTTTTGGCCTTGCAAAAGTATGGTTATTGTCATTAAGTAGTGTACAGTAGGTAGGCAAAGAGCATGCACAGGTGTATGTGATTCTTTTTCATGCTAAGCTAATTCAGATAAGCATGGAGCAGAGAAGAAAAGCTTTTTTGATAAAAACAATTAATTTGTTTTGTGAGATGTTGATATTGGCCAGGTATTGTTCTAAGATCTTCATATAGATAGCCTCATGTAATCCTCACCACAGCCTTTTCAGGAATGCCTTATTATTAAACCTGTGACCTGGCTGAGAATTCTGTAGAGAGATGGTAAGTTGTCCTAATTTCCAAAAGTAGTAAGGGGCACTGATTATATGCCAAGCACTTCCTAAACATGACTTGATTTACTCAGAAATCATGCTAAAAAAATTAAGTTTCACTTTGCAGAAAATAAGGCCGTAATAGTGTGCCATAGTGATATGGCTTCTGAAGACTTATGCAAAACATCAACTCAGACATTTCTGGGGACTAATTTATGTACTTTTCCCTAAATCATCTGAAGGCCATAAAAAGTAGTTTAATAATAAAGGTGATATTGAGCTTAGCCTAACAATTTGGAAAAGGCAGTTGGCAGAGTGGAGGGAGGATGTTTCAGGCCAAGGGGAAAGTAAGAGACAAGAGAAAGAAAATGGCAATTAGGGGGAAACCAGGAGAGGGAGGGACAGGCCCGTGTAGCTCCTATGGGTTGAGAGATGGACTTGACAAGGTAGATGGGGGCCGATCAGCGAAAGTCTCCAATGTGAAGCTAAGGAGTTATGGAACAATTGCAGATTTTTAAAAGCTCCTATTGGTCTCAGATTAAAGACTGGGTAGTTCTGAATTGAATCCAGCATTCCCATTGTTCAGAATAGACCAACACTTGGCAAATTTTCAACCCCAGAACCTTTTAGAAGTTCATTACAAATCTCAAAAGCTTTTTCAAATATCAAAAGGCCCCAGCACTCCATTTAAATGTAAATATACTTGAGAGTTTAAATTCTAAGATTTAAGAATGATTAGGGGGAAGTACTTGGAAATAAATGTTTGTAGGGAAAAAAAAATAGAAAAGTGATGAACAGCAAGGGACCCAGGAAAGATTTGAATGCATCCTGTGCTGCAGGTTTTCAGAAATTACTCTGCCATCGCTGCAGTTCTCTTAATGGTGATCATAAGTCAGAGAATTCAGAAGTTGACGTCAGATAGAAGGGCCATTGGACACTGAGATACAAGAGAATTGAAACTTCAGAATGAAAGTACAGCTGGGTTAGGCAGAGTGATGCTTCCAGGTGGCCATTTGAATTAGAAATTTGTCAGATCTGGATCCGTGATGAAGGGGTGACTGAGCCGACTTGGGTCCACAGAGAAGCCCTAGTCCCATCCAGATGGTGCTCCTGTTTACCTGGTGATGATCCTCATTTTTCTTCTGCTTCTTAGTTGCATCCATATGAGTGTACCCTTCTAGGACTTCAACAGGGAATCAGTTTTACAGAATATTGTCTGGGGACAAAGAAGATGGCAGATGCTGAGCTTCTTGATATTGCCATTTGTAAAAGAGAATACAGAAAAACCAAAGGGGCAAGACTAGAGGGTAAACTTGTCCTTGTTTATAATGAAGAAATATGCACCATGACTATTTCTAATTCTTTCTGCTTCCTTCATCTCTGAATCAACTTATAAGACATTTAACTTTAGTTTTATTAAGTACTATATTGTTTATGTTTATAATATGTTTATATGTTTCTACAATATAATTTTTTTCTATTTTAATAAAAACATATATTGTGTTAAAACCCTATATTTTTATATGTCTCTTTAAAAAATATAGTTTTTAACATAAAATGCAAACAATAATTTTAGAAAATACAAAATAGGCAGTAATAATTTATCTAGGAACATACCACAAGGAGGTGACAATTAATAATATGTGGTTT
Organism: Aotus nancymaae; assembly: GCF_030222135.1. NCBI lineage: Eukaryota > Metazoa > Chordata > Mammalia > Primates > Aotidae > Aotus > Aotus nancymaae. The sequence goes on along the minus strand of NW_026988417.1, from coordinate 13,591,936 downwards.
TATATTTTTCAAGGTTTATACCTATACAATGTCAAACAAAACTGGAATCCTGCTATATGCAAATAATGTTTTAAAATTGTATTATTTATATGTCTCTATAAAACAATATGAGGATTTTTAATGTACTATTTTTAATTAAAAAGTAGGGAAAAACAGGCCGGGCGCGGTGGCTCAAGCCTGTAATCCCAGCACTTTGGGAGGCTGAGGCGGGTGGATCACGAGGTCGAGAGATCGAGACCATCCTGGTCAACATTGTGAAACCCCGTCTCTATTAATACAAAAAAATTAGCTGGGCACGGTGGCGCGTGCCTGTAATCCCAGCTACTCAGGAGGCTGAGGCAGGAGAATTGCCTGAACCCAGGAGGCGGAGGTTGCGGTGAGCCGAGATCGCGCCATTGCACTCCAGCCTGGGTAACAAGAGCGAGACTCCGTCTCAAAAAAAAAAAAAAAAAAAAAAAAAGTAGGGAAAAACACGTTAGAGGTGGATTAATATTTAATCAATTATTCATCTTATCTCTCAAAACTATTATTATAAAGAACTTTTAAATATTAAATATGATGTATTTTTTAAAAATATATTTTATTGCACTGTAGGTTCTGGGTTACATGTTCAGAACATGCAGGATTATTGAATAGGTACATTCATGGTAATGGGGTTTGATGCCTCCATCCCCGTCACCTCTATCTGGCATTTCTCCCCATGTTATCCCTCCCCAACTCCCTACCCCACACTGTCCCTCCCCTAGTACCTCCCAACAGACCACAGTGTGTGATGCTCCCCTCCTTGTGTCCTTGTGTTCTCATTGTTCAACATCTGACTGAGAGTGAGAACATGTAGTGTTTGATTGTTCTTGTGTTAGTTTGCTGAGAATAATGGTTTCCAGATTCATCAATGTCTCTACAAAGGACACGAACTCAACGTTTTTCATGGCTGCATAGTATGGTGTATATGTGCCACATTCTCCTTGTCCAGTCTATCATTCATGGGCATTTGGTTGTTTCCAGGTCTTTGCTATTGTAAACAGTGCTGCAATGAATATACCTGTTGATGTGTTTTTATATTAGAACGATTTATAATCATTTGGGTATATGCCCAGTAATGGGATTGCTGGATCAAATGGAATTTCTATTTCTAGATCCTTGAGGAATCGCCACACTGTTTTCCACAATGGTTGAACTAATTTACACTCCCACCAACAGTGTAAAAGTGTTCCTATTTCTCCACTTCCTCTCCAGCAACTGTTGTCTCCAGATTTTTTAATGATTGCCATTCTAACTGGCGTAAGATGGTATCTCAATGTGGTTTTGATTTTCACTTCTCTAATGACCAGTGTGATGAGCATTTTTTCATATGTTTGTTGGCCTCACAGATGTCTTCTTTTGAAAACTGTCTGTTCATATCCGTTGCCCACTTTTGAATGGGCTTGATTGATTTTTTCTTGTAAATCTGTTTTAGTTTTTGGTAGATTGTGGATATTAGCCCTTTGTCAGATGGGTAGATTGCAAAAACTTTTTCCCATTCTGTTGGTTGCTGGTTCACTCTAATGATTGTTTCTTTTACTATGCAGAAGCTCTGGAGTTTAATTAGATCCCATTTATCTAATTTGGCTTTTTTTTGCCACTGCTTTTGGTGTTTTAATCATGAAGTCCTTGCCTATGCCTATGTCCTGAATGGTTTTACCTAGGTTTTCTTCTAGAGTTTTTATAGTGATAGGTCTTTAATCCATCTGGAGTCAATTTTAGTGTAAGGCGTCATGAAGGGGTCCAATTTCTGCTTTCTGCACATGGCTAGCCTGTTATCCCAACACCATTTGTTAAACGGGGAATCCTTTCCCCATTGCTTGTTTTTGTCAGGTTTGCCAAAGATCGGATGGTTGTAGATAAGTGGCATTGCCTCCGAGACCTCTGTTCTGTTCCATTAGTCCGTATCTCTGTTTTGGTACCAGTACCATGCTGTTTTGATTACTGTAGCCTTGTAGTATAGTTTGAAGTCAGGTGGCGTGATGTCTCCAGCTTTTTGCTTAGAATTGACTTGGCTATGCAGGCTCTCTTTTGATTCCATATGAAGTTTAAGGTGTTTTTTCCAGTTCTGTGAAGAGGGTCATAGGTAGCGTGATGGGGATAACATTGAATCTATAAATTACTTTGGGCAGTATGGCCATTTTCATGATATTGATTCTTTCCAACCATGAGCATGGGATGTTTTTCCATCTATTTGTGTCTTCTCTTATTTCCTTGAGCAGTGGTTTGTAGTTCTACTAGAAGAGGTCCTTTACATCCTTTGTTAGTTGTATTTCTAGGTATTTTATTGTCTTTATAGCAATTCTGAATGGCAGTTCATTCTTGGTTTGGCTCTCTTTAAGTCTGTTATTGGTGTATAGGAATGCTTGTGATTTCTGCACATTGATTTTGTATCCTGAGACTTTGCTGAAGTTGCTTATCAGTATCAGGAGATTTTGGGCTGAGACGATGGGGTCTTTTAAATATACAATCATGTCATCTACAAATTAAGACAATTTGACTTCCTCCTTTCCTGATTGAATATCCTTTATTTCTTTTTCTTGCCTGATTGCTCTGGCTAGAACTTCCAATACTCTATTGAATAGGAGTGGTGAGAGAGGGCATCCTTGTCTAGTGTGAGATTTCAAAGGGAATGCTTCCAGTTTTTGCCCATTCAGTATGATACTGGCTGTTGGTTTGTCATAAATAGCTTTTTATTATTTTGAGATACATTTGGTTGATACCTAGTTTATTGAGAGTTTTTAGCATAAAGAGCAGTTGAATTTTGTCAAATGCCTTCTCTGCATCTATTGAGATAATCATATGGTTTTTGTCTTTGGTTCTGTTTATGTGGTGGATTATGTTTATAGACTTGCATATGTTGAACCAGCCTTGCATCCCTGGGATGAAGCCTACTTGATGTGCTGGATAAGCTTTTTGATGTGCTGTTAAAATCGGTTTGCCTGTATTTTATTGAAGATTTTTGCATCTATGTTCATCATGGATATTGGCCTGAAGTTTTCTTTTCTTGTTGAGTCTCTGCCAGGTTTGGGTATCAGGATGATGTTGGTCTCATAAAATGATTTGGGAATGATTCCCTCTTTTTGGATTGTTTGGAATAGTTTCTGAAGGAGTGGTACCAGCTCCTCTTTGTATGTCTGGTAGAATTCAGCTGTGAACCCATCTGGACCTGGGCTTTTTTTGGTTGGTAGGCTATTAATTGCTGCCTCAACTTCAACCCTTGTTATTGGTCTACTCAGGGTTTTGACTTCTTCCTGGTTTAGGCTTGGGAGGGTGCAAGTGTCCAGAATTTATCAATTTCTTCCAAGTTTACAAGTTTATGGGCATAGAGTTGTTTGTAGTAATCTCTGATGGTAGTGTGTATTTCTGTGGAATCTGTGGTGATACCTCCTTTATTGTTTTTTATTGCATCTATTTGATTATTCTCTCTTTTCTTTTTTATTAATCTGGCTAGTGGTCTATTTTGTTTATCTTTTCAAAAAACCAGCCTCTGGATTTATTAATTTTTGAAGGATTTTTTGTGTCTCTGTCTCTTTCAGTTTTGCTCTGCTCTTAGTTATTTCTTGTCTTCTGCTAGCTTTTGAGTTGCCTTTTTTTTTTTTTTTTTATCTTGCTCCTCTAGCTCTTTTAATTTTGATGATAGGGTGTCAATTTTAGGTCTTTCCTTGCTTCTCATGTAGGCATTTACTGCTACAAATTTTCCCCCAGACACTGCTTTAAATGTGTTCCAGAGATCTGGTATATTGTGTCTTCATTCTCGTTGGTTTTGAAGAACATCTTTATTTCTGCTTTCATTTTATTGTTTATCTTATCAACATTCAAGAACCAGTTGTTCAGTTTCCATGAAGTTGTGCAGTTCTGAGTCAGTTTCTTAATCCTGAGTTCTAATTTGATTGGAATGTGATCTGAGAGACTGTTTGTTATGTGGTTTGTTATGATGTGAAATGTATAGGTTGTTTATCATCAGGTATTAGTATGAAAAATATTGTGGTGAATATTTTATAATGTGGTTTGTTATGATTTCCATTCTTTTGCATTTGCTGAGGAGTGATTTACTTCCAATTATATGGTCAATTTTAGAGTAGGTGTGTTGTGGCGCTGAGAAGAATGTATATTCTGTGGATTTGGGGTGGAGAGTTCTGTAAATGTCTATTAGGTTTGCTTGGTCCAGGTCTGAGTTCAAACCCTGGATATCCTTGTTAATTTTCTGCCTCGTTGATCTGTTTAATATTGACAGTGGAGTGTTAAAGCCTCCCACTATTATTGTGTGGGAGTCTACGTCTCTTTGTAGGTCATTAAGAACTTGCTTTATGTATCTGGGTGCGCCTGTATTGGCTGTGTATATATTTAGGATCGTTAGCTCTTCTTGTTGAATTGATCCTTTTACCATTATGTAATGCCCTTCTTTGTCTCTTTTGATCTTTGTTGATTTAAAGTCTATTTTATCAGAGACTAGTATTGTAACTCTTGTTTTTTGTTTTGTTTTGTTTTGTTTTGTTTGGCTCTCCATTTGCTTGGTAAATCTTCCTCCATCCCTTTATTTTGAGCCTATATGTGTCCTCGCATGTGAGATATGTATCCTGGATGCAGCACACTGATGGGTTTTGACTTTTTATCTAATTTGCCTGTCTGTGTCTTTTGATTGGGGCATTTAGTTCATTTACATTTAAGTTTAATATTGCTATATTTGAATTGGATCCTGCCATTTTGATGCTAGCTGGATGTTTTGCCCATTAGTTGATGCAATTTCTTCATTGTGCCAATGCTCTTTACCATTTGGTACATTTTTGGAGTGGCTGGTACTGATTGTTCCTTTCTATATTTAGTGCTTCTTTCAGGAGCTCTTGTAAGGCAGGCTTGGTGGTGACAAAATCTCTGAGCAATTGCTTGTTCATAAAGAATTTTATTTCTGTTTTGCTTATGAAGCTTAGTTTGGCTGTATATGTAATTCTAGGTTGAAGGTTCTTTTCTTTAAGGATGTTGAATATTGGCCCCCACTCTCTACTGACTTATAGGGTTTCTGCTGAGAGATCCACTGGGATTCTGATGGGCTTCCCTTTGTGGGTAACCTGACCTTTCTCTCTGGCTGCCCTTAGCATTTTTTCCTTCATTTGAACCCTGGTGAGCCTGATGATTATGTGCCTTGGGGTTACTCTTCTTGAGGAATATCTTTGTGGTGTTCTCTGTATTTCCTGGACTTGAATTGTCTTGCTATGTTACAGAAGTTCTCCTGGATAATATCCTGAAGAGTGTTTTCCAACTTGGATTCATTCTCTCTGTCACATTCAGTTACACCTATCAAACATAGATTAGGTCTTTTCACAGTTTATCATTTATATAGAATATAATTTATTGAAGCATTCCTGAGATGAGAAATGTATAGGTTGTTTATCATCAGGTATTAGTATGAAAAATATTGTGGTGAATATAACTTCGGTACATCTTTAAACTCCAATCTTAATCCTCAAAGTAGACTACAAAAAGGATCCTTACAGACTTAAGGGAAAAAAAGGCATAAGTGAAGGTATTAATGACTATTGCCATATTGGTTTGTAACATATTACATAATTTTAAATTCTCACAAATCACGAATAGGACTATTTCAATACACATCTTCAATGCATCTGTTAGTTTTCTTCAAAATGCCACTTTGACAATAAATATTACATTTTTATTGTTATTTAATTCACAATTACTTGATTGCCAGTGAGGCTGAAGTATTTTTATATGTTGTCCACTTATTAACCTGTGTATTAGTAATTTTAATAATGTTTTTTAATGTATGATTATGAAGGTACTATGTTTCTTTAATAATTTTATAACACAACTAAGTAATGGGCAATAAAGTTTTATCTCTAAACTCACCACATGAAGATGACAGCTGTTAAAATGCCAGCTTATGTTTTTTCAGTTTTATACCACAACCACATTGACACATTAACTCACAAACAATTATTGACAAAACTGGAATACCATGTATAAAATTTAATCTTATGTTTTCACTTAACCTGAGGGTTTCAGCATTTCTTCCATCATTAAATATTTTGTTAAAGTGCAGTATTAAATATTGAGTAATGCATATGTCTTCATATGAGTGTTAAAATGTCTTCTTACATATTTAATTAAATCACTGTATCATATGTTTGTATTTTTCATCCTCTCACTGTCATGAATATCCTGGTGCCCAGAAGTTTAAGTGCAAAGAAATGGAAGACAAAATTTTTCCTCTCCAAAAGTCAACACAACTATTTAGATAGCATTCAAATATGCAAATACCATTTAGAGACAATAATGGAAGATAAGTTACAAAGGTAAGTTTTAAATAGACTTTGCTTGGATCACTCAAACAACAGAAGAAGCCTTGTTGATTATGCATTTGTTCTCCCTGGGATTATTGTTTTTCTCACTTTTGCTAGTAAAGAATGTTTCTCCTCACCTCAAAACTACTGGTCTTCCTGCCTCAGGATTCTCTCCTCTACATAATGTCTCCCCTCATCATGATAGATCTGATCTTAAAAATATTTTCCTTTTATAAGATGTACTTGTATAACATGCATTCACTCTGAAACAATCTCCCTTTTAAAAATAACTTATCATTTATTCCTTGGCTAGGCTTTCTTCCTTTTCACAGAATGTATTGCCACCTAATGTTATATCATATGATTATTTTATCTACTATGCTATGTTTATTTTCTATCAGATTCCCAACTACCATAGGTTAGAGAAGTAGGTTTGTTTGATTAATCACTGAATTTTCAAAACCTGAAAACTATTCCTAGCACAGAATAAATTGCCTTAAAGTATATTATTCACCTGTAGTTTCCTTTTTATTTCATTTGGGTCTTTGCCAGGTTTTGGTATCAGGGTGATGCTAGATTCTTAGAATGAGTTATAAATGAGTCCCCCCTTCTCAATTTTTTGGAATAGTTTCAGTAGAATTAGTACTAGCTCTTCTTTGAATATGTATGGTGGAATTCAACTGTGATCCATCCAGCCCTGGGCTTCTTTTTGTTGGTAAGTTTTTATTACTGATTCAATTTCAGAACTGATATTGGTCTGTTTTGGACTTCAATTTCTTCCTGATTCAGTCTTCGGAGGTTGTATGTTTCCAGGAATTTATCCATTTTCTCTACGTTTTTTAGTTTGTGTGCATAGAAGTATTCATAATAGTCTCAGAGAATCTTATGCATTTCTGTGGGATTACTTGTAATGTCATCTTTCTTATTTCTGATAATACTTATTTGGATCTTCTCTCTTTTTTTTCTTTGTTAATCTTACTAGTAGTCTGCCAATGTTGATAATCCCTTCAGAGGAACACTTTTGGTTCCATTAATTCTTTGTATGGGTTTTTGAATCTCAATTTTGTTCAGTTCTGGTCTGATTTTAGTTATTTACTTTCTTCTGCTAACTTTGGGGTTAGTTTACTCTTGTTTTTCCAGTTCTGCTATGTGTGATATTAGCTTATGAATTTGTAATCATCTTAATTTTTTTGAGGTAGCTGTTTCACACTTTAAACTTTCCTCCTAACACTGATTTTGCTGCATCCCAGGGATTTTGGTATGTTGTATCTCTGCATCCTGATGAACATAGACACAAAAATCCTTAATGAAATACCAGCAAACAAATCGAGCAGCACATCACAAAGTTAATTCACCATGACCAACTATGTTTTATTCCTAGGATATATGGGGGATTCAAAATACACAAATCCATAAGTTTGATTCAACACATAAATTGAATTAAATACCAAAAATCATGTGATTATCTCAATAGATGGGGAAAAAAATTCCTCAATAAAATCCAAGATACATTCCTTCATAATAAAAGCATTCAATAAAGTAGGCATCAAAGGAACATAGTTCAAAATAAATAAGAGTCATTCATGACAAACCCACAGGCAACATCGTACTGAATGGAAAAAAGCTTGAAGCATTCCCTTGGAGAACTGGAACAAGATAAGGATTCCTATTCTCATCACTCCTATACAAAATAGTACTAAAAGTCCTAGCCAGAGCAATCAGGCAAGAGAAAAAAATAAAAAGCATCCTAATAGGAAAAGAATAATTCAAACTCTCTCTTCAGGGATGATATGCCTAAAAAACCCTAAAGACTCAACAAAATTGTTCCTAGAACTGATAAACAAGTTTAGTAAAGTTTCAGTATGTGAAACAAATGTACAAATATCAGAAGCATTTATATACACCAATAATGTTTAAGCTGAGAACCACGTCAAGAACTCAATTTCATTTACAATAGCCACAAAAAATAAAATACCTACAAATATATCTAACCAAGGAGGTAAAAGATATCTACAAGAAGAGCTACAAAATACTACTCTAATAAATTATATATGACACAAATAAATGGAAAGATATTCCATGTTCATGGATTGGAAAAATAAATATTATTAAAATGGCCAAACTGCCCAAAGCAATTGATAGATGTAATGTTATTCCTATAAAACTATCAAAGTCATCTTTGAGAGAATTTAAAAAGTCTCAAATTCATGTAGAACTGAAAAAGGAGCCTGAATAGCCAAAGTAATCCTAAGTAAAAAGAACAAAGTTAAGGCATCACATTACTCAAAAAACTATATTATAAGGCTACCATAACCAAAACAGCATGGCATTGGTACAAAAACACATACATGGAGCAATGGAACATAATAAAAACCCAGAAATAAAGCTACACACCTACAGCTAGCTGATCTTCAACAAAGTCAACAAAAATAAGCAATGGGAAAGAGATTCCCTACTGAATAAATGGTGCTGAGATAGCTGGCTAGCCCATATGCAAAGAATAAAACTGGACCCCTACTTTTCACCTTACACATAAATTAACTCAAGATGAATTACAGATTTAAATCTAAGACTTCAAATTATAAGAATCTCAGGAGCAAACCTAGAACAAATAAGATGCCTAAACCTCAACATCATGCAATGCACCCATGTAACAAACCTGCCCGTGTATCTCTTAAATCTAAAATAAAAGCTGAAATTTTAGAATAAGTGTGATGTGGTGTTGAGAAGAATGTATATTTTGTTGACTTCGGGTGCAGGATTCTGTAGATGTCTATTAGGTCTGCTTGGTCCAGAGCTGAGGTCAAGCCCTGGATATCCTTGTTAATTTTCTGTCTCATTGATAACTCTAATATTGACAGTGGGGTGTTAAAGTAGTCACTATTATTGTGTGGGAGTCTAAGTCTCTTTGTAAGTCTCTAAGAACTTGTTTTATGAATCTGGGAGCTCCTGTATTGGGTGCATATATATTTAGGATACTTAGCTCTACTTGTTGCATTGATCCCTTTACAATTATGTAATGTCCTTCTTTGTCTCTTTTGATCTTTATTGGTTTAAATTCTGTTTCATCAGAGACTAGGATTGGAATTCCTGCTTTTTCTTGCTTTCCATTTGCTTGATAAATATTACTCCATACTTCTATTTTGAACCTATGTATGTCTCTGCATGTGAGATGGGTCTTCTGAATACAGCACACTGACGGATCTTGATTCTCTATCCAATTTGCTAGTCTATGTCTTTTAATTGGAGCATTTAGTTTATTTACATTTAAGGTTAATATTGTTATGTGCAAATTTAATCCTATCATCATGATGCTAACTGGTTGTTTTGCATGTTAGCTGATGCAGTTTCTTCATAGTGTCGATGGCCTTTACAATTTGGTATGTTTTTGCAGTGGCTAGTACCAGTTGTTCCTTTCTATGTTTAGAGCTTTCTTCAGGAGTTCTTCATCGTTTTCACAAATACTCCTTCTAATAATTACTGTGAATACTTCTCATATCCAAGCCCTTTCTCTGATTCAGATTTTCCTGACTTTGGGCTACAGACATTATGGTTCCCCATACTCACAGGCATCTCCAAGATGGGCACCTTCTTCCTTGGAGTCTTTTGAATATAGCTTAGTGCTGGTCTTATAGGTCACAGTTACATACTTTCTGCCATGTCTCCATTGCTTTCTTAGATGCAATAATCAGAACACCCAACCCTCACTTTCTGGCCATTTGCATTTCCTTTGGCTTGTGCAAGTGTCTCACCATATCCTTCATCCACTCGAGACATCCAACATCATTAAATCCAAGTGGAAATAGCCAATAATAGCTATACATGTGTGTTAAATGACTGAATCAAGAAAAATAAGTAGATGAATAAATGACTAAATAACTAGAGGGTTTTTTATAAAAATGAAAAAAAATAATCAAATGAATAATTTTTGCATAAGGTGAATTTTTTTAGCTAAAGGAATTCTTTACTACTTTGATCAATTTTGGCTCGATTTCCAAAGCTAGAGTCCTCTTTTATTTGGAGGGTTTGTAATTTTCAGTGATGTGAAATAATTATTTGATTATTTTTCTGCATTTTTATAAGGCCACTATACTAAAAGGAGATCTAGTTAATTTTAGAACTCTCTTCTTGGTCCTAGATATAATGTTCAGTACTTTCCCCTAACATCTTTATAAAGCATACAGACTAATTTAGAAAGTATAATTTCTGATAATTATATCTAATGTTTATTGAGTATGGACTATGTGACAGGCATTGCATAAACTCATTTAGTTTTCACAAGAACCTTACATCATAGAACATGGATTGGGATAGGCTACATTATTCTAAGGTAATAAACTAACTCAAACTCTCAGGGGCTTAGCACGGCTAATCTTTCTCATTCATGTTACCTGTTAATGAATACAGGCAAAGCATGCTGAACCACAGTCACTCAGAGACTCAAGTTCATAGATGCTCTGCCATATTACATCTACTTCATCTGGAAAATGTGCCCCTACCATCATCCTAGTAGAGGAAAAAAGAGTGTGTATTTTTTCTCAGAACCATCTACCTTCACAGGATTTGAACTGGTGCCATGTTTGCAATAGAGAAGATGGGTCCAAGTTTAACTAAAGAGCCAATTTCAAGCCCATTCATCACATATTTGCACTGACCTTGGCATTCCTGCTTTGATGTGGTATGCAAAGAAGAATTTAGTTAGATCTTTTGATGGTTATATATCTCATAGTGGATTATTTTTATAACATTTCAGAAATTTCTTCACCTCCCCAAATCCTATTACTTTTGTTTTAGAATCAGCAATGTTGTCTTCTGCTTATATATCTTTTGGAAATATGTGAACTTGAATGTTGCTTTAGTTACTTAAATTATACAACATTTGACACAAGAACAGAAAATCAAACACCACGTGTTCTCACTCATAAGCGGGTGTTGAACAATGAGAACACATGGACATAGGGAGGGGAGCATCACACACTGTCTGTTGAGGGGATAGGGGAGGGACAGTGGTGGGTAGGGAGTTGGGGAGGGATAACATGGGGAGAAATGGCAGATATAGGTGATGGGGATGGAGGCAGCAAACCACATTGCTATATATGTACCCATGCAACAATCCTGCATGTTCTGCACATGTACCCCAGAACCTAAAGTGCAATAAAATATATATATTTTTAAAAAACAACATTTTTACATTACTTTTTTTCTCAGTGAACCTCATTTTTTTATGTGTAAAACATTAAAAAAAAAAAACTGCCTCATATGACTGTGGCTAGAATTACATGTAAAAAAATGTATGTACTATATATGCATAAAATACATGTAAAAATTTATTTAGCATATACATGACACATAATTGATGCTCAATAACGTTACCCATTCTTAATATTATATAGCCAAATATTAGTAGATTTTTGTAAAAGTGTTTTGAGAGTTCTATTCATAGAATGTAGATGGTCTATATGATAAAAATTTCAATTGATAGTCTCTGTTTTGTAGAACTCATAAACCAAAGAGAAAATGTTATGTTTAAAGTAAATATTGAATAAACTGATGCTAATATACTTCTTAGAATTCAGCCTTTGGAGGCTTAACTTTTGGCAAAGACTAGAGATTTTGGTACTTTTAAAAGTTTTGTTTTTAATCGACACAATAATTGCATATATTTAGGGGGTACTATGTGAAGTTTTCATCCATGCATATATTGTGTAAATATCAAAACAGGTTAGTTGGCATATTCATGACCTCAAACACTTATTAGTTATTTGTAGTAATAACATTCAAAGTCCTCTCTTCTTGCTACATTGAAATATATAATACATTATCATTTGTATTTTTACATTCATATTGTAGTAATTTAAGAAACTGCTATCGCTGAAATAAGATAAGGAGTTTCTGATTATTTAAATAAAGATCCTGTGAGATTTCCAGATACACTTTTAAGATATTAGAGAACACTAAGAATGTGAGTTTTGAATAATCATCAAAAATGTGTGGCCTCTTCTACCAGCATGGTAAGTTTCAACATATTCTAACTTATTCAGCAGATCTTGATAATGTAATTTGGAGAGCACATTGAGACTTTTAAAAAATCTATCAAATTGCAAGTATTTTCTTTTTTTAACTCAGAGATTACACTTCTGGAATTTATATCATTTATACATTCATGTCCTTTTGAGATCATATTACAAGTTAATTTCACAGCATTATGTATTAAAACAAGATAGTGAAAGTAATTTAAATGTCTATCAATATGGTTACTGGTTAAGCTACATTTAAAACATGGAAAACTAAGACATTTTTAATTGTTTGTTGGATAACTAGTAGTTTCTTTTTGACCATTTCTTAAATCAGTAAAAAAAAAAAAAAAAAGTAGTCTCTTATATTCAATCAAAAATTATCTCTTGGTAAAACTTGAACTGAATTTACAGTCCACCAATGGGGCATATGTTGTGAAACTTTAGAATCATGAAGTTTGATTTTGGAGTGAAATATCCCCATAGAAATGCCACAGGTTTTTTGAGCTTAGTGTTCCTCTACTTGGAGCTGTTTTATCCTCAGAGCTTTCAGTGAGGACTATATAATTTAAGTTTGAGCTTAAATATCATTCCCTCGATGTAGAGCTACTTTTACTCTTATACATTCTTGGTAGGGATATAAAATGACACATCCGTTTTATAAATACTGTTTGGCAATTTCTAAGAGAGTTAAATGTATACCAACAGTATGACCCAGTAATATTATTCTTGGTTTATATCCAGGAGAAAGGAAGACATATGTTTCCCAAAATACATGCATAAGAATGTTTATAGTAGTTTTATAATAACCAAGAACTAATAAAAATGGAAAAACCACTATAATCTTAGCTTTAAAAACTCACTATAATTATCAACTCCCCTTAAATTCATGTATAATTTTAACATGATATCAATAAAAAGATCAACAATTATGCTAAATAATGTCCATATTTTTTTACATATAATTTATATTTTACTATTATGGAGCTTATATGGATAAATGAATATGAATGGCAAAAAATACTCTGAAAATTAAAAGTAATGAGGAGGAAATAGCTTCACCAGTTACCGTAATATCTAATGAAGCCTCAATATTTAATATTGTATGTTACTAAAACATGAATAGATGGAACAGATTTAAAAGTCCAATAATGAACCCAAAAGCATACAGAAATTGGCACACAGAAATTTGAAATGTAATAAAGTTGGAATCTCAAATCAGTAAGGAAACAATAGTCAATCAATAAATTGGGAATAATAGATCAGTGAGCTGAAAAAAAAAGTAAGACCTTATGTGACATCTTACATCAGAAAATAATTCAAAATAAATAAAAATTGTTAATTAAAAATGAAAGCTTTCTTCAGTAACTTTTGAATTGGAAATGTCTCTGAACTATTATTTGAAATCTAAGAGATATAAAAAAGTATTAAAAATTAAAGGCCCAAAAGCCAAACACTGTCTTATAACAAGAAAGTTGTTTTTAAAAGGACCATGACAAGCTGGGAAAATGTTTACAACTCCTATTACTGCAAAGATATTGCTAAACAGTTTCAACAGTGATTGTGTTACAGGACCTTTGGAATGTCACTGTTCTGGCCAGAAACCCCTGTGCAGTTGCTGCAGTGGGGTGGGCAGCACCAGGTGCTGACACCCACCAGCTCTCTGTGAGCTACGTCAGGACCAGGTGCATCACAAGCAGCTTCCACAGCTGGCACCGGGGAACATGGTGGTTCCTGGAAGCTTGGAGACACCAGGAAACAAAGGGCCCCAAGGAGGGAGTCACAATCTCTCAGGTCTGGGATCCCCAAAGAGCCGCAGCTCTTCTCTCCTTCTCTTTGTGTGCAATGTGGCAAGCAAGGGGCATGTCTCAGACCCGTTTGTGTTATAGCTGAGTTCTTGTCCTGTGACTAGGAAGAATAAGATACATAGACAAGTGGAGGGTGAGCAAGAGGAAGAGGAGCTTTATTAAGTGATAAAACAGCTCAGAGGGGACCCACAGCAGGTAGGTCCTTTCTGCAGCCAGGGTGTTCTGATGAGTATTCAGCTATCAGCAGAGAGGGGAGCTTCTCTCTGATGCTGATCATCCTGTCTTCTGCAGTTCTAGAGGAGGACCTAGAGTAGGTGTCTCCTATTTGCAGGCTGGTTTTCCCATAGTCTCTACAGCTGTCAGCAGAGAGGGTAGCTCCTCTCTGCATCTGGTCGTCCATCATCTCTCCGTCCTCCACTCTGCTCTGGCTGAGCCTTGGGTTTATATGATCCTCAGAAAGGAGGAAGTGCAAGCCAGTTGGTCCATGGGTGGCCATGGGTGGGTCCAGAAAAGGCACCACAAGTTCTCACTCTGGTCCCTGGAGCTAGCAGCCCAGCCCCGAGCCTTCAGGCCCTCCCCGGCCTGAAGATGAGGCCTCACTGGGGACTCACACCCTTCCACTCAGTACCCTGTCTCCTGCAGCCCTCCATGGTACCCAGGCTGCTTGAGCCAAGGGGCACCTGCATGTCATAGCTGAGCTGCCCGGAACCCCTCCCTTGGGTTCCTCCCCACCAAAGTCTGGAGGAAGCCCCCTAGGCAGCAGGTGGCTGGTGTATCAGTGCTGCCCCAAGTGTGGGCTATGACAACATCCATGCTAAGCTCCAACCCTGCTCCGAGATCAGAGTTGGTGCCAGGAGTTGAGAGAGGCCAGGCAGTGGGAGAAGTCACCTCTAAGGCTGCAAGGGCAAGAGCACACAGAGGCCCAGTTTCACAGCCTGACTTGGAGGGCAGGGCTGCTGCCTGCTCCCGGGTCCCACCAGTGCTGTGGAGCATGTAGCCTCAGCTGTGCCCACTTGCAGCCTGGGGCAGGGGCTCCAGGTCCCGTCTGGGCTCCTCCCATGACACCCCCACTGCCCCACACCACCCGCCCCTGCCCCCACACACACGCTCAGGGGTGACCTAAGGTGGAGCGGATTGTGGGCCCAGGGCGGGCCCTGGGCCCAGGCATTGGGGGTGTCAGGCTTGCCAGTGACCCTGAAGCAAGGCAGATCCCAGGGATATGTCCCAGCCGGCCCTCGCAGAGCCTCTTCTGGAGGAAAAGGAACCCTGTACCTTCAGCAGGTACAGGGTTCTGCTGTCTTCTGTTTGTCTTCTGTTTTTTTTTCTCTTTGTCTTCTGTTTTCAGAAGTTTCACTGTAATGTTCCCAGGACTTATTTTATTTATCCTGCTTGGGGTTTGCATAGCATGGTGACTACACCACTGGCTGTGTCCCCTAAGTGGGTGCTGCTTCCACTTCCTGCTCCATGATGTGCAATCCCACTTTCATAAACTGGGCCCAGCCCCCACTCTCCATGTGTAAAGTGGCACCACCCCAGGCCCAGCTCTGCCTTGAGGCCCTCCTCTGCCCGACTGCACTGCTCCCTGTCACACTCCTTCCCCACCAGGCCACCTGGCCTGGCCCCATTGCAGTGGCCCCCAGGAAGGCGGGCTCTTGGGGGCTGTCTGCCTCCTCCACGCACCCTCTCTGTAGCAGCTGGTGTGATGGCAGTGGCTCTCCAGGCAGCCCATGCTGCTATCAGTTGTACCAATTGGCACTCCCACTTGCAATGTAAATGTGACTTGCAGGTGCTCCACATCTTATCCAACACTTAATATCACCAGTGCTTTAAAGGTACCCTTTCTGGTTGAAGCACAGTAATCTTTTATTATGGTTTAATTTGCATTTCCTTAATAATAAAAAAAACTATGTTCAATACCATTCTATATGTTCATTGATCACTTAGATATCTTTTCTTTTTCTTTTTTTTTTTTTTGGGACAGAGTCTTGCTCTGTGTCCCAGGCTGGAGTGCAGTGGCACAATCTCAGCTCAATGCAACTTCTGCCTCCTGGGTTTAAGTGATTCTCCTTCTCAGCCTCCCAAGTAGCTTGGATTACAGGCACCCACCACCACACCAGACTAGTTTTTGTATTTTTAGTAGAGACGGAGTTTCACCATGTTGGCCAGGCTGGTCTTGAACTCCTGACCTCATGATCCACCCACCTTGGCCTCCTAAAGTGCTGGGATTACAGTAGATATCTTTTCTTGCAAAGTCTCTGTTCAAATCTTGAATGGGTCTTTTGCTGAAAAAATCTTTCAGCATTTGTTTGTCTAAGAAAAGTCTTTCTTATACTTTCACATTTCCAAGATACTTTTTCTGATTATAGAATTTTAGTTTGGCTTTTTTTCTCTATTACATTAAACATGTTACTTAATTGTTGTCTCATTTCTGTGGTTTCTCTAGAAAATTCATTTTCAAGTCTTGTATTTGCTCCTTTGGTGGCAGTGTGGCTTTTTTTTCCCCCATTTTCTTTAAATTTTTCTCTTTGTCTTCTGTTTTCAGAAGTTTCACTATAATGTGTCCGGGTCTTATTTTATTTATTCTGCTTGTGGTTTGTATAGCTACTTGAGTTTGTGTGTTGATATCTTAATCAGTCTTTCATAAATCTGAGGCCATTGTCTTCTTAAATATTTTTTCTAATTTATTTTATGCTTTCTATCTAGTACTTTCATCACACACTTGGAAAACACCTTGACAATATCCCATGATTCTCTTGCACTTTGTTTTGTTTTTCCATTATTTCATTGTGTGTGCTTCTATTTGGGCATATTCCCTATTGGTTTGTCTTTGAAGTTATCAATCCTAATATCTTCAAACATTTGTGTCCTATCTGTTGCTAATTCATCCAATGAGTTCTTAATTCCCACTACACAGACACACACACACACACACACACACATACACACACATCTAGGTTATCCATTTGGGCTTGATGTAGATTTTATTTGTTCTTTTGAAATTATTTGTCTTTTAATCTATTTTTACCTACTTTTGCCTCCACTTTCTTTATATGGTAATCCTAGTTACTTTTAAATTATTTCTACTAACTCTATTATTTGGATCGTTTATAGATTTGTTTGTAATTTGTGTTTATTTCTTCATTATCAATCACACCTTTCTTCTTTGTGTATTTCATATTTTTTTCTATTATGTGCTAGACATAAGGTTTCAGAATATTGTAAGAGTTCCTAATGATATCATACATCAGAGAGGGATTCCCCTTTCTCCTGTTATGTAGATGGAGTGAGGTGCTAATTACCTCAATCTAAACAGGGGTTGTTCTGGATAATGGCTGGGTGGCTTTCTATTCCTCAGATATGGCCTTTCTGGGATGTTTCTGCCTGGCAAGTTTCTGCTTCTTCATCCCTAAAAAGATGGTGGGAAATTAATTTCTGTTATTCAGAGGATTTTAACTTCCCATCTCACACATTTGCACAAGCTAAGAAGTGTAAGGAAGAGAACAGTACCTTGTGGCAGGGACACTACTCTAGCAGGACTCTGTCCCTGGCTCCATGAGGCTGCAAGAGGTATGATTATGCCTTTTGGAAGCTGTGGCTTCAGTCTCCCATTATTCCCAATAATGAAACAAGTGTCCCAAGAGGACCAATTGCCAAGAATTTGAACTTCTGGTTTCCAAACAGTTGTACAAACCCTATATGATTTTTAGAAGTTCCGCAGCTTCTTCTTCCCATTAGTAGACTCCCATCATAATTTCTCTTTCTCTCAGAAGAGATTCATTTGCCTGGAGAAGAATGATCCCCATCTGCACTCAAATTTAGCGAATGGCCCAGGGAAGAAAATAGCCATTGACATTAGCTTACCCATGTTACCTATGAAGTATCCTTTATCCTACAAAATCTTATTCATCTTGACTTTATTGCTTCTACAACTCTCCTCTTAAATATATAATTTTGATGTTATAGATATAATTAAAGATATAATTTTTCAAGTTAATACTCTTTTCTAGTTGTTGCAACGTGAACAGTGGCCTAAACTATCATATTCTTTCAAGAACCACAAGCTGGAGACGTTATTTTCATTTGTCAGATTGTTAAGAAAATAAAAAAATTTTGGTAACACACTATGTTGGGAAAACTGTGAAGAAATAATGTTAATATATTGCTGATACAACCCACATGGAGGGCAAGCTGTTACAGAGATTAATATTGCAAATGCTTTTTCTTTGATCCAGCAATTATACTTCTAGGAACATTACTCATATACTTGCAAAACGACATGCTACAAGAGTATTTATTAAAATATTATTTCTAATAGCAAAAGATTAGAATCAATCCAAGTGTCCATCAGTAGGATTGGAGAATTGAATAAAACACTAAGCTAACAAATTATTACAGAAGTTTTTTGTCAAATAACATAAAAGATAACTAAGGTTTATTGTTAGTTGGAAAGATCAATGTGCTGATAAGAATGTGAGGATGTTAGTGTCTGTAGAAATTGGGTAATTTACTGAATATATATTTGAATGTAAGTGTATGAAAAATGGCTGAAGGTACACAAGAGCCTAGTGACATTGAACGTCAATTGAGGAATGAAAGAATAAAAACTGAATAGAAGAAAAATGGAGTACAGAAAGAAAAATTTTACTGTATACTTTTATAGATAGTTACACTGTGTGAATTAGTAACTCATTCAAAAAATTTAATATATACATTTACAAATAATAAAAATAGTAAAGTTTAAAATAGTTTAAAGAGAATAAGTAATATCACAAATTGCATTTAAAATATGTACAAGTTGTCATGACTCCAGAATTGTGAAGTTTATATTTTTCTAAAACTGATGAAAATTTGGAGAAATACAGAGAATGGACCATAAGCCAAAGAAATGAGGATTAAAAAATACACAAGTGACATTTGACTTTCCTCAGGTAGATCAGCAATCTTCTGAAGCTTCTCATAATAAAACTACACTTCCTTAAGAGAAAGGAAATAAACACTTAATAACCCAAGTCTCCATGAATTCCACTTAAACAAGCAAATTGTATTTTTCAGTATTGCTTTTCAGAGTAAACCTCCTAGAAGGTAAAGACATTTCTAGATAAAACAGGTAATATGCTTCATCAAATTACCAGAGAAGACTCACTGGAAACGTAATGAAACTTCGAGGCAATAGGCCAACTCACCCATGAAAAAGGAAAGATTACATGCTACTGGAGTGAGCATCTTAGAAACAAAATTTGCAAAGAGTGTCTCCAGCCTGATATTTCTCTGTGGAATATAAAATGACTATCTTGGCTATTGTCAAATAAGGATCTTGCAACTATTCATTCTTAATATTTTGACGGTGTATCAGAATCCAATTACTTGTCTCTCCATGCCTCAGGATTCTCTACGTATGCTATTTTACTTGAGAGAGCACTGGTTTGAGATGAGGTGATGGAGATTCCAATCTGAGCTGTGCCATTAGATGACCTTGGGACAATCTGCTTTTCCTTTATGTGCATTCATTTCTTCCTCTGGAGAATAAGGTTTGGATCTAGATTATCTCTATAACGCCTTCAGGATTCACATACTATATGTATGGAAAGAAATTAAACAAATGAAGGTCCTTAAAAGTGAGCAGTTCAAGTAACACCATTCATTATGTCAAAACGCATAGAGCAGATTGCATAGATTAGTTGGTTCACATTCTTGGGAGCAAGTTGAATTGAGTGGTTGAGTCTGGTTGAGTCAGTTTTCCTCTAGGTTTCAGGAGTCTTACCTGTAAAATAAGGAAATTGGGATAGATAATTTTAGGATGTTTTAAAGGAGACACTTTGTTCATGAGCTTGAAATAAACGTGTTGGAGAACTCTTTGGCCTTGGTCAGTTTGTGATTTTATTCATATAAACCCATCATGAAGGCAAAAAAACCTTAAGTTAAATCACTATAAGTCTGTATTATATAAACTCTATTTGGACCCAAAGTGCCCAAACATTGAGGGTACTTTCCCTCTGCCTCTTTCTCCTTTCCAATTCAACTAATCCTGATCATTTCAGTACCTGCAGGGTGGGAGCACAAAAAATGGAGAAAGAGAAAAACCTGGAGGCTTCAGCCTCTCTCAGCATGCACCTAGACATGAGCAGAAAATGAGAGCTACAGAATATTCAGTGTGATCTTTCTTCACCAACTAGAAATCTCTCAGAGTTAACACAATATTGTCTACTCATTAGTTATTAGTAGTTTAAAGAATCATCTCTCCTAATATCTCCTTCCTTTTGATTTAGCTAACCTGTATGCAACACTTAACTAGCTGCCTATATATTATTCTAGTCCCTTCCTTTATCCATCTTACTTAATCTTCATAACAAACTTGAAATGTTAGTATTTTAAGTTCCATTTACAGTCGAGAAAACTACGATTTAGAGAAGCTAAACCTCTAGCTGAGGTTACACAGTTATCCCCAGGCTACCAGTAGCAGACTCAAGTTTCAAAGTCAAATTTATAAACTCCAAAGACCACATTTCAAATCACTGCATTGTGGTAGATAATGGAAACATTATCTATTATTACCCTCATTCGTTTTATATCTCCCTCACTATCTGAGTTTTCACTATCCAAATATGTTCTGCAGCAATTTGCAAAAATGTTTTATCAAAAACTCAGCATCCAGATTGAAAAGCCACTCTAACGAATTTGTCACGCATGCACGCGTTTATGTTGTTTGCCGGTCTAGGCTAGAGAAGGCAGAGTATACTGAAGCCTTATCTCAGTTATTCTTCCCACAAGACCACATCAAGAGATTATATTGCTCTAATGTGTCATGCTTTAGTAATATCATCTTCTCCACATTATTAAGAGAAAATGTTTTAAAGAAGGTGCAAAAAACCAATGAGTAACATAAGAAAACTGAACAGACTAACAGACATTTAATTAAAAGGCCTAGAAAAGTCTATGCATTAGGGGAAAAGTTGGAGGTAGTAAAGTGAATTTAAGAAGAAGAAAAGCTGTCATTCTCCCCTAAACATATTCCAGTAAGGCCCCCACCCTATCCCACCAATGAGACAAAGGTAATCAGTGATACCAGTGACTTCATATGTCAAAATAAGCAGTTAATGTTCCATCACTGTTTGACTCAGCCTTTCATCAGCATTTGACACAGTGATTTGATTGTTCCTTCCTGAAATATTTTCTTCACTTAGCTTCCAGGATAGCATGTTCTCGTGACTTTCTTCTAAAGTGGCTATTGCATCTCATCTTTCCAATGTCTGTTAAATCTCAATCTTTAGTCTAAATCCCTGTTGTACTTTATCCAAGCTATCTCTGTACTTGTATTCCTACCTGCTCTGAAAAAAAAAAAAGACTTGTATGTAGCATTTGTTGATATTTATGGTGCAAACACTCCCACCTTGGCCAATTTTAAGCCACCATTGTGACTTGTGACATTGTATTTTTTAAACTCGTAGTATTAGATTCCATAAAACTACTGGAAATTTCAACCACGTACTTGAGCTCTCCCTGAATGCCAAATAGTCCTCTCAAACATAATATGTACAAAACACAGTTATTGAATTATCTCTTCCCTAAACCTGCTCCTTTACTAATATTCTTCTTCATAAATGGCACCACTGTTTATCCAATTTCTCATCCAAAATTATTGGCAAAAGTCTACCACTTTCCCTGTTAACCTTCAGTGGTGAAGGGAACTACTACTAAAAATCTGGAGGTGGAATTACAGTAATGCACTGCACAATGACATTTCAGTCAGCAGCAGACTATGATAGTGGTCCTGTAAGATTATAATACTGTATTTTTAGCTTCTCTGTGTTTAGATGCAGAAATACTTACTATACTGCAGCATTCAATATTGTAACATGCTTTTGAAGTTTGTAACCTAGAAGTAATGGGCTTTACCATATAACCTAGGTGTGTAGTAGGCTATACCATCTAGGTTGTGTAGGTACATTCTATGATGTTCACATGATGAAATCACCTAACAATGCATTTTTCAGAATGTATCCTCATCCTTGAGCAACGTATTCTGTATTCTGGGACAGCCGTCACTCCCCGAGGTGTTCCTCCTGAATAAGGATTTAAGCTTGTAGACTCTGAGCTTGATTCTAGAAAGAGGAAGACTCAACATTACAGAACACCTCTTTTTAAAAAATACAGCATTATTGGAACAGGAGAATGACATAGACAGCTTTGAGTCCCCACCAAAGACTCAGGAACCAAGGAAAGCCATGCTGTTACTGCTATCCCAGCTTCTGCCCTATGTAGCCACATCACTGCTGATAAGATTTGGGGTTTGGGGCTAATTAGAATGGATACCTAATCAAATCATATTTCTACGTGCTTGCAAACTGTTTGTATGAGCCTGTGTCTTTTTTAAGTCAATTCACAATTTACCAGAAAACCTGTCTTGCATATACAAGCAGGATTAGAAACTGAAAATAGATCTGGATTCTTCCTATTATGAATATTAAAAAATTAAATATAGAGAAAACTGCACATGATAATATAACAATGTACCTATCAAGGATATTTAACACTTGACGACAATTTTGAAATGTTTATTTTGTATCTTTTGTTATCATAATCATGCATAGTTGCAGCTGCTGTCTCTGTGCTCCTCCTTAAACCCATGTATCTCTCTCTCTCCAGATATAACCATTACTGTGAAGGTAATATGTATTCTTGGAAAGAAGACTTATTCTGAGGATGTCTAGTAGTCAGACCATGCTCTAGAAACCCAGAGCACGATGCTACTAAATGATGATGAAAATATGTGTGCTTGTGCATCTCTAAACCTTTAGTGGTTATCATTGTATAAATCTAACTGCTAATATGCCTAGCCTGGTTCCAGCATACATTTCCAAGAATAGGCACTCCAATATAAGCTAGCCTGCCAGAAATGTCCTTCCTTCTTTGGGAGGAGACAATCAGAAATGTATTTGGGCATTAAAAATGATCTATGACAAATTTCTCTCCCTACTTTCTTCCATATTATTGCATCCTCACATAAATTTCAAAAATTCTATGATATACTTTCAAACTGGTCTTTGAAAGTCCGTTATTTCGTCAGTGTCCCTCCTGCCTCAGAGTTCAAAAATAGTTATTTCAAAATAACTTCAGTTAAAGCATAGACTGTTCAGTGTATTTATGGCACAGATCTGCCTCCTGAATGAGTTTCAGATACTCTCACTAGCACCCTACATCTAACAAATAGGAAAATGTCACAGCCACATGATCAGATACGCATAGATGTGAAAAATGCCCTTAATGTATGTACCAGTAGATTCATTGCAGTCAAGGAAAGAATCATTGAACATAAAATAGGTTAATAGAAATTATTTAAACTGATATATAAAGAGAAAAAAAAGTAGTTGAGGGAAAAAACAGAATAGACTATCAATGAGATGAAGGACGATATCAAACGGTGTGGCATATGTGGAATTGGAACAATAGGTAGAGAAGAAAAAGAAAAAATATTTGAAAAATTGATGACTGAAAAATTGATGACTGAAAAATTTCCAAAATTAGTGACAGACACCTTCTCCAAGGTGAGGGGACACAAAGCAGAATAAATACCAATAAAACGATGCCTGGTTCTATCATAATCATATTGTTGAAAACCAAAGACAGAGAAAATCTTAAAAGCAGCCAGAGAAAAAAGATACATTACTGAAAGAGTAACATTTAAAAGAAGTACAGGACATTTCTTATCAGAAACCGTGCAAGCAGGAAGGCAATGCAGTGACATATTTACAATGCTGAAAGAAAGAACAAAGAGTCAACCTAGAATTCTATATTTCCTGGGAATATCCCTTAAAAATAAGGGAAAAAACTTCTGATTCTAGCTCCAACATGTAAAGAGCTCTGGACGCTATTACTTCTATCTTTACAATAAGAAAAAGGCGAAGAAACTGAATTATCAGTAACTTGTTTTGAGCCCATCATTGAATTGAGCTCACTCATAGAGCATACCACTTCCCCAAAACTGAAGAGATGAGAAAATGCAGAGATTGATAACTGAAATCCGCTCACTTGGAACAGAAACCACTGGAGACATAAACTGGTAAGAAAATTTAAGTAGTGATGTTCAGTAATTGCTGGAGGCTGAGTGTGGACTAGCATGAAAGAGAAATTGTTGGAGACTACAGACAGGGAGGAAGCCACACTTTCCTGGGTTTTACCTCTAGAAACTTCAACAGGCTCTAACAGTGAAGATCCAAGAAAGTCCATCATGGGAGGAGAGAAAGAGTAATCCCTGTGAAATATGTATACAGTGTTCTCCATAACAGAACTCTAGTCTCCAGTGGTAAAGACTGTCTCATAATATTTTGCAGTATCAAGTAATACTCCTCGGAGCACATTTTGGAAAAGGCAGGTTGAAATGATTTATATAATTCATCGGGTACAGAGGAGGTACTCTATCCTGGCAGCTAGAATTGTTGTTATTGGGTATTGATATATATTCTTCTCAATCCCTAGTTGAAAACCTTTGAATATCTATATTGTCTATATCTAATTGTCTATATTTGCCCCTAATTGTGTAATTAAAAATACATGCTTTGAGAAGAATCAAAATGCAAATGTTCTTACAGGGAAGACTTAGCAGGGTAGACACTATGATATCACGATGTTCGAATGGCCTTCTGTCTTCCTCTTTTTTTCTTTTTTGTTCTTATTTTTCATTTTTTGGCTCTAGTACTTGCCACTGTCTTCCTGAACAAAATACCTTTCCTACTTGTTTGCAGGTTCCAAAGTCAAGTGCAAACATCCCTAAGATGGATAGAACATATCATGAGAGTGTTAGGAAGCACAAAAGGGGGAGGCTGAGGATGAGTTCAAAGATTAGTTCTATCAGTTTCACAATCCTCCATGGGCCTGTGAGTTTCTTCTGTGGTTTACTTAAAGCTACCAATAATTTCAGAACAACAGTCTGTGCTTTTGAGAATAGAAGCATGTAATGAACTAGGGCCTTGTTAATTTGCATAAAAATTCTCAAATGCCACTCTCCCCAGTTCTCTAAGTGTTCCTGAATTTATTTTATTCTTTACAGCAAGTACTTCTGCTGGAAAAACAAACAACCCTTTGAATCAGACTCATGTTTGTTTACACCCCATGGAGAGCTGGATAACAGATAGATTAAATCAAAAGCTGATTTTGCACAGAAAGCATAAAAAAAAAAAGAAAATGCTTCTACAGTCAGAAGCACTATCACTGTTGTGTTTAGCGATTTTCCATGAGATGTGTGTTTTGCTTTCCGGTTTGCCTTCTTTATTATTGCCTAAAATATCATCTCTCCTCAAAACTCAGCCATATTGACCTACAATTCATGGCCAGATCCTCTCCTTCAGGAAGTCTCCACTGACTATTTTTTTGAATATATAATATTATTTTCTCTCCCTTGTATAACCTCAATGAAAAGAGGGTCTCCTGATAGGGCACACTGACTTCACTATGTTTAGTGATTCAAAATTGGATCTCACTGAAGTCTCAGGCATTGATCTTCTGCAGTGCTCACTGGTATTCAGCATGCACTAACGGCTACGGCTATTTAGTGGTTTCCATGTCTATAGCTCTGACCTTCTAAGCGATGGCAAGAAGGAAGTCTGCAGAGAGGACCAGCTATCCTTATACTCTATTTGTAGCTTCCTATGTAGTCTATCCTCCTTCCCACATTTATTACAATATATAACCTTTGCCTTTCACATCATCTAAGTTCTTTCACAAGCATCAACCCATTGAAGCTGCATAATAGCTTATTAGGGAGTTCCTCATCACTGGCCATTGTCATCAGAAACTAAGGCTCAGTTAGTGAGACAGAGCACCTTGCTGAAGCATGTTCTACCAGACAGTGGTGAAGCCAACTCTATACCAAAGACATAAATACCACCCACATTCTTCGAACAGAACAATACTATTTCATGTCTCCTGTGTGAAGCTAGTGACTACAACAAGAGCTTAGAGTTTTTCTGGAGCTAGAGGAGGATGCTCCAACTACAAGAGGAGAAAGAAGGCAGAAAACCTGGTCATTGGTCTGAAGCTTCTCAAATTGCTCTGCCATGTTGGGTCCGTGATTCATGTGTTGTCCTTTAGAAATGTTAAGTTCCAAAGGAAAGGAAAGTACTCAAGAAACTGGGACCACGGGTATTTTGTTTGATTTTTAAGGGGTTGAGATTCACAGTGTCTGCAGTGTTGTACTAGGAAAAAACACAAGGTCAGAAGCCAAAATATTTTTAATTTGAACTCCATGCCCTTTTTCTCACATCTCTTCACCCCACCCAATTAATCAATTAATGAAGCTCTTGGGCAAGTTAAGTATCTAAGTCTCTGGAACCTTGTGAGTCTCCTCAATTGTGAAATGAATGTGGTGTCAATAAATTCCATGAAGGATAATTATGAGAATTGTGTGACCTAAGCATGTGAATCATTAAATAATTGTAATATAAAAATGTGAGTGGTTATAAAGGATCTAATAAGTACAGTACAACACTCTTAACCATATACAATTAACTAATTCTCCTGATTAGCCTACATTAACCACTGCTTTTGTAAAATATATTAACAGAGGTTTACAGAACCATTAGTATACTTATTGCTATCTTAAATAACAATAAGTTATTAATACATACTCCAATATTTCCATACAATGTTTCTCCCCCAAATCAGGTTGTATATTTAGCAAAACTCTGTTGCGTTTACTTTCAAATCTATTTATATTTGGTCATACTTGCTCTCGTAATTACAGACCAAATTAAATGTCAGATCAACTGAAACATCATGGGTATGAGTGGAATGTTACTGATTCTATTATTTCCGTTAAAATCGAGTTACTTTGCTGCTTTGCAAATAATGGATAATGGTAAAAATCACTAAAAACATTTCAGACTAAATGGCAGCAAGACCACAATGAAAAAAGTAGAAAAGAAATAGTATTACTCTAGAAAGAGCATGAACTCATATAATCTCACAAATGTCTTTAAATCTTAGTCCACTTTAAGGAAACTGAAACTAGATACCACAAAGAATTCATTAAGATTGAGGTTTACACAGGAAATACAATAAGAAAATTCAATCAGATGGCCTATATTTAAATAAAAGGGCTTACTCCTACTTCAAAACTTTACTGAATGAATGTACACCAGTCTGTTATGAGTTATAATAAAATATTTAAGATAAAAACATATTATTTTTTATAATTCTCCAATTTAATTGACCTTTTGGATTAGTCAACCAATGCCTGGTCTCAGTGACATTAAATGAGAGGATTTCTTATTTAATGCAAATAAAATAATGAACAAAAATTGGTCTCAAAATCGGTGCTAAAGGAGAGGAAGGGGAGGTTAAATCTGCAATGAGGACAGATACGTTTTTATGTTTGGGCTTTGCACGTACTTCTTGGATCTTTCCACCTGATAGTCTCCTCACAGTTGCTCACTGATGCCAACCATTCTGGCCTTTCTCCCAAGTCAGCCTCACAGACATGGCAGCTGTGTGCAGAGGGATGTCACGAGAGATGCTTCTGAAAGAGTGGACAGCTCTTGTCCTTTGACTCTGGAATAAATCATAATTGCTATATATTATAAAGTTGTTATGGACAGCTCAGCCTAGAAATCAACAAGAATAAACAGGAAGCCCACAGTAAGTCTGGCACCTACACTTTAGCCTGGGCTCAGATGTCCAAAGCAGATCCTCGTCCATCATCCAGGGTCAGTGAAGCTTGAAAGTGAGAGCCAATTCCACAGACACCATCTGTGGAAGTGGAAAAAACCTGTGAAGCAGAAATAGATAAAATGGCTTTCAAGCTTGGCTGTGACTCTTTCAAATAGGAAGATTTTAGGCAAGGAATAAAATTGCTCTGGATCTAAATTTTCTCCACCTATAAAATGTGGATAATAATTTCTACCCAGTCTACCTTAAAAGTTTGTTGTGAATGTAGGGAACAGAGCTCTCCTCATTCTCAAGAAGGAGCCTCTGCCCATCTCCCCACGCTTTGACTTTCTGCACACTTCTATTGCCAGCCCCTTCAATGTGTGTGAAGGTGTTAATTTGTGAATGTAGGACATTTACCAAGCCATGTTTACCAGTGGGCTTTAAACATCAGTATCAACATGATATCTTCATCTTTGCTTGTAGTAGATTGACTTTGGGAGGGTTTTCCTCCTAGTAAAGGCAGACCTTCTAAATGACAGAACTTCTAAATGACTCCAGACATTCCTATTTTGGGCAGAGTAGACATAGGGGAATAAGACTCCACAATTCATTCTTCAACTCCCTTATATATAGAATCTTGAATCATGAAATTAAAGTCCAGCTATCAGTACTGTGTTTTTTATTTCTCATCTGACTATTCATGGTTTGTCAAAAACCCAAAGGAGAATAGAAGTAAATAAGACAACAAAAATTCACTCAAAACACCTACTAGTGAAAAATCAAACAATATATGATTTATTAAATAATGTATTTCATGCAAAATAGAAAAAATTACCAATGTGGAATATAATCACTTCAGTGTCATGAATGGCTGCAAAGAGTAAAAGAGGAGACATCAATTTCTCATAAATATCAGAACTGCAACAACCTTGACTATGTTTTCTTAACCCCTACAGATTTCTACCTAACTAGTACTGCTAACTACCACGAAAGATGCAACGTGGCTTAGATGAAGGATCTCTAAACTGTCTGTAGAGTGAATATACTTTTCATTGTTGTTTTTGTTCAAGCTGTCTAAGACAAGCAACTAATTATCCTATGCCTCAGCTTTCCTATATCCCCATATATGTACATATATATGTATATACCCCTATGTATGTACCTTCATGCACAAATATGTATATGTTCATACAAATACATATATATATTTTACATATGTTTTGAGAACATTTATGCTCTCTTATTCCTTTTTTTAGACACGCTTTCTGATTGCTTAATATGAGCCAAGCATGGGGTTCACTTTTATAATGTGTATTCTTTTATTGGAACCTCATACCAAGTCTTTTGAGACAGGTATTTTTGCCATCTTCATTTTTTTTTTTTTTTTTTTTTACAGTTAAGCAAACTCAGGCTTGGGAAAGATGCTCTCCATTGGCCATAAGGCCAGATGTATTGATTTTTCAGAGCTTCTTACTGAGTTGCAGTGTGCAAAGTTGGCTGAAGTATTATTCCTGAACTCCCTAACACCTGTTTTAAACACATTATGTTGGGTAAGGTGTGGTCAGATCAGACACAGATCAAGAGAAAGAAATCAGAAAGAGTCTAACAGTTTTGTTATACTCACATTTCCCTGGAGAGACACAGTGTACCAAGCAGGGCCACATGGGGAAGCACCGAGGTTAGTCACAGGCAGAGGGCAAGAGGAACTGTGAGCTCTGTGAGCTAGCACTTTTATTGTGGTTTCTGCAGGAAAAAAACAGATGAGGCAGGGCTCTGGGACACAGAGATTGCCCTTGGTTGTCTGGCAACTGCTCTTACTTAGGCTATTAACAAAAATATGTCATGGCCTGAAATGTAAGAACCTGATAAAGGAAGATGACAGTGCACACACAAAACTGCATTGTACCATCTAATATTTATAGGATGGTTTAAACAATTTACTATAATTTTTTGAAACAAAATACTTGAGAAAATAGTATATATGGGACAACAATATAAAAACATAGTAAGCAATCTAGTCCAGATTAAAAATCTCAGCTAGTCTGCTCATTAGCTATATGAACTTGGACAAAATATTTAACTTCATTATTCCCCTGTTTCAACATACATATTATACTAAAATCTAACTAGATAGTGACTTACAGTGAGTGCTCTATATATTGTAGCTTTAAAAAATGTAGCTTCAAAATAAAGTTATATGATGCTGCATTTGGTTATTCAGAATAATTCATAATATTTTGCTACCTTAGCCTACTCAAATGATAGATTTTAAGTGAGGAAATATCACAACCAATTATAGGATATAATATCAAGTTTGTTTGAATGAAGTGAGTATATACATAAAGTTAAAACATTTTTTAAATATTAGAATCTCAAAACAAATTACTGTGTTAACTAATGAATGTTTCGTCCTTCTCCATCTTATTAACAGAGCCACTGAAAATTAGTGAAAGTTTGTCATATAGTCAAGACATCTTTAATATGTTTTATTAATGCATCGTCTCATTACTATTGCAAAAATAAATTGCAAAGAAAAAATGTTAGATTTGAGTAGAGCCTTGGAAATCATCTGGTTTAGCATTATCATCTTAGTAATGGGCTTTTATGGTGAGAGGGGAAGTTCCATCTTTAAATATTTTTGGAAAGTCTCAGTCTTCAGAATTTCTGAAGCAGAAAACAGATCCAGGTCCATTTCCTTTAGTAAGGCTTTGGATTTTTCAGAAGACCAAGCATCAGACACCCATTTAGAACAGAATAGGAAACAGCCCCATTAAAGTAGAAGTGGTGACATCTACTTCACTGTACACATTCCATAGCTCTCCATTCAATCGTGCTCTTTTTCAGTATACAAAGCTGAAAAAAAAAGCACTGGATGAGGGTTGCAGAAGCTATGTACATTTGCAAAAGTCACTTTCCATTTTGATTGATTGTTATTATAAAAATGGTCTGCATAATGATACTCACCTCCCAAGAATGTTGCTGAAAGTCAGTTCATGTGGCCAACACAGTGACTGACACTCAGTAGGCCCATTATAAGTGCTGCCTCAATCTTGGTAGGTTTTCACTAAATGTTTAATGGAACCTGTATTTTGTTGCCTTCTCAAGCACCATAATTCTCTTCAAGGTCTTAATGGATACTTCTATGCATGTCCCAAAGCTCTTTACCTGTTCCTCAAAATGGGTAGTGTTGGTACATATGAAAGCGACCTTCACTTAACATGCATCTAACATGTACTGAGAGGGTGTCTACTTTGCTCTCTGTGTCATGGGAAACTCCCTTAGATCTCTGTTCTCAATCATTCACCACTTTACAATTTTGTGTTGTCATTTTTTCATATGCAATTGCTTGATAATAATTATTTTGGGGGAAAACAGAAGTTTCAGACCTGGCGAGAAACACTGTGCATCATTGCAATCACTTTTGAGGGTAAAGCCACTGGAATGACAGGAATGATGATGCCTCCTTTCTTGTCAAACTCCAAGGACTGGGGTCAAAAAACCTGCCACCTATCCCAAGCCAAGCTGTGTAGAGATCGATGTTTACATTCTGTATAAGCATATATAAAATAAATGATGTGGGAAAAGGTTCACCAGCTATTTTAAAATGCTACCTTCTATTTTAGACCAAACATGTACAATTTCTGTTTAGCAATTTCAGCTAATTGTTGGATTAACATTTTGGGGAACAGATTGCAAACTTCAAAATGGAAAAGATCATTTTAGGCAGGAAAGCTAGGCAGCTGTCAGGGAGTTGGAATTAACATACATTTGCATAACAGATGTACAGTAAGGTGTCTATGACAGACAATCACTGAATATTAATGCTACAGACCATGACATCATTTCCGTAAATGCTGTCTGCTGGGTATTGAGGTTGGTGTGCTCTTTGCAGAAGACAAAGGGCCAGAGAATGGAACAGATGCACCAGATACGCCAATGCATCTTAATTTATGACATCCTCGTGAAGGACCTTGTGGTGTGATTTCAGATTTTATTACAAATAATTTGGAGATAAAGGAACTAAGTAATTATCTTTTCCCCTACAGTTAGTCTCTCTCAAAGGAAGAGGGTTCATTTATGGACTGCCATTGTGATGCTCTCAGGAGAGTGGCATTCGTTTTATGACGTGGGGGTGGGGTGCGGAAGAAAGGGAAAGCATCCCCGAAAGTCAACATTGTGCCTTGAATAGATTTGGCTATTAGCATGTTGTCGGACACCTGTCACAGATCAACTCACCCCGCTACACACACACTTGAATGAAGCAGCAGGTGATTCCATGGCAGGTTTCAAATGGTATTTTTTTTTCAAAGTGAATTAGTGTTGAAGTATGAAGCTAATTTTGTCAAGTCAATGTTACCAACATATGTTGAGCTTGTACTATATGCGAAGCACTGGGTTTCCTTTCTTTGGTATCTTAATCAATTCTTCACTGTCTTCTGGCCAGTCTCCACTGGACACTTTCTCCAGTAATTAGAATCCATGAAGCTGCTTGCCTTTGTGATCGCCCATTGCATAACTAGCCCCCAATTGGCTAATTTTAAATGTCATGTATTTGATCAATATATACTTGAGCATATAACAGATGCCAGACTTTGCACTAGGTATTGAATATGTAAAGACTGCCAGAGCTTCTGTCTTAAAGATGCTCACTCCCTAGTGGGAATGACAGTCAATCAGTCAACAAATGTTTATTGAGATGTTACTATGCATTAGATATTGTCAAGGTGTGGAGGTACGGCAATAAATAAAGCTGACAATCACTGCCCTCAAGTCAAATTCTTTCTACTGGGGAAGATAATAAACTTATAACCAAATAAACAGTATGGTATTAGATTCACAGGTAAAATAAGATAATGAGAAAGAGAGTGGCAAAGAATGACTGAGAGTGATAAGGGATGGGGAAGGTCTGCTTTCTTTTCAATCATTAAATACCTCTTTTATTATCTTTTATGACCTGATACTTAAATGATGAGAGGGAGGCAGCTACACAGAGCATCTGAAGCAATATCATTTAAGTAGAAGAAATAGCAAATGAGAAGTTCCTGAAGCTGTATGTGCAGGTATGCACATAATTTGATCAGGAGGAGATTAGTCCTAAGAATTACATTGTTTATAGATGTAATGGATAAGAACAAGGGAGAGAACCCCTGATCCAAGTGTTGGAGTCAGCTCTGAGTCAGTCAGCAGAAAGAATAGAATTCCACTGAATCTTTCTATTACTGAAGCCCACAAGTAGATGGGAGATTGAGTATTCAAAAAAGAGAGGAAAACATATGCAGAGACCTTAGAGAGAGATACAAAGTGAAACATTTCCTGAGAATTGCATTTAGCTAGATCATAAATTGTATGAGGGAAGTGTCTGAATATAAAGCTGTAATTAGGGCATTAGGGTTAGACTGAAAAGAACTTGAGTGTTGAATTATGATGATTTTGGTGTAACGGAGAGGTTACACTTCTGCTTCAGAGCTCTCTTCTGAAGACACTATGATTGATCTGCTGGAAAGGATAAAACATGCTAACACGTGTGTCCCCTTCCTAAGAAGGGGTTATCTCTAACCTATGGGGATAAATGAAGCCAATTTGATAATAACTCAAATTCCTTTGATTCTCATGACAGTGGCTTACCCAGGCTCTTTAATGACACCCAAAGCTATCAGGGAGTTGAGAGAAAATGTCCACGCTAATCCACAACCATCTTTCACTTCCCTTATCAGTGTTATTTGTCCACAGGTAGTCCAGAAGACTTATCACTGCCCACATGTATAGTGCTCCTTGAAAAATTGTCAAAGTCTGTTCTCGGGCAGAAGCATCTACTGTTATTTCCAATACCACCTTCCTCATAAAAGCCAGAGTTGAACTGCATTTCCAGGAGCAGAAGTTGAACATTCCAATCTCACATAATGTCATACCTTGGCACCAAAGCAGTAACCTCCCATGCTTCTGTCTCTCAAGAACTCTCTTGAGAACTGCTTCCTTAGCGTGTGCTTGAAACGTCTCTCTCTAAAATCCCTAATACTAACTAGTAATATGCACTATGCACATACTCAGTTCCAAGCTCTGTGCTACATTCTGAACATGGAAGATCTTGTTTCAGCCTCACAGCACCCCTGTGGTGTGATCATTAAGTGGATAAGAAACAGAACTCAGAGGGGATTAACTATTTGTCTGGGTCTCACAACCAACAAATGACTGGGCTCAATTTGATATATGTGCAAGCTGACTGAAGAGCCCTTGCATATAACTATTGTGCTATACTGCCTTTCCAAAGACCTCAGAGATTAGTTCATGAAGTTAGAGAAAGAAAATGGCACCTACTAATGTTGCATTCTTTCTCTCTTGTCTTCTGGTACCTACTAAAACCTCTTCCTCCAAATATAAATATTTCCTGAGAATCCATTTGTTACCATTATATATCGAACGTCATCATTAGTTTCAGCTGCTATAACAAAAGTACCATTTTTGTTATACACTGTGTGTATCACTGCGTGGCTTAGACAACAAACATTAATTTCTTGCTATCGTGGAGGCTGGGAAATCCAAGATCAGTGCAGCAGTAGATCCCATGTCATCTGCTGAGAGCCCATTCCCTAGTTTATAGACAACCAACTTCTCACTGTGTCCTCACACGGCCAAAAGAAAGATCATCTCTCTCCCACTTTGTTATAAAAATATGAATTTCATTTCTGAGGATGGAATGACCTAATTACCTCCCAAAGTCCCCACCTCCAAATACCATCGCATTGAGGGTCTAGCTTCAACATGTAAATTTGATGGAAGAGCCAGGGAATTCAAACTTCCAGGACGTGGTACCCAGACATTCTTAAATCACAGTTCACTTAGGTTCAAGACAGACGCTCCTTACACAGAGGTTGTGCACTCCCAGAAGGCATAGATTATAGAATATATGTAGTCCTTATTTTCTATAGCACCAGTCTACCTAAACCAACTTTAAATTTATTGCACCAAGCCTATGTGTGAGCTCTTTCCGTTTCCCTGCGCACATGAGGATGAAGTAACCCATTAAAACCATTGATTAATAGGGGCAGTATGGTATGGTGGAAAAGTCTGAACTCTGCTCCACATTCACACTGCTTTGATTATCAGGGGCATGATGCAAGAGCTGCAGCTGTAGCCAAGAAGCAGATAAGAACTAGGGGCCGGGCACAATGGCTCACGCCTGTACTCCTAGCATTTTGGGAGGCCAAGGCGGGTGGATCCTGAGGTCAGGAGTTCAAGACCAACCTGGCCAACACAGTGAAACACCACCTCTACTAATAATACAAAAGAAAAGAAAAAAGAAATCAGCCAGGCATGGTGGCAGACACCTGTAGTCCCAGCAACTCAGGTGGCTGAGGCAGGAGAATCACTTGAACCCAAGAGGTGGAGGTTGCAGCGAGCCAAGATCACGCCATTGCACTCCAGCCTGGGCTACAAGAGTGAAACTCCAGAAAAAAAAAAAAATCTAGGAATGCATTATTCTCCTAGTTCCTTCTCTCCTTTGGTCATCTTAATTTCCTACTCCCTATGTCAAGCAATGTTACCAATGGTAACATATTAGGTGAGTGCACAAGCAATGACTATTTTTGAACTGGTGGAATTTGCCATTTGATATTGAAATAAATTCCTAAAAAAATGTGGTTATGTCATACATCATTTTTATTGGCATTTCTTGCTTTATATTTTTTTGGCTTCCTAATGACATTACTTGTTATTCATTTTATGTTTATTTTTGACTACGGAAATGACGTTAGACAAAAAGAAAATTCAAGTTCAAAATGGGTTGTAAAACAGCCAAGACAACTCGCAATATCAACAATGCAATTGGTGGTCCACTGAGAATGAATGTACAGTACAGTGGTGATTCAAGAAGTTTTGCAAAGGAGACAAGATCCTTGAAGATAAGGACCATAGTGACTGGCCATGAGAAGTTGACGATGACCAATTGAGAATAATTATCAATGCTGATCCCTTAAAACTAAATGAGAAGTTACCAAAGAACTCATCATTGACCATTTGAAGCAAATTGGAAAGGTGAAAAATCACAATAAGTGGGTGCCTCATGAGCTGAGTAAAAATTAAAAAAAAACAAAACATCGTCATTTTGAGTGTCATCTTATTCTATGTAACAATAACTACACATTTCTCTATTGGATGACATATGATAAAGAATGGATTTTATATGACAACCAGTGATGACCAGCTCAGTGATTGGATCGAGAAGAAGTTTCAAAGCACTTTCCAAAGCCAAACTTGCACCGAGAAAATGTTGTGGTTACTGTTTGGTGGTCTCCTGCCAGTCTAATCCACTACAGCTTTCTGAATCTTGGTGAAACCATTACACATAAGTATGCTCAGAAAATCGATGAGATGCACCAAAAATTGCAATGTCTGAAGCCAGTGTTAATCAACAGAAGGAACTAATTTTCCACGATAATTTTCCACGACAACACCCGACTACATGTCACACAACCAATGCATCAAAAGTTGAACGAATTGGCTACGAAATTTTCCTCACCCACCAACTATCACTTCTTCAAACATCTCGACAACTTTTTGCAGGGAAAATGCTTCCACAACCACCAGGATGCAGAAAATGCTTTCCAAGAGTTCATCGAATCCCAAAGCAAAAGCTTGTATGCTACAGGGATAAACAAACTTATTTCTTATTGGCAAAAAATGTGTTAACTGCAGTGGTTCCTATTTGGATTAATAAAGATGTGTTTGTGCCTAGCTGTAATTATTTAAAATTCACAGTCAAAAACTGCAATTACTTCTGTGCCAACATAATAGTAGTCAAAGCCAGATTTAAACCTCTTTTCTGAAACCCAGCCAGGAGTGCCTCATCACTATTTTCTAGATAGTGTCTGGAGGCTCCATGTTTAGATGGTCCAGTGTGTGAAGTGGCAAGGTGCCATTTTGAGCAAGAGCCTTCTTATTCTGCCAGTGCAATAAAATTGCCTACGAGAAACTGGTAAGTTTTTGTGAGGGTCAAGAATCTCGCCAGTTCACTTCACTACCCAAGCATCAGACTCTGAGTTTCTTTTTGTGTTTGATTTCAGGGAATGGATGCCCAACCTTATCAACTATGCATTAAGGGAATAAAGACAATGATGCAAGTTTAGATGCCGCCTCCACAAGTAGGGAGCCATCATTCCTGAGTCTTATGATATCTAAAACAAGTATTTTTGCTGTTGTTGTCATTGTTATTAAAAGTGGTCTTCTCTTAAAAGTGACTGGTGCTTAGGGAATTAGAATTCACCTGTGATGGAGGATCTTAAAGATGTTTGGATGCCTAGAGCTTTGAGCACACATAGGAAAAATGTAGGAAATGAAACTGTCATGAGAAAGGGAGGATAGATTTCAGAGTGACATTTAAGGTTGGTCAAAAAG
Organism: Aotus nancymaae; assembly: GCF_030222135.1. Classification (NCBI taxonomy): domain Eukaryota; kingdom Metazoa; phylum Chordata; class Mammalia; order Primates; family Aotidae; genus Aotus; species Aotus nancymaae. Next base: position 13,554,763 of record NW_026988417.1, on the reverse strand, counting down.
AATGAATTTTATAATAAGGGCAATGGGAAACCACTGACGAATTGAATAGAGAGAAATGATATGCTAAATTTTGCTTTTAAAAAAATATCGCTCTTAAAGCAATGTGGATAATTGGTGGGAGGGGAGCAAGAGTGAATAAAAGAAACAAAGAAAAGTTCATGAGTATTTGCAGTAGTCCAGATGAAAAATGATGATAGTGGACTAGGTCAAGCTTCTAACAGTGGAGATAATAAGGAGATTTATGGTTTATTTAAGAGATACAATCCAGAATATTTGGAATTGATTGAATATGGATGTAGGAAAGAAACCAACTACCAAGATGAATCCAAAATTTCAAACTTGTGTAACTTGGTGGAAAGGAAATTATGTTCTGATGGTTCAAAAAGTAAGGAGTTTAATTTTAGACATTTGAACTTTAAAAGAAAATGTCTACTACCAAGTCGATTTATTAATCTGGGACACAGTAGAGATTGGATTGTATCTAGATATGTAAAAGATGTTGATATGGAAAGCTCAAAATAGTGACTCTATCCTTAAGAATAGAATGTATAGAGTAAAACAGAAAGTATATAGAATAGAGTTCCATGCAACAACAACACTCTTAAGACAGGTTGATCTAAGACCTCTCCCTATCCTGACACTAGGTACAGCTAAATAAGTAGGAGCACACAGAGCTGAGGAAGAAGGGACAGCCAGGGAGGCAAAAGTAAAAGAAAAGTGTGTGGGGTCACAGAGTCAAAAGGAGGGGCAGACATCCTGGCAAAGAAAGCAGTAAATAATGAGAGCTCATTCAGAAAAAAAGCACAAGTGTACTTTTGATTAAGGATGCAGTGGCATTTGGTGACTTTGGTGAGATCCATTCCAACAGAATGGTGGCAGTAAAATCTAAATTGCATTGGGTTGAAGAATAAGTATAAAATAAGGACATAGAGATGTCAGTTCAGGTGATGCATTTCAAAAGATTGATATTTAAGGTAAGGAGAGGATGGGTAATAGTTGTAGGGAGAAGGACGGTTGTGTTTCAAATGAGTGAGACTGTGTGGGTTCAAATTTTGGTAGAATGTGTCTATAGAGGGCAAAATGTTGAAGACATTGAGGAGAGGATGCCAATAAACACAATGAGATCCTTGAAAAGGCAGGAGGAGTTGCCCTTATGAAAAAGGAGATAAGCCTTGTCATTTTAACAGAAAAAAAGAAGGAAAGGCTGGGAAGGCAGATTTGTAATTTTAGTGACAGACATTTGAAGAATTTTTATTATCTTCAAGAGCTTCTAATTTATCTTTAATGTAGAAAAATAGCATCTGCTAAGTGTGGTAAAATAAGATGACACAGTTTTAAAATTTGAGAAGAATCAAGAGTCTGAAATCATTGTTATAAAGAAAGAATGGCGCATGGAAACCTAAAAGTGTCAGGCAGAATTGAATTTTCTCATTCTAGGCTTTAAACATTTTCTGCCGAAGCACTGTGTCCCCCACCCCAGAGGCCTCTTGCAGAGCCATAGTGAAAGCCACACCCTCCAAACTAAGACAGAACAGCACTTCTATTTGTAAAGCAAAATGTTCTAGTCCTTATATTTGCTCATTCTCCAGCCTTAAGTTTCTTCTTCACTTATTCTCTTACTCTCTACTCAAATAAGTTGTGGCTCTGTTTTCTATTGGGTTAGCCATACCATGAACACATTCATGTAAGTGAGAGAATTATGCTCTGGCAAAATGACCTGGAATCAACACATGCCATTATTGTAAATATCCTGGATTGGCTTTCTCCAGTGTCTCTGACCCCACGCCTACTCATGACCTCATTCTCATTGCATCTCTCTTAGTACCCACAAAATAAGACAGATTCATAGCAGATTGTTTGATAGTGACTTTGATGGGCTGAGGAGGCACTTGAATCTGATCTTAACTATTTTAGCAGTTGAATCTGATCTCAACTGTTAATCTCATGACACATGGGGTGAAGTTGCTGTTTAATACAGGATAAGGAAGCAGTTGGTATTAAAAACACAGGTGATGCTGTGAGGTCACAAACCATCAGACACTGGTAGTATTGGGTAGGACTTTGAAGATCTGCCATGGGAAAACACAGAGGACATTCTTGAGCTAGGGAGAAGGAAGTTGAACTAACCTATGTCACAAGTCTGTTTTTCAATTCAAGGATTATAGTATCAGGGAGGGAATTTAAAATAAATGCAAAACTATTGTATGTAAGGGAACTAAAGTATTCAAAAATGTTAATGTTCTCAGAAGCAACAGGCCAAAGAGGAAAGAGCATGGTCAGGAAATGAGGCAAATCCCAGTTTATGCATTTGCTTGCTGAATAACCCTAAACAAGTCACCTAACATTTCTGGCACTATTTTCCAATCTATAAAATGAAGATAATATCTCCTTTGATTGTTGTTCTAAGGCCGTGTTGGGAGATACAGTAGCCACTAACCACATATGGCTATTACAATTTAAATCAGTTAAAATTAAATAATGTTAAAAATCGGTTCCCTACTTGGACTAGCCACATTTGAAGAGCTCAACAGCCCCATGTGATTGGTAACTGTCATATTGAAAAGACCAGATTTAGAAGATTTTCATGATTACTGAAAGTTCTATTTGACAGCAATGTTCTAAAGATTAAAGACAATCTGTAAAAAAAAAAATATGCCCACCATCTATTAGGTATTCACGTGTTATAGCTAACTTTGTGTTAACTATAACAGAATTAAAGACCATGCGCCAAAACCTGTACTAAATGTGTTGCTAATATTTCATGGAATTTATACTGCCATTGTGGATAGGAATGGGAATACTCCTATTCTGTGGATGAAGAAATAAAGGAGTAACAAGGTTAAATAATAACCTAAAGTTACAAAGAATACATGCTCTTATTTTTAGGAAAGTTTTAAAATCACAGAGGAAGAAATATCAGAAATTTCTTTCAAACACTTGTAAATCTGACCACAAATCTATGCTGATACCTGGATCTCTGTTTTTATATATCCTTAGACTAATGGGAAAACTTCAGCTCTGGTAAAAAGGAAAGTAAAGAATTTTGAGTGTTTTATACAGGAAAGAGTAGAGCAGGGTAGGGAAAGCTCTTATGTATAAAGAAAAATGAGGGCTAAAGTGATGGCCTCGAAGGTCTATAATCTTGGACGGTTGGATTCTGAAAGGACTCATATTATGTGTCTAGTCTGTCAGACATAATTGGAAGGTATAGTTATTTATTGCAAGAAATAAATGTATTTTCTCTTTGTGTCTCTGCCAATCAATACCTGCTTCTTCGAAGAGACCTATGGAGAGTAGCAATTTGATCCTGAAATAGGTTGGGAAATGGGTCCAAGTAGTTGAGTGTAGGATCTCATCAATAGGACAAATTGCACTCTTAAGAAGTGCTGTCTTTGTCTGCCTAAATCCTGTTTCAGACCTTTATTCATTGTTTTCCAAAAGCAATAGACAAGGCATTCAGGCAGAGGCACAACAGTATCTTGTCAAACACATGCCTGATTAAAAAACAACACAGAAACAACTACAAAGCACAAACCAAATGAAATAAAATAAAAACACTTTATGAATCTAGGAATAAACGAATACAACATTGTAGTACTAATTATATTATTCAGGAAGGACAAGCTATTTATGTAACAATAGCAAATACACCAAAAAAACTCAGTAAATTAAGTGAGAAAAAAGTCAGTTTCTCATCAAATCACAGCTAAACTGAGCAAAACTGAATAATTGTAGCTGCCCCTGGGGAGTCTCTTCCACATGGTGACTAAAGGACCCCAAATCTGAAACTAGTGTTTACCAAGGGTAGAGAGTCATGGGAGATAACTTGCAGAAGCCAAGCCTGGAAGTGTTTTGCATCTCTTCTGTACATCTTACATTCAGCAGAACCCAGGCACATGGTGCACACCACACTGTAAGAGGTCCTGGCATATGTTGCTTTGCTAAAGGTCCAAGTTTGGTGAACACACAGCCTTGTGTGGTTAGAAAACAAGTGAAGCCTAAAAACATCTGCAAGTTATTCATTTATTTAAAAAATAGTCTCTTTGTTTTTAAATAGCTACTGATTTTACATTTCCCTAAACTCTTCTACTTAAATGCTACTTTTTTCATCCTTATCAAATATACTTGACTCCTACTTCATTAAGAATATCAATCCCTCTGCACCCCAATAAGTTTTCCACTGTTCTTTTCAGCTCTTTAACCTCCAATTCAGAGGAAAACCTTTCTTTTTCTTATCTAACGCCAAATCCTCTATGTGAAATTTGAGCTCCTTTGCTTCTTCCAGACCTTGAAATATCAATTATTGTCTGTTTTCCCTATATCTTTACTTCTGCTTATGTTTGTCTCTTTAGCCCACAAATTCATTAAAATCTCTTTCATCCTAAAAATGCAACCTTAACATTCAGACTTCACTCCTGTAGGTGCAGTTCAATCTCTATAGGACCCTGTAGAGGAAGCTATCATTGTACACTCTTGGAAGAATAATCTGTAGTGATTTCTAATTTATTTCTAAATATGTGTCTTTATAACACATCAAAATTTAACTATATATTTTTCATGTGACTGTTATTGTTCATATCTTCCACTAGACCCCAAGCTCTACAAGGGCTTAACTATATCTGTTTTGTTCACTCCCATTCCTAATGCTAAACCCACAGCCTGACACATGGTAGCTACTTAATAAATAAATGTTTGGTGATTCTGTAAAGAAATCCACTGCACTGTTGTAAACTAAGATGATCAATGACATTGCTATTAGATCTGATAGATATCTTTCTGTCTTTACTTTCCTGGATTGTTCTGCTACATTTCACACCACTGATGAGCTGTCTTTCTTTAATTCCTTTATGTCCTTAACCTATCAAAACTCTTACTTTTTTTTCCCCATCTCTTTAATGGTTTCTTCTCCATTTACTCAATTGTCTACTTCATCTTCCACTGTGCACCACTCAAGTGGAGGTGCTCCTGGAGCTTTTTTGTCAGGCTGTGACCTTCTCAGTAATCAAATTGCTTAGAGTGATGTTATCTACTTCGAAGAGTAATATCACCACCCATAGCCTGATGCCTCTTTAAATATATGTTAATATCAGACTTTTTCCATGAGTTACAAAAATTTTGGCCAGACTATCTACTCATATTGTATTCTTATTGGTGTCTTGTTGAGGCTTCAAATTCATTGATCAAAATCTAAATTAATTACACTCCCCCAAGATTTTTTCATCCTCTTTTAATCTGTATCCCAGTGTCATTATACATGCAGGTATCAAACTAAAAACCAAAGATCCATGCCACCATTTCCTAACCATTCTCCATCCTGTCAATCACTAGATGTGCTCCGCCATTGCACTTCCAAATATTTCTTGGCTTGTTTCTCCCTCTCCATACTAACCAGTTTCTTTACCCATAATCTCCACCATGGATTACAGAAAGCCTCTTACCAATATCTACACCACCAGACCCTTCCAACCCAATTTATTCTCCACACTGCAGTCAAAGGTATAACAACAGTCTGACCACACTCTGATGCAAACCCCTTCAAAAACTCCCCACAGTGTATAAAAACCAAACACTTGAAGATAACTTGAAAGTTTCATAAACTGATCCCTTTCTACCTTTGTCTTTTTGCATCTCTAACTTCATGATTAGTGACATCAGTTTTCTGCACACCCCTGCTCTTTTTTTGTTTTGGTAATTTTGCTTAAGAAAAGTTAAACTAACTCTTGCTAAGGTCTCCTCATCCTTGAAGTCTTATCTCAGGCCTCACATCTTCCAGAAAATCTATACTTCAGTCTAAGCTAGGTTAGGTACCATTCTTCTGTGTTCATATAAGCTCTGTAGATATCTGTGACATTAAATTGTGTGAAGCAGAAGCCCGTGGCAAGGCATGTTGGTCATGACATGTGACAGAGACATAACTTCATGTGGTGTTAAATCATAGAGATTTGGGGGTTAATTGGTTACTCCAGCATAGCCTAGCAAATTCTGAATAAACCATGGCTAAGATATTACAAATAAAGAATGGGGCTTAGAAAAGTCACGTCCCCCACTCTGTTCATGCAGACAAAGCACAATTCTTTTATTCTTTCCAGTGCTAATATTCACCAAAACTATTTTACGAGGGAATGTTCAAAGAGAGCCAATTTGACTCTAGAAGGAAATGAAGAAATTATGGGAAACTGTTTTGCCTAAGTACAGCAAACATTTGTAGAATAAATGAGTTTGCAGTTTATAATCTGTTTTCCACTCTAGCAAAGCCGGTGCGGTTCCATCTGAGCTGAGAAACTGCTGGAGCTTGAATTATCCATAAAGGCTCTGCCTGTTTGTCAAGCATTCTAACCCACAGAGGACAGAATTTTCACATTGATATGCAATGAGGTCAAATTGGAGACCCAGCAAATACTGCTGCACTTTGGTGACTAGCACATCATGTACCTCCCCATGTTCAGGCCATTTCAGTGCTCCTTGGGGAACAGTGCATATTCAGGACTCACCAGAAATTGACAGAATGGCTGGGCTTAGTCTCTCATGGTTCCACCACAGACATCGTCAAGGAAGGAAAATGCAGTGGAATGCTGGAGCTCAGTTTGTGTAATGTCACTTCTTTTTTTTCCATATTATTTTATTTTATTTTTATTGTACTTTAAGTGCAGATCTTGCAGGATTGTTGCATAGGTACACACATATGGTGGTTTGATGTCTCCATCCCCCTTTCTCCTATATCAGGCATTTCTCCCAATGCTATCCCTCCCCAACCTCTCCACCCCCTGAGGTCCCTCCCCTAGCCCCCACTCCTCAATAGACCCCAGTGTGTGATGTTCCCCTCCCTGTGCTCATGTGTTCTCATTATTCAATACCCACCTATGAGTGACAACATGTGGCGTTTGGTTTTCTTTTCTTGTGTCAGTTTCCTGAGAATGATGGTTTCCAGATTTATCCATATCCCTCCAAAGGACATGAACTCATCCTTTCTTATGGCTGCATAGTATTCCATGGTGTATATGGGCCACATTTTCTTTATCCAGTCTATCATTGATGGGCATTTGGGTTGGTTCCAGGTCTTTGCTATTGTAAAGGTGCCACAGTGAACATATGTGTGCATGTGTCTTTATGATAGAAAGATGTATAATCCTTTGGGTATATACCCACTAATGGGATTGCTGGATCAAATGGAATTTCTATTTCTAGGTGCTTGAGGATCGCCACACTGTCTTCCACAATGGTTGAACTAATTTACACTCCCACCAACAGTGTAAAAGTGTTTCTATTTCTCCACATCCTCTCCAGCATCTGTTGTCCCCAGATTTTTTAATGATCGCCATTCTAACTGGTGTGAGATGGTATCTCAATGTGGTTTTGGTTTGCATTTCTCTAATAACCAGTGATGTTGAGCATTTTTTCATATGTTTTTTGGCTGCATAGATTTCTTCTTTTGAAAAGTGTCTGTTCCTATCCTTTGCCCACTTTTGAATGGGTTTGCCTGGTTTCTTTCTTGTAAATCTGTTTTAGTTCTTGGTAGATTCTGGGTATTAGCCCTTTGTCAGATGGGTAGATTGCAAAATTTTTTTTTCCCATTCTGTTGGTTGCTGGTTCACACTAATGCTTGTTTCTTTTGCTATACAGAAGCTCTGGAGTTTAATTAGATCCCATTTGTCTATTTTGGTTTTTGTTGCCATTGCTTTTGGTGTTTTAGTCATGAAGTCCTTGTCTATGCCTATGTCCTGAATGGTATTGCCTAGGTTTTCTTCTAGGGTTTTTATGGTGTTAGGTCTTATATTTAAATCTTTCATCCATCTTGAGTTAATTTTAGTGTAAGGTGTAAGGTGTAAGGAAGGGGTCCATTTTCAGCTTTCTGTACATGGCTAGTCAGTTTTCCCAACAGCATTTATTAAACAGGGAATCTTTTCCCTATTGCTTGTTTTTGTCAGATTTGTCAAAGATCAGATGGTTGTAGATGTGTGGCATTACTTCTGAGGACTCTGTTCTGTTCCATTGGTCTATATCTCTGTTTTGGTATCAGTACCATGCTGTTTTGATTCAACGCTATCTCCATCAAGCTACCATTGACCTTCTTCACAGAACTGGAAAGAAAACCACTTTAAACTTTATATGGAACTAAAAGAGAGCCCACATAGCCAAGACAATCCTAAGCAAAAAGAACAAAGCTGGAGGCATCATGCTAACTGACTTCAAACTATACTACAACGTCACTTCTAAGTAAAGAGATTGTCAAATGTGTCTTGAGAAAAAAGGTTGCATATCCTACAAGATATGCAAGATAAGAACATTACTAAAATAATTATTGTAAAAATGGTCATTCCATCGCACACCAGTTAGAATTACAAACAGACCTTGGGACCAACTAATCCCTTGGATTCTTCATATTCTTAGCAGTTTCTAAAACTAGTAGAAAAGACACCAAAATTGCTTTTCATGTTTTACGATAACTTCTTATTTTAAAGTGTTTCTCCATCCAACACACAGTTATAGTCAGCTTTATGCCAAGTATCATGCTAGGATAGACTGTTTATCTAACAAACAAACAAGCAAACATGGTGCTGTTTTTCAAGAGTCTTCACACAAGTGGGGAAAAGAGACAACAAATAAGAAAATTAACAAATATATCCATAGATACAAAATGTCATAAAGAAAGCCAAGGGAAAAATGTTTAATTAAGGTATAGAAATCAGCAAGGGAAAATCAGCTTGGATAATATGGACCCAAGGACTTCTCTGAGGAGGTGGCACTTAAACTAAAGCTAGAGGAAGAACAATATAAGAAAACAATATGAATAAACTTAGGAATGGAAAGTGCTTGATGACTAAAAAATTTAACAGAAACTTGTGTTGTTTTGGAACAGTGAGTGAAAGGAGAGTAGCAGCACATAAAATGAGAGGTATAGAAAAAGACTCTAATAGAGAGAGCATTTCAGATTGTGAAGAAGAGATAGTAAATTTTTATTCTTTACAGATTGTCTTGTTCACCACATTTAGGCCATTCTTGCATTGCTATAAATACCTGAGACTGGGCAATTTATGAAGAAAAGAGGCTTAAGTGGCTCACAGTTCTGAAGACTTTACAGGAAGCACAGTGTTGTCTTCTGCTCATCTTCTAGTGAGGCCTCAGGAAGCTTACAGTCATGGTGGAAGACAAAGGGGGAACTGGCATGTCACATGGGGAAAGCAGAGCAAGCAAGAGAAAGAAGGGTGGGGCAGTAGGTGCTACACACGTTTAAAGATCATATCTACTGTGAACTCAGAGCAAGAGCTTGCTTATAACCAAGAGGATGGTGCAGGGCATTCATGAAGGATCCAATCTCATGATTGAAACACCTTCCACAAGACCCCACCTCCAGCACTGGGGATTACAATTCAACATGAGAATCGGATGGAAACAAACACTCAAACTCTATCACCCACCTTAAACATTCTTGGGCTATCTAAATATGGAGTTGCTTTACACTTGTCCGGACTGATAAGAAAAAAATGCGTTATTTCACTATGATTAGATGTCCACATTAACAATTTTGTGTCTGATTAGTAAAAATGAAGAATCAGTTCTGTGCTAGTCAGTGTCGTTATTTAATAAATTAAAATCATAAAAAGTATATAATCTGTGAGGGAGAAGTTTGAAATCCTCTAATCAAGCCCAATTATTATATTTATCACAAGATGAAATAGAAATACACACGGCAGATATGACTTATCCAAGATCACACAACTTAGAGAACTAATGTTTAAAATTGGAATCTTTATATGTGTAACTTGACACTCTTTCCACCTAAATACGAGGCTTAGATGTAATGCATTTGGGGTCCAAGGAGAAGTTAAGCTGTTAAAGGAGAGAATCTGGCTTTCTTCTTTTGACTGAAGATTTTCCTTGGATTCTGAATGCATTTGAATGTGTTACATTTCCCTCGTTGTCCAGCACAGATCAAATATACTTCAACAATTACCCATTCCTTCTGAGTCATGAATAATTATTGCCATCAGATTAGAGGCCTGGCTTTACCATTTCTATATACTCGATCCAAATGGCTGCCTGGAGGTTTTTGGAGTAAATGAACTATGAAGTAAGTAATCATTAATTTCCATTCTATCGCCCATGCATGGAAGTCTATGCCAGTGTTCAAGATGCTTTTGCTTTAGCTGATAAAAAAATTGTTCCCACCTTGATGCCTATGACCTGAATTTGTAACTGCTGTTAATTAATATCATGTGTTTTGTCATACTTGATGAACACAAGATAAATAAAAGTTCCAAGGAGACCAGTGCAGCCCAAAACCCTCTAAATACCCATTTCCTGCTGGTGACAAGCAGTTGCACACATGAATGTCTCCTGGGCTACCCTGGCTAAACTCGCAAAGAGACTGTTTGCATTTAGAGAAAGGCCTCTGATTGATCTGAGATTAAATGCTAACCTTTTTTATTTACCATATGTGAGCCCTTAGAATATTTCTTAAGTGCTCTAAAGTTCCCTTTCCTCATTTATGATGGAAAGATAGTATTCAAAATGATTCTAACATTTATGAAGCCCTTACTTATTTTGTGCCTGACACTTGTCAACATGCTTAATTGGGATCAGCACAAAGTATGTATTCTTATAACATCTTGATTATAAAGAGAAAGAAAAATAAGTTATGAGTGACTTGCCCAAGATCACACAACTGGAAAATAACAAATGAATCATATTCTAAAGCTTTGTTCTCTTACCTGCATAAATCCTATAACACTGTGGTCTAGCTATTAGATTCTTTTTTTTTTTTTCTGAAAAACATGTAAACACTAAGTTTCAGAAAGATGAAAATGGCAAAGGTACTCCATAATTTACGTGGGTAAACAGCCTCAGCCTTGTTCTTCATCTTAGTGCGTTTTCATGAAAATCATACTGCCTCAGGAGGATTTTGTTTTGTTTTGTTTATTTGCTTCTCAAACTGTTGGGAGATTACTTGAGCTTCATGAAGTTCCCAGAAATATGCCTCTTCTAGAAAGCTTCAAATAGGCCTTAAATTCAGCAGCACTGCTTGGATTATGAGACTGGCCATGGTGCTGCATCATGCTTATCTCCGTCATTGCCATTTTTTCCTCACATTTGGCCAATTGCCAAGCCACCTTGAAACTACCTTGTAACCAACTCTAAAGTCCACCCATTTTTCCCCCCATTGTTGCCACCATGTTTGCCCAGTTTATCATTACCTCTGTCCCCTAGTAACCCCTAACTGGCCTTCTTTCTCCCTTCCTATCATCTTCTACACTGCAGCAACGGTGCTGTTTCTGATACAGGTATGAGATCACGTCATTCTCCTCCATAAAGCCATTCAGTGGTTTCTAATTGCTTCTTTTCTATCTTTCTTGATGCCTTGAAGCACATTTACAATTGGGTTTCAAAAAATATCCATGTTTCTTTTTTTTTGTCTGCTGAAGTTTCCTCAAATTTATTTCTAAAACAAGAGTCCACAATAATATATTGCCTGCCTACTATGTGACATATAATCTTACATAAACAGCATATTTACATGTATAAGCATATATAAATATGTGTATATGCCTACACGCAATATATATATATAGGGAGAATCATATGTAATTATCACCATAACTCTGAAGAGTTCATGTTCATTTCCCATTTTATAAATGAAAAATATGAGAATCAAAAAAGTTGTGTTACATGTCCAAGACCCCACAGCTAAAAACTGTGAAATGAGGATACTTTTGATCTTCAAGTGGACATTTTCCCCATTTTTCTGTCTGTCCTAGATCTACTCATTCGGATTCTAATATCAATCAATTGCTCCTTCATTCTTTTATTCATTCTCTCATGAAACATGATTGGTTTTGCTCTTATGGCAGACACTATGCAGGCAATTTTCTAACAACACTTTTTGACAATTTGATAATCCTTTTGGGAGACAATTATCCATGCATCTCTCACATTTCCAAATGTCTTGAATCAACTGTTATTCTGAATTAGCTTTTCAAGGATGTTTGTATAGCAAATAGCCTGTGAGATATAGTCTACCTCCAGATCAGAAGGAAGATTTGTTTTCTGGCCAGTATAATAAAGATAATGTCTCCCTCTGGGACAAATGTTGAGCATTCTTGGTAGTAGTCCCCTTTAAAAGGTAGAGATTTTCTAATCTCAGAGTTCTTCCACTGTGATGCAGGCTCCTCTACCTAGCCCACTGTGAATTGCCCTATGGGACTTGGGGACAAGAAAAACCAATGTGAACATTAAGCTCTTGTTGTCTGCTGTGCAATGAGTAATTAAGTTCTTTGCCTCTGATTCAGGAGTCTTCTGTCTCTGCCACCACCTATGTATGGCAAGCTAATTTGTTAGCTTACAAACCGGAAGTCTCAGAATCTTCACATTCCTGAAAAATATGGCATAATAACTATAAGTTGATAATTATGGACAACGCAACTTGATTCACCAATGTCCACATAAACTTGTAAGTGGTAGGGACAATATTTGAATTCATATCTACCTGATATCTAAACTATCAAAGAAAGTATAAGAAAGTTAAAGGAAAGGAAAGAAGTTAATGAAACAGAGAGATGGCTTTAATCAGTCAGCTACTTTAATCAGTCAGCTGTGTACTGCCGTATAGTAGATGTGTAATGAGAACTTTTACAATGGCTAGAATTATAAAGTATCTCAGAGCCTGGAACAAGGATTAGTGAGTAGCAAGTAGAGGAGACAAATGATCTTAAAGGTTAAAAGACTTTGGAGTCAAACAGTCCTAGGTTCAAATCTGACACTCTGCATGACACTGAGCAATTTATTTAATGGGTTCGAACCGTAATTTCCTTAACACTAAGGCAAGAATAATAGATCCTGTCTCACAAGAGAATCATAAGCATTAAACGAGGTGGTGTATAGAGCAGTTAGCATGAAGCTGCACATGTAGAAAATACTCATTAGATAATAGCTGTTAGTATTTCTAATAAGTTCTCAATAAAGATAAGAGATTGATCTTTCTTCATCAATTTCCCTACACCTTAACTATCAGATAATTTACCACTACTGTACCCTCCAGTAGTTGGCAACACAATCAGGTTTATAAATGCAAGTCACTAGCTGACCATTGCAACTTTAAGAGCTGAAGGGGCCCCTGATTTTAAGTGCAGTGGATACTAATGCTTACTTTGTTGTAACAAAAATACCTTCAGGCTGCAATTTTGAGATAGCATTGAGGCTGAGCACTCACTTTGTACCTTTCTACAAATGGTGTGAGAAATTACCAGGCTTGGGGTTTTCTTGGTTATGCATTTGTCTCTTTCCCATCCTGCAAGTAGAACAAGTACTGCTGTTGCCAAGCAACGGTGCAGTGGTGGGAGTGATGGTGCATGTGTAATGTGGCACTCGGAGAGTGAGGAGCTTAGTTCTAGAGCTGGTCCAAGGGCATTCGAAAGCAACACTGAAGAGTGTACTTTTCCTCATACCATTCGTGCAAACCCTCCAATAATTAAAAAAGCTGCTTCCACTGAGCAATCCCATCACCAGCTTCCTGTGAACTGTGGAAAATCCTAAGAACCACAGAGCATAGAAGCTCAGGAGAGATGCTATTTGCCCTCTTAGTGCCTTGGTCTGAATACATGCCATAAAGACAGCAATCCCTCTTGGAAAATAATCTGAACTTAAGATAAATTCTGAAAGGGGACTTGGAACTCTCAACCCCAGGCATGCATCCTTTCTGTGAAAATAATAGGAGAAGGGTCCCTTTACTGAAATAAAAATAGTTTTAAAAAGGAATTGGGAAGTACAAATGAAGAATCAGAGAGAACACCCAGTTTGATAATTGGCAGTCATCTGTTCCATGTTATAAAAGAGAAAAAAAAATGAAGGTTTGCAATGCCTCTGTTACACTGGTAACTGAGCCCTCTGTAATTAATTGTAGTCAAATTTCACTAATATGGAATAATATATCAACTTGCACAGTGGGACAAGCAGTGTGGTAGAGCAGTTACAAGCACAGGCTCCAGAGCCAGACTACCTAGGTTTAGATTCCAGCTCCCCAACTTATTGACTGAGTGAGATCTGAAAGGTCCAAGAAACTTTCTGTGCCCTCCCTTTTACGCATTAAATGTAGATTATTACAGTAGCTATCTTAGGGGACTGTTGTATAGATTAAATGAATGAATACATTTTAAAAATTTAAACTGGAGCAGGCATAGAATAAGTATTAAATAAATATTAGCCACTACTAATAGTGGTTTCACATATTTTTATTAAGACAGACGCCTCATCTTATTCATCTTTCTATTTTTCTCATCAAGAACGATATCCAGCCTTTATTCAGTGCATGATAAATTTTTGTAGAATAAGCAAATGAGAGGACAGTCTAAAAATTCAATTACCTCACTTTTGTTCAATATGTTTTAATGCTAGCTAAAGAAAATACAATTCCAAATGAGAATAGGAAAAATATTAGAAGTTTAGAGAGTAGCTTCACGTCTCTTTTTCCTTGCCTAAGCTCTCAAATCAAAGATTATACCCTTGGTATGCCATTTATCTTAAAAATAACTTTGAGGTTGAAACTGTTAAAAAAATTGATTTATCCTCCTTCTACTTATTTTTACCCAGATTTTTATTCTTCACCATGATTCCCCTTAAGAACGTAAGACAAATAATAAAAAATTGAGAAATAGTGAACATATAGTTAAGAAATGTTAACCTCAAAATTAGAGGTTAATATTAACCCTCTGTCCCACAGTTTATTCTTACAGGTGACTATCTCTGTCTTCTGAAGGTCATTGAGAGTATCCTGCACTTTATGTTGCATCTTTAAATAAGATGTTCTGGTCTTGTATTGATTTTTAATGGAGAAATGTCTAGCCTAAACAGGAAGTAAGAAATATCTTGAATAATATCTAGCCACCTTATGCCTTAGTAAGAGTCCAGGAACCCATCTGAGTTCTATCCTGGTTTCTCACTTGGGCAAACAGCTTTACTTCTTGGTATATTGCTTTTTCTGTCATTAAATTGTGAATCATAATTTCAACTCTTCAGACTTCATCAAATGTGACCATGCATTTCAAAATGTATTATTACTTGAGAGGTTCTCAAAAAAAATTTTGGTTCTAGAAAATGCCTCATTTTGAAACTTACCTTTTAAATGAATAGTTATAGGTTTCCAGATCAATTAGTTTTATAAATTTTTTTCTTACTTTTGGAATCTTTGAGATTTTTTTTAACTTACAATATGAACAATGCTATTCTTTCAACAAGAAGCAAAGCAGAAATAGCTATCGTTCCAGCGATCAAGAAAGCAAACATATAACACAAAAAAAACAGAAACACAAAGACAGAAATACAATCAACTCTTTATTAAATATTTTAACAGTTTTATACAAAGTATATGTTGGGGGCCTGAAAAATATATGTAATTTTACCAATAAAATAAAATTTTCTCAAGAAATAGTTTCTATTTTGAGACACAGTATGCCAGATGTTGAAATAAGGTAAATATATGTAAAAAATTTTTAAAATTTAAAACTGTGCCTTCTATATTACAGATTTCAGAAATGTCCCCATTTCTGCACCCATGCTATATCCACTCCTTTTGTCAGGTACATTTTTGGTATCCTGTTTCTTTGACTCTGGATCTTGTCTAGGAGGGAGAGATGATAAAAGTCAAGAATTGGTTTCTTAACATACTCATACACTGACTATAGTGTTGTGTTAGTTTCCTGTCACTACATAAGAAATTATCACAAATTTAGTGGTTTAACACAATACCTACTCATTAACACATAATTCTGCAGGTCTGAAGTTTCCCATTGCCTGGCTGAATTCTCTACTTAAGGTATTACAAGGATGAAATCAAGGTGTCTGTCAGGCCAGGTTCTCATCTAAAGGCTCTTGGGAAAAATCAGCTTCTGAGCTCATTCACATTGTTGGCAGAATTCAGTTTCTTCCAGCTGGAATAAAATCTCTGTGTCTTTGCTGGTGTCAGCTGGGGGTCATCTTCCGCTTCTTGAGGCTGCTCTCAGGTCTTTGCCATGTGGCCTTTTCCATCTCAGCAAAGGAAAATGTCACTCATGTGAAACTCCTCTCATGCTTCAGTTTTTTATTTCTTTCTTATTTTTCACTGCTGCAACCAGCCAGAGAAAGATCTTGGCTTCTAAAGGGCTCATGTGATTAGGCTGAACCCACCCAAATCACCTGTATATATTAAGGTCAGCTGTGCCATATAAAGTAACAAGAGCAAAATCCATCATATTCACAGTCCAGGGGATTACACAGGGCATATTACACCATATCAGGAAACCTGGAGGAATATCACAGAATTCTGGCCATTAGATGTGCCAAGTAGAGGTCACAAGGTTGACTCTGAAGGAAGATCTTGAGAGAAATAAAATGTGAGAAGAGAGAACCTTATGGAAGTTAACCTGACAGTATTAGAGCCATCCCAGTCAAATTTGTTTGTTTCCACTTCCCAGAAGGTTAAGGATTTTAAGAACCAAGTAAAAGGGGAATATATGTGTGCACGCATACACACACACACACACACACACACACACACAAATTTCCAGAGTGCTGGAAATGCTGTAGATCTTGCTCTGGGTGTTGGTTGCATGCATGCATTTGTCAAAATGCATTGAATTGCATGCTTAATATCTGTGTACTTTACTGTATAAAAATGATAATTCAGCAGAAAAAAAGGATACCGAGGAGCAAAGCAGGCATTGAAGGATACGTAGTCAGGTGATAGAGTACCTGTGACTCTTTGAAGATGAAGAGATTGACCCAAAACTGGGATGGAGGAGAAACAGCCAAACACGTTCTGCTTCTTAAGTGACATTGAAGCTTATACACCTTTAATATTCGTTTTGATGAATAAAGAACTTATACTTCCAATTTAATAAAGATACTATATATGTTTTATTTACTCAGTATCCCTAGAGATAACTCTGTTATAATTGGAGTGCCTTCTTCATATTTTAGCTATTCCCAGGAGACTTTAGGAGTTGTGGGGAGGATGATGGGGAACTGTCAATTGCCTTTTTCATTATTCCATTTACTAAACACCTAGATAATAGCTTTAAATTTTCAATGGTATGGATATTAACAGCAAAATTCCAGTATAAAATCACTCTGACAAAATTGTCCTGTGTACTGGTATTAGATATGATACTAAAACATCCGGTCCGCAGACACACCTCAAATGTGGAATTGGAGTTACGATGAGACGTTAGCACCCACATGATCATTACTGCATGTCTATTCTATGAGAGATTTCAAAATGGGCCAAAATAAAAAATCCTTTAAGGATTCTCCCTGATCAGGCAGGGGGTGTATTAGTCCTCTTTCATGCTGCAGATAAAGACATACCCGAGACTGGGAAGAAAAAGGGGTTTAATTGGACTTACAGTTCCACATAGCTAGGGAGGCCTCAGAATCATGATGGGGTGTTGGGGGTGAAAGGCACTTCTTCCATGGTGGCACCAAGAGAAAATAGGAAGAAACAAAAGCCAAAACCCTTGATAAACCCATCAGATCTCGTGAGACTTATTCACTATCTCGAGAATAGTACCAGAAAGACTAACCCCCAGGATTCAATTACCTCCTGCTGGGACCCTCCCACGTGGGAACTGTGGGAAATATAATTCAAGCTGAGATTTTGGTGGCGACACAGTCAAGCCATATCAGGGGAATTTCCAGGAAAACTCAACCTCACAAGTGGAAACTTGAAACAAGTGGAGATTTAGTATTAGATTGGTGCAAAAATAATTGTGGTTAATCATTTTTGCACCAACCTAATAGAAATAATGGAAACACAGGGAAGACTTCTGATCACTCTCTGGCCTCCTCTAGGAGCCTCACATATTCCCCCCAAGAAATCTTCCTTCTGGTTCCCTCTTATCCAGCCCTTCTTTCATAATTTTTGATTCTCCTGCAGTAGGGACTCTGATCATGGTGTTAATATCTTCTTCAGTTGTTTAATATTACTCTAGCACAACAAAAACAGGGCACTCATGGTCAATGCCAGTATACTACTATTTATTTATTATTTATAATAGTAATTTATGAAGTATTTATTATTTTGGCCTATTTTGAAATCTCTCATAGAATAGACATGCAGTAATGATCATGTGGTTGCTAACATCTCATTGTAACTCCATTTCCACATTGGAGGTGTGTCTGTGGACAGGATGTTTTTAGTGTCATATCTAATAATAGTCCACAGGACAATTTTGTCAGAGTAATTTCTTACTGAAATTTTGCGGTTAATATCCATATCATTGAAAATTTAAAGTTGTTATCTGGGTGTTTAGTAAGTGGAATAAGGAAAGAGGCAATTGAAAGTTCTCTATCATCCTCTTCACAACTCCTAAAGTCCCCTGGGAATAGCTAAAATACAAAGAAGGCACTCCATTTATAAGAGAATTATCTCAAGAGACATTGAATAAATAAAACATACATAATATCTGTATTAAATTGGAAGTCTAAATTCTTTATTCTTCGAAATGAATATTAAACATGTACAACCTTCAAAGTCACTTAAGAAGCAGAACATCTTCTTTGGCTGTTTCTCCTCCTTCATCCCAGTTTTGGGACAATCTCTTTATCTTCTAATATCAAAATGTATCTGATGGTGGAAAATACTGTCAGGACAAAATAAAAATAATCAGTAAAACAACCAAATAGAAAATCCCACAGGGGGCTTGTCTTAAGTCGAAGATTCACTCTGTGCCCTAGGTATGTCATTTATCTTCAAAATAGCTTTGAGGCTGAAACTGTTAAAAGGTTTTGATTTCACCCTTCTTCTTTGTTGTTTTTCTATTCTTCATCATCATTGCCCTTAAGAACTTAACAGAAATAATGAAAAGACAAGAAGTAGTAATTTATAGGATGAAGTCTTTTCTTCAGTACAAGCACCTGAAAGCTGAAGAATCAGATGCTTGTTAATGAACTGCATGACACTGAGATTCTTCAGTGAATGGTTGAACTAATAATTTAATTTAGCTCTTTTGGCCAACTTAATCCAAAAATGAAGGAATGCACCACTCTATGGCTGAAAGTTCATGGCATCTGTATTTTGGCAGAGCTGAACAGAAATCCTGACCCCAACAGTATCTACTCTATGGGTGTATGTACTGGATAAATTAGTTAACCACTTGGAACCTCAGTTATCTCATCTCTAAATTCAAAATACCTAAGTTAGTACTTATTTTATAAGGACTTGTGGAGATTTGATATACATGAAGATTTTGGAACAGCTGTGTTCTTTCCACTACAGAAAGTTGTCATTACATAAGTTGTAGGAATAAGGCACAGATATGTTAAAGTTTCCTTAAACATGTAATTGTCATGGAGAACTGGATTTAGGTCTCTCTCAGGAATCCTCTAGGACACTAAGTGAAACGTATCTCAAAATAGTCTCATTAGGGGGTTGAAAGGCTAGAGTATTTATGCTCTGACTCCAATTTCCCATTTGTTGAGGTTTGCTCCTGAGGCTTTCCTAGGGTTATGCAATTCTGGATTATGCCTACTTTCCTACAGAAGAAAACTTTCAGGTAGGGAAGAACAAAAAACTGGCTGCTTGGGGTGGGAAGCTGCGAGCATGCTGGAAGCTGCTTTGATGCTTACACTAAGGTGGGTCAAGGCATTATGAGGGCAGGCTACAGATAGCATATAGTGGAGTGGTGAAGGGGCACTTATGCTGGATTGGAAATCAGAAACCCTGGGACAAATTCCAACTCTATATTTAACTAAATATGAGTCATTCACTCAACAGATATTAATTAAGCATCTACTAATTTCCAGATAACGTTTTTGGCAGTGAAGACAAAGCAGTAAACAAAATACGTAAAATTTCTGATTTTATGTTACTTAGAGTCTTTTGAATGTTCAAGTCCTTTACTTACTAATTTGCAAAAAAAAAAAAAGAGGTAGTTTTATATTAGAATGGGGAACACATGTATAGTGTTTATTGTGAACAGCAAGATAAATAAGTAAAGCTGACTTAGTAGAGAAATAATAGAAAATTCTTCTGTTTTTTACAGTTTGTTCATTTGAGTCAGGATTCAAATAAAGCACATTCATAAGTCACTTAAAATTTTTTTTTTAAGTTCCAGGATACATGTGCAGGATGTGTAGGCTTGTTATACAGGTAAACATGTGCCATGGTGGTTTGCTGGACCTATCAACCCATAAGTCACTTTTAATTTATAGCCTTCCATCTCCATCTGTACTTTTTTTTTTTTTTTTTTTTTGCCTTGCAGGTTGTTTGTTGAGGAAACAGAGCTGTCTGAATGGTAGAATTCCTCACAAGCTGCTCTTGATAATTACATCTCCATGGTTGCTTATAATTCCTATTAAATGGTACTTAGATCTAAAGGCTTAATAAGATTCAGGTTGTATTATTTCCCAAGATAACCTCACAAATGGTGTTATATAACTTCTTCATGAAGTTTACAATGTTTGTCTTTTTGGGATATTGGTAGTCATAGATGATTATTGCCTATCCATAAATCAATGAGCAGTTACAAAAATTGTTCTATCATTTCTAATTCCTTTATTAGCTAAAATAGAATTGCTATTAGAAAACTTATAAACAATTTAGTTAACCTGAGATATGGATTATTAAAAAAGGCGAAATAAATGCTTTATTCTTTCTCTTTATTTATCAACTTTCAAAATAAAAAGAGAATATTCTGGTGTCCTTCAAAAATATACAATAATGGAAAAGCATGCAGGGAAATGACAAAGTATTTTTGATTTTTAATCTATTATAAACTAAGGCATTTAAATGAATTTAATAAATATAAATATGCCACAATTATTATCTTTAATGATGCTCAAATTGTTCAGTCTTTGGCCAGGAAAGATTTTTGTCTCTTGAATCTTTTAATGTAAGGAGATTTCAATATTTCTTGATTTCTGGAATGACAAGATGCTCCAACCAACTGTGACCCAACTGGAATTAGTGAAGGATTCTTGATTCATCTGTTTTGGCAGAAAATGGTAATTAGAGATCATAATCTGTATATTAGAGGAGTTCATTACTATTAGATTAGACATTGTTTCTAGATGTTTTCAGTGTGAAAAGCTAGATATCAAATTTGTTTTTGTTTATGTCATCATAGGTTTATTTTGATATTTTTCAACTCAAACACAGAATATATGGCAATTTTATTTAGTTTCATTAATCTTACATTTATATCCCTTTTTAAAATACACTAAAACTTTACATTTTAAATAATATCCAAATAATTATTCATTTTATTTATGACACAAAATAGCCCCAAAAGTATAAAATCAATGCTATAACCAATAAAACATTTTTAAAAAGTTTCAGTTAATGTTGTCCTCTAGGTATACCCCAGCACAATCAAATTACCTTAAATTATTAGTTTAGTATTTTCTGCATGATTTTCCACCACTGTATGGATGGTTTATGTAATTTATTTTATTTTCAATTACTAGAAACTAGATTTTAAATATTGTCTTTAAATAAAATTACACAAAATATTTATCTAGTTACAAGGTCAAATCTATAGAATATTTTTTTTTAAACTAGCTTCTCATAGGGGATCCCTCCACTCTGCTTTCTCCTGCCTATAAACTTTTTCTTAAAAATGTAGAGTTTATCCTGCCATTAAATTATTGTTTTAAATAAACTATTATACATTGACCTTCAAATACCCCTTTCTTAAGTAAAAGGTAACATCCCTATATATATTTTTTCCATCTTGGAATTTGTTTTTACTAATATATTTTGGAGATTTAACAGAATATAGAAATAGTCCTTATTATTTTTTCAATTATATAATATTCTGCTATATGGTGGTTATTTATTCAACAAGACCTTTACTGATGGACATTTGGATTGTATGCAGTCTTTATGAATTTAAGACATTAACTCTTTTTTCCTGTGGTATAAGTTATAAAAATTATTTCCCAGTATGATTTTGTATTTTTACTTTGCTTATAGTATTATTTTCATGCAAATATTGTAAAATTTTTAAGTGAACTTTACCCACAGTTTCTCTTATCATTTTTTACTTTAATTTATAGTTAGAAAAGTAATCTCTTTCCAAAGTTTTAAATAGAATCACTCAGGTTTTTATCTAGTACTTCAAAGGTCTCATTATATTGTTTTTGTTTTGCTTTTAAAAATATCTGATGCATTTGGAATTTATTCCAAAATGAAGTAAAAAATGGTCCATTACGCACTTTGATATGGTATATTAAAATAGCTCATATCGAAAAGTCCCTCTCTTCACTAATTTAAGATGCCACATTCACCATATTCCAAATTTTTATAAAAAATTATTTCTCTTGTGGTTTCCAGTAGTTTTCCATTAGCCCATTTACTCATTACAAACTCAGTTATAGTTATAGAGGCATTATGATATGTTTAATGCCTAATAGGGCTAAACTTCAGGTCATTTCGTTAATTCTCTTTTTCAGAATTTTGCTTAATATTTTTAATTATTTATTATTCTAATTGAAACTTATAACTAATTTGTTTTGACCCAAATCTGATAGTTTTTGTTTATGTTTTTAGGTGTAAAATACCTTCTTCATAGGACTTTGGGACATCTTTTATAAAATTTATACCTAGGTATTTTATTTTTATTTTTGCTATTACAACATATTATTTTATCTTCCATAATATCATCTATTAAGCTTTTTGTTGGATATATAAAGGTGACTCATTTTTACATGTTAACTGAACAACTTAATACTTTATTAAGTTATTGTTTTTATTTTAGTATTTTATTAGTTTTTGGATTTTATATATAATCTGATTCATGTTTCTAACAGATTTTCTTGTCTAATGATATTGACTAATATTTCCATCACAATATTAAATAGTGCTGGAGATCATTGATACTGTTTTCTTGTTTTTTGACATTAGTAGGAAAGCCTCTAATGTTTCCACATGATGAAAGATGTGGGCAATGATAGATTTAATCATTTTTCCAACGTCTTTACTCCATCCCTGTCACAGACTATTTAGTTACATGCTTTCTCATGTGATTCAGTAAGGCCTGCCAGTAAAGATGTAAACTGCACATGCTCTCCCCATTAACCTTGAGTTTATACATGTGACTTGCTTTATTAGCAGAATTGTTTGTGGATGTGATGGAAGTAAAGTTTTAAATATGCTTGTATGGTTTGACTTGGTCTTTTATGTTGCTGCCTTCTTTGATGAATAGAAAATGCCCCTGGTAATCAGTGTTGTTCCAGAATAAGAAAAAAAAAAAAATATGACCTTAACCTAGCCTGCAGACTGGAGCTAAGCCCAGTTGATAACCAGTGAGCCCAGGAAACTACCAATGCCTTGCTTGCAGATTTGTGTTTTTGTAAGCCACTGTGTTTTAGATTTGTTCTTTATAGGGCATTGTCACAGCAATAGCTAATTAATATATTGTCCTTGAGGCTGAATTGTAGAGGAGTCCTCCCTTATCCATAGTTTCTGATTTTGCAGTTTCAGTTTCCTGCGGTGAACTGTGGTTCACAAATATTAAATGAAAAAATTCAGAAGTACAGATTTTAAAAGTCTTAAATTGCATACAGTTCTGAGTAGCATGATGAAATATCATGCCATCCCACTCCATCTTGCCCAGGCCATAAATCATCCCTTTGTCCAGTGTATCCACAATATCAACATAATTCATACATTATTAATCATTTAATAGCTATCTCAACTTTCAGATCAACTGTTGTAGTATCACCCTGCCTGTGTTCAAGTAACTCTTATTTTATTTCGTAACAGCCCACAAATGCAAGAATAGTGATTCTGGCAATTCAGACATGCAAGGAAAAGCTGTAAAGTGTTTCCTTTAAGTTAAAAGGTGAAAGTTCTTAATAAGGAAAGAAAAAAATATATATATTGAGATTGCTAAGAGCTATGGTAAGAACAAATCATCCATGTGTGAAGTTATAAAGAAGGAAGAAAAACTTCATGCTTGTTTTGCTGATGCACCTCAAACTTCAAAATTACAGCCACTGTTTATAATAAGTTATAACTGATTATAAGTTTATTATAATCAGTTATAACTTATTATAAGTTTATTATAATCAGTTATAACTTATTATAAGTTTATGATCAGTTATAACTTATTATAAGTTTAAAATCAGTTATAAACTTATAATAAGTTATAAGTTGTAAACTTATAATAAGTTTATAATCAGTTATAAATTATTATAAACTTATAAGTTTATAATCAGCTATAAACTTATAAGTTTATAATCAGTTATAAACTTATAATAAGTTTATAGTAATAAACTTTAGTCAAGAGGAAAAAGTCATTGAATATGTGGGTGAAAGACATTGACAGAAACACCTTCCAGTTGATGACAATCAGGTTTGGTACTATCTGAGGTTTCAGTCATCCACCGGGGGTGTTAGAATAAGATAAGGTATTGTAGATGAGGCAAGGCTACTGCATATACAATTATGTGTGTGTATATTTGTGTATGTATGTATATGTGTGTATATATACACACACATACAGTATGTATATATATCTATATTTTTTTAAGAAAATTTTAATTACTTGCTGTTTCATTAAGTGTTTTGACTAAAAGGGTGTTAGATGGTATTAAATGCTTTTCCTGCTTCTGGAAGAATAATCATGATATTTTTCTATGTCCAGTTATACTCTTTCTTTGAAAATATGAAGTCTCAGGACAATAATTCACCTATGATAAGAGATAACAGAAAACATTAGTTTAAATTGTTCCCAATTCTCTATAAACTCTGTTCTTGCCAAAGCGATCTTTGAGAATTCTATTGCTACAGTTTTAGGCCAAAACAAGCTTCAGTACAGCTATAACAAAAATGAAGTTTGAGGATTATTTTCTTCTGGAACACTAGATCATTTTAAAATTTTTATTTTGAATATTTATGCACTTCCAAAACAACAGTTACTACGACATCATCAAGTTCTACCTTTTGGCATAGAAAAAGTACCCTCCCAAAATCATCAAAGTTTTCTTTCTCAATACCTCTATTTCAGCTAAATATCTAAGAAACATATCCTTTTCTTCATGTTATTGTTTCTCTTTTGGGTTTTCATTTGTTTCTTGCTCTTATAAAAATAAGGTAGAAAAAACAGGAAAGTTTTTCCTGTACATTTTATTTTTCAGCCTTTTATCAAGACTAACAAGAAGAAATGGATTATAAAGTTAAAAGTGCTGCCTCCTTTATTCTCCAGAAAATGATAGCACCTATTTCTTCAAAATATAAAATTATTATGCATACATAGAAAAAATTTGAAAATTTTAGAGAAACAAAATTAAAAAGATGACAGCACATACTGTAGAGATTTAATCACAGTTCATTTGTTAGTATTCATTCTAGTTTTTCCTGTGTTTGCCACTCATAACACAATTGTGTCTTGATTATTTTCACAAAACATTTCATAGTAAGTCTATGCTGGCATCATTAGCCATACTTACTGATATCATTTTCAATTGAACTATATTTCTACTATGTCAAAGTATTAATCTACACTCAATCAATCGTCTATCATTGGAATTTAAGATATCCTTCCTGTTTTTATTCTTTGTATATTATTACTTGACAGGAAATTTAGAACTTAAAATTTTGGTTCACACTCTAGGGTATATTTTTAGGAGTGATCCCAATAGAGGAACTACTAGTCATTAGATTACTAATATATTGTTAGATATCAGCCAATATCAATAGAACAATATAAAAGCATAAATTGGCATCATCTTTACCTTTTGAATTTTGAATGAACAAATGGTGATGAGGATGAAAAGGAAGGAGAATAATTAGGTATTTCATTACCTTCTAATAAATATTGGTCACATTGCCAAATCCTTATGCCAAATTTTGGATGATGTAGTCACAGTAAGCTGACAGCAGAGAAAGTATGGTCCAAACAATTATTCCAGTCTCTGTGCATTTCTCCTCCTGTCCGTTTCTTCTCCTCACCTTTTCTCCTTTCCTCTCTGAAGAAGCAAATAAAGCATGTAAAACTATATGGAACAACTTGTGCCTATTTGGACAACAAACACAATTATAGTACAACTTTATATTCTTCTCTCTTCCATCATTTGCTTCTCCACCTGACACTGACAGCCATTTGGGCTTCTCGGTGCAGCCAGCATCAGATGGTGTCCTCTCACTGCTTCTTTGGAAGTCTGTGTAGTATTTTCCTGCTTTGAGGCTTTCTGTGTTGGGTCATTCTTCTTTTTGTGCCCCCACACACAGTGAGCAATTTATACCAAATCTTATGGGTCTCCTCACTTATCTGAGCAGTCTTTGTAGGTAATCGATGAGATGTCTCAAGCTATTCCTGACCCAATGGAAACACGTTTTCCAGCTGAAACTCTGACAGTTACCTGGCATAGTATCTCAGTTTTACCAACTTTCCTCTGTTCCATTATCCACGCTCTAGAAGCAACAGACTCATCTCCTGGTGGTATCATAGGCACATTTCCAGGGAGAAAAATTAATCTTTAAAATTTTCAAAAAATATTCCCAGCCACATAAGCAGAACAAAGCACCCTATTGCTATTTTCACTCATACATATTTGATTTACCAATATGGTTAAAATTCTTAAAATAATTTTTATTGATTTTAAAATGTGTATTAGTCATTGTATTTTTCAATAGTAAATCTGTTCATGACTGCTGTTCATTTACTCCTCTGTCTACTTTTGGGAAGTGAGAATATATACATATATATTTGGGCATAACATATAATTTATATTATATACATATTACTATAAAAGATATAAATAATAATTTTCCATATTCCTACTAGCTGGAATTAACTCCTGTTAGTATTTTGCAGTACACTTTTTTTTTTCAAGAGCTCTGTGGTTTGCTACCCAATTTGTCAGAACATGTTACTAAGGCTATTAAATATTTGTCATACTCACTGAAAAATTCCCCCATTCTGTTATCATCAGTAAATCTTTCAGATTTGTGCTACTTTAGGTAAGCACCACTGCAGGAGGGTTTTTTCTGTGAGTGAATATGTGTTTGTGTTTTGCGTAACTACGTGCAGTCGCTTCAGTTAAGCAACTGATGATGACAAGTCTCAGCCAGCAGACAGCTATTCTGTCCTGGGATATTTACTGAAACTTGAGCTCTAAATTTATACCCAGAATCCCCATCTGATTATTGAAAAAAGAATAGGTGGAATTTGACTTGGAATAAATAAATGAATAAATAGAATGAGAACAAAAAAGATGGAAGAGAGGACTCACAGATGCCCTATACATGAATAATAATGTTACTTCTATTTTACTTAAATCCAAAGTTCAAAACAATTCAATTATTTGCCTAAGACAGGAAAAGGCAGGATTCAAATTCAGGTCTCCTTGATTTCCTAGGGTATTAGCCGATTCTCATACTTCTAATAAAGACATTTTGAAGACTGGGTAATTTATAAAGAAAAGAGATTTGATGGACTTACAGTTCCACATCGCTGAGGAGGAGCCTCACAATCATGGAAGGTGAAGGAAGAGCAAAGGCACGTCTTACATTGTGACAGGAAAGAGAGCATGTGCAGGGGAACCTCACTTTATAAAACCATCAAACCTCACGACACTTATTCACTATTATGAAAACGTCATGAGAAAAACCCACCCCCATGATTCAATTATCTCCCATTGGATTTTTCCCATGAAACATGGGGATTGTCACAATTTAAGGTGAGATTTAGATGGAGACACAGAGGCAAACCATATCACCTAGGGCCC
This sequence comes from Aotus nancymaae, assembly GCF_030222135.1. NCBI lineage: Eukaryota > Metazoa > Chordata > Mammalia > Primates > Aotidae > Aotus > Aotus nancymaae. The sequence continues at coordinate 13,527,067 of NW_026988417.1, read as the reverse complement.
TCCCACTGTAATGGCTGACTTTCCATCTTTAATGCCATTTTAATTTTGAATAACCTCTCAGTGCTTTTTTTCTTCTCTTTATTAATTTTATTCCTTAGGTAAGGATACTTTAACATCAGGGTCGTGTTTTTACAGTTTACAGAGGACTTTAACATACAACAGTTTATTTAATTTTCTCACCATGTCTACAGATTTTTTTTCTCCATTTCCAGTTCAGGACACAGGCTGAAGGAGATGGTATCACTGAGTCACCTGACAGAGGTCAGATTCAAATAGGGATCTGATTCTTTATTTTCTTTCTCTTTCTTTGGTGCCTCCACCTCCTGCTTCTCAGCAACCACAGAGATCTTTTAGTTCCTGGCACAAACAGCTTGGTGAAAATTTGACTTGGAAATGAACGCATCAAAACATTTTAGCACATGCTAAGTTCTCTATCCACTACTTACTGTCTCTATGCTATGGCAAATTTTTCAGTTATCTAATCCAGGACTATGAGGATACTAATCATAGCTTGTTCATAAAGTGATGGTAAAAATATAAGAAAAAATCGTAGGTAAAGAGTTTGACCTATAGCCAAGCACATAGCAGAATACTAAAATGCACAAGCTACTATTATTAGAACCATTTCCCTCGCATACAGATTGTTTAGGGGCCATGTCTCTAAGTGCCTTACCTCACCTCTGCCCATATTCCATTGACTAGAACTCAGCCACATGGCTCCACCTACCTGCAAAGGACATGGAGTCCAATAGGCAATTATAGCAGGGATTTAGTGGTTGCTGCCTCTGCCATACAAAGACATAGCAGTAGTGCCCACAAGACCAATGGCTGTTACTTTGGCTACCCGCTTTCTCTTCCTGAATGCCATGTTCTTCAGAATTTTCACAATATTCCTTCAAAGATCTTAAAGTAAGAATTTTCCAGATGCTCCAAAATTAGTAGGTGGGACCCACAGAGGAAAACAAGAAACACTAATAATTCCAAATTCCAAACAGGGCTACCAGCAACTGGGTGAGATGACAGCATCTCCAGACTGTACAAGGAGATGGGAATTCTCCTTGTACTTTAACATACACCATTAAAGCTCTACCACCATCAAACAGAAACCTGATTTACAGACCTCCTGTTTGGGACTGAATCGTGACCCCTAAATTCATATGTAAAAGCCCTAACGATCAGTACCTCAGAATGTGAATGTATTTGGAGATAGGGGCCTTTAATGAAGTGATTAAGTGTAAATAGGCTGGTACAATGGATGTGGGCCCTAAATCAGCCTGACTGGTGTACTTACAAGAAGAGAACATTTGGATACACCAGGAGCGTACATGCACAGGAAAGACCATGTAAAGATACAGCAAGAAGGCAGCCATCTACAACCCAAGTAGAGGGGTTTCAGAAGGAACAAAACATCCCAATACCCTAATCTTGGACTTCTCACTTCAGAAATGTGAGGAAATGAATTTTTACTGTTTAGGTAAACCATTTTAGCAGGTTTACCTAAAATGATTTAAACCATTTTAGCAGTACTTGGTAATGGCAGTCCTAGAAACTGAAAACACCTCTTTTTCTATAAAAGATAATGAGATCCTCAGTAATGGAGGGTTACTATCAGAGTTGGGGTTAGGGTTAGACAGCGGGAACTGGGTAAGACTAAATGCTGCTCTAAATATATCCAACAGCTATATCTTGACCTGAACATTGGCAAAATTTATCAGCTTCATTTGTAACCCTATAAGCTAAAGACAAGAGTAAGTCAATCACCAGGTGCCTTCATATGACTGACACGGAGCCAGTTACATCAGACAACCCCAAGTGGCTATAGTTTGAATATGTCCCCCAAAGTTTATGCATTGAAAACTAAATCCCCAATGCAACAGTGTTGAGAGATGGGATCTTCAGGAGGTGATAAATGGATTAATGTCACTATCACAAGAGTAGGATCACTATGGCAAAAGTGGTTGTTGTAAAAGAGTTCAGTCCACTCTTCAACACTCTCTCCTGCCCTCTCATGACCTCTCCACTCCACCATGGGATGCTGCAGTAAGACGCTCCTTACCAGCTGTGGTTCTTTAATCTTGGATTTCCCAGTCTTCAGAACCATGAGCCAAATAAATGTATGTTCATTACAAATTACCTAGCCTGTGGTATTTTATTTATTTACAGCAACCGAAAATAGACTACAACACCAAGTCATTCCTTAGATATCCTACCTACTTCAAATATAAACAGAAAAGAAAAAAGAACTGAAAAACAAATTGCAGCCATCTTCTAACTCTTTGTTCAGTCCTTATTCCATCAGCCAGTAGTCTGTGATGGAGAAGAAAGCTTTAATTGGATGTGACATTACAGTTTTCACTTAGAATAGGCTGAGTTTTAATGTTATCACTGAAAAATAACCATACGTTTTATAAAATACCAAAAATGTCATCAAGAAAAAGGAATGCATGTTTAATACAGGTGATTAAATCAGTGATTGGAAACATATAATACCACTTTATGTTTGCGCATAGCTAAGCAGAGACTCCTCAATAAACCTCTTACACTTGCAGCAAGAAACTTAAGCAGTAGTTTCAGGTTCTACTAGCAGTTTCTAAAACTGGGACCATTTTCTGCCATGCTTCTTTCTTGCTCAAATATTCTCTACAAATACCACCTGCTCATCGAATTAAATCTAAATTTCCCCTTTCTGACATTCCCAATATGGCCCCAACCTGGCTCTTCAGCATTAGTCCACATTCTCCTCTGTCCATGCTCCAGGTTCCACCTTCCTACTCCCAATCTATACATTCCAGTCTCCAAGTGTATTACTTTGCTAGAGCTGCCATAACAAAGTCCCACAAAGTGGGAGATTTAAACAAAAGTAATTTATTGTCCCACAGTTCTGGAGGTCAGAAGTCTGCAATCAAGGTTGCTGCAGGGTTTATTCCTTCGGAGGGCTGTGAGCCATTTTGCTCTTAATATCCCCTTCCTCTCAACTAAATCTATCATGTTCCTCCAAATATCCATTATACTTAGCTTTTATTTTTCTCATAGCACTTATCTCCTATCTCGTATCACATGCTGTGTACACCTCTTCCCCTTTACAAGCCATGGCCGAGTTTTGGATGGTCAACTCTCATCCTGTGCAGTGCCAAATGTAGGTATTGCTATTTGGGAATTGAATAGGGAAATGTTTATGTGCATGGATATTCATTTGACAAACAATCAGAACAACCAGTCCGAAGAGCAATAGTTAGCATTTATTTGCATTTGTGTCTTCAATACAGGATGCAGTGCCTGGCACAGAAGTATGACATTACAATGAATGAATGTTTGCTTTTCATTTTTTTTCTAAAATAGTATATTCCAAGGAAAAGAGAGGAAAACAGCTAATATAGAAGTTCAACAAAGCCAAATCCCTGCTACACAAGTCCTTCCAACGTCTCATTGCCATGTCCCTCTGGACTGTAAAGTTAGGCTTGCAGTCTTGGATGGAATTAGCTCCTTTCAGGAGAGGCATCTGTAGGGATCACTTTGGCTAGCAGAACCTCACAGTAAGTGAGAACTCTGCCTCTACAACAGATTCTTTTAAGGTTTGCATTGGCACACATAGAGGGATAGAATGAAATGACAAAAAAATCATTTTATACTGAGATGTTTTGGTTTGTCTAGCAGAAACCCATTGGAAATAATGGCATAAATAAGACAAAAGTGAAGAGAAATTCCATTAGTTATCATGATTCTATTATATCAAGTCAGGAAAAAAAATCTTCTATTTTCTGGACCTGAGTGGGTCCTCACTCTGCCCAGCATGCTATGCTCTTTTTATGGTTCTGCGATGGTGGGGTTAAGATGCAAATGATCTGAACAATGTTTAAATATGGGTTTAATTCTATTGTTATTAGGTATGGTAAGGTCAGGGAATCAAGAGAGGACACTATTTAAAAGATAGTTTGCTGTACTCACAGATCCCAAGAGGAGGGGTTGTACCACATACACTGCGGGGGTGCCATGCAGGAAGCACAGGGATTGGTTAGAAGACAGAGGGAGAAGGAGAAATTGGATGAAAGCCTTTATTGTGGATTCCACTGGAATCAGCAAACAAGCAAAGCAATTTTGTTTAGAATTGGGCTAATTTGAATGAATAATTTTAGGGCTCTGGGACACAGGGACTGTCCATATGGTCTGATATTTGGCCCTGGGGTGATTAGGGCAGGTGGCTGGAAAGTGGCCCAGAATGTAAGAGCCTGGTAAAGGAGGTGGCTGGAAAGTATACTCTAGATCAGTTGCTTTGCATCTGAAAAGAGTGTTCAGCAGGCAGTTGTTACTTATCTGTAACAATTAGCTAATCCTGGGAGGGGCAGTCCTTTCAGAGTAAGCAAGACCTAGATGTCAAACCATCAGACACAGAAAATCAAGGACTAAATAAATGGTCCCTGCAAGGAGTCAGGCTCTGAGCTACCACCACCCCTTTTAAATACAGCGTCTAAAACATAAATTTCACTTACCTGCATGATTTCCCTTGATCTTTATGCTAAGCCTTCAAAACAGGTATTTATATTCCCATTTTACACAAGAGAAATTCAAGGCTTATGCAGGTCAAATAATTTTCTCAAGTTCTTACAGCCAAAGTGGTGAGGAAGTTACTTCACTTCTTTAAGTTGAAGGATAATTTCGTTTTCCACCTTACAATATTATGGTCATACTTTCTTAGAGTTCCTAAGGACTTTTGATAACAAACCTGTGTGGAAATAAGTGGGATAAAGTCTTGAGAGCCATGACCTGGCTGACATATGAGGCAGAACCAACATCTCAGTGGTAACAGTAAGATCTCCATGTTATTCTAACATCCTTAACAAGATCAGGCCTTCAGAGCCTGTGTCAGTGGTTCTTCATCTATTCTATTTATTATTTTATTTTATTTTATTTGCATCCACAAACACTTTAAATAGGGACTATTTAATGGTCTAGAACATAACTAGTGCTTCTTTTATTTCCACAATCCCTTGGCCACTGAGTCAGTAGTTATATCCAGACACAGGTTTCATTGCTTCACTGACATTTGGTTTCTATGGTTAGTTATTACAAAGGTGGGTTCAGCAATCTTGCAAATGAGATTGGTTTTCTTCCTACTCTCACCCCCATGAGCATCAAATATTGACAAAGTGAGGCAAAGTAAACAACTGAAGGGCTCTTAATGGCCCTCGGATATACTCATAATGAAGTTACACAGATCAGAGTTTATACATTACCTCTTTATCCACCATTTCCACAGGGGACACAGAGACTTTTAAACAACTATAAAAACAGGTTAGGATGAATTTCTGTGCTAGGAAGCTCAAGCCGTTGCCTTTCTGAAATTGCTCAGTATTGCTGTTTACAAGTGCTAGTAAGTGCTAGAGACATAGAAACGAGCTGAGGCAAGATGGCAAATAAAAGGACTTTCAGGTGCCTCCAGATACAGCATTCCATACTGTGACAAACTTTTCATTTCTGTAAGGAAGGGCCAAAAGGTCTCAATTTTATGCAGGCATTATACAGCCACAGGACACTCCGTTTTAGGTGAAATCAAAGGCAAAGAGGCTGTAGAAAATATCGACATAGAGCAAAGACTTTTATGTCAGAGTCTGGGTTTCAGTCCAAATTCTTGCTCCTTCTAGCCATATGACCTCAGACAAGTTATGTCTGTGAGTCTCAGTTGACTCAACTGTCAATTGAAAATTATATTTTCCAGGGCTGCTTTGGGAACTAAATGAATGTGTAAATATAAGGAGGTTATTTTAGTGCCTGGGATATATGAAGCATACAATAGAATTTTAGCTGTTGACAATTACGTGTGTCTGTGTGTGTGTGTATATATATATAAAAAATGTACATAGATCTATGTAATTACATATATGCATATATCTACATATTACATATATCTACATATTATGTATATCTACATATATATGGCTTTTTATTAGGAATCAGTGATAACAGTGAGCTTTTTTGTTTTTTCATTGCTTTTTTATGTTTTGTTTTGTTTCTTAAAAAAAGAGTGATTCAGTTTCAAATGTTTGCCGCATAAACCAGGGCAACCCTAGCGTGCTCAGGATTGTTATGAATGTTAGAAAGCTGGAAGACTCCTCACCACCCTTTAGTCCAAACTCTTACTACACAAGTGGAAAGTAGAGAGCATGATCTAAATATCACTTTGTTCCCATGGAGAAAGTGGAGCTAAAACAGTTACATAAATGTTAGTTTGGTAGAGACACATGTGCCTTGGGAAGAGTATATATTCTTTAAGAGAGCATAAACTCAAAAGCTGATCAGTCTCAAAGCTAATACCTTTGAGCAAAAAGCTACAGAGACTTAAAAGGAGCAAAATTCTGAATCTTGTGTCATAGCCTTTACTTCACACTTTACTTAAAGAAATGTTCTTCTATTAATATTAAACAAATGATATTATTATTTGAGACTGCCTTTGCCATATATAGGATATATGTGGTAAAAACACTGTCATAGCCATGTTGAGAAAAAAAGGTTTTTTTTTGTTTTTTATTTATTATTATTATTATTATACTTTAAGTTCTGGAGTACATGTGCAGAACATGCAGGTTTGTTACACAGGTATACATGTGCCATAGTGGTTTGCTACACTCATCATCCCATCATCTACATTAGGTATTTCTCTTAATGCTCTCCCTCCCTCAGCCCCCTACCCTTTGATAGGCCCCAGTGTGTGATGTTCCCCTCCCTGTGTCCATGCATTCTCATTGTTCACCTCCCACTTATGAGTGAGAATATGCAGTGTTTGGTTTTCTGTTCTTGTGTTAGTTTGCTAAGAATGATGGTTTCCAGCTTCATCCATGTCCCTGCAAAGGAAATGAACTCATTCTTTTTATGGCTGCATAGTATTCCATGGTGTATATGTGCCACATTTTCTTTATCCAGTCTATCATTGATGGTCATTTGGGTTGGTTCCAAATCTTTGCTATTGTGAACAGTGCTGCAATAAACATACATGTGCATGTGTCTTTATAGCAGAATGATTTATAATCCTTTGGGTATATACTCAGTAATGGGACTGCTGGGCCAAATGATATTTCTATTTCTAGATCCTTGAGGAATCGCCACATTGTCTTCCACAGTGGTTGAACTAATTTAAACTCCCACCAACAGTATAAAAGTGTTCTTATTTCTCTACATCCTCTCCAGCATCTGTTGTTTCCTGACTTTTTAATAATCACCATTCTAACTGGCATAAGATGGTATCTCAATGTGGTTTTAATTTGCATTTCTCTAATGACCAGTGATGATGAGCTTTTTTTCATATATTTGTTGGCTGCATGAATGTCTCTTTTGAGGAGTGCCTGTTCATATCTTTCACCCAGTTTTTGATTTGCTTAAATTCTTTGTAGATTCTGGATATTAGCCATTTGTCAGATGGATAGATTAAAAAAAATTTTTCCCATTCTGTAGATTGCCTGTTCACTCTGATGTTAGTTTCTTTTGCTGTGCAGAAGTTCTTTAGTTTAATTAGATTCTATTTGTCAATTTTGGCTTTTGTTGCCATCGCTTTTGCTGTTTTAGTCATGAAGTCTATGCCCATGCCTACGTCCTGAATGGTATTGCCTAGGTTTTCGTCTAGGGTTTTTATGATTTGAGGTCTTACATTTAAGCCTTTAATCCATCTTGAGTTACTTTTTGTATAAGGTGTAAGGAAGGAATCCAGTCTCAGCTTTCTGCATATGCCTAGCCAGTTTTTTCAGAACCATTTATTCTATAGGGAATCCTTTCCCTATTGGTTTTTTTGGTCAGGTTCATCAAAGATCAGATGATTGTAGATGTATGGTGTTATTTCTGAGGCCTCTGGTCTGTTCCATTGGTCTAGCTATCTGTTTTGGTACCAGTACCATGCCCTTTTTTGTTACTGTAGCCTTGTAGTATGGTTTGAAGTCAGGTAGCATGGTGTCTTCAGCGTTGTTCTTTTTGCTTAGGATTGTCTTGGCTATGTGGGCTCTTATTTGGTTCTATATGAAAGTTAAAGTACTTCTTTCTCATTCTTTGAAGAAAGTCAGTGATAGCTTCATGGGGATAGCACTGAATCTATAAATTACTTTGGGCAGTATGGCCATTTTCACAATATTAATTCTTTCTAACCATGAGCATGGAATGTTTTTCCATTTGTTTGTGTCCTCTCTTATTTCCTTGAGCAGTGGTTTGTAGTTCTTCTTGAAGAGGTCCTTCACATCCCTTGTTAGTTGTATTGCTAGGTATTTTATTCTCTTTGTAGCAATTGTAAATGGGAGTTTACTCACGATTTGGCTCTCTGTCTATTATTGGTGTATAGGAGTGTTTGCGATTTTTGCATATTCATTTTGAAAAAAAAAATTTTATTCATTCACACTGGAGCTCTGCTGGGTCCTCAAGGATGTGGCTGATGCAACCCCTTATGATGTTTGCAGGTGGAATAAATCTTCTATTGGCTTTATTATTGACAAACATTGGAGAGAAATAGCTCCGTAGTTGCTTAACCAAACTCTTTTTTAGTAACTCTTGAATGTTCAAGCTGGGACTATGCAAAGTCTATTTCTCTGGGCCAATGCCCACACTAGTCTATTTCTATCTTCTTTAGTAAAAGTATACAATATGTATATAATAAACAAAAATCCAGGTTTTCTATAGACTAAGAGGCTATGTAACAGTGTTACAAAGGAAGGACAATGAAATCTGTGTTTTGGCATGGACTCCAATAAGAATATGAATCTTTCTCAAAGGGGTTTAAAACTTCTATCCCCTCACAATATCTAGGAAGAGACCAAACAAGGAGAGGCACTATTTTCAGAAAAGTTAGTAAAACAGAAGGCCAGGATTTACTGGGACAGTTGGAAGAGACGTGGTTGCAGGAAACATTTCAATCATTGAGGATTTAGAAGATTCTGCACAAAAATAGTTAGGATTTAAGTGTCCAAGTACAAGAAATACATGAAACAGAGTTGAACCTTGACTCCTTGTCTTAGTCATCTTAGGCTCCATAACAAAATGCCATGGACTGACAAAAATTTATTTCTCACAGATCTGGAGGCTGGAAGTTTGAAATCAAAGTGCCAGCATGGTCAGGTCCTGGTGAGGGTCTCTTCTGTTTTGCAGACTTCTTGCTGTGTGCTCACAAGGCAGAAAGGTCCTGCCGGCTATCTGGCTTCTTCTTAAAAGTGTGCTAATCCCCTTAACGAGGGCTCTACCCTCATGATCGTATTACGTACCAGTGACCCCATCTCCAGATACTATTACATTGGGATTAGGGTTTCAATGTATTAATTTGGGAGGACACAAGCATTTAGTCTCCTGCACCCCTCCTCCCAAGAAGAGAGGTGCAGAACATGGCAACACAGGAAAACCTAGGTAAAGTAGTTTTAGCAGTTTTAAGCAAAAATCAGAAGTTTCTACTTGTTAACTCTAATGAGTTTATGTTGATTACATATTGATGATTAAGCTGATCACATAGTAAATGCAGTAACATTTTCTTTCCAGTGTGCATACTTTTTCAATGAAAGCCTGCATATTCGGCCTTCATTCATTCCAAGGTTTCATTATCAACAGTTATCTGAAGTGAGTAACTTTCTGAGTTAATCTGTTAATATTAAGCCCAGTATTAATAAAGGCTTATAAATAGCCCATATAGCCATAGTTTCTTTTTAAAGGTTTTATTACTGCCAAATGCTAGTTCAACAAGAATGAACCCAGCATAATGGTTGATATATCAGTACCAAGAATATGTCCTTGTTTACATGTCAGATATAATCTAACAGTCTGGAAAGAGGCAAATTTTGAGCAAGCATCGGCAGTTTAGCAAGGCTGAGCCTGGTTTTTGACAATGAGCTCATACTAAGCAAGGAGAGACCTGGCTATGCCCAATGGCAAACTTCTTTTTTTTTTTTTTTTTAAGACAGAGTCTCGCTCTATCACCAGGTGCCAGGCTGGAGTGCAGTGGCATGATCTCGGCTCACTGCAACCTCCCCCTCCCAGGTTCAAGCAATTCTCCTGCCTCAGCCTCCCAAGTAGCTGGTACTACAGGTGTGCACCACCACACCCAGCCGATTTTTGTACTTTTAGTAGAGACAGGGTTTCACCATGTTGGCCAGGATGGTCTCGATCTCTTGACCTCATTCACCTGCCTTGGCCTCCCAAAGTGCTGGGATTACAGGCGTCAGCCACCACACCCAGCCAGCAAACTTCTTCTACAATGTTCTTCAGGTTAACTTTGTCTCTAGGACTTTCAACGAGATCACTTGCATGACTATGGTGAGATGTAAGAGAGATAACTAAAAGAAAGGCTATTATCCAAAATACCCTTAAAACCCAGTAGAGATTGTCACAAATCCATGTCCAGAAATTATATCACCTGCCAATCTCTACGGTGCAAACAGAAAGTAAACGGAAGTCTTGACTTCCAAAGAAGCTAATGAGTAGCACACCAGGAAAAGATAGTAGGCAACCAACCAGCAGTAGAAATGAAGAAATTAAATTACATGTATATTAAACTATTAGAATCTCAGCTGTATTCTGAATAGTGATGCCCAGTTCTCTGCAAAACGATTGCTTAGTTTCTGACTATTTTCGGTCTTCCTGCATTCTTTGTGTGGCCTTATCAAAAAAAAAAAAAAAAAAAACAAAACAAAAAAAACAAATAAAAAAATAGAAACCAACCTAATCTTTCACCATATCTACATGGATCTTAGGGCATGTCAACTGCCTAACTCCCAAATGTCACCTCTTCCCATTCTACCTACAGTCACACCCACTCTGACCACAGACCTCACACCCTGCAAGCTCATTTTTATTCCTATTCATCCTCCATATTTCAACTTATTTCCTCTAGGAGGTCTTCTCTGAACCACTGAGCTGCATTGCATGTTCATAGGTATTAGGCAAGCTTCAACCGAAGCAGCTGAATTAGATACATGTAGTATGTATGCACATACATATTTATACACATGTGTATGCATATACAAATATGCATATGTGTATGTGTCACACATATCATGGGTATGTATATATTCACGTGTATGTGTATGGATTTATTATAGGGAGTTGCTTTACACAATTGTAGGGGTGGACTAAGCCAGTTTGACAGGGCAGGCAATTAGGAAGGGAAGAACCAAGGGAAAACCCAAGGGAAAGAAAAGCAATTACAGGCACAGATAATGCTTGGAGTTTTTGATTATGAAGATGATTTTCTCTTTGTGAAACCACACTCATCCAGAATAAATCTCTCTTGATCAACTAAAAAGTTCAATTAATTTGGAACTTTATATTGCGTTGGTAAAATTCCTTTACTGAAGCACCAAGGCTAGCATTTTATTAACCAGGAAAAGATGTGTGTTGTTACAACATGGTTGAAGGCTCCCTTCCTGCTCTTTAATCTGAAAAAAAAATAAAAATCTTTGTAGCCAAACCTAACTGGAAACAAACATAACAGAAAGGAAACTCTGAGGAGTACAACTTAGCCTAGGTGATCCGTCACAAAGCCATCGTGTCACTGCTCTCAGTCCCTTGCTTTCATTGCACTTCTCACAAAATCAAATTACTCATGCATTTATATCCACCTTCCCCAGAAAATTGTGTGCTCTCTGAAGACAAGTGCCATATCTGTTTCATGGAATATAATATCCTCATCACCAGCGCAGTGTCTGCACAAAACAGAAGTCAATAAATATCTGAGGAATGAGCAAAAGAATGAATGAATGTGGTTGTGTGTGTATCTCAACTTTTTTGTGGAGCCTATGTGACCCTAACAACCACTGCAGTAGCCAGGGAAATTATCCATGTAATGAGGAAAATAATCTCCATGGGATGAGTGGACACATAAATATGAAGCCGTATCCATTTTAGTTAATTCTTTTTGCATCTGTTCTTCCAGACCCAGCATAATTCTTTTAAGCTGATCAAGGTTTTTGAAGCAGAAATGGATCCAGTAATGGATTCATTGAATCAATATTGACAGAGCACCCAGTTCATAACAGTAACTGTATGAAGCACCTGAGAAACAAAGATGACAAAGAAAAAGGTCCTGTTCTTCAGTGGCTCACATCACTGTCAAGAACAGGCAGGCAGGCTGGTCTAATGGCCTGTAATGACTTATAGTCTAATGCTAGATGTCCATGCAGGGTAATATGGTTTTGCTGTGTCCTCACTCAAATCTCATCTTGAATTGTAGCTCCCATAATTCCCATGTGTCATGGGAGGGACCCAGTGGGAGGTAATTGAATCATGGGGGTGGGTCTTTCCCATGCAGTTTTCATGATAGTGAATAAGTTTCACAAGATATGATGGTTTTATAAATCTGAGTTCCCCTAGATAAGCTTTCTTACTTACCACCTTGTAAGACGTGACTTTGCTCTCTGCTGTGATTGTGAGGCCTCCCCAGCCATGTGGAACTGTAAGTCAGTTAAACCTCTTCCCTCGTAAATTACTCACTCTTGGGTATGTCTTATCAGCAGCATGAGAGCAGACTAATACACAGGATATAATGGAGGGAAGAGTAAGTCATGAATTCTCTCTGTTGAGGAATCAGAGAAGATGGTACAGAAACCACGTTTAAAATGCTTCACTCTAATTTGGTGGTCCAGAGTGGTTTAGAGGGCTGCAAGAGGAGGGTGCAGCATGAGCAAAGCGCCCAGTGTGTTGGGAGAATTGGAGAATAAGTTTATTTAATTATGCATTTATTGGGGGAAGGCTGGGTATAGGAGCCATTGAGCCTGTTAAATCTAGAGATAAAGTAAGTCACAGATCCTTCTCATGAGCCTTCTTTTTTTTTGTACTTTAGATTCTGGGGTACATGTGCAGATCATGCAAGATTGTTGCATAGGTACATTCATGGCAAGGTAGTTTGCTGCCTCCATCCCCCAACACCTATACCTGACATTTTTCCCCACATTATCCCTCCCCACCTTCCCTCCCACTATCCCTCCCCTACCCATATCCAATGGATCCCAGTGTGTGATGCTCCCCTCTCTGTGTCCATATGTTCTCATTGTTCAACACTTGCCTATGAGCGAGAACATGTGATGTTTGATTTTCTGTTCTTGTGTCAGTTTGCTGACAATGATGGTTTCTAGGTTCATCCATGTCCCTACAAAGGACACGAACTCATCATTTTTTATGGCTGCATAATATTCTATGGTGTATATGTGCCACATTTTCTTTGTCCAGTCTATCATCGATGGGCATTTGGGTTGGTTCCAGGTCTTTGGCTATTGTAAACAGTGCCACTATGAACGTGCGTGTGCATGTGTCTTTATAACACAATGATTTATAGTCCTTTGGGTATATACCCAGTAATGGGATTGCTGGGTCAAATGGAATTTTTATTTCTAGATCCTTGAGGAATTGTCACACTGTCTTCCACAATGGTTGAACTAATTTACACTCCTACCGACAGCGTAAAAGTGTTCACGAGTCTTATTTCCCACATAACAATGACCATAAGAATCTCTGATCCTAACCTGTCCCTTTGTCATATCCACTCATAGCTTGTCTCAGTCTTTCATGGAATCCTCTTTGACTCCTAGCTAGGTCTGCTTTTTTTGTTTTCAAGGAAACAATTCAAAGACATTATATTCAATCTCCCTCCTAATCTCTGGTGCACAAGTCCCTGTTTCACACGTGCTGCAAAGATCAGTTTCCTGAGTGCCCAGGGAAAGGTCAGGAGACTGTACTCAATTTTTATTAATGAATAAGTAAGTTACAGTTCAATGCATAAGCATTTATCAACTATGCTTTGAGGCAATCAAAGTAACTCTTACTGCTGACATGTTTCATATCATCCTAAACAGATGTCTGGAGCTAATCCAGGGGTTCTCAAGCTCAACTCTTTCATTTATTTATTTATTTAGATACAGAGTCTCACTCTGTTGCCCAGGCTGGAGTGCAGTGGCAGAATCTCGGCTCACTGCAACCCCTGCCTCCCATGCTTAAGTGATTCTCCCACCTCAGTTCCCCAAGTAGCTGGGACTACAGGCATGTGCCACCACATCTGGCTAATTAAGCTCAACTCTATTAACATATTTGGGCCAGATGATTCTTTGTTATGGTGGCCGTCTTGTGTTTTGTAGGCTGTTCATCAGCATTTCTTGCTTCTACCCACTAGATCACTAGCACCCTCTTCCTTCCCAAATTCTGAAAACTGGAAGTGTCTTCTGATGTCGCTAAATGACCCTTATGGGGCAAAATCACCCATGGTTGAGAGCCATTGACCTAATTCTATATTTTGGCCAGTATATTTTATATATGCCAATGGCCTCTTCTTATAAATGTAGTATGTTTTCATGGAGTTACTAATAATTTTTCATTGTCACAGATGATATTAATTAAATGCTATTTTCCAGACACTCTCTGAAGGGGTAGCTGTTATTTACATAACTTTATAGATAGGAAATGTAAGATCATGGAATTTAACGTCTTTCCTTTGGGATAGAGCAAATGAGGAGTGAAACCAGAATTGGATCCAAGCTGCCTGATCTCAAAGATCAATCTCTTAGTGACTCTAGTACACTATTTCCCAAGCAAGAAAAGCCAAGATTTTTAGGTAAGTTTTATAGGAATGCCTGGAAACCTGTTAAAATCTAGTCTAACCAACTCAGTTTGGCAAGCAGAATCCACCAGATGTTTAACTATTTGTCTACTTGAATAATAAGTGTAGAGATAAAATTACTGAAGACCAAGTCAGAGACACATCTGCTGAAATGTCTTCTCTGATGGCCAACCCATGCCAGGATGAGTTGTGCCTGTTTCTTCTAGGGGACTCAGCACTTTCCTCATCATAACACATCACCCATTATATTGCCAATGAATCCTGACTTACATGTCTGTTCTGCTAGACTAGAAGCTTCTTGAGAGCTCAAACATTTTTACTCTTTTTTTTTTTTTTGCAAAAACAAGCATGTTTCCATTTACATATAGTAGGAATTTAATAAAAGCCAGTAGAATGAATGAATAAATAAATCCCAAATATATAGAACATTGTAAACATGCAGAATGGGAGTTACAGGTGGTGGCTCCCGGCAGCCCAGGTGCAAATGAAAGCCTGTCAACCACTTACAGAAAGAGTTTTCTATTATCCAGACAGGAAGCCGCTGGGGAAAAAAGTATGTAGATTTAAAGCAACAAATAAAGTAAGAAAAAATTGGACTCAAATCAATAAAAATTGCCCATCCTCTTTTTAGTTTTATAATTTAGGCTATGGCTGACCCAAACCACCAAACTCAATTCCACCTTCATTTAGGACAATTACCTGCCTTGTTAAATATTCCAGGGCACTGCCCCTCCGGAAAGGGCGTGCGTACTTTAGCACCACAAATCGATCCACAACGCCGCTGTGTGTGCAGCCTGTTGAAAGAGATTACAAAACACAGCGCCTGGTTTGACAAGTTTCCCAGACTTGAAGCTGGCAGCTGGGGGCAATTAGGTGGCCTCTCTGTCCCCACCACCCACAGCTCTGGACTCGAAGAATTGCTCCTTTATTCTCAGAATGAATTGCTGACTTGAAAGATTTCCTGATATATCCTTCCCTCTACAATTTTCATTTTGTCTTCGATGATGATCTTAATCCTCTTTTGTCAGAGCTGATGAAGCCCAGAGTCACACTGTCTTGATGAGACACCTGAAGAACAAGGAGGAGAGATGGCCTGCCCGACATCCCTCGGGGAGGTAGTACAAAACTGGGGTTAGCTCTGAAAATGTTGGGCAGAATGAGCTGGTTAGGCTGAGAAGCTAACGGGTCAGATCTTCCACTAGACTTAAAGGGAAGGAGGCTCATTGGAACACTGATCAAGCAGGCTGGAGTTAGGTTGGGAAATCCTGTGACTGGCAGTGGTAGTTATTCAGGATGGCTGTAATTATTCATTCATTTATTTTTGCACTTATCAAATATCATAGTATGCCTACTATGTGCTAGGTAATATGCAAGTTTCTGGAGATAATTGATGAACCAGGCAGACACAAAGAGAGCAAACAAGGTAGCAGAAAACAGAGATAATAAAATGTATAATATACTACATGACACAATGCAATGCAATATAACATATCACAGTATATAGTAGCATATATCACAAAATACATATTATCTTAGTCCACTCAGGCTGCTAAAGTAAAATACCATAGACTGGGTGACCTAAATGAGAGAAATTTATTTTTTCACAATTCTATAGACTGGAAGTCTCAGATCCTTCTACCAGCGTGGTTGGGTTCTGGTGAGAGCTCTCTTCTGCTTGCAGGTGGCCTCCTTCTTGCTGTGTCGTCACATGGCAGAGAGAATCCCACCATGATGTTGCAAGACTTTTCCTTAGTTTAGCTAAAGGCAGGGGTTCTTGTCCTTCCCATGGCTATGAAAATTCAGGCTCACAGATGGTTTAAAGGGTGAGTAAAGCAGGTTTCTATTGGATGAAAAGGAAAAAAAAGGAGTGTGTTGGGGGGGAACAGGGATCCTCTGCAAATCCAGAGTTCCCTGTTAGAGCATGTCCCACCTGGCCTTTGGAATACCAGATTCCACAAAGAAAGAGGCGTAGCCAGGCTCCTCCCTGCTGCAAAGGGAGCTTACTGCCTAAGGCTCCACCCCACTAGAAAGGCTGATTGGGATTTCTCCAGGGACCCCTTCTCACCTGGCTATCTCAATGAGGGCCCCACCTTCATGCCCTTGTCTGAATCTCATTAAAGGCCCCATCTCCAAATACCATCTCAGTGGGGTTAGAGATGTTAGCCATCTAACATATGCATATTGAAGGAGGGCACAATTCAGTCCACAGCACATATAATTGTATATGATATGATATGTTACAGAAAATAAAGACGACTGAAAGAGGAAACGGCCAGAGAAGGGTTTTTGCAGGAAGTAACATTTAAAATCAAGAGTGATCTTGAGTTCAAAAGACAGGCATGCAAGCCAGAAGCTAGAGATTGATGCAAAAGATCCTGACTGCATATAGGAATGGATAAGGAAGCAAGTAGAAAGGCAGGAAGGTCCAGCTGCACAGCTCACAGACTAGAGTCAGGCAGAAGTCAGGCACTTACCAGATATGGCCATGAACAAATCATTTGAATTCTCTGAGTATTGAATTCCACAATTGTAAAGTGTGGAGGATAATTGTAGCTTATATATAGGGTGGGTGTGAAAGTTGCTTGAAATTATTTACATAAAGATCTTAACCCTGGCCCGGTGTGGTGGCTTACACCTGTAATCTCAGCACTTTGGGAGGCCGAGGTGGGCAGATCACCTGAGGTCAGGAGTTTGAGACCAAACTAGCCAACATGGCAAAATTCCATCTCTACTAAAAATACAATTAGTCAGGCATGATGGAGCATGCCTGTAGTCCTAGCTACTCAGGAGGCTGAGGCAGAAGAATCTCTTGAACCCAATAGGCAAAGGTTGCAGTGAGCCAATATCACGCCACTGCACACCAGCTGGGTGACAGAGCAAGACTTTGTCTCGGAATAAATAAATAAATAAATAAATAATAAAAAATAAAAAAGATATTAACCCTGAAGCAGTCACATTATAAGGGCTTGATAAATGGGAGCTATTATTATTGAAATGTTAAAAATATTCCATCAATACATTCTGTTGGCTTTACCTTCAAAGTGCATCCTCCATCCCACTGCCTCCAAGTCCACCACCCTGGTCTAACACACCAATAACCTATGTGACCTTGCATTGATTATTTAAATTATCTATGCTTTAGTTTCCTCATCTGTAAAATAAACACAATATTACAGCCTGTTTTCATAAACCTGCTATGAGTACTTCTAAATTAATGTACATAAAGTAATTTAAAGGATGTCTAGACCCTAGCACATTATAAGTGCTAAAGAAATGGTATCTATTATTATCATCTCCTGTCTGGATTGTGGCAGTAGTCTCTCACCTACTCTTTCTCTCTCCTTCTACCCTTCCTCCTGTGGTCTCTTCACAAAGTGGCCAAAGCAATTCTTTGAATAAATAAATTACATTACTTCCCTCCTTGCACAAAATCCTCCAGTGAATTATCATCTGGCTCAGAGTGAAAGCAAAGCCTTCTCATTGAACTGGACCCCATGACATGACCTCTCGAGCCTGACCCCCACTGCCTCTGCACCCTGGCCTTTCATGCTGCTCCTCTGACATGCTTGCCACCCTGCACATCACGGTCTTTGTACTTGCAGCTCTTTCTCCAGGAATGCTCTCACCTCAGGTCTGTTCATGACATGTATACTCACTCCATTCAGTTCTCAGTTTTAATATCACATCAGCAGGAAAGCCCTCACTGACCAATTGACCTAAAGTAAATAGTATGCACCATCTTTACACATCATATCACCCTGACCCTTCATCATTTTCCTTATCATCTGACGTGCAGTGAATTTACACAGAAAATTTTTTATTGTCTACTGTCCCAACAAAGTAAGCAACATGAGGGCAGGCATTTGGTCAGTTCACTGCTGTGTCCTTGGCAGCAAGAAATGTGCTGAGCACAATGTAGACGATAATAAATATTTGTTCAGTAATAAATGAATCAGAGACATCATTGGGGCTGAGATGCTTAGTGTTCCCCCAATTGGCCACTACCATCTGGGCAAGAGTAGGTCTCTGGGACCAGAATAAACACTGGCTGTTGTCCTCAGTGAAAGAAAGACTTATGGGCCCAGCGTCTTTCCTAGGAGTATCATAGAAAGTTTTACAGGATAGCTCTTCAGGGCAGATGGCAATTAACACACACTGTTTAACAATTCAAGAATTACTTTAATGACCCCGTAAGTCACCATAAAAATCTGAGTATCTGCAAAATATGGTGACCTGAGAAATTGCTGACTCCAACAGTCTCCAGGGGCACTATGTTAGTGATCTGTTTTGGATGGGTCTTTTTTTTAATTTAATTTTTGTTTAATTAATTTATTATTATTATTGTATTTTGGGCTCTGGTGTACCTGTGCACATCCTGCATCCTGCGGGATTGTTGCATAGGTACACACATGCCATGGTGGTTTGTTGTCTCCACACCCCTCCGTGCCCCCCCACCAACCCACAACAGACATTTCTCCCAGTGTTATCCCTCCCCATCCTCCCCGCCCCCCACCGCTGTCCCTCTCCTCCCCTCCACACCCCTACCTAGCCCAGTGAGTGTTGTTCTCTTCCCTGTGCCCAACTGTTCTCATTGTTCACCAACCACCTATGAGTGAAAACATGTGGTGTTTGATTTTGTGTTCTTGTGTCAGCTTACTGAGAATGATGGTTTCTAGATTCATCCATGTCTCTACAAAGGACACAAACTTGTTGTTTTTTATGGATGCATAGTATTCCATGGTGTATATGTGCCACATTTTCTTTGTCCAGTCTATCACTGATGGGCATCTGGGTTGATTCCAGGTCTTTGCTATCATGAACGGTGCCGCAAAGAACATATGTGTGCGTGTGTCTTCATAATAGAGCGATTTAGAATCCTTTGGGCATATATTCAATAATGGGATTACTGAGTCAAATGGAATTTCTATTTCTAGATGCTTGAGGATTGCCACACTGTCTTCCATAATGGTTGAACTAATTTACACTCCCATCAACAGTGTAAAACTGTTCCTTTTTCTCCACATCCTCTCCAGCATCTGTTGTCTCCAGATTTTTTAATGATCGCCATTCTAACTGGTGTGAGATGGATGGGCCTTTTTAAGGCACTTTTATTTTCCACTTAGGTCAGGGTGCAAGAGAATAAAGGGAATGTACTTCATGCAGAGTATTATAATCCATTCACAGGCAAGACAGGGCTGTAAATCCTGCAGAGTGTGTGCATGTGTGTGTATGTGCATGTGTGTGTGTGTGTGTGTGCGTGCATGTGTGTGTTTGGGATAGGGTAGATTTTGTGGTATTATTTCAAGCAGAAACTTTAGTCCAGGGAAGTCATGAAGCTAAAGCTCCTTGATATATCAAATATCACTGAAGCCACTTCTCAAAGCAGATTGGCTTCCCGTGGCGTTTCTTCCTCACCCCCTTACTCAAAGGACTCGTCTTCCATTTCATCCCTAGTGTAGTCACTGTCTAAACTGTCCCTGTGTAGCCCCATCCTTAGATCGAGGCAACAAGGGCTTCTACCCTTAGCCTCATGCTTTAATTTGTATATCACAAACTAATAAAAAAATTTATTAAAGAATATACCATCACCTCTGATTTTTGGCATCCAGCTCTCTGCTCTGACACAGCATGATCCTTAACCGCAAACCTCCTTCCTTATGTGAGTTCAAGCCACAGGGAAATGCTTCTCCACACCTCTCGCCCTATATCCTCAAAAGAAAAGGTCAGTGCATCCAAATGCTGTGAAGGTCTGCAGGTGTGTCACTGTCAGTGTCAGAGATGAATGCTACTGGGATTGGAGCAGCAGGAGCACCTTCAGCAAGAGAATCGACACATTAATTAACTTGTGAAATCTTGCCTCATAACCAGTAAAAATGCAAAAGATTTTTGCATGGAAAAGTAGTGCAAAGCATTCATTTTTTGCTTGCATTTAAATTCCATCTTATAATTCTAGACGTAAGGATGAGTTGGTGAGGTATTCACATCAGTTTCATAAAGTAGCTAAGAAATACTGCCTTGTATTAAACAATTCATGTTGCTCTTAATGGGCCTGAAGAGAATAATGCTGATTCTTTACATTAATAACTAGATGGGCATTACATGCTAGAATACTGGACAGAATTATAGCTAAAAAAATTGAGAAAGATTTAATTAAATTTTCAAACAACCAAATAAGATATTCAGCTTTATTTAAATAATTTAAATTTAACTATTGATATATGATAGAAAGTAATTGCAATTTGCGTTTGGACATTTCTCAAAGAACTTAAAACAGAACTATCATTCAACCTAGCAATCCCATTATTGCATATAATCCTTGAAGAAAGTAAATTGTTCTACCAAAACAACACAGGCCCTAGCATGTTTATTGCAGTACTGTTACAAATAACAAGGGCATAGAATCAACCTAGGTGCCCATCAATGGCGAATTGGTACATAAAGAAAATATGGTACATATACACCAACACAACCGTTAAAAAAGTGAAATCATATTCTTTGCAACAACATGGATGCAGCTTAAAACCATTATCCTAAGCAAAGTAATGCAGAAACAGAGAACCAAATGTCACATGTACTCACATATAAGTAGAAGCTAAACATTGAGTTCAAGTCACAAGGAAATGCTTCTTCACATCTCTTGCCTAAACATTGAGTTTAAATTCTACTTATATGTGAGTGTGAGTACACGTGATATTTGTACTAACATTGAGTTTAGCTTCTTCTTACATGTAGGACATGTATGTCACGAACTTTATGTCATGAACATAAAAATGACAACAACAGAGAGTAGAAACTATTGTGGGGGGAGGTGGAAAAAATAATTTTAGGTACTATGCTCAGTACCTAGGTGATGGACCTAGGATCCCAGCCACATTTTCTAATCCGTGTGAACCAAGAATAAAGTCAATATCTTCATTACTATTCGACTCCTATGAATGTGTCTCAATTGATTCTGAACTTCCAAGAGGGAAGAAATTGAATGAGATCTGTTTTTTTTACAACTCTCTTCCAAGCAAGAATGATTAATTTTGATCAAGTCTTCAAGTGTTAGCCA
Organism: Aotus nancymaae; assembly: GCF_030222135.1. Classification (NCBI taxonomy): domain Eukaryota; kingdom Metazoa; phylum Chordata; class Mammalia; order Primates; family Aotidae; genus Aotus; species Aotus nancymaae. Next base: position 13,505,456 of record NW_026988417.1, on the reverse strand, counting down.
TATAACTTCATTGTGGTAGATCTCCACTCTCACTTTATCTGACCCACTTTTCAGACAAACTTTCATTTATTCCTATATTAGGGTGTTCTCCACCTTCCTCCTCATGGTCTTTGCCCTTAGTACTCTCCAAAATAATAGTCACCACAGTGAATACTGTATTATCATGTTATTTGTTTATTCTCAGTCTTCACAGTCCCTAGATTCTAAGTTCCTTAGAAATAGAAAGATAAAGGCTTTGTCTTACTCTTCACTGTATTTCTTGCAGCTAAACCAGTACCCAGGACTTATAGAGTAATTAATAATTAAGTATTAATAAAAAAGGAAATTAATAAGTTGATGTGTAACTCTAGTACCTTGGAATTACCTTGCTGTTTAGAAACATTATTCAAAACAATTCAAGAATGTATCCTGACATGCTCACATGTTACTCAATCAAGCAAGCTAGTGAGAGGCTATCACCAGGTTGGAACAAGTTCAATTTGGTTCTATGGGGGCTCAAATGCTAATGCTCCATCTGCCTTCAGCTTGTAGTATAAATTCCAGAATGTGAGCTCTCTGGGTGCAGGATTTCAGGCCCACATTTTGCATTCCAATGGCATTCTTATGCTTTTATAAAATCATATGATTCTTGACTAATAAAAAGTGAAGAGAACATTTTTTGCATCTCATTCTAGTGAATGAGGAAGCTGAAACCTGCAGAGATGAGTTGGGCTTTTCAAAGACACAATGGTGGAACCAGAGTCAAAAGATGGCAGTTTTTGTCTACCAGGTCTGTGTGTTTCTCTAAGTTTTTCAAGAAGCTATCCTGTCTCTAATTAAACACCCACATTCCAGGATTCAGTAGGCACTGAAGATTAAATTGGGCTCTGGAAGTTCAGTGTCTGGTGGAGGATGAAGTTTAATCAATCAATAGTAATAGATAAAATTAAACAGATGTTATTATGTGGTATGTATGATCGGGACCCAGTATTATAAGATACCATGCAGAAGAATCTTTTAAATTCCCTGAGGTGGGCAGGTCACCTGAGGTCAGCAGTTCGAGACCAGCCTGGTCAACATGATGAAACCCTGTCTCTACTAAAGAAAAATACAAAACTTAGCCGAGCATGGTGGCATATCTCTGTAGTCCCAGCTACTTGAGGGGCTGAGGCAGGAGAGTCACTTGAACTCAGGAGGCGGAGGTTGCAGTGAGCCAAGATGGTGCCATTGCGCTCCAGCCTGGGTGACAGAGAGAGATTTTGTCTCCAAAAAAATAAAATATAAATAAAAATAAAATAAATTCACTTAGGTAGAAAGGATGTTAGTGTATTTATTCCAAAGTGATTCTTGCTTTGTATAGGAGCAGAGGATAGCAATAAGGAGGCATCATCATAGGGAAAACTGAGGTAATGTGGAAAGAAATCCTTTCACTCCAATGTCAAACTTACTTTCTACCTTACAATTTTTCTACTTCCTTAACATGTCTACTTCTTCTATAGCCTTTACCATGCAGAAATGCAAGTCCCTCCACCAGAAATATTCCCACCCCCATTTCCATATGGCTTCACATCTCATTCGTCACACTTTGCCTTAACTATAATTTTCACAAAGAGGATTTCTCTGTCTGCCCCCGTCTAAAGCAGCCACCCATCCTCCCATTATTTTTGTCATAGAACAATACATTTTTATTCAAGTGCTTTACATAAATTTTCATAATAGATTCACTTACAGGTGAAAGTTTTAATGTCCATCTCCCCCATTGGACTGTAAGCTTCTGAGAACAGGGATTGTTTTTGTTTTCCTTTCTACTAAACACCCAATGCCTTATAGAGTACTTAGCACATAATCACCACTTACTAAAGTCTTTCAAATGAGTGATTACATTCAAAGTTTAATCATTTCTATCATCATTTTAAAAAATTTTTATGAGCATGAATAAACTTATTGACAATTAGTGTTTACTAGGCACCTACTATCTGCTAGGCACTGTTCCAATGGTTTTAAAATTTGTTGCCTCAGTTATTCATCTCAGCACGCTTATGAGAGATATGCTAATGTAACTTCTATTTTACAGGTGAGGAAATTAAAGCACAGAGAGGTTAAGTAACTTGTTTAAGTTTTAATAGTGGTAAATAGCAGAGCTGGAATTAAAACCAGGTGGTCTAACTAGAGAGTTCGTGCTCTTAGCCTGGATGCTATGCTGTTTCTCATGAATGAATGATTAAGTGAATGAACAAACAAATAAAGTGTAAGCAGCAAACTGTGTTCAGGGAACTGCCAAAGGTTCAGCATGACTGAAATAAAGGGTGAGTGTTGGGGTGAAGTGTCAGGAGCACGTAGCTGGAGGGCAAAGAAGCAGAGAGGCTCAGAACATGAGGGGCCTTGGATACTGAGTTAATGGATCCTAATTTGGTTGGCAGGTGCAATAAAAGCTTTGCAGTAGAAGAAATGGATCAAGATTTTCATTTTAGACATTCATCTTTAAATGGTGATTGAACCTCAGCTCTGATTCAAGCACCCTAACTGTAACCATGACGTTATATTTCCACCCCATTCCCTTATATCTGTTGCCCTCTCCATAATGACACTCTCTGATTAGTAATGTCAACAGACTGTTTTAAAAAGTCTATTTTAAAAACAACTGCCACCTGTTAATGTGTCTCCATTCTTCACTGACTCTCTGTTTTGCAGCCAACTGAACAGCACTACAATTAAATCCTCTCTATAGACTACTTTGTTCTACCAGGCTCAAATCCTGCTGATGTGTCTAAATTTCCAGCATATAACATGTCAGGTAAGTGGCATAGGACTTATTTACTACACTGTGAAGGCAGGGAGGTGAGCTGATCTACAGAAAGCAGTATGCATAATATTAAGTAGAGAGAAGGATAAGGAATGAGGAGACTAGTATTAGTTGTGAGGCTATTTCAGTAGTATAAGCTGAATTTTAAAATGTTTTGCATTCTTTTGATGTTAATTGGGCAGAACAAAGCAGAGGGTTGCAAGATTGGATGCAATGAAACTTGGAGAATTAATAGCAAAAGGCAAAATAGTACAAGAAATCAGAGAGCCTTTTAAGGTTTTGGATCTAAGAATCTGGAAAAACTTCAATGGCATTTAAAGAAATGAGAAACTTTAGTATTTAAAAAATAGGAAAGGAAATTGAAAATAAGATGAGATTCCTTTGGACATATTGAGTTTGAGTGAATGCCTTGGGATTACAGGGGGACATGTTCAGCCTAAAGCTGGTGATGAGGTTTACAAATTGAGAAAGAGATGTTAAAATAAGGATAAAGCCATAAGAGCCATTCTTGTTGATGTGTTAGTTAAAACTGTAACTTGAAAGTGAAGTCACTAAAAGGAGTGTGTAGAAATAGAAGAAAGCCAAGATAAGTGCCATAACAATATCACATATGAAGTACATAATATGATATTTAGGGCATCGAGTTTGTAGTCATGCAAATAAGCCTTGGCTTCACTTGAATCTAGGCTGCGACAGTTTTTGGATGTGTGACTTTGCAAGTTACTTAAATTCTTACAGGTTCAGCTTCCTTTTCTGTTAAATCAGGATAGTAATCTCCACCTCCTGGGGCTGTGATGAGGAGTCATTTAACAAGCACTGAAAGGACCTGACATGGTGGAGTCAACAGTGGATCTCAGAAAGTACTAGCATTTTTACCTCATTTAATATGAAGTAGGTATGAGTACCATTATTAGTGTTTGAAAAATCACTGCATTTGCCTGCTCTATATAGTTTCTCTCTTTACACCCTTACTGTAACTGTATATATAGACTTTATATGAATGTCTCCATCATTTATTTGAGGAAATTTAAATACTGATACAAAAAATTGGTTCAAGCTCAAAGAAATTAACTAGGCACTATAACAAACAATTCCCAAATCTTAGTAGCTTAACACAACACAACTTTATTTTTTGCATAGTTTATACCCAGTATCAGTTGGGCAGAAAGTTGGGGTGACTGTTTTATAGGAGAAGACTTGGAAATTCGGGTTTTTCCATTGTCTGATGTCACCATTTAAATAACTTGTTCTACACAGTCATCCATGGAAGAGGGTGAGAGAGAAAAGAGGACAACTCAGCTGGGAGTTTTTAGCTAAAACTGGGAGTTTTTAGCTTTTACCCACGGTCTATTGGCCAGAGCCTTGTCATATGTCTGTCCTCAAACTAATTTCATCGAAAGACTGGAAATGTAGTCATCTTTTTGTCAAGAAGAAGAAATGAGATTAATAGCAAGACTCTGTTGTGTCTTATAGATAACTGGTAAAGGTGGGACTTAAGTCATACACTTAGGGGTTGGAATGAGAGACAAGATGGAAAATAAACCTCTGATGAGTAAGAAGAGACTCAATATAGGTCCCATATCCTGGAAGCCAAGGAAGAAAGAGCCTCTCTCTTTTCAGATCCCCACTATGTGTCAGATTCTATTCTGGTTCAATGTTGTTAACTCATGAAGAGACAATATATAAGATGAATATTTGGAAAAGTTCATTGATTTTGGAAATTATACATATGAGAGATTTGTTTCAAGAGAGATGGATATAGAGCAGAGAAAAGAGACAGATTAGTCATCATATTTTGCTATGGCAGAGGCATGAAACAAACAGTTCTATCTCTTGAAAAGAGCAGTGTTGGTTATTTGATCTTTACTATCCTTCTGAAGGAAGAACTCTGTGAGACACTGAAGACCTCTCAAAGAACAATGATAACTTATCCCAGGTTAGAGAATGGCAAATGTATCTCCCCTCTATCTTCCCATGAAAAGACAAGATAGACTGAAATGAAGAATTGAAAAACAGGGCTTGGGAGGAGTAAAAGAATTACACAATGCCAATGTTATCTCTTCATACTTTTATGTTTCATCTTCCAATTGACGGGTGGCCCCTAAAGGAGAAAAATTAAACATTAGCCAAAGAGCTGGAGCTGATGGAATCTTTTATAGGAACTACTTTTCATACTCAAGAACTGAGATAATTAAAGTAGCCATCTAACTTTTCGAGAGGTTTAAAGACTCCCTCCTGCCACACCCAGAACTTCAGATTCTCTAAAATATAAGTGGCAGATAACTATTTCTCACTGGTCAGTTTCAAACTCTTAGCCTATAACAGCATTCCTAGTTTCTACCTCATTGCCTTCTCATCTCAGTTTCCCTCTTTAATGCTTGTGAGTTAAGGATTTCTTTAGATAGTCTACCTGACGTCTGAGCCATTATGTCCCTAAGATATCACCCATCAGGACACTTCTACAGCTTGCTGAAATCAATGTGCTATGCCCATCTGAACCCATTGTCCAAGAAACTTCATTCCATATGGAACTCATCACCCTTTCTTTAACCCACCTCATCTGGGAGAGCAGCTCGGGCAGATATGGTCCAGGAAAGACAACGCGACAAGAGTCTAGCTGAATATGCCTGGCTATGTTCTTTCTTAACTTCAGAAAAGAAATGAAGAAGGCCTCTCAGCTTTCAGAGCAGCCCAACTGCTCCACAGGAAAAGAAATTAACTGATTCATTCAGAGAACACATCTGTATGCAGCAGGAACGTTGCAGACAATACAACAGAAAAGAAAACAGATTCTATTCCTGTCTCGAAGGAATTCACAGTATAATATGGGAGATGGGTAAGAGGGTAAGTAGTTATAGAACATTTACAACACTAGAGACAGTAGTGGATGATAAGGCAGCTCCTATCCAAGCCTAGCAGGAGGGAATGTGCTCAGGGAATGTTTTCAAGAAGGTGAGGCTGGAAATCTTGAGGCAAAATTACTACTGAAGAATGGAATCACTGTGACATAGCTCAAAATCTTAGGCAAGCGGGTTAACAAAACAAAAATAAACAATCAAGGAAGAGGAAACCCTGGTAGTCTAAAGTGAAATAAATAGGAGATATGCTGACTTCATGAGCAAGAAATAGAGACCCTAGAAGTTTGTATTTAAGAAAAAAGAAAAACCGAACATATACGTGAACTAAAGGCAACAGGTCAATAAAGAGGGACATGCTGAAGATGCTACAGAGTGAGAGGGGTCAAGTACTACATCCCCCAAGGTGCCAATTGGATTTGTAGACAATTTCCTCCATGTGGAACATTTGTCAGGGAGTGAGAAGTGAAGTGACAACACAAACTGCAATCCCAAAGGCTAAAAGGTAATGAAAGTTCATAGTCTTTGCAAACACTTTGGTGAAATGGAAGAGGCTGTATTCTGAGTCAGATCTGGTTCTGTCATACACTGACTCAAGGAATTTGAGAAACTTCCCACTTTCTGTATCATCTTTTGTATAATGAAGAAATTGTAAGGAAGAATGCTGTGGTTCATTTCCAGGAAACGAACCCCCAAAGCCTTTTTTTCTTTCTATAGATTTGCACTTAGGAAGTAATTTTCCTTCTATGTAAGCTGACATCTACAACAGATTTTTTGATGACCTATGAGACTCCAAATATCACATACGCATTTTCCTCTGTTAGCATGCCTAATTCAGGGTCATCCCATCAGAAATGATTGTTGGAGACTTAAGATGGGTCAGAAATTCTTGATTCTAAAACTCTCCAGTCTATTAAAGAAAAAAAAATTGCTTTTTGTTTGTTGCATTGCCATGGCCATTTTCTTTCTAATTTCAAAAAAAGTAGGTATCACAGAGTTTTATAAAAAATGCATTTCGGTGCTCACGAGACTGAGGGAACCTGGCATTTTCTTCTATTAGTTGTTGAAAGTGAAGTCTGTTGACTGGGAAAATGTTGACTTCTGCTGCTCTGAGTGAAGGTATGTGTAAGCATGTATGTGCACCCAGTTCAATAGGTAATAAAATGATTAAATCTAAAAATGGTTCCATTCTACAAGATATGACATTTCACATTGAGTTGTATTTTACAACATTTTTAGGTAGAATTTTATTACTGTGAACAATTGACTATTGATTCATGTTACTCAGAACTCAGCAGGGCATGGAGAAAAGTCTCAGCCAATTGCAAATTCTTGGAAAGTGTTCTCAGGCAGCATGGCTTATAACCAAAAGTGCTGGGAATTTAAGCAAAATCTTAAAGGTTTATTCCTACACTCTATCAATTAAATAACTTACTCTTCCTCACGGAGCTTCCCTGGAACAAATATAGCTAACTCTTCCTACATCAAATGTCACAACCATATAAAATCTGTTCAGTGTGACCCTAGCATTTTCAATAGTACAGTTCCAGCTAGGAAAAAAACAATTAGATATTATCTTGCCTCTATAATTAAAGCCATTTGAATGTAGCCTTAATCTTTCCTGTGCCCAATCAGCTCTGATGGTCATCAAAAATTAACATGTTAGATATTTAAAACATTCAAAAGATTCATTAAAGTTCAATAGGTCTGAGTTCAAATCCTAAACCAAGAGGCCTTGAAAAACTGTCTTAACCCATCTGAATGTCATAAGTAAAACAAGGATTACCTTGCAGGTTTCTTGTAATGTTTAAGTGAGATAACAAAGGAAAAATGGAAAATAATTATTGAGCACTTACTTTGCATTGTTTCACTATAATCTTACTGTGAGCATTTACCAAGTACTTTATGAGTATTAATTTTATGTAATCCTTTCAACAACCCTATAAGTTTTGACACTGGTATTATTCCCATTAGTGGTAGAAAATACTATCTATAAAATAACTAAGTCCAAGAGAAGTTAGCTGATGTACCACAGTAAGTAGACGGTAATTTTAAGCTTCGAATATGCTAGATCCTATGCTCTTAAATTCCATAATATGTATGGTATTTTATTATAATCCTGTGAATGTGAGCTTAGACTACATTTATGACTTAAAGCCTTCTCTGATTCCCATGATAGATTTGGTGCTCATTCTTTTATTTACTGCAATTCGATTTAGATATGTATTTAGCTATTTTTAATAATACAACAAACAGATAGAAACTTAATATGGAAAAACCAAACTGTGAAACTTTACAGTAACTTACACCTCACTGTAAAGTTTCCTCATCAGCTCAGACTTCTACAAACAGGATGTAAATACTAACTAGAATACTGTATTTATCATTCCCTTGCTTTTCTTTCTATGTAGTGCCATCTTTTTGGATTTCTAAGCATTAAATGCAAAACATGCACACGTACCTAATAGAAAATTTATAATTAATATGTTTTATTTTTTTGAGACAGGCTCTTGATCTATCACTCAGCTGGAATGCAGTGGCATGATCTCAGTTCACTGCAACCTTGACCTCCTAGGCTGAAGCAATCCTCCCACCACAGCCTGCTGAGTAGCTGAAACCACAGACATGTGCCACTGCACCCAGAAAATTTTTGCATTTTTTTTGTAGAGACATGGTTTCACCATGTTGCTCAGGCCAGTCTTGAACTCCTGAGCTCAAGCTATCCACCTGCCTCAGCCTCCCAAAGTGCTGGGATTATAGGCATTGAGCCACCATGCCCAGCCAATAATATGTAAATTTGAAGGTTACTTTTTTCTTTACATTATGACACTAAAAATTCATTCACATCGTTACTATCACCTTGACCCTTATATAATACTCCATGCGTGACTATCCCTCAGTCTATTCATCTACTCCCCTGAGGATAGACAAGTATGGTACCAGCTTATCATTATCGCATTTATCATAGTACTCATTATAGCACTGCTGGAAGACATTTTTCGCATGTCTTTTGCTATACGTGAGTAAGGGTTTCTCTGTTAGTATTACTCGAGAAGTTAGTTTTCTGCATCAGAAGTATGACAAAATTTAACTTTAGTAAATAACATTGAGCCATTTTTAAGAGCAATTTTAAGAGCAATTCTACTATTAGAATTCTACTTAAAGGTCCACCAGAAAAAATGTTGTGAATCCACATCCTCTTCAACACTTTTTATTGTAATTTTATTTTAACTGTGCTGATCCAATAGGTGCAGAATGATATGTCATTGTGGTATTGATTGGCTAATAAAGGTAGCCATTTTCTTTCTCTTTCATTTATGCATCAGATATGTTCATTTGAAACACATACAGGTGTTTTCTCTTTTATAAAATGCATCTTTATGTCTCTTGTACATTTTTCTATTGAGTTATCTATATTCTCATTGTATAATCTTGATACTAATATTTTGTTATTGTAAAAAACATTTCTACCTTTTCTCATTATGTAACTTAGATTTTCACTTTCAGAGTATTTCAACGGAAACTTATTTTAACTTTTAGCAATGTTTAATTCACTGTGTCGTTTCTTCTATTGATTGAATCCAACTGATACACATGCATGTTAATGCTAAGGAAGATTAAACCCTAAAGAAGTAATTAAATACAAATTGATTCACAGATTCAAAAATCGAATAAAATTCACTAGAGGGAGAGCAGACATGTAGGACATCAGTACTTACTATACAGCTGAGATTAAGAGAGTGGATACCATTAATATTTATGTAGGTCAAGGATAGAAAATTGACCACGGAATAGACTGGAGGATCCAGAAACAGATCCTTATTAATATATGAAAATTTAGTATGTGACAGCAGCGATGTGCCACATTAGTTGTGAATAAAAAGACTGTTCAATATTCACAGTTGGATAAAATGTATCTATAAAAGAAATCTATCCCTGCCTTATACATTATGCTAAAATCAACTCCAGATGAATTAAAGACCAGAATGTATTATAAATGGAAAATTTTAATAATCTTAGCACATATTTTTGATATCATTTAGAACCAAGGATAAATACATATTTTTTAAAAACAACAAAAGCTTTAATATTTTCACCATGTTATTGAGAATCTCTTCTATGATAAATTCTCTTTGATAAATATCAACATGAGATATTCTCATTTGTTCACACGCATATCACTTCCCTAGGACTCATTGTTTCCAATCTTATATTCTTATTCCATCCAGTCTCCATGTCTCATCAGCCATGTCATGTATTATTATTAGGAACCAATATGAGGAGATAGTCCCATTTGTTCACATACATATCATTTCCCTGGGATTCTTTGTTTCTGAACTTACGTTCTTATTCCATCTAGTCTTCTGTCTCATCAGCTATGTCATATATAAATATTATGAACCAATTAGCATGGTATCCTTATATACCATACTAATTCTTACTTTACAAAGCAATGAACTAATGAGGCTTTTGTTACCTGCTAAATATGCTGCTCTTGTAAATTCAGATACCAAAAATATAACTAACAGACTAGGTTTATAGATTAATTAGACACAATAAGAAGTGAAATTGGCCTCCGTAAGTTCTCAGTCTAATCAGAGGACCATGGGGACACTTACAGATTATGTGGCCACTTGTATGCCAACCGTGTATTCAATAGTCTCTAAAATATGAATCACTCCCAGCACCATTTTTGGTGTCAGTTAAAGGTTTTTATGTGAAGTTATTAGAAGTATATTTATTATATATTTGTGATGGCATTTCGGGGTCTTTTCTTAAGGGGTTCTGGCCTCTGCCTTCAATCAATTGGCTTTGGATTTGTGAACCAACTTCAATCTCAAAGCTGGATGAGAGGCTATAATTTTCTGTTGCCTTGGTTGATGTTAGCCCTTGTCACTCTCCATTGACTTCCATTACTCTAAGTTACAGGCACAGAATTTCAATTGTCTTGCACTTCCCTGTTGTGTGGGCACTGAACCATCTCTGTCACCTCAGCAGGAACACGGAAACCTGAGATTAGAAGATGAAAAAAGTACAGTGCCATCATGAGGTTGTATGATTTTAGGTTGTGCCTATATAAATCACTTGTCATAAGTTTTTGAGTAAAGCAAAAGGCCAAGAGTCCTAGAAATAGATGTGGCCAAGAAGGCATGGGAAGAATAATAAGACGCATCTACTACAAGTTGATATAAAGTTAATGAGGATTGGAAATCCTCTTAGTAGGCAAAATTAAGAGCAACATCTTTTTTTCCTACAATTTTTAGATTGGATTTATATAATATATATTCTGTACTATATAAATGCCCAGAGAGGACATCTACTTTGGAAGTGTTCATTAGGACAAGATAATTTATACTTTGGTTATCAGTATCTTTCTCAAGGTCTATTGATATTTGTTCTGTAGGCCAATGTACAAAGTATCCTTGACTTTAAGGAAGAAAGCTATGCATGAGCACAAAGACATGCATTTATTATTACTAATAATGTAGTGAATTTATTATTACTAAGGCTGATCCAGATACTGTCGTTGCTGAATGTCTATCTTGACAAGAATGGATGCTAATATTGAACAGCAGATATAACACCCTTTCCTGAGATAACTAGCCAGTCACCTATTGGCCAGTTGATAACATTGGATCCCTTCCATCATTGAGGTTGTAGTAATCTTTATTCTCAGAAATAGATACCTACTCTAAATAAGGATTTATTTGCCTATCATGCTTTGTCAGCATCATTATTTGTGGACTTGCAGAATGCCATTCTCGTCAACTTGGGCTGCAATAACAAATTAACATAAACTGGGTGACTTGAATGACATTTATTTATCATAGTTCTGGAGGCTAAGAATTCTAAGATTAAGGGGCTGGTAGACCTGATGTCTGATGAGGACCTTCTTTGTAGTGTGCAAATGACTGTCTTCTCCTTGTATCTTTATATGGCAGAGATAAGAGAAAGGAAGCAAACTATCAAGTTTTTTCTTATAAGGGGACAAATCTCATCGTGAGGACACACCCTCATGACTTCATTTATACTCAGATAGTTCTGAAGGTTCCTCTCCAAATATCATCATTCAGTATATAAATGTTGGGAAGACATAACATATTTAATCCACAGCATATCCAATATAACATCTCTTTCAACTAAGGAACTGATTATATGACAAAAATAAGTAAAACACGGCTTTTGTTTAAGCAATTTGCTTGTCTTATAGTGTCTAATTTTTTAACTATAAACATTTGACCTAACAAAAAGCAGAGCTTATGCATAGTCTTCCCTGTTGTCAAGGATACTACTTAAAGCTTATTCATAGAATGACCTGTAAGAAACCACCTTCCGGTATAATGTTATCTTACATAATGTAATATTTGATTTAAACCAATAACCATCATCTGGTGTTATTTTCCCCAAGGTCAAAATACATAGGTCTAGGAACTAAGTAATGGAAGTAAAAGGGGCCATTCTTACTATATTACACTCAATAACTCAGAGAACATTTGAATTCCAGTGGCTGAATTTCTTAAGAAAGGAATGATTCCCTTAGGGGTCATAGCCAAGTTTCTATTAACTTAGAGGCCAAGTAAATACCCTGGACATTTGGGCTCCTCATGCCGCTGAACTAACAGACAGAAAAAGTGCTTAATATAGGTGCTTGATTTCATTTACTAGAGAGAAACTTAGTTGCTTCTAATCAATGGAGAAAAGGAGAAATATGGTTGGAAATCAGTTAAATTATTAGAGTAACAATACCTCCTGCTATAGTCTCAGTAAATGAAAGATTATGGCAACTCAATAAAGATAGACTATTTTGTATAAATATGTGGGTCACTAACAAAGAAAGAAGCACTATTCAAGGGGTTTAGTGAAAAGAGAAGGAAATTAGACTAAGTAATAGGAAAACAAAGTTTTGATTACCAACATGTTTATCTGTGCATAACAAGTTATTGAGTTATTTATTCTACACCTCCTATGTTTAGGATACCATTGTTTGAATACTGCTGCTGATGTCTAACATTTACATCCCCAGTGGCAACATAACAATATTGGCACCCCTGCCACCATAATTGCAACTAGGGTGAGGTGTATGAGACTCTTAGGACACAAAATTTAAGAAGCCACTCCCTTTTAAGGTCGTAGAAGTTCACAGTGCTATCTGGGCTGAATTGGGGTTCCTGCTGTATCTTTCCTTAGTGACATCTTGTTGATACTTCTATAATACTAGACTGACAATGTACATTGCATCCTCATATTAATTTGAGCTCTTAAAGATAAGGAGCTCTACCTCTTTCAAGTCAGTGTTCTTAGTGGTTATCATAGTGCCCAGAGCATTGTAGACCCTCATTAATGTCTGTTCAATGTAAGTATGTATGGTCTCAAAAGATAAATGTTTGTTTGTTTATACAGGTTTTATTACACAAGTGTTCATAAACCAACACCAGCATTCTACATATGTTCTTAAGAAGGAGCAGGGTCACTGCTTACAATAAACTAATCAGCATAAATTTGAAGTTAAAATATGAGTAAAATATTATACGAGAAAAATTTAATAAAAAAGGAGACAGATAGTGGGAAATATTGATAGTAAAACCTATATTTAAAGAACAAATCTTTTATTTACTAACTCTTGGACCTGAGAAAAGTTACTTAGTCTTACTATTAACTTCCTTTATTTCTAAAATAGTGTATATTATCTAGAATGTCAACCTTACAGACATGTTATGAAGAATTAAAATGAGTTTTAAGTACATATGGAAATAATCTATAAAGTTTAAAATACTACAGAATTGTAATAATTTATATTTAGTTATTTTAAGTCTTTTCTAAGGTAGCAGTAATCACAAATTACTCAGTATGATAGATGGTTCTGCATGTATTGATCTTCTCTTTATAATAAGGGTCTCTGATGTCAGTGGAGATTCTCTTTTTCTCTGTCTCTTTCCTTAATATCTGTCCTTAGAATGTACTACAAGTTAAGGACTCAATGATGTCTATTAGTTGAATTAAATAATCTTTAACAAAATACACTTGTTTAGCATTTTTCTGTCGCGTGTTAGGCGTAATGTTTACCTTATGAGTCACAATTCAAAACAAGTAAGTGCTTAAAATTATAAAAATAAAATAAAATAAAAGCGAGAATTTGTGCGAGAAGATAAATAACACTGAGCAGAGGGAAAGGAGAAGGGAATTGGTCTAATACAATGAAAAGCTATGGCACCACAGTGCTCTGTGGTGCTGTCCATGGTGCTGACCAGTTTCTTAATCGGGGAAATTGATAGTCCATCCAGTTTCTCCCTGATTTTCCTAACCAGATAAGTGAAGAAATCATAAATGCAGACAAAAGAGAAAACTCTAGTAAATAAAATGAATTGAGGTTGTTGGTGATATTTATATAGCTCTACAATATTGAGGAAACAAGTATTTTTTAAAAGATCATTATTTGAGCATTATTCTTATGAAATCCAAAGTTACCAAGACAGGAACCACAATATGATATTATTAGAATTTCAAAGTAACACAAAATAATAAATATATAAGACAAAGATATAAAGACTATGCTAGCATTTAAAAAAAAACACTTTTTACAATGCCAAGACTGAAGTTACATCACCAATGAAAATAGGTTTTTTTACAAAGAAATATTGACTTTTTAAATGCTGCATTTTTCTTTCTGAATAATTAAATTATGAATTATATCTTGAAATATGTATTATTAATTTTGTATTAGTATGATGGTTTTAATATACTCTTGACTATTATAATTCCTTTTAAAGCTATAATTTATTTTAATTGGGGAACATACAGGAGACCCTGCCTTTTGTTTCTTTATCCTGTGTCTGATACTTATGTCAGAGTTATTAGCAACAAATTGTCTCTTCTCTTCATGTGCTTTTAACACCTATTATCATTAACTGTCAACAACAAAGCTAGAAGTCATACTTAAGTCCTCTTTATGTGGAAATTGTTTTCTGCTAGACCTTTCCAAATATATAAAATTATCTCTCTATTGGATATGAGCTACATTTTTTATAATGAAAACAAACTCCATATTTATTTGACCAAGATTTTCTTTTTATAACTCACTACTCTCATAAAACTGTTGTAGTCCACTTATTGTTCCAAAAACATGTCATGCTTTCTATGCTTTCAGGTTTTTGCTGATTCTATTTTCTCTACTCAGGATGTCCCTTTTTTTCTATTTTTTTCTGGACAAAACTCTGGTCATTTTCAAAGACCCAGTCAAAAAGTTACCATGAAATGTACCAGCAAGAATTATTTATTTTTGGTAACGTCACTGTCATAGTTCTTAGATAGTCTGGATAATTATAGCAGGCAATTATAGACTATTGTAGACTAGGAGAAAGCATAAACCATGGTATTAAAAGAATTGGGTTTAAAGTTAGCACACATTCACGCAGCAAATAGTTGCTAGAACTTTTCAGGGACTGGACATTTTTCTAGGCACTGTGACAGTGAATAGAATGTAAAAGTACTTGCCTTCATAAAGCCAAATTTTTAGTCAGAAGTGGTACAAAATCTTAATGTAAATGGAAAACATAAATTAATGAACTAATTTTAGATAGTAAAATATATTATGAGGGCTGAATCTACATGGATATATCCTTTTAAAAGTGTGCCTGTGTGCATTCTATATGCAAAAGGACTGAGTTCATGTACAGAAAAATGGAATAGAAAAACAATTTTTTTTTTTTTGAGAAAGAGTCTTGCTCTTTTGCCAGGCACCAGGCTGGGGTGCAGTGGTACTATCTTGGCTCACTGCAACCTCTGCCTTCCAGGTTCAAGCAATTCTCCTGCCTCAGCCTCCCGAGTAGCTAGGACTACAGGCACATGCCACCACGCCCAGCTAATTTTTGAATTTTAGTTTCACTATATTGGCAAGGATGAATTTTAGTTTCACTATATTGGCAAGGGGTTTCACTATATTGGCAAGGATGGTCTTGATCTCTTGACCTTGCAATCCACCCGCCTCAGCCTCCCAAAGTGCTGAGATTACAAGCATGAGCCACTGCGCCCGGCCAAAAATTATTTTTAAAAAGGTTAAATTGTAGTAGTGTATAATAATGGATACAGTAAAATATGGCATATAATAATAAATATAAATTTCAAAAAAATATTGTATGTCAAAATAAAAAGTCAAGTCAGGAAGAATAAAAATGTGTGTGTGTATTGTGTGTGTGTGTAGACAGCTATTATTATATAAGTGATTGTGCATTCCAAGAAATTGCCTGTCTGAAATTGTCTGCAGATAAATCGTAGTGAAAAGATAACCTTGGGAAAAAAATCAGACATTTTGCTTTAGTCAAGTGATTATTTTGTGCATGTGTGTGTGTGTGTGTGTGTGTGTGTGTGTGTGTGTGTTTTAGTTTAACATTAGTCTTGAATATTGTTTTCTCTGATCTAAGAAAACTTATTTTCAAATCCTAAAGATTGCCAAGCCTTCTTTTTAAAGAATTCCTTCTCATATGAGTCATTAACCTAGCATTTCATTTTTCAGAAAGGCTCTGAATCTAGCCTTTCAATCACTGGTGGATATTACCTCTGTTTTGTTAACAGCCATGTAATTGATGCACAGATAGATAATTTTGAGATTTTCTTACATAGACTTAGCAGTTGTTTATGACAAAACTTTTTTGTATTTATTTAAGAGATATGTGTGATAAGAAAACAATGTTCTCTGTTGCATGTTTGTTGATTTTTTTTTAAGTTGAATTGCTTGGAGATGCTTTTTGTTTTAAGTAACTATTTCTCTCAATTTTGAATGATTGGTTTTAAATCATACAAAACCATCATTTTTGTAATTGATTTTCACACATATCACAAAGTGAGTGTAGGATCAGTGCATCAGGATTTATTATGCTTCTAAAGATAACCAAATACAGAATAAACAAGTTACTCAACAATATTTGTAAATCAGGGGTATGTAGTAATTCCACTGACTGATGTCCATGGGCTTTTGACCTATCACCAGCCCTATCATCAGAGCTCACCAGTAAGGAAGTATCTTGCTACTTACACAGTTGAAACCCCACTTCTGGAAGTGTCTAAGCCTCTAACTTCTAGACTGAGCAAGATACAATAGTAGATATGCATTCTTTTATGTATGGTCCGCCAGGATAAACTTCATGAGATTCTATGTCCTGATATTTCTGACCCTTTGTTGTTTTCACTGTGACACATTACATTGAAACCAAGTAGAATTATTTTTCAGAAAATTTCCCAATAGAACAGTAATGAATGAATTGAGGTTAACTGTGGAGCATAATGTAGTCAACATATATTTGAGCATGAAGTATCTAACAGTCACACTTTAGAAAACCACAGGCAAAGAGAATGTTTGATAATAAAAAATAGAAAATAAGACAGAATTAATTACTTCCATGTGTTATGGGAAAACTTTTTCAGATTTTTTTTCCTTTTTTTTCAGAGAACAACCAATGAAGTTGTTCAGTTTTCAAAGGCACAGATTATCACTTCAAGTGGAAATACCTCTTGTACAGGTAGAGTCCTATATAGTCTTCAATTTTCTTGGTTCATTTATTCTGGGTATTAGAATTTTTATTTAGTTTTATTCACATGTCAAATTATCTGAATAGTCTATCTGAATAGTCTTGTATCATCTGTCTGAAACTCCTCAGGTCTTTCTTACATGCACACACAAAATACTTCATTGTAATATTAGTCACATGAGAGACCCCACATATGAAATGAAATGCATACTGTTGTCTGGGTGTGCTGATTCACGCCTTTAGTCCCAGCACTTTTGGAGGCTGAGGTTGGTGGATTGCTTGAGCCCAGGAGTTTGAGGCCAACCTGGTCAACATGGTGAAACCCCATCTCTGCAAAAAAAAAAAAAAAAAAATACAAAAATTATCCAGGCATAATGGTGTGCTCCTGTAGTCCCAGCTACTCTGGAGGTTGAGGTGGGAAGATAGCTTGAGTCTGGGAGGCAAATGTTGCAGTGTGCTGATGTGCCACTGCACCCCAGCCTGGGTGACAGAGACAGACCCTATCTCACAAAATAAAATAAAATAAAGAAATGCATACCATTAATTAATTAGTTAACACAAAAATGTATAAACATGTGCAGAGAAATAAATATATATGATAAACATACCAAGACACAAGCACATATATATGTGTTTTCTACAGTGTATCTGATACTAATTGCCACTTTTGCATCACAACTACATTGGTGAAGAAACTAATATTAGTGGAGATACTGCAGGTAGAAAGACTATTTAGAGAATACCGTCATGACTAATGCATAAATTAAAGAAATGTCTGATGTGATGGACAAAATAAAATGTGCCAGTAGGTGATGTATGACATACAACAGACAGAATTTGAAATCTGATTATATTTAGAAGTAAGGGAAAGAGAAAATTCTGGAAATGGCTTTGAATTATTTGGCTTCACCACCTAATGAGACAAGATGTTAGATAGATATAAAGTCTATATGAGAAAAAAAAAAAAACAGAGGATACTCTTCAGCTGCAAAGATTGCTATTTGTGAGTTCAGGAAACATTCTTTAAAAAATTGCACAAGAAAGGCTGATGTTAAAGAGGAATGTGGGAAAGAATACTAACATTTGCTCTGAATATATTCCATGACTACTCTAATATTAGTCAGAAGACTAGGATAGATTGCAAGAAAAAAATGACCCCACAATCTCAATGCTTAAAATAACAAGCATACAGTTCTTATTCATGCTACATGTCTGAGTAGGTCAGCAGAGGGAGGGGCAAAAGGTGGGAGCTTTTCACTTTGAAAAATGGCTTTTTCTGCCACTCAGAAATCTGGCCTGATGGAGCAGACACTGTCTCAAACATTGGCAATAAACATACCACAAAGAAGGAGAAAACTGGAGGGCCTCAACCTAGTGATTAAGAGCTTGTCTCTTGTCACATTTTCTCACAGTCTTGGTTAGAAATATTCACCCAGGCTCGCCTAAATTTTAAAGGCATCAGAAGTTCTATTCTGCCATGGGCTTAAAAAGAAGAAAGTCAGGAATATTCCTTAAATGGAATGTGAGGCTACTACAACTTCCATGCTTCACTTTTGTGAACATTTCATTTTTACCTATAAATAAACCTATTCTTTGATTTGTATGAAAGCTTTTGTCTGGCAAACACTGATTTCCCAAATGAAAGAAAGTGGTTTTTCATTGTTAATATTTATATTTAGCAAGAAAATATACAGCATCTCTGCTAGGACAGTTGTCCTTATTTTCTGGTCCATAGAAAATATTCAATTCAACTGAGTCTATTCTATCGACTCTATTCTATTCCATAGAATCTGATCAAATAATTAATACTAACAGAACCAAAAAAGGACCAAAGCTTTTATAATTACAGAAAACAGATCCCTTGATATTCACTACTGCCTCCTAGATTGCTGTGTGTCCTTTCAAGCTTGGTTTGCTGAAAAGGAAGAGCTGATGTTGAATATACTGATAGATATATTGATAGGTATCCATCAGCCTAGAATATATTGATCTGATGGAAACAACACAGTACATGAATGAAGGAGAACTCTACATCCTAGCAGACACCTATGACTCAGTTTATTTTCATCCAAACTCATACTCCTATGCCTGCCTGGCCTTGGGCTCTGTCCTCAGGCTGGTGGATGTGGTCCTGGGGGCTGAATCTGGAATGGCATGGCATCATTAGGCTTCCTGGACATCATGCCCAGCACAGTCTTATGGATGGCTATTGCATATTCAGTCACGTGGCTGTGGCAACCTGTTATGCTCAACAGAAACACCACATCTGGAGGGTCTTTATAGTGGATTGGGTTGTGCACCACAGTCAAGGAACACAGTTCACCTTCAACCAGGACCCCAGTGTCCTCTATTTCTTCATCCACCGCTATGAGCAGGGTAGGTTCTGGCCCCACCTGAAGGCCTCTAACTGGTCCACCACAGGTTTTGGCCAAGGCCAAGGATATACCATCAATATGCCTTGGAACCAGGTGGGGATGAAGGATGCTGACTATATTGCTGCTTTCCTTCACATCCTGCTGCTGGTCATCCTTGAGTTCCAGCCTCAGCTGATCCTGGTGGCTGCTGGATTTGATACCCTGCAAGGGGACCCCAAGGGTGAGATGGCCGCCATTCCAGCAGGGTTCACCCACCTAACCCACCTGCTCATGGGTCTGGCAGGAGGCAAGCTGACCCTGTTTCTGGAGAGTGGCTACAACCTGCGCGCCCTGGCTGAAGGCATCAGTGCTTCGCTCCACATCCTTCTGGGAGACCCTTGCCCCATACTTGAGTCCTCTGGTGCCTGTTGCCGGAGTGCCCAGGCTTCAGTCTCCTGTGCTCTGGACGCCCTTGAGCCCTTCTGGGAGGTTCTTGTGAGATCAACTGAGACCGTGGAGGGGGACAACGTGGAGGAGGACAACGTGGAGGAGAGCGAGGAGGAAGGAGCTGGGAGCCCTTGCTCCCAATCCTGACATGGCCAGTGCTACAGTCTCACACAGGGCTGGTCTCTGACCAAAGTATGATGAATCACTGCAACTTGTGGGACAGCCACCACCCCAAGGTAACCCCAGTGCATCGTGAGGATCATGTGCCGTCTGGAGGAGCTGGGGCTTGCTGGGCGCTGCCTCACCCTGCCACGGCACCCTGCCACAGACGCTGAGCTGTTCACCTGCCACAGTGCTGAGTACATAGTGCATCTCCAGGCCACAGAGAAGATGAAAACCCAGGAGCCGCACCGTGAGCGTTCCAACTTTGACTCTGTCTACATCTGCCCCAGCACCTTCGCCTGTGCACAGCTTGCCGTTGGCACTGCCTGCCGCCTGGTGGAGGCCATGCTCTCAGGAGAAGTTCTGAATGGTGCTGCTGTGGTGCGTACCCCAGGACACCATGCAGAGCAGGACGCAGCTTGTGGTTTTGCTTTTTCAACTCTGTGGCTGTGGCTGCTCTCCATGTCCAGGCTATCAGTGGGCGTGCCCTGCAGATCCTGATGGTGGATTGGGATGTCCACTATGGTAATGGAACTCAGCACATGTTTGAGGATGACCCCAGTGTGCTATGTGTGTCCCTGAACCGCTACGACCATGGCACCTTCTTCCCCATGGGAGATGAGGGTGCCAGCAGCCAGATTGGCCAGGCTGTGGGCACAGGCTTCACCATCAATGTGGCATGGAATGGGCCCCTCATAGGTGATGCTGACTGCCTAGCTGCCTGGCATCACCTGGTGCTTCCCACTGCCTACGAGTTTAACCCAGAACTGGTGTTGGTCTCAGCTGGCTTTGATGCTGCACAGGGGGACCTGCAGGGGAGCTGCCAGGTGTTACGAGGGTTATGCCCACCTCACCCACCTGCTGATGGGCCTTGCCAGTGGCCGCATTATCCTTATCCTAGAGGGTGGCTATAACCTGGCATCCATCTCACAGTCCATGGCTGCCTGCACTTGCTCCCTCCTTGGAGACCCGCCGCCCCTGCTGACCCTGCCACGGCCCCCACTATCAGGGTTCCTGGCCTCAATCACTGAGACCATCCAAGTCCGTCATAGATACTGGCCCAGCTTACGGGTCATGAAGGTAGAAGACAAAGAGGGATTCTCCAGTTCTAAGTTGGTCACCAAGAAGGCACCCCAACCAGCCAAACCTAGGTCAGCTGAGTGGACGACCACATGAGAAAAGAAGGTTCTGGAAGCAGGCATGGGGAAGGTCATCTCGGCATCATCTGGGGAAGAGTCCACGCTAGGCCAGACTAAGTCAGAGACAGTTGTAGTGGCACTCACTCAGGACCAGTCCTCAGAGGCAGCCACGGGGGGAGCCATGCTGGCCCAGACCACTTCCAAGGCAGCCGTTGGGGGAGCCATGCTGGGCCAGACCACCTCAGAGGAGGTCATGGGAGGAGCCACTCCGGACCAGACCACCTCAGAGGATGCTGTTGGGGGAGCCGCGCTGAGCCAGACTACCTCAGAGGAGGCTGTAGGAGGAGCTACACTGGCCCAGACCACCTCAGAGGCAGCCATGGAGGGAGCCACACTGGACCAGACTATGTCAGAGGAAGCTCTAGGGAGCACCAAGCTGATCCAAACTCCTGTAGCCTTTAGCACAGACCACTAGACCTCCCCGCCATCCTCACCTGTGCAGGGATCTACACCCCAGCTATCTCCCAGTACATTGACTGGCAGTCTCAGGACCTTGGAGCTAGGCAGCGATTCTCAGGGGACCCCAGAATCTCAGGCCCCAGGAGAAGAGAACCTATTAGGAGAGGCAGCTGGAGGTCAGGACATGGCTGATTAGATGCTGAAGCAGGGATCTAGGGGCCTCACTGATCCGGCCATATTTTATGCTGTGGCACCATTGCCCTGGTGTCCCCATTTGGTGGCAGTATGCCCCATACCTGCAGCAGGCCTGGACGTGACCCAACCTTGTGAGGACTATGGAACAATCCAAGAGAAATGGATATGTCTCTCTTGCCATCAGGTCTACTGTGGTTGTTACATCAATGCCCACATTTTCCGACACCACGGAAACTCTGGACATCCGCTGGTCCTCAGCTGCGTCCACCTGTCGACCTGGTATTACTACTGGCAGGCCTATGTCCACCACCAGGCTCTCCTAGATGTGAAGAACATCGCCCACCAGAACAAGTTTGGGGAGGATATGCCCCACCCACACTAAACCCCAGAATACACTCCCTCTTCACCTTCTGAGGCCCACGGTAGACCAGCTGTAGCTCATTCCAGCCTGTACCTTGGATGAGGGGTAACCTCCCACTGCATCCCATCCTGAATATCCTTTGCAACTCCCCAAAAGTGCTTATTTAAGTATTAATACTTTTAAAAGAACTGCGACTATTAATTGTGGATCTCCCTCTGCCCATTGCTTGCTTGAGGGTCACCACTACACTGGCCCAAAAGGAAAGGGGGGCAGCTCAGTGGCCCCAAGAGGGAGCTGATATCATGAGGATAACAGTGGAAGGAAGGGAGTTAACTGGCAGGCATGGCAAGGTTGCATATATAATACAGCACAAACTGTTACAAAAAAAAAGAAAGAATAAAAATGAAATGTGCTGTAAAAGGTATGCCTAGAAAAAGAAAAGGAGGGTAGTGGCAATGCTATGTAACAAGACTTGTAACTTGAAGAAGGGTAGCTCATGTAGGGGGAAGAAGGATTGGCTGGTGGTAGTTGGACAGAACATTGAACTATAAACAGTAACGTTAGTGTTCTTCCACTTACTAATGAAACTGTAATTCATTTATCTTTAAAGTAGGGATAATAATCACACCTTTCTTATAAGTTTTTTATAACAATTTTTTAAAACTTCACGTAAAGTACCTTGAATAGTGACTACACATATGCATAATAAGCTTTCAATAAAGATGAGTTATTACTACCATTATTTTTATCTTGAGCTCTGAGGGGTGATCCAGTAGACAGCCTCACACATCAGCATCTTATAGAGATTCCCTTCACTAAATACAGCATCTGCCCAAACTCACAACCGGTTCCTTGGACTGTCTGCACTTCATAACTGCTCAATGTAAGGGTAGAAACTAGACTTGGATTTCTGATTCTTAACTCGAGACAATGCTGAAGGATCATCCAGTCTTAGTGCTGCCCAGAGGATTGGTTGAGGCTTCTGATGAGGCTGCATCACTAATCTTTGCCTATTGCATTTCCCTGGGAACCTAATCTACCACATTATTATAATTCAAAATGTCTGTCACCTCTATCTACATCAGGCCCCAGGAGGAACAAATTTCAGAAAGTCTAAATGTCATTCAGACAACGTGGAATAAGCCATTGATCCATTTTTCTGTTTTCTGGTCTATTTCCTGTATCTCTGAATCTTGAACACCTCCCTCTTGCTTCCAATCTATAATGCAACTCTTAGAAATATTCTTGACAAGAAAGTCATATTTTATTCAATTCTCCCTATACTTGTTCCCCAGTCATGTAATTTCTAAGAAAGCAAAAGTCAAACTAATTTTTAAAATTTGTTAATGAAATAATCATATATAGATGAGTAACTTCTCACATACACCTTTATTCTAATATTAGCATGTTTCCTGACCTATTGTATCAAGATCTTATTGGTTAAACTCTCAATGATTGTCAGCTCTTATAAATGTATCTGTTGTTTAGATATGGCATTTGTAACTTGAGGAATATATTACAAAGTAATTGTAAAAGGACTGAGAATTTTGCAAGAGATTTCATAAAATTGATGAAAGTAATGAAATAATCTTGGAAAAGGCCCCAATTCTCATAAAATTGTTGATTGATAAGATGATGGAAGGGTTAAACCAGACAACAATTGACTACAAAGAGAAACTAAACAGATCTCCAGGGAGAATGACGTTATTGTTAAAAGATTAAGAAGAGATTTTTGAAAAATGAGTGAAGTGCTAAATACTTTTGAAAACAGTACGTACTTTAAGGTAATGCTATAAAAGAAAACAGTACTTTCCTTAAGGTAATGCTTAACCCTGGAAAGTGAAGAACATTTTATCCGGATCTCATATGTGTATAACAAAAATTATTTACTCACCTTTGAAAGAGTAAAGTCTCCTTGCTCCACTCTTTGCTTATTCTAAGAATTAGATTATGATTGCATTTGCAACTTACACTTCTAAATAAGATAAACTTATAATTGTTAGTTGATTTATCATGCATTTTCTCAGTCAAACTTGGTTTTACTATTTTTTCTAAATAGGTGTCCCAATTTTTGTGGATTCCCTTTAAATGGCCTTTTCTTATGTAAATTATCCTGAGATAATGAGGCACCCCTCTCCTGCTCCCCTGGGTTGACCTCCCACTTCCTCAGCATATCTTTATTTCTACTGCTCCTCGAGACCATATATTACCTCTGTTCATAGACTGTTAAGGTGTTACATCTTAACATTTTAAACCTTACCATCCAGGCTAATAGCATCCTAAAAAGCCAGACCTCTACTATTGATCATGCTCTCAGCATCTGAAACCTCCCACCAAGAACTAAATTTCTTTCTATCTCTTTATAAACAAAAAATTATTATTTTTCTGAATATAAATAAAAATGAAAAGTATTTGCAGGTGCATAGCACTGAAATATGTGCATAGGCCAGGTACAGCGGTTCATGCCTGTAATCCCAGCACTATGGGAGGCCAAGCCGGGCAGATCGCTTGAGCCAAGAGTTCAAAACAAGCCTGGGCAACATGGCAAAAATCTGTCTCTACAAAAAAATACAAAAATTAGCCGGGCCTGGTGGTGTGTTCCTGTAGTCCCAGCTACTTGGGAGGCTTAGAAGGGAGGATCCCTTGAGCCTGGAAGATGGAGGTTGCATTGAGCCACGATAGCACCACTGCACTCCAACCTAGATGACAGAGCAAGACCCTGTCTCAAAAGAAAGGAAAATTGCAAAGGTGTACTTTGTATATATGGTATCTGTGTGTATAAATATATGTACGTATATATGTGTATCTAAATATATAAAATACCCACACAGGTTTCTATTTTTCACGATTTAAAAATCCATGAAAGAGACATATTCATATGGGTATATGAAAATGTTATGGCATATAAATTAAGTGATTATAATCTAAGTGCTTTTAATTCCCCCAAATCCTGAACCATAATAAGGTTAAGTTACTAGAGTGACTGTGGAAATGTGGTAAGTTACCAGACTTGGCTAAGGAAAAGGATGTTCTGCTGATGAAATCTTCCTTGCATGACAAACAACAGGGGCATCTATCAAATTAAAAACATGTTCAATGTGAAATCCTATTTGCATGACAAACAACAGAGCATAGTCAGAACACACACTAGTGCTTAGGACCTGGTAAAAAATCTGCAGGAATAAAAAGCAGCAAAGGAAAGTGGATACCAAATTTAGGGTAAAACATGGAGGTCAGAGAGAGGCATAGGACTTTGGAACAGAATGAAGCTGGTCTACAAGTTTCAGGAAAAAGCATTCGAAACAGCATGCTTATGTGTTTATATCTTTATAAAATGAGAACAAAGTCCAGACTAAAAGAGGAAAGGGAAGGAGGGGAGGAGAGAGGAAGAAGCAGGAAGGGGGTTGGCAAGTAGCGGGGGGAGAGAGAGAGAGAGAGAGGAGTTCTTTCTTCCCTGGAAAGGGGATGCAGGCAGCACCAGGTCTGAAGGGAGATAATCCACCAGGCCAGCAGTCAGTAGCTAAAGGGTTTGAAAGGCTGCAGGAAGCAGATGTGCTTGGCTGGAAAGCAAACATTGCTCGCCAGGCCCCAGTATCTTCCCAGACTCATGTGTACCATGCAGACACATGTGGCTGATGATAATAACGGACAGAAAGAAGCTGGCAGCTCCGAATCAGGTTTATACACAGAACTCAGCCATCTCATACATCCTCAGGCTTCTTAAGCTCTCTCCTAGGAATCTGGAAAAGAAACTTTGGAGTCTGTCTTATCCATGCCTTGGCACAGTGTTAAAGAGTCAGTTTGTCATCATGGAGAGAATTGAGCTCTGGATTTAGGCAGAGGTGGCCTTATAACTTACTAGTTCTGTGGCCTTGATTATGTTTTCTTCAATGTCCTCATATAAAAATGGAGAAAAGAGTATAGTTTTTTTGTGCAGATTAAAAGAGACATAGGTGATCACGCAGGGTATCCAGCATGTGTTGAATACAGGGTAGGCCACGCCCGTCTTGGATATTGGCAGGGCCCGTCTTTGGTAGGGTTATGGCTGCCAAATTTAGGTTTCATGTCGTTTTGTGAAGGAGATTGCTAACCTGCATTCTTTCCTCTTTAATTATGAAGTAGTCTTTATTATGGAAGGTAGTGTGAAGAATTACACAAAAGCAACTCTAAACTGAGAACCAAGAGAGTTCAGAAATATCCTTTCTTTTTTCTTGGGCACTAGCATAACTTTAGAAAGCTTCCATCTCTGTTTTTCAGTACCCTCATTTGTTTAAGTCAGAGTTCTCCAGGAAGACAGCACTAATAGGATGTGCGTGCGTGTGTATGTATGTGTGTGTGTGGTGTGTGTATGTATGTGTGTGTGTGGTGTGTGTGTGTGTTAATTATAAGGAATTGGCTCACACAATTATGGAAGCTGACAAGTTCCAAATCTGTAGTTGGCAAGATGGAAAATCAGAGGAGCTGATGATGCAGTTCCAGTGTAAGTTTAATGGCCTGAGAACCAGGAGAGCCAATGGTGTAAGTTCTGGTCTAAAAGCCAGTGGAGTCAAGACCCAGGAAGAGCCAGTGTTTCAGTTCAAGTCTGAGGGAGGAAAAAGAACATGTCCCAGCACAAGGCAGTCAGACAGAAGGAATTCCCTCAGACTCTTAGGAAGGTGAGGCTTTTTGTTATAATCAGGGCTTCAACTGACTAGCTGGGGGCCCATATACATTAAGAAGGACAATATGCTTTACTCAGTCTATGAATTCCAATGTAGTATCTCATTGAGAAACTCCCTAGTGTCACATCAAGAACAATGTTTAACCAAACATCTGAGTACCCTGTGGCCCAGCCCAGTTGACACACAGGATTAACTGTCACATCAACCATACCATGTGGGAGAAAAGAGAAGAATAGAAGGTGTGTAAAGTCTAGAAATGTAGAATTTAACATCCTCGGAATCCACTGATACTTAGCATCCTCCAGGAAACACAGTAGAACATCTAGATTCTGTAGAAAACTTGGAAGAACGCATGGAAGGAAGTTGGCATTGTGCTGCACTGTGAAGAAACTGGGCAAGAGCTTTCTAAAATGAATTAATTCCTTAACAATGAATAGGGTTATTATTACTATTTCAGTGTGTGTCTACTATGGGCGAGGCATTTTACGTACATTACTCCTCACAGTGACCCTCAGAGCTGGGCTTCATTATGTCCTTCTGAGATGAGAAAATGGAGGCTTGGAGGGGTTAAGTCACATGCCCAAATCTCACTTAGCTGGTTAGTGACCATTCTGGGACTTGCCTACCACCAAAGCTTCTGCTCCTTTTATGCTGTGGCTTAGTTACCTGCTGCATGTGCTGTGTTCTGTGCCTAAGACATTGCCTAGAAAATGGCAGGCATGCAACAAACATCTGTCGAGTGGACAAGGTGCGGCACCCACACCACCTTCATTCTCCCTTTGTTGTCACTAGCTCTCTCACCGGAATATCCGGTCAGCCCTGCTCACCCGTCGCATTGGCTCTGTTTCTGCCTCATTCTTAAACAGATAAAGAAAAGGTCCTTAATCTCAGCCCTAACAGCTGATAAGAGTTGGATATTTCCTCTCACAAGAATGAAGTTTTCCGTATCATATAAAAGGACTCTAGAAACCTGTAAAATCCCAGCATTGTAGTGCTTCAAATTCATTTCCCTGTGGGACACTCAAAACAAGGCTCATGCTTCCTCTTTGACTTTCCTTTCCAAAGAGGCACACTATGTGCTATGAAGTGCTCTTCCACATGACAACCATGAGAATAATTGCCATCAATGGGGCCTGAGTTTGCACCTGGTTCTCCACTTGGGCCTTAATGTGAGCAAAGAAATCAAATTTCTAGAATGTTTTTCCCATCTGTAAATGTTCTGATTGTGTCTAGCATATAGGGCTACTGTGAGGACTTACAGTGCAGATTCATGCAAAGTGCCTAGCACGGTGCCTGGCACATGAGATGTGAGGATAAAGAATGATGTGCTAGCTATTATTATTGCCTAATAAAAAACCTCTAGTTTCTGTCTACACAATGTTTTTTGCTTCTCAAAAAAAAAAAGTTTAGTCTTTTAGTGCTAACATTAGTCTAAATGCTACCTGAATTGTGTTCACTTTTTGGACTCTGCATTAGAATGGCTGCCCTTGCCAGTTCTCTTTTGCTAGTTGAGTGGTTCTCTCACCTCATGCCCCTCTTTTGGCTTCCAACTCATATTGACTCAGCAAAACACTCAAATCCTATGATTCTCCCATCCCTACATCCTGCACTGTCTGCCAGTCTTGGTAGCTGTGTACTCATTCTCCATATTTACATAAAGATTGATCTCTCTCTTTCAAAAAGTTCCCTTTTATTTGAATTAACAGCCTACTTGTCCTAGGTCACCATTTCCAAAGTGACTCCAATAAATAGAAACCACAAGCTTTGGAAATCACCTCCAGCCCTCACTGTGCAAGCTTTACCAGGAAATCTCTGGCAGCTGCATGTTTTCCTAATGACCTTCAGTTGCTCAGAGAATGCATAATTCTTTCCCTACCTATCTTCACTAATCCCACTTTCCTAAAATAAATATTAACTCAACTTATCTGCTAAAACAAGCCAAAATCAAGTCTCTTATCAAATGAACTCAGAGGCAGAACAGAAAGCTGAGAATCTGGTCAATAGGAAATTGCCTTCATCGGAAAGGCAGGTATAAAAATCCCTTTGGCCTGCAGTTTTATTCAATCCAGTTCAGCAAACCTTATTGAACACTCTATATGCAGGCAGCAACAGTTCTATAGAGGACAGAAAATTGGATTCAAAGTTAGGAGGCCTGCTATCAAAAGAATTGGATTCAAATTCTATCTTTACTCTTGACCAAATTGTGAACATCAGGAAAGTCACTCTGAGGCTCAGCTGAGGTGTGATAATAACATCACAACTCTTAGCAGAATCCCTCAGCACCTTCACCCTCACCCTGCCTCCCTAATACACACAGCTTTTAGTAGAGGCTCTCTGAATTTGCCAATGATAAGACAGTGAGTGTCTTGTGGAATATGACAAAAAATTGAAATCTTTATGCATGAATGGATCATGACAGTGGATGTTGAAAAGCCTCTACCTCAATTCAAAGGAGAAAGTTGGTTTATTTCATGAAAATGTACAAGTGCCATTGACAACTGGAATATCTTTTATAATCAAATTTTATTTTCACCCACTTCAGTCCTACTATAGTAACAACCCACTTGCTTGCCACTAGCACACAAGACTGGAAGATCATGCCAAGAAATGTGACCTGAACCTCAAATTCAGAGGCTTATGCTCCCAAGGGACCAATCTAGTGATGTTGCCTTTTTGTTTAAGCTTTTGAATGCCATAGTTTTTGGAAACCTCCCTCCTTCTGCCTTAGGCGACCTGGATCATCCTGGCACCAGGGATGTTATGTCGAGCCGTAAATACCTGACCCATTTTCTAACAGCAACAGGTGAGGGGAGAACCAAGGTGACATAGATGACACATGGGAAATGGTTCCAGTTTCAATTTGCTAAGCCACAGCTGCAAAGACAATTTTAAAATTACCTTTCTATGAGAAAAGGGCATGCAGGGTTCCCTGTGTTGAGCTTCATCCCAGTGAATTACACTGTCTAAACAGATAATGGATATTTTCAGATAAACAAAAGGAGTGGAGGTAGCAAAGCACAATGTTTGGAAATCTTTAAGGTAACTGCTGATTGACCTTTATTTTCAACCTAGCTACTCAATATTGTTCCTAATGTGTGGGTTCCCCTTGTATCACCCTACCTAATAAAATTCTCTTGTTTCCTCCCCAAGGAGGTGATGAACAACTTAGCAAATGTTTGTGATTTTGTCAAATCCTGAAAATGCCAGAGATCAGTGCCATTCTTAGCAACTGAGATAGATTCCAAAAAGGGTAAAAGATAAAAGTCTCATGACCCCCAGTTCTGGATGAGTGGATGAGTGAGAACCTGTGAAAACTGGCAATAGAATCTCCAAAAACAGCAACAAAAAAATCACTGAGAGTTGTGCAAGAGAAATGATAACAGGATAAAAATGCAGATGTTTAGGAGAATGCCTGAGCTATTAAGAAAGTCAAAACCAAATGGGATAATTATGGAGAAGAGGTTACAAATGTCTTAGAAATCTTCAAGGTAAGTCATATTTTGCCCTCTGCAGGGACCTACCAACATACTCTCTGTAAAGCATCATTAAAACTGCATGGGCCTAATGAGGTAACTCCACATCATCCATTTATTAAACAAACAAAAAGGTCTGTTCCTACTTTCCAAAGAGCTCTCCAGCCCACGCACCTTTACTTGAGTTCAAATTAAGGAGTTAAATACTCTCACTTCTTGTACCAGACTGTACTCAAGTCTTTGATTTATGGAATTGGAAGCAGAGAGGTAAAAAGAGAGGGTATATTTATAGTTTATTCTTCTCACTGGCATCTATTCATTAATGCTGCTTTTCATAAAGAGGATATAAACTGGAAACACATTTCATTGTTCTAAACACTTGGGGGAAAAAATAATATAGTATTAAAAATATAGGAAACACACTAGAATAAAAAAGACAACATTGTGTTGGTGTCTATCATGTTGTAGGTTTTTGCCTCTTCATTATTAACTGTCAATTTTTAAATATATTTTGATAGCATAGGAATAAATTAATTCCCATTAATTTATTTTTTTGTTGTTGTTCTAAAAATGTTTGATAGACTACATGTGGCCCAGGAGTTTTAAGTTGCTTTCTACTGCTGGAGTGTACCATTCCTGTACATTCTATGGGGCCCTACATATGGAAAGACACAAAGATGGAAACTATGGCCCTAAGACAAGTAGGAAATTGAAATGTATTATTTTTGAAATACCCCTAGAAAGTTTTCAGAAGTTGACAATCAGACTATATGATGTGTATGGCCACTTGGATTCCGAAATTAATAACGCTGGTGTATGAAGTTTTACTCCTGACATCCTAGTAATGAACAAGAAACAAAAGACAAAGGCACATGAAGGTTTTATCTAAGACCATTTTCTTATGTTAGGAAGCTTTAACAAGGCCTCAGTCTCATGATGTAAATTCAGCAGAATGAAAGACTTTTGGATACAGTGAATTCAGCCAGGACCCCTGTCCTTGCCCACCCCCTGCTCCTTTCTCAAGGAATAGAGGTACTTTCTCTTGGGCCTTTGTCAGGAAATGCAGATGACTAACCAGGAAGGAAGTGCCTCTACCTATGGCACTCTACTTCTGACACCCTGATTATACAGATAACGACAGCTTCTACTCTGTCCACATGTATAAAAGCAAAGTCTTCTCCAAATCACCAAATAGTGAAACTTATGAGTTTTAATTCTACTTGCATAACCCATTTATTTCAGCCACTTTTTCCCTACTAGTTTATTTTTTGTTGCTCTAAAAATGTTTTGGTGGACCACATTTGTCCCAGAAGTTTCAAGCAGTCTCTCTGCTGCTAGAAAGCAGTGTTCATCCAAAGGAGTGTTATGGATGGCAAGTCACAGATACAGAAACTACCACCTTGAGCCAGTGGGTACTTGAAATCCCCTTAATTTGAATGTTTTAGTTATTCCCAAATGCTTAGTCAAAGCCTACATACTAGAAAAATGGCATTCAGAAAAAAAATGACAGAGGAGACCAAGACTACACTGCTGTGCTGAAACCAGCTCACACTGGCTCACACAGGCAAGCAAGACCAACTGAATGCAGCTCTTGCCAATTTCTTGTTCAATGACTTCTTGTCATTAGCTAGAAATGAGCCATGTGAGAATATTTACATCATGGAAATCAGTAAACATCACAGAAGGTCATTTATTACATTTTTACTAGCACAGGCCTTCCTCAGCTAAAGGCCTAAGGCAAGACCATGTTTAAAGAACCATCTGGCTCTCCAAAGCCTTAGAAAGACCTCTTCTTCTTTGTGATTTCTCAAAGAAGTGCCAGCAAGAAAGGAAGACACATCCTATGACCGTTTCTCTTTCCATGCTTTAAAACAACCAAAACTAGAGTTCTGGCCAATTTCCTCCTCTCTTTGCTTTGTGTAATGTATAAACTTCAAAGTAGCTAAATGCCTTTAGCCACATAACTTTTTACACCTTTATTGTACTACAATCTGGCCTGTCAGGTTCTGGAATTATTCTGTGAATACATTATTTAAATTTTCCTTTTCTTCTGCTTCACTCATCAGGCCCTAACTTTCATTCCTTTCTAAGCAAAGCTTCCCCAAATGGTTTTCTCTCCTGCTCCACTGACTCACGTTCCATCCTCCTTACTCCCAGAGGTCAGCCTGCCACCTCCTCAGTTTGAGCCTCTAATCCTAGTCAATAATGGCTGCTTTTCTCTGGGGCCATGGCTGGTCCATATTCTCTTCTTTCTCTCTTTTGGAAGTTATGTCCTTAAAATTCCTCACTTACCAGCACAGCTATTATAAGCTGTGTCTCAGCCTACATTTCTGACTGGTCTTCTCGCCCTTCTTGATTGGGTTTTTCTCTACCCCAAGACCCTAAATGTAAAGCTTTTCAAGGAGTCTGAGATGAAGATCTGCCATTGAATCCACATGGCAAATGGTAACTTCTTTTACAAAAACCCATGCTTGTATTTGCAAATATGACATTCTGTATTCTTTACAGATCCTTTTAAAGTAAGAGATATTATGCGGAACAACGACTTCCACTGATGATCTCTCCAACGTCCTCAGTTTCCCAATGTAGCATATGGCAGCTGTTTTCAAACACGGTATTTGTCCCTGAAGGGACACTTGACAAAGTCATATATATATATATATATATATATATATATATATATATATTTCACAACTAAGGAGGATGTGCTACAAGCTTCTAGTAGTTAGCAGTGCTGGGTGCTGCTAAACATCATACAATGGTGTTCTGTACACAGAACAACTGCACAAAAAAAGACTTCCTTGGCATAAAATGCAAATGGGCTAAGGTTGATAAACCCTAACTTAGAATGACTCTCTCATTGCAGTTTCGCATAGCAGTTCACTGGCTAATGGGAATAAGAGTTGGGTGGTAAACGGTACTTAAGGAAACATTTGTTTTTGAGATATATAAGCACAATTGCATTTTGTTAAATTCTTTAGACACACTTATTTAACCACTCAATACTTTAGTGCCATAAGGTTTACTGTGCTCATCTAATTATCTCAACCTTGAGACAGGAGGTACCCCATTAGATTTCCACAAAGTCTTGGTTCTGACCCTGTGCCCTCACTGAGTTCACAGCAGATGAGCAATTCAATCCTTGGATGTGTTTATAACATGCAAAAAATAAGCCATAGCATTAGGACTATGTGTGTGCATGCAAGGCAGGAATCCGCATCCTTAACAAGTATGTCAAATGTATCACAAGCTTATTCACATTTGGCAATTACTAATTTAGGTAAAATATAAGTTAGTGAGTAGAATCAAAGAGCTCAAAGCCTGAACAACAGTTATGCTCCTAACTGCTTGAGTGACTGAATCTTTGCTGAATCTCATTCAGTATTCTGGTCTGCAAAATGAGAATACTAATAAAACACTCCTCTTGGGGTTCTGAAAACTAAATGAGGTAAGGCAAGCAAAGTGATTAGCAAAAATGCCTAGCAGCCAGTAAGCACTTAGCAAATATGAGATGTTGTTAGTAAACCAACCTTACAATTTTTGGTTGGAAAAAAAAAAAAGATAGACGCTAAAAGATTATTTTAATATTAGGGGATTATGGATTATCATCAAATAACCTACTTTCTATAAGTACTCCATCAATGTTTGTTGTACTGAATTGAAATGAACTGGTTTTAGTAGAGTATACATTTATCTCATCATTTGTATCCGAGCAACAATTCAAATACAACAATGCAGTGTCTGAAAGGAATAATTCATGACACTTTAAAGCAATGAGGAAAGAAAAAAGGAGAATACAGTACATAGAATACAAGATGTATTGCTGTGAGGGAAGACTTGGATATCATCTATTTCTACATTAGCTATGTCTCAAGAGTCCAAAGCTTCTTGCTAATCTGATCACTCCCCACAACATCCTGGTATTATCATTCCAATTTTTTTGAAACTTGAGCAAACTGAACCGCAGAAAAATTGAATGATTTGCTCAAGGTCACGTGGAAGTCAAGCCCAGAATATAACTGATGTCTGCTGGTTTCCGGTCCAGCCATGACCCTTCCCAATCCACATTATTTGAAGCAGTCTGGTCAGCAGTGGCTAATGGGTTTAATATTCTTGAACCATTAATATTTTTTTCTGAGTAACGTTCTCGGCAAGTTTGCTTATTTTCCAGGGTGACAGATATGTCTGAAAATAAAGTTACTGGACAATGTTGATTATCATCTTAAAAAGAAATAGCCTGAAAGCAGTGAATGAATTTTAACCTAAAAATGTGGCCTTTTAGATTACATTTGCATTTATACCAGTTCATACCAATATCATTCATCTTGAAAAACAGAAAGGTTGAATGAAAAACACTGAATATCAAGGTAAGAGTTTTGAAAAGGTTGGAAAACCTGGATTCAGAATAACAGCAGAACTTTGGCAATGAGCTTGAATTCCTGCCAGGAAATGTAGTCCATCTTGGCATCCTGCCCTGACCTCACAATCCTGGGCATTGGCTTATATCTCGTGCTGCAGCCAACTCATTTCCTCCAGCCCAATCAATGACTTTCTAATAGCTAAGCATCCTGCTCTGAATCACTTGCAAACCACTAAGATACACTTTCACTGTTTATTTCCTGACTTGAGACAGAGAAGAGCAAGGTCAGTTGATTCTTTCAATGATTACTATTAAAATAAAAACTTTCACTGCAGTCGTTTGAACTTTTGAAAACCAATGTCCAATAATACAGCCATTTAACAAATTCAGTTGCTCATGATTTCATAGTTTTTTTATAGCTTTATGATCTTTATCTCTATGTATATCAATACATATATTAACATAT
The DNA here is from genome assembly GCF_030222135.1 of Aotus nancymaae. NCBI lineage: Eukaryota > Metazoa > Chordata > Mammalia > Primates > Aotidae > Aotus > Aotus nancymaae. The sequence continues at coordinate 13,470,220 of NW_026988417.1, read as the reverse complement.
CAGTAATTATTTAATGGGCATATGCTTTTATATCTGTCAACCATAGTGCCTTATGCCACATCAACACTCAATAAATGCTAAAAAATAAAATGCATATAAAGATAATAATGGTTTTTTTGCAACTAGGGAGTTACTTTTCATGCCAGCTAGAATGTTCATATTATAATCAGAATAATCATATATTTATCATGTGATGGGAAGAAGAAAAGTTAGCCAATGGGAAAGGAGTGTGTCTACGAGCTGTGGAAGACAATACTGAATGGGCTTGTAAGTTAGGCAGAGAATATAACCTCGATGTTATAGGATAATATGAGGATAAGAATGGAGTGAAGTCAAGTCACAATATGAAAGTTTTAGTGTAAAATTTCTGTAGTAAATAAATTCACTACCCACAGTCTCTTTGATAGTCAATATTTTCATAAGCTTTTTCACCACCATCACTACTACCATCAGTATCATCACCATCTTTCCACTATAGGTCAGAGAGAACTAGCCAAACTAGCCATCAACAAGTCAGGAAATTGGAGCATCAATATTATTATCAATGAGCATTAGTAGGATTTCATGGTTGATGTGTGTTTAAGACCACTTTTACATCAACTGAGACAAGATTGCTTACCTTCTCAAGATTTTAAATATAAAGTACGTGGCAAATAATCTGCCTTTGAGTACTGATTTTCAGATTTATTTAGTCATCATGTTCTTCGTGTGAATGTGATGAATTAGCAGATAGGAACGAAAGGCTAGATCTAACTGCTGACCAATTATGAAGAAAACGGTCAAAGTATGTAGTAAAACCAGTTTATCTCTCTATTTTAAAGCTATGTTATCTTTAACTTAATTGCTGTTTTAAAAGAAGATGCTATTTTTCAGATGCCAGCCCCTTTAAAACCGTAACTGAAATAATATGAGGTGGTTGTTGTTTTCTTTTTTTTTTTTTTTTTGAACTCTAGATTCTGTTTCAGATGTTAGTTGCTTGTTGTTAAGGAAACCATTATGCACCAATTATCATTAAAACAGTCTCTGAAATTAGTTATCTGATGAAGAGGGAATTGTTCTCTCTTCTCTTAAAGGCCAGTGCTTGGAGACATTTTCTCTGGTCAGAAAAGCCCATTTGTGTTCAGTTACTTTTCAATTTCTCCCCATTTCTTAGGAAAATAGTGAAAGACAATTTCAAAAAAAAATTTATGGAGAAGAGAAAGCAATAAGACTGATAAAACTGATAAGCTCGTGACATCAGAGTGGATCTATAGACTCTTGATGGCTGTTATAAAAGGAAATTCCATTTAAACTTGGGAAATGGTATGAAGCATTTTTATTTTACCATTTTTATCACTAGGGACACAATTTACACATAACAAAAAGCAGAATTTCTGTATATTTTGGTGAGCTTTAACAAATGTACAACACATTTGTGCACCCAGGCCCTCAAGTAACAGAATATTTTCAACATCCCAAAGAGATCCCTTCTAGTACCTCATTCTGGTCAATTCTCATCCCCTAGAGACAATTACTGCTCTAATATCTGTCATCATAATTGTTTAATAAACAATAATAACAATGAAAATCTGTCATCATAATTGTTTTACCTATTCTGGAACTTTATATAAATAAAATCATACAATATATAATTATTTGTTCTGGCTTCTTTTGACTAAACATAAGATTTTTGAGATTTGTCCATTTAATTACGCTTATGAGTAATATGTTACTTTTCATTGCTAAGCAGTATTTTACTGAATCAATATGCCACCCTTTTGTGCCCATCAACTGTTAGTGAGCATTTAGTTTATTTTTAGCTACTAAAAATAAGACATTTGTTCTTATTTTAGCTAAATGTCTTCATACACATTTGTGAACATCTGTTTTCACTTCAAGTTTAGGATTGTTAGTCACAGATTTGCTCTGATGATCCCCTTTATAAGAGGCTTAAGTGGGGAAGAGATTATTCTGAGCAGAAGAGCCTTTTCTTCATCATTAGTTCTTTGGTTGTCTCAGCCCAGCACTTCGAACCATACCATCGCTACCCATCTCCAGCCTTGAAGACACGTTGTAGGCACACCCCAAATTCTGTGTTTCCTGGGATATGACAGCCAATTAGTATAATAAAGTCAAGATCTCTTCCTCCTTCCCATTCTCATTTGAAAAATTAGGGCTTCTTTTAACATCTTAACAATATGTAGCTAGTAAGTAGGGCCACTATAGGCAGCGTCACTCAATAAATTAAAAGCTGCCGGCATTTTCAGAGTTGTTACTTCAGAAGCTTTCCTGGGAGCGATGTCACCAAAATGGCAAAGTAGAAGAAATCTGATTCAACAAGGTGAGCCCGAGTAGTGGCTTATGTTTTGCAATCATGGTAAAAAAGAATCCAGATTTCAACATTTCATATTCTAGGAAGATTCTGAATTCCTCTCTAAATTTTCTGAACTGTAGTAAAAGATCTATTAATAAGGCTATCCCAATGCTGCTTTGAGATCCTTGCTGAGAAAGACATGCTGAGGTGTTTGCTGTAATCCATATTAAGGCCTAAAAATTTAAGAACTTTATCCCAGGGAGAATGCTTTCCTGGGGAATGGCGGTCTGGCATAGACTCACAAGGGCACTTCTGCTGTCTGATTAATTAGTAAACATGGTGTCAGCTCTTCAACTCTGTTATGCACAGGTTATGCCTGAAGTTCTCACATGCATCTGGGAATGCAACATCTTTAGCTGATTTGATCCCCATGAGCTGATTCTTTCTGTTCCTCTTTCTGAGATGAGCTGAGGGTACCATTTAAACACTCTTAACTGTTTCATCTCCTCCTGGTTATTTTTTGTTGTTATTTTTGGTCCCAATTTTAGCCACCTTCTGGACTTAGGCAAATGGTCATGGAGCTCTTTGCCCATTTTACATATGGTAAAAGTGAAACATCTAGTGGCTTGTCATGTTGCATGATAAATAATTAGCTTTGAGCATTATCTTTTTCTGGGTAGGGACAGCACATTGTCTCTGTTCTGAGAAAAATCACTAGAACAGATTCAAATTTCTTAAGTGGAAGATGGGGGAAGCACATATAATGAACAAGAAAGTGAACTCCCAGTTCCCATTGATATGCATAGTCGGTTGCTAAGGCAAGGGTCAGTAAATTTGCATAGGAGCCAAGAAACCTCCTGAGATAAAAAGAACCTAGATTCTGACCCCTTTTTCTTTTAGGAGTCAATATTTGAATGTATCTGATGAATTAGGATGGTCAGAACTGAAGGGTGCTAGCAATAAAGAACAACATATTCACCAGAGAGGAAATTATCATGGGGAAAGAAGTAGTCTATGCAAGTAATCTGAAAACATCAAAGACTAACATAGCAACATCCAATAGAAATATTATGCAAGTCACCTGTGCAATATTGAATTTAGTAGTAATTGCATTTTAAAAAGTCAAAATTAAAAACTGAAATCAATTTTAACACTACATTTTATTTCACTTAGTATATCCAAAGTATTATCATCAACAAATAACTAATATAAAAAACTATTGATGAACCATTTTACATTATTCTTTGTGCATTAAGTCTCTCAAATCCAGAGTATATTATATTTACAGTACATCTCAATTTGGATTAGCCACACTGTAAATATTTTAGTCCTTATGTGGCCACCATATTGGACAATGCAGGTCTAGATATTCATGGGAAAAGAACTGGAAATGTCATTTTACCGGTGACCCTCACGAGGCATCTGTGTCATAATTGTGGCATGCATTTGTATGTAATACAGAGTAATATGTAACTATTACATCATTACATATTACTATGAAATGATGAAATGTTCCAGGCTATATGTCAAGGACACAAAGGTTAGTGAAAATGATACCAGAGACCACTAAATGATGAACTACAGCCCTATGCTGACAACCCCAAGGGGCCTTATAATTTTCTTTTTCTCTCTTTCTGTTTTATGGAAATAGAGTTGATCCCAAAATTCTTGACAAGTTTGGTGGAGAGAAAAAAAGAAGGACTCAAGAGAGTATTTGATTTTACAGCAAATTGAAGCAAATGAGACTTTGGCCAAGAATCTGAAGAACAAGAGAAATATAATGGCCTTTGTTCTGGACATTTTTCCTATAAAGTTGTTCAAATCAGTCACAACTATTTGGTTGTACATCAGCCATTCTTTTCCAGTATGCTGTGAGCACCTTGAGTCAATAAATTAGAACTTGGTTTTTTTCAATAGTCCCAAAACCTTATATAGCACCACAGTTGTGGTAAGCAGTGGCACAGTCTTCTTCAACCTCTTCCTAGCACCCAGAAAAGGACCTGGCACACAATCATGTGCATTAAAAAAATCATTGAAAGATTGACCAGAGACACCTGATCTCCCTCGTCTTCCAACTGCAGTTGCTTTCTTGAAAAATGGACATACCTAGATGGTTCACTCTGTTCATATCTCAAGTAAGCTGTGTGCAGATATGTGTGATTATCTTTCATGGGAAGAAAAGCGATAAGAATAAAAAATGTTACATTTGCATATTGCTTTAGATCACATAGAAAGGTTTTATGTACAAATCCCATTTACATGTCCACATTTTACAAATACAGAGAGGGTAAGACACTTGGTTAAAATCCTATAATGAACAAGTCATTAAACTGAAAATTGAACCAAGAATGTCCAACTCATTTTCAGTTTCCCTTACCCCTTATCACAGCCACTGCCAAATCTAGGCCCACATTTTGATGTCAATAAGATATTCTTGACAAATACTTAGTATTTTTATCATGTTGTTTTTAGGAGTATCTCAGTAATCTCTAACTAAAAAAATGTCATCATTATTTGCAACTGCCTTTGCTCTATCTTTACATATATTAAATATAACTATTGACAAGTCAGAAAACCCAGAGTGATTCTATATAAAGATTTTCATTTTCCAAGTTGTACCATAGTGGTTTGTCTTCCACGATAAAATAACTTTGTTGGAAGCAGGGGAGAATTGATTTTTAAATCTGACCTGGACATGGAATGATGTGTTTTATTGCATGAATCTAACTGAAAGTTTTCTGAGTAAGATCTCCTGTTATGAGAGCAAGTAGATTTTGCACAATTTATTCATCAAAGCACTGAGGAAAATAAGCCCAGTCATACAACTGGCTTAGAAAACAATATAAATGCATTTTTGTTCAGTAAACAATTGAAGAGGAGAAATAATCTCCTCCCAAGTCAACATAAAGTGGGAAAGGACAAACATTTGCTCTTGCCAAATTCAGTCTGAATTATTTGTTACCTGCTACAGATCGGGGTATGTTATTAATATTGTAAGAAGCAGTGAAGTTCTGACACCTTCTCAAGACATAGTTTGTAAATATCAGTAAATTATTGCACATCAGCCTTTGCAAGGGTTGAGTTATGAACAGCAGTAACCATCATTATACTCTTGTAGGATTTGCATATTTGGAATAATAAAATCTAAATACATCTCAACAAGGTGTTGAGAAAGATTAGTGGACGTGAAATCCAAAGACTCAGCTTCCCTTTGTAGCTGTGTCATCTTGCACAAATTACTGAATCATTATTAAGCAGGTCAATAATATCAACTTCACAGAGTTATGATAAGAAACAGTGAGTAAATAGAAGTTAAATGCCCTTGTACAATACCTGACCCATAGTAGAACACCCACAGATAGCTGACCCGTAGTGAGAACACATACTCATAAGCACCATTTTTCTTATTTAAATATGGTTGATAAATAGGTCATTAACGACTAGCAATCTATTACAGCTGTTCCATACTGGACTTGAAATTTGATGGTAATATACCATTCATTCATTTATTCTTTCATTTGTATAGTCATTAAACTAAAATTTAATTTACAGTCTACTATGTTCAAAGCACTGTACTATATCCTGAATATAAACTAGTTATCAAGGCAGACAATATTTCTATCTCCCGTAGCCTACACTCAATAGGCTACTGTTTGGTAAATGCTGTTCTACAGGAAGAGACTTGGCTTCCTAATATGGGAATCTCAATCTCTACTACAAACAGTAAAGGATTTCGTGCAAAAGGATATTTAAGTCACCCATCAGCATCACCCCAACGTGCAGTTACAGAATACCAAGGTGAAAGAGCCACAATATCCTACAGCAGTTCCTGCTGACAAGTCCAATAGGTAAGCTGCTATTTACGTGGCATGTTAAGAAGCAAGAGTTCATTGGTGATTAAGTTGAAAAAGCTCCGTACTTAAACAGTATTTTTTGAGCAAAAATAAAAGAGGAAATTCTAATATCTCACTTCTACTCATAATAAATATCCTGAAACAGAAAGCAGAAATCACAGAATCTGCTTGATCACAGGTGACACAGCAATCAAGACAAACCCCAGGCAAAGATGGACTTTAAAATATATGGTGCTAGGAGAATTGGGTAACCATTTGGGGAAAAATTAAATGAAAGTAATATCTCATATCCTACACAAGGGTAAACTCCAAATGGATTAGGGATCTAAATATAAAAAATGGAACTGTACAAATATTACATGGGTGAATTTCTCTTTAAACTCAAGATGGGGAAAGAATAACCATGACATAAAATCCAAACGCAGTAAGAAATGAAAAGATTGATAAATTTGACTGTGGAAAAAATATTTAAATGCATGGCATGAATCACCATACACAAAATTAATATACAACTGAAAAAAATGAGAAAATATTTGTAATACATACCATAAACAAGGTTAAAGATTCTTGAGACATAAAAAAATTCTCAAAAATTGAGGGACAAATGATCAAACTTAACAAAAAGATATAAAAATGGACTTCAAACAGACTAAAAATCTCAAGATGACTCACAATTAAAGAAATACAAGTTATAACAACACTGAGATACAATCTTTCTCCTTTCAAACTGACAAAAACTGAAATGTAGGACAACAAATGGTGCTAGAACAGCTAGACATCCACAGGAAAAAAATGTGAATCTAGCTGCAGGCGTTGCACCTTTCACAAAAATCTACTCAAAATAGATTATAGATCTGAATGCACAATGCACAACTGTGAAACTCCTAGAAGACAGGAGAAAATCTACACAAACTTAAGTATGTTGATGCTTTTTTAGATAAAACACCAAAGCCACAATCCAGGAAAGAAAAATTGATAACCTGGTCTTCATTATAATTAAAAGCTTCTAATATCCAAAAGACACTAACAAGAGAATGAGAAAACAAGCCACAAACTTGGAGAAACATTTGCAAAAGGTATATGGGATAAAGGACTGTTTATCAAAATATACAAAGAACTTTTAAAACTCAATGATTAGCAAGTAAACATGCCGATTTTAAAAACGAACCAAAGACCTTAACAGATACCTCACCAAAAAAAGATAAATTAGATTATAAATAAGCATATGAAAAGACACTCCACATCATATGTCATTAGGGGATTGTAAATTAAAACCAAGTAAGATACCACTATACCCCTATTAAAATGGCTGAAATCTGAAACACTGACATCACCAAATACCAGTGAGAATTTGGAGTAAAAGAAACTCTCATTCATTGCTGATGGGAATGCAAAATGTCACAGCCACTTTGAAAGACAATTTGGCAGTTTCTTACAAAACTAAATATCCTCTTACCATACAATCTATAAATCACACTTCTCACATCTAGTCAAAGGAGATTAAAACTTACATCCACACAAAAACCTGCACAAAGATTTTTATAGCAGGTTATTCATAAGTGCCAGAAGTTGGAAGCAACCAAGATGTCCTTCAGTAGGTCAGTGGGTAACTGCACCACCAGTAGATTCTGGTGCATCCAGACAATAGAATGTGATTCATCATGAAAAATAAATGAGCTATCGAGGCATGAAAAGTCATAGAGGAAACGTAAATGCATATTATCAAGTGAAATAAGCTATTTAGCAAAGGATATATACTGTATGATTCCAAATATATGACATTTTAGAAAAGGTAAAACTATGGAGATTGTAAAAAGACCAGTGGTTGCCAGGAGTTAGTGAGGAGGGAGAGATGAGTAGACAGAACACAGAGGATATTAAGGCAGTGACCTATTCTGCATGATACAATAATGGTAGATACATGTCATTATACATTTGTTAAAACACAAGCAACGTACAACACTACGGTGGAAACTGTGGCTTGGAGTAGTAATAACGTGCCAGTGTAGGCTCATTGGTTGTAATGAATGTACTGCTCTGGTTTGTGATGTTGGTAGTGGTGAAGGCTGTGCTTGCTGGGAGCAGAGGAAATAAGGGAACTCTGCATTTTTCATTTTATTTTGCTGTGAACCTAAAACTTCTCTAAAAAATAAAGTATATATATTTATTAAATGCAGGAAAACCCTTCGGGTTAGCAAAGCTACAAGGAAACAGGTTTTCTTCAAACATTGCTGGTGGGCATGAAAAGCAACGCAACCTTTCTGATTGGCTAAAAAATAACTACCGATGCCCTTATCTTTTAACCCCACAGTTCTAGGAACCTACAGTATGAAAATGCATATATGCACAAGGATATGCGCTGAGGATTCTTTGTTATTACAAGTTATCAGGAACTACCTCAATACCCATATCTAGAAGAGTTATTGAAAAAAAAAGTCACATCCACACAGTACAGTGATTTGTAGCTATAACAAGACAGAAAGGAAGATCTTTATTAACTAATATGCAGTGATGTTCATGTTAACTGTTAAGTGGGAAAAGGAAACTTCAAAGGTCTATCTATAGTAAGCTATCCTTTATATTCAAAAGGAAGAGATATAAGAAAATACACATGCACATATTTTGTGCAGAAGATATACAGGTAGGATAAGCCAAAAACTAAGATGAGTTACATGCAGGGTATGGGTGAGAAGAGGCTGAAAAGCAGCAGAGAATAATAGAAATAGGTATTGGGGATAAAGAGAGATACTTCTTCAAGTAGAACTTTTTGAGTATCTCTAACTCTTAGAACCATGGGATTATATAGAAAACCCCCAAATTCAATAACTAAAATCATCCAGAATTCAGGGGAATCCAAAGTGCCATAGACACGGTACTACATGAATATAGTTGCATGGAAAGGAATAACAAAATCACACTGAAATGGGTGGGGATGAAAATAACCCAAGAAACTTAGAAAATTTTATTTTTTTCTGGACAAAATACTTTATAAAGAGAAAAACAATAAGAACTGTACACAAATGCTGTAATGGAGTTAGTTCATTTGTTTTTCATTTGGATGTGGGTTAACAATTCAGAGACTATGAGTTTAGTACTACTGTAAGTATTATTGATTTTAGTAATTAAATGTATGTGATGAGAACCAGATTTCTTGCAGCTAGAGAGCTGGGGGACAGATCATGGTATCCTTCTGCCTTATCTTTGCAACTGTCTGGAAATTTATACACCTTTTTAATGTTAAAAAGCAATAGAATGGCAAAGGTAGCAAGTGGTTTTAAGGACTGGATTGAGATGCTTATTGTGATTAGTCTAAGAGGTCCCAAGGATTATAGAACAGCATTTATAAGAAATCACACTTGCTTTTGGGGGGAGAGATGTGTGTCTGTGTATGTGTACACACACCACACACTCATACATGTGTGCATGTATTTATAGAAAGGTGATGATTTTCGAAAGGTTTCTATTATTTTTTAATTTCTGCAACTTTTTATTTTTCTACTATGAATATGTATTATTTAGAATTAGAAAAAATAAGGGCATGTTTTAAGTGTGTTACAGAAAAATTTAGGAATTACTTGTCCAGCTTAAACAGTTTACAAATGAAGAAACCAAGGCTCAGAGGGCTCGAATGTCTTGGCTCAAGTTGTCCAGCAACTCCATGGCAGGGCCAGAATTACTGCCATCTGTACAGGGGCTTCGTCCACTAGGACTGTGACACCTTTCTCTCTGGTGGGATTCTATTATTTCTCTCCTCTCTTGAGTTCATGTTACTATAGGAACCTGAACGGCAGAGTTAAAGAAATATGCACAAAATAAATAAAAAAGATATAGCTAATATTTCAGAAATATATTTTCAAAAACGAAGTTGGTAACCAAAAGCATTCCAAACAAGCTCTCTCTACTTATCAAATTCTAGCATAATTGTCCAATATTTCATTTTTTCTATTCATGAAAATTCTAAATAAGGCAAATCAGAGTTGTAAGTAACACAGTAATGCAATAAACTTCAAAGACATTTAAAAGTCCCCAATGTACTCTCATTTACATGAAGTCGTTTTATTTCCCAAAACTCAAGTTGCAAAATAATCTCAAGTAACTATTTCTAAAATTAAATAAAAACATAAAATGCTATTATTTTATTAAGATTCTCCAAGTCAGAGATCTTAATTATTCCTTGAATGAAAGAACAAAGAATGTTAAAAATAAAAATAAAAATTCTAGCAGCTTGAATAACCTAGATTTACTTAGAAAGTTCTGAGACTATTTCCATCACATGATAAAAATCTAATATGAAAATTTCACTTTGAAAGTAGCTATTCCTCAGGTGTGAAGAAAAGTCTATTTTATAAAAATTAAAATGAGTAGAATTTTTTTTTAAAGTAGTTAATTTGTTTTTAGGTTCCATTTTCAGTATGTATGTTTGACAAAGACCTATTAAGCATTTCCTTTGGACAAGCTCTATTTCCATTCTAGGTTCTGGGCATAGATCAATGAATGAGATCAAAAGTGCTTAAAGTATAAAAAATGTCTCCAGATCCAGTCCCAGGAATATTGGAAAAAGGAAACATATTTTTCCACATTGAAGAAGATGTTCTACTTTATTCTGCACCCAAATGAAAGGAGTATTGATGTTGATTGAATTGCCAGTATTTTGCTAAACACTTCATGGAGAGTATTTTGTCTTCATCACAACCACCCTCTAGGGCAGATGATTTTTCTACTTTTTTACAGACCTGAAAACTATGGTTGAGAAAGCTGAAATAAGTAAATAGGAGTAGAAGCAGTTAGTAATAGGGATTTTTGAAGAATGGTAAGAAGTTTCTGACCTCTGCAGTATCCAATAGGTCCTTCATTCTCATTGTCCTGTTGAAAATTTTTTAAAAATGCATAGATGAGTAAACGAATAAGTGGAAAGACATAGAGACTCTCATTCTACAGCTGTTCCTTTTTCGTGTACGGGCGAGTTTCATAATGTGCTTTAGAGAGTAAATAGCTGTCCCTTCAGTTTCAGGAAGAAGACTTTTATGGAGCAATAAAGCATCAGAAATTAGAAAGAAAGGATAAGAATGTTGCACAGCTCTGATGGAGAGACAAGGAGGTAGAGAACCTGGGACAGAGCCCGCATCTTATTTCCGGTGACTACCTGTGTGATTTTGATTAAAGAGCAAGTATCTTGAACTTCAAGTTCTCCTCCATAAAATCAGAATAATAAAACATCCCTCATGTACAGTCGTGAGGAAAAAAATAAGAAGCATATTGCATGCAAATTGGTGAATTAACATCATGCCTCTTCATGGGTCCCCTTCTGAGGTCAGAGAAGGATCATTAGAAACACTGACTTTGGGTTACCTGAACTTCTAACCCAGAACAGGCACAAGTCCAGAGTTGAGGGGGGCCATGGGAGGGAGCAGCTAAAGGAATTAGGATCCAGATGGGCAGAATCCACACAATGTGTTCGAACAATGCCACGGATGTCATGATTGAATTTGGGTGTTGGCCTCTGAAGGTCTTTAAAAGTCAAACTGAACCTAATCAAATGAGGTTTTTACCTAGAAGGAGCAGATGGTCTTGATGGTTTTCCAAGACCCCTTCTAGCCCTCATGTTCAATGCTAGAATCATCTTAAAACCAGTCAGCCTTAATTTTTTTTTTTTCCAGTGCTTTTTTTTGGTAAGGTTGGAGAGTGAAACTGATGGCTTATCTTCCGTTGCCTCTCAGTGGGGTTTATTTATAGAATACCCACATGACAGCCAGAAATACCTTCAGACCAGGAGGGACACCGACCATCTGTTCCTCTGATAACATGCTTCCAGTGATTTCTCTGGGACTCTGGTACTTAACAAAATGTTGCCACAGCATCCTCCAATCTGTGTATTTATAGGAGGGAAAATATGTGTATGTTACATATTTGGACTTGTTTCTTTCAGCAGGAGAAATATAGCCTCTGCCATATGTTTGCCACACACATAATTACCTCCCCACTCCACACATCCCATTTCAAATATCTCAACATTCAGATAGCAGCAGGTTAGAATCTTCCCCTTGAGTCCAGATACACTTAAACCCACCATCCTGGAACAAAAGCCCTTTGTGGGATGGCCATTAATCAGATAATTACTAACTTTCAAGCTGATTCTCTGAATAAACATTCTCTGATTTGTGGTATCTCCTGCAGCCAGGGAGAAGGCCATGTTCATGTTGGTTCCTAGGCATGCGCCCTCACAACCACTCTTTCCACCTCCTCCCAATGCCCACAGCACCTCATATGTAAATTAAGGAGTGAATAATTATAATAAAAATCACAGGTCTATTTACTGAGCTTGCTCCTTATAGCATGCTGTGCTAAACGTGTTATGTGCATTATCTGATTTTATTTCTCACAACAGCTCCAGATGGTGGGATTTATTATTCCCAACTTACAAATGAGAAAACTGAGGCTTAGGGAAGGTAAACAGCTAGTAAGTGACAGAATTGGCTCTAGGTCCCAGATCTGTTTCTCTAAAGGGAGGATCATTTTGTTAAATTCTTTCAACATTCATCTATACAACTAGTATTTACAGAAAGTCTTCCAAGCACTATGCATGGCTTTAGGCTCTGGGGACACAGCATTCCACAGAGGAGGCAGCATTTCTCTCTCTCTCTCTCTCTCTCTCTCTCTCTCTCTCTCTCTCTCTCTCTGTCTTCTCTCAACTAGTAATTCTGGTAGAAGAGGACATATGATAAACAAAGAAGAAAATAACAGGTAATAATGAAGCTGGCAAGATGGGACAATACACAGAGAAAGCCCTGTGGCTGCTTTGACTTTCAGTTTGGAGGAATGAGCTAAGACCGGAATGAGAAGAAGTCTGGCAAGTGAGTTTCTTTGAGAAGAACATTCCAGGCAGAGGAAACAGCTCATGGCCTAAGTGGGAACAAGCTCATCTGCTTCCAGGTTCAGGTGGAAGGCTGGTGGGACCAGAGCCTGGGTGAGGAAAGGGAATACAGTAGGGAAAGAAGTCCCTAAATCAGGCCGAACCACGTCACATGGGCCCTGTAGACCCCGGTAGCAAATTTGTACTTTTTTTTTTTTTTTTGAGATGGAATTTCATTCTTGTTGCCCAGGCTGGAGTGCAGTGGCACAATCTCAGCTTGCTTCAACCTCCGCCTCTCGAGTTCAAGAGATTCTTCTGCTTCAGCCTCCCAAGTAGCTGGGATTAAGACACCCACCACCACACCTGGATAATTTTTGCATTTTTTTTTTTAGTAGAGACAGGGTTTCATCATGTTAGCCAGGCTGATCTCGCACTACTGACCTCAGGTGATCATCCCACCTTGGCCTCCCAAAGTTCTGGGATTACTGGCATGAGCCACCATGCCTGTCTAGGAGTTTGGCTTCTGTGAAGGTGTTTGAGTGGACACCGGCAGGGTAGAGATGTTAAGTGGGGGAGTTTTATAATATTACTTACATTCTTTAGGATTCAGAATTGATTACAAGGTGATGAGGGATCGAGTCCAGAAGCAGGAAGAACTATAAAGGGACTGCCATGGTAACATCAGGGCAGTGGAAGGAGTGTTACTTCCGCCTGAGTGGGCAGGGTCCACACAGGGGACAGGATGTGCTTCTCATTTGCGATCTTTCTAGAAAATTCAACAGGATTTCATCAAATGAGAAAGGATGAAGCGTTCTTTAGAGGGGACAGTGATTGCAAATGTACACACGTCTCTTAAGTACAGTGTGTGTGTAGGAAACAGTAACAATTTGTCTCCAGATTGTGGTGGAATCAAAAATGTCAGGGGCAGACAGTGAGGGGCCTGGATCAGGTGCATCCCTTTCCCATAGGATGTCTCCCACCAGGCTAATAAGCAAAAGGCACCCCTTCCTCCAGGTGGATGGGGCCCCACACGAGAGTACATGGGAAGGAAAAGCAGAAATGATGATCAGTTCCACCTTACTTCCTGATCTCAGTCTGAGCCCTATCAAGAATAATGCACAGAGGCCAGGCACGGTGGCTCACACCGGTAATCCCAGCAATTTGGGAGGCCGAGGCAGGTGGATAATAAGGTCAGGTGTTTGAGACCAGCCTGACCAAGAGGATGAAACCCTGACTCTACTAAAAATACAAAAATTAGCTGGGCGCAGTGTGAGCGTCTGTAATCCCAGCTACTTGGGAGGTTGAGGCAAGAGAATCGCTTGAATCAGGGAGGCGGAGGTTGCAGTGAGCCAAGATCACGCCACTGCACTCTAGCCTGGGTGACAAAGCAAGACTCTGTCTCAAAATAAATAAATAAATAAATACAGTGTGCAGAAATCTCTAATTTCCCTTACCTACCCCAACCCCAACCTCACCCTCCCACCCGCTTTGAGTTTTAGTCACTCTTGTGCACTTGGAAAATCCACTCCTTCATTATGCTGTGTTATTGGTGTACAGGTAGAAACCCCATTCATACAATATTTTTTTTCATTAAACTTACCATCTTTTAATACATTATATAATTTCCTAATTTTAGTGTTTGGGTCTGAATTTTTTTTCTTTCACTGTTGTTGACCAGGCTGGAGTGTGGTGGCGTGATCTTGGCTCACTGCAACCTCCACCTCCCGGGTTCAAGTGATTCTCCTGCCTCAGCCTCCAAGTACCTGGGATTACAGGTATGTGCCACCATGCCCGGCTAATTTTGTATTTTTAGTAGAGATGGGGTTTCTCCATGTTGGCCAGGATGGTCTCGAAGTCCTGACCTCAGGTAATCCACCCACCTCGGCCTCTCAAAGTGCTAAGATTACAATTGTGAGCCACCTTGCCCAGCCAACGGTCTGAATATTTTCAATATGAAATCAGAGTGAGGTGGGTCCCAGTCTGAAGCATGAGGTCAGAGGGAAGACATTTTTTAAAACCCTAAAATATTAAATTGCCACTCATTATATGTGAAATGTGTCTTCGAAGCTCATGCAACTTTTTTAATTTTAGTGTTAGATGGCATGCTGCTGTGTCTTAAATCTTTGCAAGAAAAAAATCAATTAGCATTGTAGAGCTGGTAATTTTGTGCTATATTCTGCAACAAGGGGAATGACAGAGAAAGAGCAATTTAGGCTGATAGCTACATCAACCACAGTACAGTTGATTAAAAATTTAACAGTTTTTCTGATGAATGTCCTAGCTCAGATTTGGAAAACACTGACGAATTTAATTTTCCACTGACTAAATAATCATTTTATAAGCCATGTATAATTCATGTAATGGCAATGTTACGGGCTTGTTAAAAACAACTGCTACTAAATAGTTAACACTCTGTAGCAAGCAGAGGCTTGTAAAGGATCGTTACTGGAATTAGTTGGCACCCGTTAAAAGAGAATGGGTTTCTATCTTCTGAATTTTTTTAATGAAATGAGTTCAACCTTTTAATATAAATAACATTTCACCCCTCAACCATCACCAAAAACAAAACAAAACAAAACACACACACACACACACACACACACACAAAAATTGTGCACTGGGAAACAAATGATTTTTGTTTTGTTCTAACCTGGTTTTTCAGTGGAATAACATGGAACAAAACCTTCAGCTTTCCCAAGCTTGGTTTCCTTACCCAGATGATGGAAATGCAAGTGCCTACCAAACAGCATTACTGGGGGGAGTCAATGAAGTGATGCTTCCAAATTCATGGTGAGGCTGGTGCTATACCTTTACATCAGCTGTTCCTTCTACCCTGAAGGCTGTCTCCTGAGTATCTATGGGACATTCCTTTACTTTTTGCAGAATGTGCTCAAATGACCCAATAAAACACATGCAAGAAACCCGGTTTCAAATTTCAAACCGAATTTTGCACCACTTCCCCCTTTATCTTCTTTCCCTGTGTTATTTTCTTTGTCCCATTTACTCAACATACTGTAGAATTTATTTTCACTTATTATTAATTTATTACACATTTTTATTCTTTATTAATTTTGTGATGTTATTTCTCTGTCTTTCACAAGAAAAAGGTAAGATGCAAAAAAAAAAAAGTCACACATTTTATTTTTTTATTCCTTGATGTCCTCCAGGACAGGGCTTGGCACATAATAAATGCTCAAAAAATATTTGTTTGATGAATGAGTGAATGCTTCAGATATTTTTAGTAATATTCTCTTTTCCCCACTGTAACATAAGTTACAGACTCACTGGGTGGAGCTGCAGAAAATGCAATTTCTTGGGAAGTATTCCCAAATATTCTCCAATCAGGGTAGTACCTAAGAATCAGCATTTTTGATGCACATGGGTAAAGTCCACAGTTTGAGAAACATTACATTCCTGGCTTTGGGGTCTTACTTCTGTATCCATACCACCCAACCCAAGGCCTGGCACATATGAACTCACCAGCCCACAACCAGTCTTTAATATTAATTTTTCAGACATGCCTGGAGCATAAAGTGTGTGTTAATTTGGATTCCATACCCATGTGTTGGCAATCCACCCAGAACAGAGAGGCAAACCTTGCTGCTTCCTTTACCGATGGACAGGGAGGCAGCCTAAAAATGAAATAAAATTATTTCCAGACTCTTTTGTTCAATGGAGCTTCCACTTCTTGGATCCTTTACAATCTGCTCTTTCAACTGTATTAAGAACTTGGAGTTTGAACTTGGCTCCATGTGATCTTGATCAAATTGCTCAATCTCCCAAAGTCTTTATTTTTCTACAAAGAATGCCTGATGGGTCCAGGCCTTCCTCTCTTCTTCTCAAGATAATCACAAAGATAAAAATATATGAAATAATGTGGTCTATAGAATAGCAGTATAAATTACAAAATGTAAACAATAATATGAATAGCAGGGCTCCTACATGGAGGCCCGTACGTCATTTTATCCATGAATTCAGTTCACACGTCAGAGAGAACTTTGTAACGGGGATGTAAAAATTTAGAGCTATTCCTGTTTAGTGGCTCCTAGACAGCACTGCACAGAGATCTGCCTGGAGCTTTTTAAAGATGGATATTCCAGGGCCCCAGTACTGGAGTTTCTCATTCCCTTGGTCTGAAAGGATGCTGTGAATCTCTGTTTTTACCCAGCACCTGCCACAGCCAATTCTAAAACTGAGCTTTTAGATTCTAAATTCTGGAACATATCTTGGTGAGCTCTGAGCCAATAAAATTGTATTTTCTTTAAGAGGAGGAGCCTAAGACAAAGGAAGAGATTCACATGTAGTGAGGTGACAGTGCATGGGGACACAGCAGCAGGGATGCTGTGGGCATTCCATGTCAGACTCTAATTCACCTTTGAGTGCCACTGAAGCTTAAAGTCAGGCAAATCTACTGGGAGAAGTGACGCCGTGAAATGGGAAACGAAATCGCAAAACAGGAACCAGGACTACAGAGAACAATTTTTCTTGTTTCCACCATATAAAATGCCAGGTGCCTGAAGAATCTTTGGGCTGCATAAATGGCATTAGCTAGGATTAAAGGGAGCGTTCTCCCAGGGCAAACTAACTTACCTAGATGAGCTGAAGGAAAAGAAGTTGTAAAAAAAAAACCAGGTCTGTGAGCATTTGGGTTTGGAAATCACACCAGGGAGATAATAAGATTGATTTGTTGTTGTTTATATTGTGAAATACAGCAATCAGTATGCCTATAAGCCTTTAAGGAAACCACATGTTTACCTTAACATTTGAGACTTCTCTTTTGTTCTTGGAAAAAGATGTGGATTCTTATCTAGCTGGACTCGAAACTAGGATAGCCAGCCAATTCTAGTTTGTGCTATCAGCTAGCTTAGACGACCCCTATTTCTCTTCCAACTGAAGGGGTATAAAGAAAAAGTACTTAGCAACTCATGACATGTCAGATAATAAAACTGAATTGCTCAATTGGAATTTTCATCTATCACATCATTATCTTGGGATCATGCAAGTATATGATTTGTTTCTTTGCCTTTGCCTTTTCTTGCTTGCTGGCTTCATTCTACTTTTTCGTGCTGGGTACGATGCCAGAGTTGGGATGTAAGATGAATAAAACATGAGCTTCAAGCATCTCTTAGTCAAGTGGGGGGAATAGACATTTTCAAATACTCACAGTACAATGGGGTAAGTGCTAAGAGACCACACAGGAGGAAGTGATTCCTTCTTTCTTTTACATTCAAAGAAAACTTCTTAGAAAAAAGGACCTTTTAGTTGTCTGTTAAAAGATGATAAGAGTCCCACATTTACAAAAAAAAAAAAAAAAATGGAGAATTATAGCTTCTGCAGAGGGAGACATGTACCAAGGACAAGAAGCTTCGTCTTGCTGGAGCCGAATGTGAATGCTTATTGAAACTTTTCTCATTATGGTACATTTAAGGAATCCTACCAAGAAGCAGGCACTATTCCAGAGGAACACAAAGATAAACACAGACCTACTCTTTGGCCTAGAGTTTATACTTGGGACAGATAGCAATCACATGTGCACATATGGTACAGAATAAACGGTGCATCTCTAGAGGGTACATGAGTTGTCACAGGAACACGGAGATGTGAAGTGACAAACAGCCTGACGAGGGAAGAGAAAGTTTTACAGAGAATTACCCATGAGCTATGAAGAGTTCACCAGGAAGGGAAAATGTAAGTGGTGACTTTCCTTGCAGGTGGAGCATCGTGTGGTGACAAGCTTGGGGTTGGGGCAGCCCATGACTTCATAAAGGATTATGAAAAAATTATTGAGAATTTCAAAACAGGGACGGTGGAGCATTAAACTAAGCAAGAACCCTTCTACGTGTGAAGGCCTGTGGGACAAAATTACTCTCCCTATGGATGGATGTGCGTGAAGTTTACCTCTGCTGTTTTTATCTCTCAGAGGCTTTTGTTCAAATTTATGTGAAGGTCATCAGAAGCATGACTACAGGGTTGTTATTTTTCTGCAAAATAAAACTCTTATGTTGGAAAACTTTCAACTAAATAAGGCTTTATTGCTACCAAAACCAGTCTAAGTAAACTTTATTGAAACTCAGTGCAATAAACAATAGTGAAACAAAAGGAAATAAGAGCAACCAGAGAGAATTTTAAAGAAATCAGTAGACTAAAATCCCAACTAGACTAACTTCTGTTGAGCAAAGTAATTGTCTAAGATCAGAGAGGCAGCAAAGAACTCCTTGAGTTCCAGAATTCCCTCACAATAATTGAAAAACACTTTAGACTTTCCTGAAATCATTGAATTTTTTTCCCAAACAGGGTTTGAAAATAGAATGCAAGATAAACAGAAATACCATGAAAAATTGTCTAGGAATTAGAAACATAAAACCTTTTATGTTTCAGAAATAAGAGTCATAAAAACAAAATATCTATATTTAACTGCTCCTGTAGATGGTAATGAGATATTTGTAGAAGAGAAAAAGCGTATAAGGCATCTGTGCACTGCCTTGTTTAGATCAGGTTAGATTACAATGTAATGACTAACCAACTGCAGGTTTTATGGTTAAACAAAATTTCATCTTATTTATGTGTGTGTTCTCTTTATTGCTCTGCAAAATTTCTGCTTCTTAGCATTGAATATGGACTGAACTCTCATCTACTTAGCATTCAGGAAAGCAGGATCATTTTTTTCTTAAGGGATCAAGTATATCAATTTAAATAAATTATTGAAGTAAAGTAGTCATGGGGTATTTCAGAAGAGGTTCCAGTCTTCCCACTCAACTGCCTGGGAGATGTGCTCATTAACTAAACCTTTGGGCTTCTGCCCAGACCTCAGTTTCTCTTGGTTTCTTTTGAGTCTATGACCTCCCCTTCCTCTAAGCATGTGTCCTGGTGGGACCCACCTCCACATCCAGGCCTACCTCAACTCCTGTGCAAGTTCTTGAGAATGAAACAGCATCCTGAGCCTTCCATTCAATGATACTTAGAACATCAAGTAGGAGTTGAGAAGATGGTAGTTATGTTATTAGAGCAATGATCAATAATAATCACCATTTGCTGAACAGTCACAGACGATTGCTATAGGGTTAGGCATTTTGCATGGATTATGTATTTTATTTACTCATCACAGCAACTCTATGGGGTAGGCACTATTTTAGCCCCATTTTAAAATGAGAAAACTGAGGCCTAGAGGAGTCAAACCCTTTCCCAAGGCCATTCAAGTGGTTTATATCAGAGTCAGGATTAAAACCCAGCCAGTTAAACTACAGAGGTTGTGTGATTAGCCCCTGGGTCAGTGTTTCCCAAACTTTGGTTAGTTTCATACCACTGTAAATGTCTTTATTTCCTTGAAATTCCATTTTTATTAAATTATTTGAAATAAATAAGATGTTTAAAAAGATGTACCTACCATAATGTTACCTGAAGTTTTATATAACAGTTAAAAATTTTTTAATTTTCATAATAAAAGATTAGATTTTACTATACTAGAGAAGGAAACTTTGCAATCACTGCAGATGAACATACATATATTAATACTTTTAGTTTACATGTTCAGCGTCTTTAAAAAGACATTAATCTATTGATTATAATTACATATCTTTCCTACAACATTAAAGTTAATATTAATGTATGAAAATATAAGCTGTTTACCATATACCTTCTAAAATCATCTTGAACACCACTGAAATTCATTTGACAAATGTTTATTAGGTCTTTGCTAATGTGCCTGGCATGGTATATAGCAAGAAAATCAGAAAGGCAAAAACGTTTGGAGAAAGATATGATTATTGAAGAACAGAACATTCTGCTGATGTCCCATAAGGAATCCACGGAGATAGTAATTCTAGAAGAGCACAGCTGGGTTGAGGTGGACAGATTTGATGGGGACTAAGGAGGCATTGTCCCATTCTATGTTATGACTAGTTGGGGACTCTCAGGACAGGACACCAGAAACAGAGAGTAGGACTCAGCCCTACTGTAAGTGTCCTCTAACTGAGAGAAGGTAGAACTCAGCTCACTGGTGGAGCGGACTGGTCCTCCTCAGCTGTCCAACCCCTCTGGTATCTGGATGTGCAGTCAGAACCAGGATGGAGCTCGGCTTTTCAAAAAAGAAAAATGTCCAAAGAAATAAGTGTGTGGAAAGGCCTAAGATCTTTCAACCTAGACAGATAGCCAATGAAATTGATTAGCAATTTTCCTGTCACCTCTGCAGCGTTCTTACCTAGCCTGGATTTCTACCTCCTAATCATCTGTGAAAGAAGCACAACAGCCAGGAAGCACAGAGATAAACATGAACAACTACTGAAGTGTGTCTTACTAGAAAGGAAGCTCCCTGTGGGAAGAAACTTCCTGTATCTTGATGCCTGGCACATCCCATGGCATAGGGTCAATGCTCAATAGCTCTTTACTGAATTAATAGGTAAATTAGACCAAGTACCTTTCCTCCTTTGGAACAGTAAGTTGAAGAAGTAAGCAAGTGATGTGTCAGAGATGCACTCATGTATTGTATAGTTTTAATGTCATGCTCAAAGGTTTAGACTTTTCCAGTAGGCCATGAAGAAATACCCTTGCCCTAAGAGTGTGTTAGTCAATCCAGTTTTATACTACTACAAGGTACTACACTTTCCCAGAATGCCTTATCTCCCCAAATCCTCCCATAAAAAATTCAAAATTTATTGGGAGTTTACTGCTCTGAGTGAATCATATATATTATTTAAATATTTTAAAGCTTACAACCCAGGCGGCAGGTACTACATTATCTGAAGTTTACAAATAAAAAAAGAAAAGAAAAGAAAGAAAAAAATTGGGTTACAAAAAGTTTTCAAAACATGCAGCTCATGAGTGTTAGAAACAAGAGACAAACCCAGGCAGTTTGTGTTCTTAACCACTGTTTTATTGCCCTCCCAATGTTCTCAACACCGGCTCACTGCAAAATTGCAAGATTGCCAGTACCTGCCTTCAGGGCCTCATCCTCTTTTCTCTGAAACCTTTCATCTATTGCAGCCTTTAATATCATGCTCACTGTTTTGTCTAGAAACAGCATGTGACGGTTAATTTTATGTGTCAATTTGAGTGAGCCAAGAATTGCCCAGACACTGGTTAAATATTATTTGGGTATGTCTATGGGTGTTTCTGGATGAGATTAACATTCAAATCAGTAGACTTGAGTAAAGTAGATCACTCTTCCCAATGAAAGTTGGCCTCTTCCAATCTGTTGAAGACTTAAATAGAATAAAAGGCAGAGTAACAATTATTTCTGTCTGCCTCACGATCTTTGACCTGAGCTATTGGTCTGCTCCTGCCTTCAGACTCACACTCAGACTGAAACTAAGTCATCACTTTACTAGGTCTTAGCCTTTATAATTGTGTGAGTCAATTTCTTATAATGAATGTATTTATATATAAACACACACACACACACACACACACACACACCCGTCTTGATTCTGTTTCTCTGGAGAACATTGAATAGTCCCACCAACCTATGCTTATTTCCAAATAGGAAGATAGGTCATTTATCAAAGCATACATTTACTAGGTTATGGTTCCCAGGTTAACTGCCATGTATCTGCTAATGAGTAGAAAGAAAATGATCATTTTTTAGGTTAATAATTTATATTGCCTCTTTCTCCTCCTGTCTCATTTAAATGAGAGTGATGTCAAGTCTTGAGCAGTGCATCAAGATGAAAACTATGTGTGGAATAAACTAGATCTCTGTCGTTAGACCCAGTCAATTGGAGCTAACTCTATGTCTACCAGATCCCATCTTGTTCACTTCCTCTTGTGTTTCTCCATGAAAGCTTCTCACTTCAAACTTTATGCTCAGCTCTAACAAGGTTCATCTCGTATCTTGGGTACCATCCTAGTGGTATCTCTACCTCTCTTAGTTTGTCAGCCAAGAAAATGTCTCTCCTTTTTGGGTTTGACCTCTGTTCCTGGCACCTGATTAATCTAACAATTTGGCTTGAGGAGCTCTCCAGGAGCTGATACATCAAGGCCTCACCCGCACCCCCAATTCCCTTCATAACTCAACTAGTTTCTAAGGTTTTGACTGATTAGCTGCAATTATATCTGATGCCTTTTCCCTTTCTCAGGTTCTACAATTCTACACTGAGAGACAACTATTAAAATGTTTCTGATTTTTCACTTCATTGTCTGTATAATCAGAAGCAGCAGTGAGTCAATGAAAAGGTCATTGAGATTGAAATCAAAAGAATTAAATTTGAATCTCTACTTTATTACATTAAGTCCCTTAGATTCAGTCATCTCATCAATGTAAATGATAATAAAGCCTCACTCACTAATGTTTTAAGGTTTCATTAAGATAATGTGCATGAAAGTATGTGTTAATTATTATAAGCTACAAAAATGTCAAATGCGTTTTTATTATTGTCAGCCTCATCCTGGGCTGAGAACATTTTCTAAATATCATTTGTACTAAAAGAGAGAATCAATTCAAAGCAACACCCATTTCCAGGTCACCTACTTCTACGCCAGACGTTGTGTCTACTGCTGGGTACAATGGGCACACAAGGAGCTCACAGCTTGCTTGGCACCAGAGATGATAAATAACCCTGTTTAAGATTTGAAAATACCTAGTACTTAATTGGTATTTTTTTCAAAGAAAGAAAGAAAGAAAGAGAGAAAGAAGAAAGAAAGAAAGAAAGGAAGGAAGGAAGGAGAAGAAAGAAAGAAGAGAGAGAGAAAGAAAGGAAAGAAAGAGAAAGAAGAAAGAAAGAAAGAAAGAAAGAAAGAGAGAGAAAGAAAGAAGAAGGAAGGAAGGAAGAGAGGAAAGAGAAAGAAGGACTTGGAAACACAGAACTATGCCTGAAGATTAATGAAGACTCATTTGTCATTTGGAAAAGCAAGCCAGGCATTAGTGTCTCCAAATAAAAGTCTTTTAAATACCTGTATATAAGCTTTAAAAACAAGAGCTTCCTGGAGTGACGTCTGGTATCTCCTCATTAACTAGATTCGATTTGTAGTAAGCCCTCTAGAGGTCGGTTGACATTATTGTCTGCATTTTCTCCGAGGAGCCATTAGTTCTTGCTTTAAGTAGTAGCTAATTTCCAGATGTGGACTGCTAGATCTCAGAGAATTCAGTACTCAATATCAGCTTTTAAAAAGAAAAATAATATCTTATAAAAATTGTAAAAATATTAATTTAATTGAACTTCATTTATATTTTCAGAAAAATGAAAACCTCAGAAGCAAAATTTAAAGAAGCATAAGACTCTTGTATCCTCTGGTACATTTATTCATAACTTGCAGCTATCTTTATTCTTTGTTAGACTAAATTCTTATTTTCTCCTCTTACTACTTAGGAAAAACATATTCTTAGGGACTTTGAAGTCTACAAAGAATACCATCTGTTGACTGTTTGCTCAGGTTCTTGATTAACCCTTACATGTTCACTTTCTTTTATCTTTCAGAAAAAAAACTTTTAGACTTCAGAAAATAATGAACTCTTTTTAATGTCCCATAAATTCCAGTACTCCTGCTTATCTTTTCTTTGTGACAGGTGTAATTTTTGCATAAGAAAATAATTTTTTACTTTCCCTACTCTATCATCAGATATGGGCCATATAGCTCATTTGGCAGTTGATCCTGGGCCATCTTTTGATAGTTGTATCTTGGATATCTTTTTTAAAAAATGTGTAATAATCAAACTTAATTTTACTCTTTTTGAGGTCCATCAGGATTTATACATGGGAAAAAGTAAGTGAATAGCTGGTGAATGAATTGAAATAATTCTAGGTTTCCAGCCTCTCTCCTCACCTTAAGCATCTGAAAGAAAAAAAAAAGCTTTCAGAATTTGCTTGTGCACAAGAATAGATTCCCAGTGATAGCCATAGATTTTTCTCTCAACCTGATGGCCTGGAAGCTATTTAGTAATTATATCTATATTGGGATAATGGATCTTTGAACTGCAAATGATAGACTTGATATCTTTGTCAGTTTTTGCCGTAATTTTTAAATGTCACTTGTGCCAGGAGGAGGGAAAGAATATAAAGACACTGGAACAGAAACCCAAAGTCAATGGAAAGAAAGCACTTGCTGAAATGGAATGAGGGAAGGGGCAGAGGCTTGCCGTTTATGCTAGCTACCTTGATGAAATAATCAGACATTACTTGATTTTATATTTTTATTTTCTGGAAGGTTTTCTCTTTCTCCCTGTCTTCCTCCATTTCTTTCTGCATACCTGTTTTGGAAAAATTTTCACTACCCTGAAACCTTTGGTTCCCAAAAGAAGGGACTTAAACTAGACCAAGAGTGTTGACCTCTCTTAACTCTCACTGCTTCCCAAGTATATTCATCAGGGTTCTCCAGAGAAAAAGAACGTTCTTTAGGCTTCTCCAGAGAAACATAGCTTTCTCTTAAAAATATAGTGTCATGGGTAGCAACGAACTGGATCCGGTAGCATGGGCAGTAAAGGAAATTACCAAGACAGTTGTAGGTAAAGAAAGGAAGATTTTTTTTTTTTTTTCAGAAATTATGAAAATACATCGCAAGGGCCAGGCGTGATGGCTCACACCTATAATCCCAGCATTTTGGGAGCCCAAGGTGGTCGGATCACCTGAGGTCAGGAGTTCGAGGCCAGTCTGGTCAACATGGCGAAACCTCAACTCTACTAAAACAACAACAACAACAAGAAATTGGCCAGCCATGGTGGGCACCTGTAAGCCCAGTTACTTAGGAGGCTGAGGTAGGAGAATCACTTGAACCCAAAAGGTAAAGGTTGCAGTGAGCCAAGATCATGCCATTGCACTCCAGCCTGGGTGACAGACCAAGATTCCATCTCAAAAATAAAAATTTTAAAAATATAGAAAATATGTTGCAAGGATGCAAGGGTCAGGCCAGCAAGAGAGGAAAGAGAGGAGCTGATTGCAAGAAGACAAAGGCTTGCTGGGAATTTTGTAGGATGGTGCTTGTGCTGGAAAGGGCTTCATGCAGTACTGATAACGTCAAGGTTGCAGTGAGCTAACTTGTATTTTTCTATCAGCCAAGGGTCTGGTGATAAGTCGGGTGCAGGATGATTATGAGTTATTTGTGCAGGAGGGCTCTGTGTCCTGGCCCATGGAAAAGGCAGATTTATATATTATCTGCTTTTGCTTTTTGCTTTCCTCTGCTCCCACCAACCTGACTCCTTTTCGTTATTAGTACTCCGCATTTACCTATAAAAGAGTATTTTATTAAATAGAACTATAAGAGAAGATTTATTATAGGAATTGACTTGCAAGATTATGAAGGCTAAGAATTCCCATGATCTGCTATCTGAAAGTTGCAGAAGCAGGAAAGCTAGTGGTATAATTCAGTCTGAGTCTGAAGGCCCAAGAACCAAAAGCACTGAGGTGCAAAGGCAGGAGAAGACAGATATCCCAGCTCAGAAAGACTGAATTTACGATATTTAGGCCCTCAGGAAATTGAATGATGCCCACCCACATTGCGGAGGGTGATCTTTTTTACTCAGTCTACTGATTCAAATGCTAATATTTTCCAGAAACACCTGCACAGATGTACCCCAAAATAATGTTTCATCAGCTTTCTGGGCATCCCTTATCCTGGTCAAGTTGACACATAAAATTAGTCATTACACCCCAGCAGAAGAGATGTAATTTATCAAGAGGGGAACATGTGAGAGGTAATTAAAAAGGATCAGCTCAGCCCTTTCCAGGGGGAGCCTGTGGCATTTTGGGGTAAAATATAAGCAAGTCTATTTGGTTATAAACCTAAATCCATATTCTATCCCAGACTTTCTCTGCATCTTGCCCTCAATAGTTCT
Source organism: Aotus nancymaae (assembly GCF_030222135.1). NCBI lineage: Eukaryota > Metazoa > Chordata > Mammalia > Primates > Aotidae > Aotus > Aotus nancymaae. The sequence continues at coordinate 13,443,464 of NW_026988417.1, read as the reverse complement.
TGGGAGTATTATTTATAGCTACTTGAAATCTGAAATTTCCTTCCATGTCCTTTTGATTTGAGGTGGATTTCACAATTACATATAAAACAAAAAAGATAAAATACAAAGAAGTAGAAAAACAGAAGAAAAGGGTAAAAAGTTAGAAAAAATAGAACAAAGTAAGTTGATTCTTTATTCATTTATTTGACATATGCTTTTTGAGACTCCACTGTGTCGGGTTCTATTGTATGTAGGACTGTGTAACAAACTACAGACAGGGTTCCTTCATCATGGACTTTATAGACCACATATACTTCACACCACGAGATTCTCTACTTTTTTGTAGAGGTAAGAGGCAAAATGTATACTGATCTTAGCAGTCCAAGAAAAGAAAAATCATGATCAATAAACATGATATGTGAAAATTTTTGCCCACTCAAAAGACAGTTGAACAACTACAAAAGGTTTATATCGACTATTCCACTAGAACACTGAGATTTGAATCAGTTTAACTGCAGTCACAGAGAAGTAAAACTGTTTATTTTCAGTACTACTGAGTTTCACACAACTTTTTCTACTTATCTGTCTGCCTTATTCACTTTCCTCATTTAAAAAAATTTAAGGCCAGGCGCAGTGGCTCAAGGCTGTAATCCCAGCACTTTGGGAGGCCAAGGCGGCTGGATCACGAGGTCAAGAGATCGAGGCCATCCTGGCCAACATGGTGAAACCCCGTCTCTACTAAAAATAAAAAAATTAGCTGGGCGTGGTGGCGTGCGCCTGTAGTCCCAGCTACTCAGGAGGCTGAGGCAGGAGAATTGCTTGAACCTGGGAGGCCGAGGTTGCAGTGAGCCGAGATTGTGCCACTGCACTCCAGCCTAGCACCTGGCGGCAGAGTGAGACTGTCTCAAAAAAATAAAAAATTTAAAATCTGTGACAGTTTTGACACAATGAGCAGCAAAACCCTTAAGCAAATACTGCATTTTGGCTTGTTCTTAATGTCTGTTAGAAGGCATCCCTTGCTTCTCTTTTCCTCCATGTCCTGCCATGTCTTATGTTGATTTTCAAAAGTGATTTTTATTAATTTATTTCTTAATTATGCATCCTGGACCCTCTCAAAAAGGTACCAACTGATGCAAGATGGTTATTTAACCTTTCAGAAGCCATTGGGGACTTAGCATTTCATCTCTTCGTCTAATTTCTGACTTGTCATTAAAGTTGTTTCTGAGTAATCACTTCTGACCCCCAACACTCTTCAGCATTTGACATTGTAAATATTTCTTGTTTGTGTAATTTAAACTTCATGAAAGGCTAGAGATGAAATGTGATCATTGGCTTTTCACAACTTAGAAAAAAAAGAAGAAGTATATTTAGATTAAATAAAAATGCTATGTTCACCTTGTTGGAGCCATAGCAGCTAAAACAACATTTCAGATAAAGTAGTGAAACAGTCTCTGAAACCCAGGTTACTTTTCTACTCTAGGATGTTGATGTCACACTTTCATGACAACACCTGGCCATAGTTCACAGTGATGGTCTACGATTCTGATAATGGCTTCTAAGGGATTTTTGTTTTGAACTTCCTAGGGTTATTAGGAAACCAAGCCAATTTTCTTTTGTCTAGTCTATGATTAAGGAAACTAAAACTAAAGTATAAAACACAAGTCTTGCTCATATTAAAAACAAAGAACATCAACAATAAGAAAAAACAGAATCACACCTCAGAGGGAGTGGTGAAGCCAAAAACACAACTGTGCTGCAATATCTGGATAATCCAGACATTCTCGATAGTTGGCAATGAGAAAGCTCAGATGGAAGACAGCATTAGAAGTTCTTCACCAGTGATGGTCAAAAGCTTTGGCAGTTCAACAAATTTATGAGACTTTACCACAAATCTGCATTGTTTTTTCTCAGTGGTAGCTGTCTTGATCTAAAATCTTCATGGAATTTTGACCTTTAACATCAAAAGTATTCAGCTAGCTATTTAAACTATTGGATTTTGTAGCAATAATGCAAAAGTAGGCAAAATAAAGCTAACAAATTTTGTTCTTAGAGGCCTAATATTAGTCACTGACCAATTTTGAACAATTCAATAAGAATACAATTATTGAAAAGTGGTGTATTTTGTGAAGCACCATCTCCATGTTAACCTCAAGCTTGTTTCATTGAAAGTGGTTCAAAGTCTCCATTTCAGTCATTTCCAAAGGGAATACCTTCCCACGAAGCCTAATAGACCCAATATTTTAGAATCTGTTCACATAGTTACTAATTGTTGGATGTCTCTGGGATGTTTTTATCCATTTCCCAAATTCTTATGCTTTGCCATCTTCTTGGCAACTGTCTTTTGCTTCTGGTTGAATTAGGTCTCCTGGAAACTCAGTCTCAAAGATGGAGCAGATGCTAAATGACTGAGACATACTCATAGAGTTAGAACCTAAAGGCAGACACAGAAACATAAGGTGTGATTCATGTCCATCAAACCTATGAATTGTTTCTGAAATTAGATTTTCATTTCCACTGAATGGCTCTACAATTCTTTGACAGCTGTGATTCCATTGACTTCAGGGTAGTTTAGCAATGTGGATTGGCTATAGTCTCAAGTCACCATCTGTTCAATCCACATGTCCAGCTTTCTCCTGAGTGGCTTTACTTTCTGAAACCAATCAGCAGAATTGAAATATATGTTGACTTTTTACATCAAGTTTGGTGAATCCGTATCTCTGCTATAGCAGTCTAAAATTATAATTGAGGTTTTAAAGATGTGGGTTATTTAGTCATCTGATTTACCAAACTCCTTAATCTGAAAAAGCAGATCAAAGAACCTCTTTCAACATTTTTCCTGACTAAATCGTCCACCTATAAACAAAATTATATTTCAAGTTTTCTTAAGTAAATAGTACCAAGTATGCAGAAAATTTACAGCCTTTATCTCCTCCTCCATTAAAATGTGCAATAAACTAGTTTTTACAAAATTTGGAGTCCTACCTTTCTTAATGCTTGGGATAATTGAAACCAAGTTCACCAAAGTACTCTTGTGACTCTCATTCATTACTTAACTCTTCTTTTTTCTTTCACCATAGGTCTTCCTATAATAATTGAATTCTGGTTGTAGTGCAGACCAAAATGCTTTAATTTCTTATGGGAAAGTAGGCTCACTCATTCTATATCAGTAGGTAGTGTTTATGTTTTGTAGCATTCTCAATGTAAATTCATCTGGCCTCATGTTGATTGTCCCGCTGAGGTGATCAGACAAGTGAGTAGGGAAGAGCTGTTGTCATAGTTCATTTTGGGCTGCCATAACCGACTACCAGAGACTGTGTAACTTTATTTAAAAAAAGAGTTTTTTGTTTTTTTTTTTAATTGACTTCTTACCACAAGTACAATAAAACTAATTGTAGTTGCGGAGTCTAGAAAGTCCAGTATCTGTGGTGTCTGGTGTCTGGTGAGGACCTTCTTGCTGCATGCTCACATGACAAGTAAAAGGGCAGAGACTAACATATCCTTATATGGCAGAAGAGTAGAAGAGAGTGAACCCACTCCTATGAACACTTTCTACAATGGCAATATCCATTCATGAGGAAGGAGGCCTCATGACCTAAACATTTCCTGTTAGAACCCAGCTCCCAGTGCCATTGCATTGGGGATAAGTTTCCAACACATACATTTTGGGGAAAATTTAGACCATAGCAGGTGGCTATTGGAACTGGCATTCCTGGGAATGCCCTTGACCCATTGGTATCTGATTTTAAACTCTGAAGTCTGCTACTTTATGAGCTGCAGAGGGACCTCAGGGGAGCTAAATCAAAGCCATTCACAAATGGTTTCTTCCAGGGATCCCTCCTTGTTTCTGCAGCTCTTCCTCTTTATCAACACCTGCTAGCCTGGCTTGTCAACCTCCTGGATTTAGATAACTGTTCCTATGTATCCCCTGTGTTATATTTGGTAACTCACTCACCAGTGATTCTTCACCCTACTTTTCCCACTAGTTTTGGTCACTTTATGTATATTGTGCTTTGGTGAAATGCTTAAAATCTCCTTGTAACTGAAATTAGTCAGTACCCCATTTGAAACCTTGCTGTTCTTGCAGGCTGGTGGTTACCCAAAGGGCCACTGTTTTACCCACGAGGGGCCATGAGAGTCCTGACAGTGTCATGGGGCAGGGATTGAGCTGGGGTGGGAGAAAGATACAGATGGTTCCTAGCCATGTTCACTTCCCACTAAGAAAAAGCAGGTTTGTTTGTTTGTTTGCTTGCCTATTTATTAGTTTTTATTGTACTTGTGGTAAGAAGTCAATATCTAAACAAACACTGTGAAGTTAAATTCAGACTGCTTTCTGTCTGCTGTTAAACCAAAGCACATTTCTTTGTGCTCCCTAAAATAATGCAATAGATCAGGGCAAGGAGGTTGAAAAACAAGCCTTTAGAGTCAGACAGGCCTAAGCCCAACCTGTCCCACCCCTTTCACTACCCCGCTGAAGCCATGAATGCTTAACCTAGGTCCTCAGTCACTCTGTGTCAGTTCCTGTCTGCAAAATGGGGAAAAATGTGGCACTTACCTCAAGAAGTGTTATGAATGTTATATGTAAAATCACATACAATGTGTCAAACCTAGTACATGGAATACTTACGGTGATAACATACCACATTCTGTTTACCGGGTTTTATTCTATAACGTTTTACATAGATTTGTTTATTTAATCCTCACAGTGGCTATCTTTTTCTTTACTTTATAGATGAAGATGAGGTTAAGCAAGATTAATATAAGTTACCCAAGATTACAAAGCCAGCAAGGAAAGGGGCTGGAGTTTGACACCAGATCGCTTTTGTGCTGTAGCCTCTGTTCTAAAGATAGTGCTTTAGAAGAGAAAGTAAGGCATCCTGTAGAGCTTTCTATTAAGTGGTGAAGTGAAGGCAGACCTCTAGTGAGAAACTGAATCTGGAAGGCAATTTTCAGATAAGTGTGCTATATGGTGTACCATGAGGAGAGTGTGAAAATTATTGGTGAGATATTTGAATTCTCAAAAGCAGTCCTTCATTGCTATCAGTGTCCTTGATGCTTTGTGAAATTTTCTGCATTGATGTAACAGTTATTGGGCATCTACTCAGTACTAGGTGGTATAAAGTTCCATTGATACAAATAGAAATGATTGTTACCCCAACCCTCACCTTCCTTAGCCCCATTCACTAAACCACATCTTTTATTATGGCCTTTTAGGGGACCCCATGAGCATTAGTTAAAAAGAAATTTTCCAGAATGGTAGAATAAGAAAATTTCATTAGGACTTGGGCCTGGGATTAAATCATGCCAGTAAAACCTGATAGCTGAATATCCTAATACTTGGTTTTCTCAGATGTAAAATGTGAAAATCTAGCATGTAGTGAAACATCAGATCTCACTCCACTGTCAGAAGTCAAATCATGTCTGCCCAAAAAACGTATGTTAAAATCCTAAAGCCCCAGTACCTGTACAGGTGACCTGCTTTGGACATAGAGTTTTTGCAGATTTAATCAAATTAATATGAGGTCATTGAATAGTGCCTTAATTTAATATGACCAGTGTCCTTCTAAGAAGAGAAAAATTTGGACACAGACACAGAAACACAGGAATACTACCATGTGGATATATATAAAGACATACAGACACAATGAGGGAAGGCCATGTGAAGATAGACTCAGAGACTGGAGTGATACATCTACAAGCGAAGGAATACCAAAGGTCATCTACAGCCACTGGAGACTAGGAGAGAGGCCTGGAACAGATTCTCCTTCTGAGTCTCCGGAAGAAGTCAGCCCTGCCAACACCTTGATCTTGGACTTCTGGTCTCCAGAACTGAGAAACAATAAATTTATGCTGTTTTAAGTCACCAACTTTGTGGTACAGGAGCAATAGGAAACTAATACACCTGCCAAGTAATGAAGTCAGAAAATAATTTCTTAGGAAGTTTAAAATGATAGATGCAGGAGCAGAGAACCTGCCCTTAGTTGGCTTGCTGTGTCGAATAATGGAAGGCAAGTCGTAATGAGTTGAAATCCAGGTTCTATTGGGGATTAAAAGATTACATATTAACACCTTTCTCCCTTAGTCCAATTCCTCCTAGATGAATGTAACCCTCACACCCACTAACCCACTGTTTTCAGCTTCTTCAATATGTACAGTTGTCTTCACCCTCCTGCCTTTTTCTTTTATCTGTTAATCTTCCTACACTACTTTTTTAGTCCACCTGTACCTCAAGTCAAACGTCATCTACCTTCTACTATCCCTTGTCACTTTAATTTAACTTGAGCACAGATATGCTGCTTCCTTACCCAATAATTGATTTTGTTCTATTTGTCTTTAAACCTGGCCATGTTTAGGGTCCCATCAACTCTCACATTTAACTCACTCCTTCTTGAAAAGCCTGTTTGAACACTTTTGTAGATACAAGGAAGCTAGTAGCTTAGCTTTTTATCTACTGTGTTTTAAATAGTCTCTAGATGTTTCATTCTTTGTTGAAGAAAGAAGCTAAAGGAAGGCGGGACAAAGGTGTCTTTTCCAAATTAGGTGATAGTTGAATCTCAACAGGCCCAAGATTCCTTAATGAGAATACTAACAGTCAGATTCAGACAAGCTGGCTTTGAATTCTCAGGTCTCTGGTCTGGCACTGACTAGCTCAGGACCATTGCAGAAATTCCATAATTTCCATATGCAAAAATCGTCAGGCTATAAAATGAGATAACAGTGCTGCCTATCTTAAAGAATTGTTGGGCCGGGCAAGGTGGTTCACGCCTATCATTCCAGCACTTTGGGAAACTGAGGCGGGTAGATCACTGAGATCAGGAGTTCAAGATCAGCCGGTCCAACATGGTAAAACCTAGTCTCTACTAAAAATATAAAAATTAGCTGGGCCTGGGGGCAGGCGCCTGTAATCCCAGCTACTCAGGAAACTGAGTCAGGAGAATTGCTTGAACTCCGGAGGCGGAGGTTGCAGTGAGCTGAGATTGTGCCATTGCACTCCATCCTGGGCGACAAGAGCAAAACTCTGTCTCAAAAAAAAAAAAAGTTGGGTAGGTAAGTGGATTAATAATGCATGTGTACTTTATGCCTGGTCCTTAGTAAGGTCTCAGTAAACATTAGCTCTTCCTATTTGTCTCATAGGTTTTTGGCAACTATTTCATTTTTACAGTAATGCTTTCACACAGTTGCATTCACTATTTGTTTAACTAAGATCTTTGCATATTTATTCTCATGCAGTCTCTTAATAAGAAATTAAAGCATAAAATTGAAATATAAATCTAATAAAAAATGGAATAAATTTTTAAAAAATCAATGCTAATAAATTTTGATGGAGATTTTTTTTTTAAAAAAACTGCTTCCTGCAGTTGATTTTACACCAGCATTTTATGAAGCATATTTTATTTTTTCTAAGTATTAAACTACATCAAATAGGTATACTAGTACAGGCTGATAGCTATAACTGGAAATAACAGTAAATTTTAAAAAGCTTTTTAAGAAAAGCCTTTCAAAATTACTGTCAAAGCTTTTCCTGTTTGTCTGAGATTGTGCACTTCAGGAACGAAAAAAAAAAAGAAATATACTGGAAGGAAGTTATACTCATTGGCATGAAAGATAGGAGAAAAGCATGCAAGGAAAGCAGTCCAATATGCCAAGGCAATTCTAGCTCTGGTCGTCATACAAACTTAACATTGCATCTTGGATATAAATGTCTTGAGTGAGTAGTTGACTGCCACTGGGATGGAGAAAATGTAAATGGAGCTGATAAGCTTTCAAATAGACAATCTTCAGTCTCAATTTGAATGAACTTGGCCCAGAGGGCTTTTATTTGTTTCCTTTGATGAGGTTTTTTTCTTTTCTTCTTTTATTTATCTTCTTTTGGAGGCAGCTACTACATTGTATATTGTGTGATTTAGTAACTAAATTATTTAAGCTAATTAATGATTGAATGGAAAGATGAGTGGGTCAATATATTTATAAAAGTCTGGTTTCTGCAAGCATTCTAAAAGACGGATAACAGATGTCTAGCATGTAATAGGCACTTGATAAAATATTTTGACCGACTAATTCAATTGTATAGATCCTTTATTCTCCCAGATACCTGATAAATTCTGCATCAAGTAGGCATCAAAATAGGCTGCTTGTGTACTGTCATTTAGCATGTATATGTCTTATGCAAAGACAAAGTTACATAAGCCAGTGCCAGTGTGGACAGATTCTGATCATCAAGATCTATTCCCAAGAAAAGGTGAGGATACAGGAGGTGGAAGTATCAAAGGAAAGAGGAGAATCCCCTCTTTCCACCACTGACTTTAATGGAGTAAGTCAAGCAGAAGACTTTAAAATTAGGAGGCGTGAATTTAGTGTCCATGCCTGTCACTTACTTGCCGTAAGATATTGGGCAATTTTCTTAGCTACTCTGAGTCTCATTTTTCTCACTTGTAAAATGGGAAGTACGCTTTCTCAGTGTTTTCCCAGTGGTGAGGATTCAATCAAAGATTTCCCATGAACGTGTGCATTAAACTTTAATGTGCTTCGCAGATATGAGACAACAACCACATCATCCACATTGGATGCAATAGAGAAGGCCAACTCTTGTAAAAGCATAAAGGGTGAGAGACCTTCCACAGAAAACTAAGATTTGGAGATTTGTGGACTTCAGGATCATATGACTCTGTTAAATGAATCTTTTAATCCTTAGTTTTTAAGCAGTTTATATAACATGAAATTAAATAGCAAAGCTTGACAGCAAAAGGAACAACAAAGATATATTTCAACATACCCAACCTTTTCCAAAATCATTCTTATAACTCCCGATCGTAGTTTTGCTAAGTAATAAAGAAGGTGCTGTCTTCCTAGCAAAACCCAAACAGCCACTATCTGGACTGTGCCTGGAATCTCAGATGCTGCGTAACACAGAAATGCATTCTAAAACATGAGCTTGCCTCCCCTCAGTGCAGCTTTATTGCATATTTATGTCTGTAGTTCCTGGGCACTTCTGAGGCAGGAGATACGCTTGTTTAACATTTGGACTGACTCTATTGCCACTCACCTATGCAGAATTTAATCTGGCAACCTCCTTCTGAGCCCCTTAAACTTTTTTTTTTTTTTTTTTTTTTTTTTGCCAGAAGGAGCCTGGGGAGTGTGCATAAATCTGAAGACTCCACATCAGGCACTGGCAGGAAGAAAGCTATGAGGCCTTTCCAGATCTTGTAGGATCAAAAACACAAGGGTGATATGGCAGGTGCACAGCGTCACAAAAGACAGGCACCAAATCACACATGCTAATCAGAATGCCTGAAGGGTGGCAGAATTCAGGCAGCAATTTCTCTTCCACCGATCTTCACTTGACTTTTCTTGGGAACCAACAGGGAGATGTTGGATTTGACTATTAATGAGTCAGTACACACTTTATTGGTTCTAAAGGACATTTGTCATGGCAATTTACATGAGTTAGCACCATGTTTCTAAAGCTTGCTACAGAATCTAGCAAGCATTTGTTTTAATGAGCTAACACACCCAGAATGACTTATACTTTTTATGGTATTTATTACATATTGTCATAAACACTATTAAGTTAAATTATGGAACCATTCGCACACTGAAAGAAAAAACAAAGTGTTCATCATTAGAGCAAGAAAGAATCTTTAGAGACACCCACTTCACCACTTTGTGTTCTGTTGCATAGAGAAGAAAATCTGGTGGCATTCTTTGTCTCATTTTGGCTAAAAGGAAATCTGGAGACCTGCAACTTGGCTGGGGTCCCTGAAGTCTGGGATGGAGAGGGTAGGCCCATGGACTACAGTGGGTTAAACACGGGGAGCATCCAGTGGTAGAACCCATTAGAAACACTGAAGCCAACTTTAGATAAACTGGTAGCCAAGTTATCAATCCTTAATGACTAGGAAGAATAATCCATGTCATGGGAAAATTTAAGGTTAAATATACAGATTAACAGAGTCTGGAGAGCCTCCTGGAGTAGGCGAAACACAGCACCAGGCACAATTCATGTTAGACTGTGCTTTTGGCTGTTGTGGCAAGAAGCTGTCAACTTGGACTTAAGTTTTTCATAGTAATTACTGATATCCTGGCTCTTGATGCACATGTCCACTTGAAATGGGCATATCCAGGTTGTAAAGGCCATACTTTGATGTGATGTGTCTCTCTAGCATTTTCTGGAATGCTAATATTCATTGTCTCCCACATTTCATTAATCTCTCATACTCAAAGGTATTTCCTGGTGATGCAAAGACCTTTGAGTGAGACAGATTAATGAAATGTGGGACAGTTAATGTGAAATGGTGATTTAAGAGTGTGGACTGTGGTTCACCAACAAGCTATTTGTCCTTGGGACAATTATTTAACCTCTGTGTTGTAGGCAAACAGCTCAGCCTCTGTGCTATGTAAATGGGCACAATAGTAATCTCTTTAGGATTAGTGTGAGGATTGAGTTAAAATATGCCAGGTCCTTAAAACAGTGTCTGGTATTAATGAATGCTATTTAGGGGTTTCTAATATTTATTAATTTTAATTATGTATTATCCCTTCCTTATCATCTAAGGCTAGCAATGTGAGGGAAAGCAAGCATGTAACAGTTTGGATTTAAAAAAATTAACAGCATTTGATTTTCAGCTTAATGAGTTTTCTAAAAACTGCTTTTCACTTTGAAATAAGAGAATGAGACACATTGGTGTAAAGAAGTAAAATCCCTTTGAATGGAAACTAATGCAATATGTTAAATTAGTGACTCAAATTACATAATATTATTATTACTTTTTTCCAAATTTTATTAAAACTGTAAACCTTTGTACTGAAAAAGTTCAATGAACCCCAAATGGAATAAACATAAAATTCAAAAATCATATAAAACCAATCACTATATTATTTAGCAATATATATATATATGTATATTTTTATATCTATGTATATTTATATATATATGTTTTGCTCATATATATATAAGCAAAAGCAATAAATAGGAAAGGCAAGATTAACAAAAATTCGGAATTGCAGTTACCTCTGGGGAGAAGAATGGGGGACTCAAAGGCTTTCTGTGTATTGATAAAGTCTTTTCCTCAAGTGACCTAAGGGGTAAATAAGTAGTAGTATTATTCTTTAAATTGAATATGCACAAAATAGTTTTTGCAAGTATGTTAGAATCACAATAAATAGAAAATGAATTCATAAAGTCCATCCATTCTTTTTATCTATTACTTACAACAACACAAGCCAGAAAGCTGGGAGTCATTCTTGACCACTCCCTCACTAAGCAATTCTAATTAATTATAACTTTCTACTTCTCTCTACCTCTACTATCACATCCTCCCCCAAGCCATCTTGACTCTCACCAAAAACACAGAAGTGCTTTTCTCTCTGGAAAACCCCTGCTCTAATCCAATCTCCAGATAGCAGCTTTAAACCTTACCTCTCTTTGACTTGTCTATCCCCTTTGCTATCAGAAGCAATAGAGTGACAAGTAAATTGCCCACAGCTGCACAGCCAGGAAACAGCAGAGGCAGGACTTTGGGTGATATTGGGAAAGGCTTAGCCACTGCCGCATACAGGGTGATCTCTGGATAAAGCACAGATTTATTTTTCCTTAAAACACTATCTCACCTACTTTGTCTGCTTAGTTTTCCTTAACTCTGACCTGAAACCACAATTTTCAAGAAATGCCTTCCTAAGCCTGTGGCCCATTGGAGCAAGTCTCCACTGTCTGTCCTCCCAGCACTTTGTTCATTTCTAGTAACATCCCTCCTCCACTCAATTGCAACCTCCACAAGGGTGTACATCGTAGTGTACACCCTTGCTCTCTGGTATTCTCCATGTCTGTCTCTCAGTGAAAATGACAGATCACCAACCAGATCTCTCATCTTACATTCCAACAATAAGCAATCTGGTCTGGTGACCTTACCCACAGGGCTGTGTGTAAGGCAGGTGGACTGGGGTACAGAGATCAGCCCTGGCCCGTGAAATCCAAGATAGCCTGCTCCATGGAAAGGACCTGGTGCCCAGGTGGAAATGCAAGTCACTTTGGATACCCAAGACCTCAATCCCTGGAGCCAGTGAACAGGTCACAAAGTAACGCCTTCTGCCCCTGTTCTATCATATCCACTCCTGTCACTTGGAGACTGGGTGGAGGGCATCTGGATGTTCACCTCAAGTATGCTGGGGCCACTAGTGACACAGACCAAGGTGGCCAAGTAAGATAAGTTCAGGATAGGGGTGGGAAAGCAGGGGCAGGCACAGTCAAGGCTGTGGGGCTTCTCTGAAGCCCAAATAAGCTTGATCCTGCTGAAGTCTGGCTCTTTTCCTTGGCAGCACTGAACATATTCAAAATTATTGTCCATGATCTTTCCACTACACAATAGAGGCAGGGTACCTTCATGCTCCTGTGAATCTTTAGTGTACAGCATAGAGCATGACCAAGGGCTTATGTCCAAGAAATGGGTGGTGTGATAGCCCCCATGAGTCCTTCAGGTCTGACTCAGGTGAGAAGTCTTTATTCTTTGACACATTTTTAGTCGTTTGGTGCTCTTCACCATAGCCTTGGTGCTCTTTGTATTGTGGGCTCAAAAGACATTTGCTGAATGAATGAACGGACACCTACAGACTCACTCTCTCCTGGATAGTTGCCAGGTCCAATACCCTCTGCCTGGAATTCTCTTTTCTCTTCATTTATCTGCTCAGTTTATTTCAACATTTGAGAGATTACTAGATGCTACACTCTTTTACTGGGCTCAAGGGTCACTTCCTCCAGGCCTTTCTGGTTGTTTCTTTCAGGGGTTCCCCTTCTCCATGGCCACTGCACCTAGGTGGACCTCTCTGCCCTCAGATCAAAATGGTAACTTGAGAACAGAAAGCAGATCTGATTCATATCTCTGTAGCCATCACATGGCCATGATTGCCACCAGGATGGATTCAGGAAACACCTACAGAAGGCATCATCTCTTAGGAGAGAGAACCTCTGAAGCAGACTGATCCTGATTGCATTCTAGCCCTGCACTTGATAGGATAGCCAAGTTCCTTTCTCTGTATTAACTTTCCAGGGTCAAACAGCCTGTTGAAGCTAGAAATGAGGTCTAAAGTATCTGGCAGTGTTACTGGGATAGTCATTATCCCTTCAACCTCAGGAGAGAGTAGGACAGGATAGACCCCTTAATATCTGGTAATTGGTAGTTCGGATAGCCGGGAAAGGTGGGAGGAGGAGAAGTTAGAGTGAAATTCAACCTTTTCTGCCCTAGTCTAAAGTTCTCTTTTCCCTCCACCCTCAAAGTCACCTAGAAAACAGAGCCCAAAAACTAAATACTGATGTTTTATTTGGGGAAGTAAAAACTCAAGGCATTAGGAGTGAGAAACAAGGGAGGAAATAATGGGAAGTAATACAAGATGATGTATTACCAGGCTGGGCACTGCTTCATGGCAAGCCTTGAGGAGGCACAGGAGTTGTGTCCACCTGCTACTTGGGAAGTCTCCCCATAGGCTGTGCTATTTTGGAGAAAGAGTGCTTTGCAGCAATTCATGGATGGGAGGGAAGAAGGGGGAATTTATCTGCTTGGCAGTTGGCTATCTCTCATTATTCCATTAGTCAAATTTTACCCCATCAGTATTAACTCACCCACACTTCTGGGTTTGCTGGTGGCAACTTGGGATGCCAGATCCCATGCCCTGTGGTAGGAATTTTATCCATGTCTTTGAAGTGGCAGGAAGAGACAGAGACTCCATGCATGTGGCCAGTGAGTTCCAGGGAGAATCTGATATAGTGTATATGTCCTGTCCAGTACACTCCAATATTGGTTTTTTTCATTTTCTGGAAGATAACACAAGGCATAGTAATCAAAGATCTTTCCCAAGGTCGCATGGTTATTAAGTGGTAAATTTAGGATTTGAGCACTGTCTGGCTCTGGAAACTGTGGAAGACCAAGATAAAGAATTTGGATTTTATGTAGCAAGCAAAGGAGTCACTAAAGGATTTTAAGCTTGAGAGGGATGTAAGATAAATAGCTATTTAATGAAGCTCCCAGTCTCCACTGTGCCCTACCTTCCCGCCTGACTAAACTCCAGTGGAAGCAGGTGGCCTCAGAAGAGTTACAGCATCAAAGATAGGTCTTGAGAAGTCTCTGGGTCCAGAGCTTCATTTGGGCTTTAATATTGCTCCATAATCTTCCCGTGTTCATCTAAGCCTCCACCTATCAAAGAGACAAGCTGCTCAGAGACAGACAGGATCTGAGTAGAGAAGCCAAAATGAGAAGAAATTGACCTAAAGATGAGGAGGAGGACCATCCATCTCTTCATCATCAGCCTATGGGTCTGAAGATCTTGGCATCTGCTGATGATTCCTTTGCTGCTGCCTGAGGTGGTCAGATCTCATAAACTGTCAGCCACACTAATCACATCTATGCAATCTATCTCTGTTGTGTATCCACATATTTCATCTAAGCTCATCAGAAGGGAAGACAGACCACATACAGCCTTCCCTCCTGCATGCATAGAGCCTCTCACTTGGGCAGCCTGTTGTGCCACCTAACACTGGCTTAGTTCCTCAGCCTCATGATCCATTTCAGCCAGTTACTGGCTGTACATGGGGACTATGTGGGGTTCAGATCCACTTTAGACCAGACGGGAGACTGGTCACTGCAGCGTCATGGTGGGTGTCCAGAAACCACCATGTCCCATATTGCCATTAGGATCAACTACTCCTAGTAAAGCACTGAAAAACCAAAACAACATAAAATTGCTTATTGATTTGTACATTCATTGCATTTCTGGAAATCAAGCATATAATAAAAATAAGCAAAAAAAATACTTTGGCATTTTATAAAAACCAGACATATGTTCTAAGCATGCAATTATAATGAGGTTTTTTTTTTTTTTTTTTTTTTTGAGATGGAGTTTCGCTCTTGTTACCCAGTCTGGAGTGCAATGGTGCGATCTCGGCTCACCGCAACCTCCACCTCCTGGGTTCAGGCAATTCTCCTGCCTCTGCCTCCGGAGTAGCTGGGATTATAGGCACGCGCCACCATGCCCAGCTAATTTTTTGTATTTTTAGTAGAGACAAGGTTTCACCATGTTGACCAGGATGGTCTCGATCTCTTGACCTCGTGATCCACCTGCCTCGGCCTCCCAAAGTGCTGGGATTACAGGCTTGAGCCACCGCGCCCGGCCCTATAATGAGGTTTTTTACTTAGATGATTGTCAGGTTGGCCTGACAAAATCATGTGGAGCACAGAATAATTCTCCATTTTGTTGGAGGGACTATACAATGTATTATAGGATGTCTAGGCTACCTAAGCCCTGCCCTCTAAACACCAGTATGTCCCTTCTGTCATTCATCATCATAATCAAAAACCATCTCCCCAAATTTTCAAAATGCCTCATTGGGTGAATTAGTGCCCTAAAGAGTATCCAGGACTGGGAGGCAGTTTATTGGTGGAGTGAAAGCCACAGAGTGGGCAAGATTGCCCAGGAAGTTCAGAAAGAGTAATAAAAGACCAGGGACAAGGTAGGTCAAGTGAAATACAAACATTTAATAAATAGAAAATGGTAAGAAACAGCCTGAAAAGACTGGAACAGACAGAAGCAACAGACACAAAAAGACTGGAAATAGACAGACGGAGAACAAGTTTCAAGGCCAAAGAGGAAGAGGAATGGAAAAGGGGAAATAAAATTTTCTGTAGAAGAGACAAGTTGATAGTGTCAAATGAAGTAGGTAAATGAGGAACTGATGCCTGTCTACTGAATTTGACAATCAAGAATTCATTTCTGAATTGTCCCAAGGCTGGGACTGAGATGGTGTTGCAGCAAATTTGAAATTGGACATCAAAACTGGAGACACTACATCGTCAACTCTTTCTGAAAAAGGGAGGGAGATGGGAATTATGACTGACATGACTCATTGGTTCAAGGCAACTGAATTTTAATTCACATTCCATCGTATTTCCTTCAAGAAGTACCTTATCATTCCATGCTTGTAAAATGCACAGGCAATGCCTGGCTTCAATCAAACTCTAAAGAAGCATTTTCACTTGTTTTTATTTGCTTTTAAACCAAAAATCATTTCTGATTTAAACAAATGAGACTTTCTTGAATAAATTCTACAGTGGGGAAGTGAACATGCATAGATTTCTCTCTTCGTCTTCTTGAAGTCCCTGGACATATCTTTAAGTGTGTTCTGTGTACAGCTATAAACTATAGCTCATGTAAACAATAACGTGTTTCTTTCTCTTTCCCCAACATTTGTGACTCTGACATTTCTTCTGTTTCTTTCCAGGAGACAGAGGTCAATATTGCTGTGTCTGAAATCCCATTGCAGAGCTTCACTAGGGCTCTTCACAATAATTACACCTCTTTTCAGAAATGTCAACTATTCCTGGGCTGTAAAGAATCTCTTGGCAAAAATGTGTCTTAAGTCTTGAAGTTGAATTGGCAAAGAATAGCATCTTCAGCATTTTATGTTAAGGGTGGAAAACTTGAGCATGTTTATACGCCAAAGAGGGCAAGATAAAGAGTGGGAGGCTGATGGAACAAGTGTTAAAGTGATTTAATGATGAAATAAGAACATCAAGGCTGGAATAAATGGAACCAAAACTCTTAGATAGAAGGAGACCCTCTTTCAGTATATAGGAGGAAAAAGGAAAAGTATAATCACACCTCTAGGGAGTGGGGCTTGGAGGGTGAGATGATGCTTTTTAGAAGCTCATATAAAAGGACCGTATCACCTGGGATACATTAGACTGCAAATAATAGATGTCCTAACTAAACTTCGGTTCAACGATAAAGATACTTATTATCTCATTTAAGAAATATATATTAAATATATATTAAGAAATATATCCAGATTTGTTGAATAATTACGTGAAACAGTGAATGGAATTATCTGAAAATGACCATAAAAGCTCACTCTCAGTTGCCAGGAAAGCAGGCTGGCTGTTGTGAGGGAATGCAGAGTGGTAGCTACCTTCTCTAAGTGGGCGGAACAATGACCAACCTAAGCATTCTGTGGAGTGTGACCATTGGCTCCCTTCCTTACATCCTTTAGCATATCTCATCCCCAGACAATTTTTGTAAACTCTTGGTTTTCAATAGATGATCCATGGTCACTAAACCAGCAGCATCCTCATCACCTGGAAACATGTTAGACATGCAAATTCTCAGGGCCTACCTCAGACCACTGAATTAGAAGCCCTGGGGGTGGGGTTTGGTAATCTGTATTTTAACAAGCACTACAGGTTCATGCTAATGGCTAAAAATCTCTGCTGTCAACATCTGATACCCCAAATCCAGATGCAGGGACTAGATCATTGAGGGTTTCAAAAGCAATGAAAAGAATTTTATAGAGTCAAATAGGAGAACAGTCCTGTGTGATACCTATATCATGCTGCTAGTAGCCACCCTCCTGGAGCCATTTCAAATTAATTCTCAAATTCAATTAGGAAAACCAAAGGTTGCTGCTTTTTAGCAAACGTTGCACAAATTTGATCAATCACAAGGGTATTCACAAGAGTGTTGCAGAAACAATGCTCTAAAGGTCATGCTGATTCAGTTTTACCTGATCATTTCCTCAATAATATAAATCTGAGAAGTGTGGTAAGAAAACATGAAACAGACCTAGGCTGGCATCCCAGATCTACTTTTGACCATGTGTGTCTTAACTTCTCTGACATAACTTTACTCATAAAGTTCATACACACAGATCTCTTAAAGTTACTGTAAGAGAAAGAGGCTAATGTATACTATACATAGCATCTAGTTTGAGGTGTCAGAAAAGCTTAGTAAATGATTGGAAAAAAAGCTCAGTGCTGTGTGGTTTTTGCTGTGACTCCTGTAGTTATTGGTGCCTGGCTGTGCTATTGAAAATGTAAAGAGGAGGAATGATAATAGATGAAGCGAATGTCTTAGAGCATTCGTAGGAAGTGCAGACTGGGAAAGGAGGGAAACAGAAAAGGCTTCCAATGCTGGAGATGCTTAAAATAAACCTTGAAGAATGAGTAAGAGAGAGAGGACGCTTGAGGAAAGGTGATTCAAAGCTGAGGACATAACATAGATATTGGCATGAAGGCACAAACAACTCTTCCTTTTAGGGAGTATCTAGGGAGTGTTGTTTGGATAAGAGTAGGACTCATGAAAAAGAGAGGAATGAGATGAAGTTGCAGGCTCACCCAGGGTCCTGACATGAAGACCCTACTTGGTCTACCTAAGGAATTGGATACATAATTGAAGAAAATATGAGGATTGTTGGGTTTACAGCAGGAAAATGAAATCTGCTTTTAAGACCCAATGGAAGCTTAAGAGAGGAGAAAAATGTATACAAATAAAGGAGAACTTGGAGTCAGAGGACTTGTTTGGAGCTTGTTATCATGAATCAGGAGAGCAAGATGAGGGCCTGGGAAAAACCATGAGGGGAGAGTGAGTGATTACTCTAATGATTTTAATGGAAAAATAATGTTTTCTGATAGATAATAGTATCCTCATTATCAAGCCTTCCCACATTAAGGAAAAAAAGGATAAATGAAATGGACTCTGAACATGTCTTATGTGACTATCAATGTGCCAGGAACAGTGAGGCTTGGTTCTTGGGTTTAAGACATTACAGCATCACAGGGAGAATAAGCCACATGTGCCATGCATGGTTAGGGAATGTCAAATGCAGTGTGTGCCAAATGCTAGAAGGTGTGGTTGAGACACAACTAAAGCAAGGTCTTGAAAAAGCTATTCTGGTCCCAAACCCAGAGTCCCAGGATATAGTTTCAACTTTGTTATTGCCTTGGAGAGCGGTGGCCATGGGAAAGTCACTGTCCCCTTTTGGTCTTATTTTTCTCCTTTATACAAATGATGAGATTGCTTTAAATTGAAAATATAAGAAAATGACCCAGGCAATGCTTCTTCAACCAGAGCTTATGCCTGCAACCTGGCATACTAAAAGTTATAGAATAGACAATATACATCATCTCTGGATAATAAATAATTCAGATATTATCCTTCTGTTAAAATAAGTGTAGACATAGTAATTTGGCATACAACGTAAACATTCACACATTTTAAAGATAAAACACAAAGCTTCAAAGACATATCTGGCTGCAAGGCATAACAGACAGACTTCTAAGATGGCTCTGAATGATCTACACCTCCTGGTATTTACATCCTTAAGAATATCTCATCCCTTGAGTGTATGCTAACCCTAGTCACAGAAAAATAATTAACAGAGTCAACAGACAACCTGTAGAATGAGAGAAAATATTTGCAATCTATACATACAACAATCATCTTCATATGATTTACACCTGTGTCTCTGCCCAAATTTTATGTCACAATGTAATCCCCAATTTGGTCATGGGGATGATTTCTCATGAATAGTTTAATACCATTCCCTTCGTACTGTCCTCACCATTGTGAATGAGTTATCACGAGATCTGGTCATCTTAGTGTGTAACACCTACCCCTAACCCTTCCTCTTGATTCATCTATGTGAAGTGACCCTCCCATTTCACCTTCTACCATGATTGGGAGTTTCCTCAGGCCTCCCCAGAAGCCAAGAAGATGCCAGCATCTTGCTTCCTTTACAGCCTGCCGAACTGTGAGCCAATTAAACCTCTTTTCTTTATAAGTTACCCAGTCTTAGATATTTCCTTATGGCAATGTAGGAATGGATTAATATAGGTCTAATATGCAGATTTTAAGAAACTCAAACAACCCAACAACAAGAACAAAAATAAAACCCAAGTAATCTCATTAAAAAGCTGGCTAAAGATGTGAATAGACACTTTTCAAAAGAATACAAATGGCCAAGAAGCATACAAAAAGATGTTCAACATCACTAATTATCAAAGAAATGCAAATTAAAATCACAATGAGATACCATCTTACACCAATCAAAATGGCTATTATTAAAAAGCCAAAAAATAACAGATTTGGTGAAAATTTGGAGAAAAGGGAGCTCTTATATACAGTTGGTGGGAATGTAAATTAGTACAACATCTATGGAAAACAGCATGACAATCTCTGAAACAACTAAAAATAGAACTACCATACAATCTAGCAATTCTACTGCTAAGTATCCACCCAAAGGGAAAAAACGTCATATCAAAAAGATACCTGCACTGGTATATTTACCAGAGCACAATTCACAATAACAAAGATATAGAATCAACCTAAGTATTCATCAATGGAAGATTAGATAAAATGAGTTGTATATACACAGTGAAGTATTATTCATTCATAAAAAAAGAAAGAATATCTTTTGCAGCAACATGGGTGGAACTGAAGGCCAAACTCTTAAGTAAAACAACTCTGCCAGAGATGAAAAATTACCAAATATTCTCACTTGTAAGTGGGAGCTAAAGAATGTGTAAACATGGAAACAAAGTGTAGAATGATGGACAATAAAAACTCAGAGGCGTACTGAGGTGAGAGGGGGGTCATGTTGGGAGGTCACTTGGTGAGTTCAATGTGCTTTGCTCCACTGCAAGCCTTGACTTCACCACAACAAAATATATCAATGTGTCAAATTGCACTTGTACCCCATGAATCTATACAAAAAAAGAGAGAATAAAATCGAATACAGCAAAAGTAATAGAAATAAATTTGCAAGTTTGGGTTAGAAAAACTAGAAACTCTCACTCTCTCTTTCCTCTCATTTAATCCCACTGATGAAGCCATTTTTCATGTTGTCAGCTGCCCTACTGAGATGACTACCTGATCAGAAACAGCCAGCAAAGAGCTAAAGCCCTCAGTTAGACTACCCACAGGGACTGAACCCTGCAAATGACTAGCTGCATGAACTCGGAAGCGTATTCTTTTGTATTTAAGTCTTGAGATGATTGCAACCCCGGCTGATCCTTTGATTGTAAGAGACCCAGTGACCCCAGATAGGGTGTACCTGGATTTTAGCCCCATGGAAATAATAAAATTATACAGATTTGTTATTGTGGTAATCCATTATACAATGCAGCATACACAAAGGATTACTTTGGGCTATGGCCAGAAACACTCACTGAAATAATCTCTTTTGTCTCTGCCTTTAACAGTTGGTAGAAATGTCTATAAAACATGCTTTTTGTTTGTTTGTTTGTTTTTGAGACAAAGTCTCACTCTTGTTGCCCAGGCTGGAGTACAGTAGCATGATCTCAACTCACTGCAACCTCTGCCTTCCAGGTTCAAGCAATTCTTCTGCCTCAGCCTCCTGAGTAGCTGGGACTACAGGTGTGTGCCACCACGCTGGGCTACTTTCTTGTATTTTTAGTAGAGATGGGTTTTCACAGGACGGTGTCAGTCTCCTGGCCTCCTGATCTGCTTGCCTCGACCTCCAAAAGTGGTGGGATTATAGGCATGACCCACCATGCCCTGCCTATGAGACATCTTTAAGGAGTGCAACCTTTATTGAGGTGTGGGTGAGTGAAGGGGAGTTCCATTGAAAGGGTGACTCCTCAGATTCCAGGTCTCTGGAAGAAAACTTCTGTGGGTGAGAAGGAATTTATTTCTGCTTCTCTTGAGAACGTTTTTGAAATAAATGAGAGTAAGGATGATTTTTAAAGACTGTCCTTAGAGATGATAAGTGAAATTATTATTGGCATCCATAACTCAAAGACGATGAGGATGAAGACATGCAATGTGAATGCAAACTGTGCAGTTTTTATATATGTTTTATTTCACTTTTACATGGAGGTGTGGGTTGGCAGACAGGTGTATGTGGGTGGAAGATATTTCTTACCATTAGCAGAAATTGTTTACTAGTTTGTGCTTATCATAGGAAAAATGGAGATTGTAAAGCAGGACAGCCTGAGTTAAAATTGCAGCTCATCTTCTCACTAGTAGGGCAAGTAAATTGCCTCTGTTTCTTCCTCTGTAGAATGGGTAAAATAATAATAGTAGTAGTAATACCTCTTTAACTGGTTTGTTGTAAGTAAGGATTAAATGAGTTAACTTTTGACATGTTGTGTAAATTATCTATTACTACATCTATGTAATGAACAACCCTAAAACTTGCAGCTTAAAACAACAATGTCTTATTGCTTATGAGTCTATGGGTCACCTGGATGGCTCTGCTGATCAGAACTATTCTAGGTAGATCTCAGCGAGATTGGTTCATGAGTCCAAGGTCAGCCAGTGGATTGGCTGGGGGGTGGTTTCCCTAGGGTGGTCCCATTCACATTGTCTGGCAGTTGGATAACTATTGGCTGGGGTGATGGAGATTGAATGGGCCAAATGTCTCAGATCTTTCAGTAGCCCACCTTGAACTTGTCCATGAGGTAAAAGCAGTGTTCCAAAAGAACAAGAGGAAGCATGCAACACTCTTGAGACACAGGCTTGTAACTGGTACAGCACCACTTCTGCCTTATTTTATTGGTCATAGAAAATCACAAAGCCAGCCTAGATTCTACCACTTAATAGAACTACAAGCTCATATGACAAAGAGAAGGGAATAATTGTCCCTATTTTTGCCAACAATCCACCATAGCTGTTGGAACTGAAATATTAGCTATTGTTATTATGATTAGATGAGGTTGTGGCATCATACTAAATAAAATCCCAGAATATGTGTTATAAGAGCCCTCAGAGAACAATTCATTTACATATGTAATGCTTTTATTGTGTAAATAGGCAATGCAAAGAAAGCCAAGTCATTCGTCTTAGGTTTTCTGGTTAATGATGAGCTTGGACTAAAAGCCAGATCTTCTGACACCTGGGCAATGTTCTTCTCAAAAACTTTGAGTCCTAATATATATGACTAGCTATGAACGTACACGACTACACTGTTATTATATATTATATATTATATATACATGTGATTACAGTCATATTTTTACTTAGTCTACAAAATGTTTTCTAGATATTTGCTTCTTTACTTGTTAGTTTAAGGCATCTGAATGCAAATATTTTGTTTTGCTTTCTTTGTGTGTGTGCTGATTGTATTCAGTGACTCCTAAAGGATGCTGTCAAGAATCTTTGGACAAGGATCACAGAATGTTGAATTGAAAACATTTCCCAAAGCCCCAAGACATATTTCAACACTCACCTCCAGATGCCATTGTTGCATGGCTGCCCAAGATAAGACTGGCCCTATTTTATAATTCAGCTTTACTTCAGGGCAGAGGTAGTGAGACAGAGCATCATAAACCCAGCCAATGGAATGTGTTATAAAAGCCCTTGTTCTTTCACCCTAAGGACAAGCTGTGGAAAAACGATATGGTAAATGTGGATGGAGAGTCCCTGTTTCTAGAGAGCAGTGAATTCTTAGAAAAACCAGTGCAACCCTCCCAGTGACTATAATTGCCATGCAACACAGAGGGCTACTCAAAGAGACACTGTTGTGTTTGCTGCTGCTGTTTTTACTGTTGTGTTGCCAGCTTTAGTTGTTGTTCTAATGGTCCACAACACGTGGCATGGTCTCATTCATCCATTTGGGAAATATCTCAATAATGGGGAACCAAGTGTTTTTTTTCCTTGTATGTTCCTTTTGTCAGGATGATCTAGATTATGCTGCAGTAACAATCAATTCCCAAAGCCCAATATGTTAAAACAAGAAAGGTGTGTTTCTTACTGTCATGAAGTACTCTTTATGGATCAGCTGGAAATTTTACTGGGTTGGTCTCTCTTCAGTTCCCAGGCTGGCAGAATAGCCCCCTCTAAATCACTGCCGATTGTTGTGGCAGAGGAGAAGACAACATAGCTATCGAGAACTGGTTCTAAGGTGTTTTCCTGGAAGAGACAGCCTGGCATTTAACTGGGCAAAGCAACTCCTACAGCCATGCCTAACTGCAAAGGAAGAGAGAAGTACAATTTTACAATATGCTTAGAAGAAAATCCAGAAACTATAATACTTTGAGGAGTTTGAATGTCTACTAGGCACATACCCTCAAGTTAAGGTTATATTAGAGGCTAAACAGCGGCAGGTATATGAATATGTGCATCAACATTAAACCTTCAGAGTCTATGACAAAGCTTACAGTGTCCCATTCTCTTTAGGTAAATGAGACTCTCCCTCGTTTCATTCCTACTCAGTAGAAAGAATATAGGCAAAGCAGTAAGACTTCTGTTCCTGGGTTATCTTGTCTTTATTCCCGTTCCATGGTAACCACCTCATCTGCTATTGTTATGGGATTTTGTTTCATGAAATTCCCTCTCTCTTCTGTATCTCTAGACGCATCCTGTATTTGATGTCCTCACTCGCAGTGATCACCTTTCTCTTCTCAACTTTTCACAATCAAAAATCGTAAGCATACTCAGTGTCAACTCTGTTCACTCTCTAATCTCACATTCATCACATTTTCAGGTTCTACTCATACTACTCTAAGGGGAGGAAATAAGGCTGAGAGTCATTGAGGTCATCTTAGAATTCTGCCTGCCACAGCAAAAGGCCGAAGAACAAGAAATGCCAAGTATGGGTAGGAGCACTATTTCACTTGCTTAAAATCTCTAACCCAATAGGATAACACCTGTTGAATGAATGAGTGCATAACTGAGGCCTCTGAATCACCCTCTGTAAGGCTACCTTTATCCCTAACAGGTAGTTACCTGTAGTGCTACCTGTTAGTAGTACCCTGGAGGGGTATACTACCTGTTAGGGGTAGACTACCCGGACATCAAGGATATATTAATTGTCTGAGAATCCTGACACCTCAACAGAAATGCTTCTCACTATCTTATCCTCAGTGTAGCATAATGCCCAGGCACAAAATCTCTGCCACTGGATGGTCAAGGTTCACATTCCACCTATCCTTTTCCTATTTTGTCGTGCTATCCAAAGTCACTGAACTTCATGTAGACTCAACTGTTTTTTGTTTGTTTGTTTGTTTGTTTTTTGTAAATGTAACAATAGTGTTTTACAAGGATTAATTAAAATGTTGTAAGCACACATCTAGGTACATACTGAGTGCTCAACAAATGTTAGTATTGTTAGTATTGTTACTGTCACTTTCACTTATCCCTTTCCAGCATCAGCATCTTGTCTCTCACCTCTTTTCTCTTTATTCTCCCTTTGGTCTTTCCTTTCACAGAAGCAATCAGAAGCCTATTACATTTGCCAAAGTGCTGATACCAACGAAACAAAATCACCCTTAGCCAGTTCACTCTCCTAAGAAGTGATAGGATTAATTTGCGATCCCTCTCCACGACCCACTTTCTGGAGCTAGACCACAAGGCAGAAAGTAGAATCAGGGGGCTGAGAAGGCCCTTTTTTTTCCTTTGTTTGACTACAGTGACATGGACAGAAAGGGCCTAAAGAGAGGCTACAGGTCTCAAAAAGAAAATCACAGATGGTTTATTAGAAGTGGCTTTTCCATTAACCATCTGTGTGACCTTGGGCATGTTGTACTTTACTACTGCAATCCTGTGTCCCCTCCTCTGCAAAAAAGGAGCTTGCCCTGTGAGATCTGGCATCTCACACTGACATTCTGACATCCGTAATACAAGGGTAACACTACAAACAGCCCAGAGCCTCATGTGCAGGAATGGAGCACACTTTGTACTGATGGCCGAAGAACGCTTGGCTCATTGATTTGACCAGTCTTGTATTGCCAGCAAAGAAAATGGTACCTCCCTCCCTGAGATAAGGCTGGAAGTCATGGAGCAGAAAGGCAGCAGAAATGGGAACTAATTGATACAGATACTCTCCAGGTCTATAATATTACACTGGATTCTACAGAACACTTTCATGTATATTACCAGTCTGGATTTCACAAACAATGCCATGGGGTAGGTAGAGTGATTATTAGTATCTACATTTGTGAGAGACCTAAGTTTAGGCCTCTGCCCAAGAAGAGAACTAGGGTTAAGACCCAGATGTAGCACGGCAAACAAGTTAAAGAGATTTTAGGCCTATAGCCTTAGAATTGTCTATTGTCTCTCTGCTAATTGACCTTGGAACATGACCTTTTACAAATTCTCTACTCTGAGATTTGTACTTTCCTGACCTATAAAAGAGGAATAATAATAATTCAAATATCAAGGGGTGGTTGCAAGGCCCACATCAGATCACGTATGTGATTCCACTTCACTGATTATAAAATGGTGAACTTAGTTTATTTGAATTGCGTAGGCACCTGGCACTGCATTGTACTCACTCTTCTAGAAATAATCACTTATAGATAGGCAAAATAATCTATATCGTGTGTCTGGCAGATATATATTCCCGAAGCTACTCCTTCATCAATTTCATTCTATGTGTCACATCACAGGCTTAGCAAGCCCCTGCCACATTTCTCCCCAGATCTATGTACCTGTCTTAAAAACTACCATAAGCTTCAGCCTCACCAAGGACTTTTATGGTGATTAGACCCTCTTAATTCAGTCACTGCCCTCTGCTCTGAACTCAGAAACAGATGGTCGCCTGTCAGTCTGTCCAATTAGGCAATGACTACCTTGTTAGAGAGACATTACCTACCTTGTTATTGGCAGGCCACAAGAAACAGAAGGAACACACGTTTGGGAGGAGTGAAAATAAATAATTCCAACTCTAAGCTGTTGGAACTTTAAATTATTTTGAGCCTTAAAGGAATAAGATTATAGGGCCTGAGTCAGGTGATAGGCAGCTGCAACATAGGCGGCTATAACATAGGCAGCTGTAAACTTTGTTTCTCTCACTATAGATTAGCCTCCTCCCTTACCTATATTGTCTTGTAAAATGTAAATGACTAAGGGCACCAGGAAAGGGAAGACCCCTACCCTTTTATGGTTGATCTTTGTTATAGAGTCAATTCCCTCTCACGCAAAGACTTCACGGCTGTCACATTATCTAACCTAGCCGTCCCAACCTTTTTGACACCAGGGACCAGTTTCACATGAGATAATTTTTTCATGGATGAGGGGAGAGTGGGAGGGATGGTTTTGAGATGAAACTGTTCCACAAGGAATATGCAACCTAGATCCGTCACATGCACAGTTCACGATAGCGTTTGTTCTCCTATGAGACTCTAATGCCACCACTGATCTGACAGAAGGCAGAGCTCAGACGGTAAGGCTTGCCTGCCCACTGCTCACCTCCTCTGAGTGGACCAGTTCCTAACAGGCCACAGACCATCTGTGGCCCAGGTCTTGGGGACCTCTGGTGTACCGGAATGTTAAATATACTCCTTTAAATTGGAAAGGAAATAAAAACAAGTTGTACAGAAAAGACAAACTGTAACTAATTAAATTGTTGTAACTCATAAACGAGACTTATATAGAAGATGTCGTAATCCTGTTAAATTCTTTTTGTTTTCTTTCTTTATAGGCAAAATCTTAACTTCAGAGAACTGACCTCACTTCTCTGATGTCTGTCTTTTCCAGATGGCCATTCCCAGTTTTTCATGTGAATACACTCTTTAAAACTGGATTCTGATTTTTTTGATTATTTCAGTCCCAGCTCTGCTACTGGCCAGCTGGGTGATTTGGGCGAAGTTACGGAATCCACCAGAAGCCCAGTTTCCTTGTCTACAAAGTAGAAAATACAATTCCTGTCCTCCAATACTACAGATTTCTAAGCATCAGTAATTGAGATGTAGAATCGCTTTGTCAATTCATGTGTTGCAGAGAGACAGTCCTTGTTCCTGATTTGTTATTTAAATATTCTAATATTGTTTGATTGTTTACTGAAGTCATGACTGAAATCTCCCATCTGTAACTAATCTCTGACTCAATGAACTTTCATGACAATTTTTAAGAGAGAAAAGAAAAAATATATATATTCTGAATGCCTACTAAAAGCTAGGTGATGTAAATTCATTTGTATTGCTTATCTCATTTTAGTCCCACAACAATCCTCTGAGGAAAATAGGATTCTCACTCCCCAAGAGGTAAGCAGCTCTCCTGGGTTTCTGACCTGAGTGACCACAGGCTTAGTGCTGCCAGTGACACACAAAGGAGGACACATGGGCTCTGAGCAGATTGTGGAGGGGATAATTGCTGATACACCCAGAAGGAGCTGTCCCAGAGGCAGGCAGAACTCAGGTCTGCACCTGGAAGGGGTCTTGGCTTAGCCTGGACACTTGTGGGTCATTCATGAGGAGGAAAATGAGACTGAGTGTGTAAACACGGTCACTCAGGGAAAATGCATAGACTGAAATATAGAGACCACATAGAGTACTTGGAGCTAACACTTTAAAAATGGACCCAAGAAGAGCATGAGATGGAGAAGATCGAGGAGCTGCTAGAGAAGCAGCAGGAGTATGACAGTGCAGAAAGATCTTACTTATTGCTGTGAATGGGCTTTTGGAAATGGCAACTCTAAACAAAACAATGTGTGACAAAACCAATTTTACCATAGG
Source organism: Aotus nancymaae (assembly GCF_030222135.1). Classification (NCBI taxonomy): domain Eukaryota; kingdom Metazoa; phylum Chordata; class Mammalia; order Primates; family Aotidae; genus Aotus; species Aotus nancymaae. The sequence continues at coordinate 13,415,259 of NW_026988417.1, read as the reverse complement.
CTAATTGATATTAACAAGACTCAAGTTTCCACTGCACAGTCTGGTCAGAAAAACATCATCATACTTATTTATTTATTTATTTGAGACATATCTTCTCTCTGTTGCCAGGCTGGAGTGCAGTGACACACTTTCAGCTCACTACAACCTCCACCACCGAGGTTCAAGCGATTCTTCTGCCTCAGCCTCCTGAGTAGCTGGGACTACAGGCATGCACCACCACACCCAGCTAGTTTTTGTATTTTTAGTAGAGACAGGGTTTCACCATGTGGACCAGGATGGTTTCAATCTCTTAACCCTCTTGATCTGCCTGTCTTGGCTTCCCAAAGTGCTGGGATTACAGCCATGAGCCACTGCTCCTGGTCACATCAAGTTTCTATATACTTCTAAATAGAAACCCCAAACACTTCTAATATTAAACATTGAAACAAATGTGAGATGCACATGCATTTAAGAAAGATTAATAAAAACAAGTTAGATAATTATTTACCCATTTATTCTAGTGCAGGGTCTTGGGTGGCTGGATCCTGTCCCAGCAGCAAAGGAGCCAAGTGGGACCCAACCCTGTCCAGGATGCCGTACCATCACAGCACACACTCACATCCACACCCACACTCACTCAGACTGGGACCACTGAGACACACCAACAAACCTAATATGCACAGCTTTGACATGTGAGAGGAAACTGGAGTACTCAGAGAAAACACATGCAGACACAGATGTGGGGAGGACTTGCAAACTCCCCACAGACAGTGGCCCCAGCTGGGAATCAATTTTTTTCTTAAACGTTACAATTAAACAATGTTTAATTAAACAACATTATTTGAGAAACTGCTGTATGCTGCTGCAGATTTCAGAAGAGGAATTTCAAGTAGAAGGAAGAGTTTGACGATGCTTACAATTGTTTGATGTTTGTAATACAAGGATTAAAAAGTGTCCAGTGAATTTGGCAGTTAGTTCTTCATTAGCCACAGGGAGACCATCTTCAGTGGAGTCATGATGGCAGAGGAAGGCTGCATCACTGCAGTTTAAGGAAAGACTGGAAAGTGAGGAGCATGCAGAGAGAATTAGTTGACAACCCCATGAGAAAGTATAGGCTGGTTAGTGATAACAGGGAGAGGATGAAGGCTCCAGGGAGAGGTTTGTGCATACTAAATAGCTGATGAACTTGTAGAAACCTAGCAGTTGTTTGCAGAGGAATGGTGAGTCTGGAGTCCTGTTATCTTGTGCACTACCCAGAGGTATCCGAAGAAAGGTGGTTCCAGTAGCCCAAAGCTGAAATGAAACATTGGTAAGCCAGAGCACACCCAGCAAAAGTGATGAGCATAAGAAAGCAGTTCAACATTTCCAATGATGCACATACACATAATACACACAAGACACGTATACAACCTATGTTTCACACACACTGAACACACAACACACACAACACAACATGCAAACACATATACGACACACAACACATGCATATTACACACATACACACAATATGCATAAACCATGTATACAATGCATCATATCTACATCAGACACACATACACACAACACATCCAATACAGGTAAAACACCACATAAAATATACATGCATACACTAGACAACACACATTGCATATATGTGAGACACATGTGCATATATGAGACACACATGTGCATATATGCACCAAATGCTTGTATGCGCAAAACATCCACATAATACACACACACACACACACACAAACGTGCACACACACACTCTAGAGTTGCCTAGCAAGCCAAGGATGTATATACCATAGTCCCAGTAAGAAGCATGGGAGGAAGGGAAGAGTCTGATGTGTGCTAGCCTTTGAAGGGCTACAAGCTCACATGTTTAACCAAGCAAAGAGAAGAGAAGGCAATCAAGAAAAAAGGGCATGAGAACAAGATGTGATCACCTTCAGTCTCTGCCAATGCAAGCCACAGTACCATTGTGGGAGCAGAAACTGTAATCCTCTGGGCATACCCTTGGATGTCCAGCACTGAATCAGAGTGAGCTATAATTCCTTTACAAAAAAGAATAAACACTCATTCTCCGCCCACTCTTTTTTTTTTATTTGCAATGAATGAGTGGTCTGTTGAAAACTCTTGCATGTCTACTTCAAATGTGCTATATGAAAGCTGAATATACATCATTATACTATAAACACAGGCACACATATGTTTATTGTAGCACTATTTACAATAGCAAAGACAGGAAACCAACCCAAATGCCCATTAATGATAAACTGGATAAAGAAAATGTGGTACATATACAACATAGAATACTATGCAGGCATAAAAAAGAATGAGATCGCGTCCTTTGCAGGGACATGGATGAAACTGGAAACCATCATCCTCAGCAAACTAACACAGGAACAGAAAACCAAATACCCCATGTCCTCACTCATAAGTGGGATTTGAACAATTAGAACACATGGACGCAAGGAGGGAAACAAAACACACTGGGGCCTGTTGGGTGTAGGGGGTGAGGGGTGGGAATCTAGAGGATAGGTCAATAGGTGCAGCAAACCACCATGGCACATGTGTGCCTATTGTAACAAACCTGCATGTTCTGCGCATATATGCCAGAACTTAAAGAGAAAGAAAGAAAGATGAATGAAAGAAAGAAAGAAAAAGAAAGAAAGAAAGAGAGAGATGGAAGGAGAGAGAGAGAGAGAGAGAAAGAAGGAAAGAAAAAGAAAGAAAAAAGGAAAGAAAGAAGGAAGGAAAGGAGGGAGGGAGAGAGAGAAGGAAGGAAGGAAAGAAAGAAAGAAACAAAGAAACAAAGAAACAGAGAAAGGCTGAAAGAATGGTAAGACCATGACATATAGTGGCCACAGACTCTAATTACTGTTCATAGAAAAAAGAGATTTAGACAAAGGGCATCGGGGCCAAACCTAAGGTAAAAAGAAAAGAGATTTCCTGCCATCAATGGGTGTTGTCATTTCACACTAAGGCCACCCCTCCATGACGAGTCTTGCAGAGTGTTTTTGTTTTATCTGACTGAGTTCTTTTTGTTTTTGTTTTTTTGCATAGGAAGAATCCCAGACAAATATGAAAATTCATTCCTTTCCTTATTGCCACCAGTGAAAAGAGGCGGGATGAGGGAGAAATTCACCATTTACTCTTTTTTTCAAAAAAGTTTTTTCCTGTTTTCTTATTCACCCCTAAGTAGAAAACTCTGGAAATGGTCTCCAGGCTTTCAACAATGATATTCTGTTTCCATTTCTTACTGCATTTCCTTTCTTTCCCAGGTCTCTTCTGACAGTGCCAAGTTGCCCGCTGGGCTGTCATAGAATGTTCTGAAGTCTTGTAAAAGGAACTGGCACAAAGGAAAAAAAGTTCTTTTTCTCCTACTCTGCTTAAATTAGTCATTGTCTCCAGCTGTGATATCCATTTCCTCTTACTTTCCTGGTCTGGATTCTTTTTCTTCTTTTATTTTTTCCTGCAGATATTCTGACTTGAGCTCAGTACACACATTCACCCCAGAAGTTCCCGGGATGCCAAGAAAGATCTCTGCCAACAGACCTTATCATGTTCCTCTTGAGATGGTTTTGTCATTCTTTGGATGAGTGTGGAACATCTAGTCTCATACATGCCTGCTTTTTACTGGGTTTCTACACAGTACGATTCAGTAATGTACAATGGTAGAGGTGTCCCAGCTGACACAAAGAGTCAAAATGCCTTTCATTGTCAATTGCTGCCTAGCTCAGAGGCTGTTTCAAGATTTGCCATGAGTTCAAAGAATTGACCCAAGGTGAATTTATCTTTGAAAATACATATTCTGCACAGTGCTTCTTCCTTTTGCCTGGTAAAGTCCTGATTTGTGTCTATCATCCAGGAGTAATCACTTTTAACACCCACTCCATTCTCACAAATGTCTTGGTTTGCACAGCAAGTTACATAGCCAGCAAGGATACACTACACAATGCAGACATAAAGATACAAAAGACAGTATCCTTGCCTTAGAGGACCTCAGTCTTTGTAGAAAGATAGGCAAGTAGATGATTATAATATAAGAGCTAAGACAAAGATATGCATAGAGTTATATGACTTTGTCCCACTGTCTCAATGTCCCTTCTGTCCAGCACACTGTCCAGAACACAGGGATGTGTGGTAATTTTATTGTTGCTATTTTTGTTTTAACTAATCACAGTGTTCTTTCTACAGACAGAATGTTCCCAATAATGGGCCATGCTCCCTTCCTTCTGCCCCATCTTTCCTTGGTCCATCCTTTTCTTCCATAACTCTTTGGTCTCCTGGACATATAACCTCAAAAAAAAAAAATAATCAAGAGCATGGAGGAAAAACACAAGGGTAACAAACTTACATTCTAGCTCTGAGTCTCTCCTTAGTCTTTGCAGAAAAATCACAGGAGCTGCTGTTGCTGCCCCTCCACATGTTCTGTAGCTCTGAGTGCCAAGTTACATCTGCTCCTGATGGCCCCAATTTGTAGCTTTTTCCTGCTGTTTCTGCTTCTGCTGCCTTGGCTACTAGTAATATAGGCAGGTCTTGCTAATAGTACTTATGATCAATACTGCTGTTTTATCCAGATATGGTCATGCAAGGGCTGGGATTTGACCTACTACCCCTAAGGAAGGCAAGATCACCACCAAAATCATGGACCTCGCTCTTTTGTGGCCATGCATAGGGCCCTCCTCTACCCCAGCTATAACTCTTCTTCTTATTCTCTGGAAAGGATGACTTTATTCATCATTTACTCATACAATTTTCTTTGCAAGCAACTCTTCTGTATAACTCCCACAAATGAATCAGTCAAGCTGGGAGTTTCCATCTGACTAAAAATGCAGCCTCCATCTACAAATATTAAATGTTCCTGGGTTTATTTTCTATGTTTAATTTTATCAACTTTTTAATTAAAATGTCATTACAAATTTAAGACAGAAGGAAAGGGTAGGCGAGAGGCCAGGGTGGGAGAAGCGTGTTAGAATGTATTGAGCTGTGTAAGCTGTTTCTTCATTTCTTTACTCTAAAGAGTTCTGAATTTCTGATATTTTGTTATTTTTAGTAGCTTCAAATCCTGAAGTTTATGAGTAGAAAATTGTGAGGCACTGACTTGCCAAGTGGCAAAGATCTAAAAACAAAAATGAAAACTAGAAAAGTTAAGTGAACAATAGCAATTCTGTGAGATAAAGTCTAAAGCCGAGATGAGAACAGAGATTTCTGAGGGCACAGAGGCAGGTGTCTAAATGGAAGATGGAGGGACGCAAAGACATAGGATGTTATTGTCTCTCAGTTTTTTCTTGGGTTGTTCCCTAAGGCATCTTTGTCTCCTAAGATTATTAAGTTCTTCCATGAAAAGGACAGTATTTTATTTCTCTGCCTTATTTGCCCATACTACTTCGTAGTGCTTAGCACAGTGGAGAAGCTTCAAACACAGGTGGTTGTTTGTTTGATTGACTGATTGAATTTTTAAAAAAGAGAGGAAATGAGATAATCTAGAAAAGTCCAAGAGTAGTCGACTATTGCTCTCAAATCTGCCAGTAATTCTCTATGTGACCTTGAACAACCATTCACTTCTTAGTGTTTTCAACTGTAAAGTAAGTATGACCAGATAATCACCAAGCTCCAGACTAGTTTTAAAACTTCATGAGCCTTTAATTGTGACTGTTAGATCAAGTTAAAGGAGAAATCGTTGGGCTTGATAACTCATACACAGAAGCCATTTTAAGGGCTGAACTTATTATAAATCAAGGACATTAAAATAGATGATCTTTTCTATTGCCTCTTCCAAAACACAAGAAATATCTGAACCAAAATACTAGTCTTCAACTTCAAAAATTAAATTCCAGTGACACAGTATCAGTCCTCAATAAGGAAAAGGAACAGACTTTATTCACATTTCATTCACTGGACCATAGATAAGAAACCTGTAGTTTTAGTGGTTTCATTTTTATCTAAGTCATAAAATCTCAATTCTGTCTCAAACATAGTATGTTCCCACTCAATATAAGAGGCAATTCATTTTATTGTTACTTGAAACTAAAAGAATCCAATAAACTGGCTTGGAGCCAAAGAAGACCATAATGACAAAATGATTGATCCTTTTATAATGCTATTCTAAGATTGGAGAAATTCAATACAGGCAATATTCATTTATACCACCAACCAGTATTCATCTCTGTAATAGAATGTAATATTCCTTTGCATTTATTAACTACCTGTCACCACTAGAAATACAAAGTAAAAGGGCTTCACTGTTAATTTTCAGGTATGATCAAATATTAGTTGTTATGCCCCCACTGACATGAAGAATCTGTATGGGAACTTGAGGCAAAAATGTCAGCTCTATTGCATAGTGAGAATGATAAAAGTGGTGTGTCTAGGATCCATTGGTGAAAGCAGAAATTAAGTAAGCAGAGAGTATTTGAAAATAAAGACAAAAAAGGATATTTTAAGCAATGGGAGCTGCCCAACAATGGAGACTGGCAAAGGGTGTTAACACCAGAGATGAGGCTCTAGACTGGTTGTATTCCATGCCTCCTTGGTAAATCTTCACAGCAACCATCAGAGACAAATCTTACTTTCCATCACACAGATGAAAAGGCAGAAACTCAAGAGAGTTAAGCCCTTCTCCTTGAACTATTGAGCTGTTACATGAGTAAGCCAAAACTTGAAATGAATTTTGACTGATCCTAAAGTCCATGTATTTTCATTATGACACAGTGCATTCATGAAGTAGTTTCATTTCATCACCTAATGTTCTTAAAGAAAGACCAGCTGATAAAAACAGTAGGAATAGCAAATATTTTTTGAGTTCTTAATGTCTGCCATCTTGGTTGAGAATAGTCTCAGACTATTTGAGGTATTCAGGAACATCTCCCTCTCAAGTATTCTGTACTAACCCAGTGGGGCAGGTATCATAATTGAAAATTGTCACAGGATTTTATGGATACTGAGGATAGCAAAGCTTAACATGGAAGGTTTCCTGAAGGAATAGAAAGGTAGAGGAAGGTCTAGTCCTTCTATCATGAGCTGACCACTCTTCGAAGCCTTCCTCAGACTCATTAAGATCCTACCAAGACAATGCTGGGGAAATTTCTCTGAGCTTACCACAGTTGTTATGCCACTCTTGAATCCCTGTAGTTACAGAGGACTCATCACCTCCCCGAAACCATGCTCACTAAATTTTGACCTATGACGTGCTGACTCGTTTCATCTTTGTACAGCTCTAACTTGTAGAAAATTTTCTATATATTCAACTGAGTTTTTTTATAATTTCAAACCACTTATCTTCTATGTCATTTGGAGTTAAACAGAAAGAAAAAATAGCATGAGCCTTTAAAGTACTTCAGAAAAAATATATACCTTCCCAAGAGTGTGATGGTGACGGTGAAGGTGTCACCCAGACACAAGTTCACTCTTAGTTTGCTTCTTGCTTGTGCTATGAGCACTTGATAATGGGTAGGTTATTTTGACCGACAAACCCCTCTACACAAGGCCATAAATTGCTTCTCCGAAAAATGAGTGGGTTGGATGTGATGAATTTCTGAAACTTCACCCATGATGTATTCTAGGTGAGTCTCTTTGATCCCTCAGAATAAACAGAGCTAGTTATTCATGCCCTGTTCTTGCTAGTTTTCCAGAATTTTCACTGTGAAAAGGAGTTTAGTCCTTATACTCTTTTTGCCATATAACCTAAGGATCCTCCCCTAAGACACTTCTGTCTTGTTCTCACCACCTAATCTCAAGGATCCAAAGCAATAAAAACTGTCTCATCCTCTTCTCCCACAAAAATAGAGTGTTGCATTTCAAATGTGCTTAACTCTAAATATACACTATTACCATCACTATTAGCAGCCAAGACCTGAAACTTTTATTAATATTTCCAAATATTCTCCTATCAGAATCTTTTTTTATATTTTAACAGCTTTGTTGAAATATAACTGATATATGTGAATAAAAATCACACTGCTAATACAATACTCAATGGTGGAAATATGAAAGCTTTTTCTCCAAGATAAAGAGCAAGTTGAAGATATTCACTTTCATCAGTTCTATTTAACATGTACTGGAAATCCTAGCCAGAACAATAGGTCAAGAAAAAGAAATAAACATCACCAGAATTGGAAAGAAAGAAGGGAAATTTTCTTTTTTTTTTTTCTTTTTTTTTTTTTTTTTTGAGAGAGAATAGGAAGGAGGAAAAAGGAAGAGAAAGAGAGAGAGAGAATGGGGAGGAGGGAGAAGGAAAAGAAAGAGGGAGAGAGAATGGGAGTATTGATTTCTTGCCCAGGCTATAATGCAATTTAGTAATGGGTATTGAAAAGCTCTTTTATACTGATAATTATACTTAATGATGTAGTCAGGAAGGAATAAGGGAAGAAGATAACAAACAAACAGCCAACCAATATTTAATTTAAACCTATGAAATGCTATGCGATTACTGAGGAGTGATTTACTTCCAATTATATAGTCACCTTTGGAATAGGTGTGAGGTGGTAATGTATGTTTTGTGTATTTGAAGTGGAGAGTTCTATAAATGTTTATTAAGTTTACTTGTTCCGGGTCTGAGTTCAAGTTCTGAATATCCTTGTTAATTTTCTATCTCGTTGATCTATAGAATCGTTAGCTCTTCTTGTTGCATTGATCCTTTTGCCATTATGTAATGTCATTCCTCGCCTCTTTTGATCTTTGTTGCTTTAAAGTCTACTTTATCAGAGGCGAGAATTGCATCTCCTGCTTTTTGTTTATTAGTTTATTTTTACTCTCTGTTTGATTGGTAAATCTTCCTCCTTCTCTCTGAGTCTTTGTGTATTGTTGCATGTAAGATGGGCCCGGATGCAGCATACCGATGGGTTTTGGCTTTTTATCCAATTAAAATATATATAAGTTTAATACCGGCATTTGATGCTAGCTGGCTGTTTTGCCCATTAGTTGATGTAAATTTTTTATTGTGTTAAAGTTCTTTGCTTTTTGATATATTTTTTGAAAGGCTGATATTGGTTGTTCCTTTATATGTATAGTGCTTCTTTCAGAAGCTCTTGTAAAGCAGGCCTGGTGGTGGTGAACTCTCTAAGTACTTGTTTGTTCGCAAAAGATTTAATTTTTCCTTCGCTCATAAAGCTTAGTTTGGCTGGATAGGAAATTCTGGGTTGAAAGTTCTTTTCTTTAAGGATGTTAAATATTGGTCCCCACTCTTTTCTGGCTTGTAGGGTTTCTGCTGAGAGATCTGCTGTAAGTCTGATAGGTTTCCCTTTATGGGTAACCTGACCTTTCTCTCTGGCTGCTCTTAGTATTTTCTCCTTCATTTCAACCCTAATAAATCTGGCGATTATGTGCCTTGGGGTTGGTCTTCTTGAAGAATATCTTTGTGGTGTTCTCTGTATTACCTGGAGTTGAATATTACCCTGCCTTTCCAGGTTGGGAAAATTTTCCTGAATGATATCCTGAAGAGTATTTTCCAACTTGGATTCATTCTCTTCATCACATTCAGGTACACCTATCAAACGTAAATTAGGTCTTTTCACATAGTCCCATATTTCCTGGAGACTTTGCTCATTCCTTTTCATCCTTTTTTCTGCATTCTTGTCTTCTCGTTTCATTTCACTGAGCTGGTCCTCGACTTCTGATATCCTTCCTTCTGCTTGATCAATTCGACTGTTTAAACTTGTGCATGCTTCGCGAAGTTCTCGTGTTGTGTTTTTCAGCTCCATCAATTCACTTATATTCTTCTCTAAATTGTCCATTCTCGTTAACAGTTCGTCAAACCTTTTTTCAAGGTTCTTAGTTTCTTTGCATTGGGTTAGAACAAGTTCTTTTAATTCACAGAAGTTTCTTATCACCCACGTTTTGAAACCTGCTTCTGTTATTGGAACACACGTGTAATCTATTAAGCCTTGTTCCGTTACTGATGAGGAATTGCAATCCCCTGTAGAGGGAGAGGCATTCTGATTTTGAGTATTCTCTACCTTTTTACGCTGGTTTCTTCCCTTCATTATATATTTGTCCGTCTGTCGTCTTTATAATTACCGGCTTTCTAACTGGGTCTCTGACGTCCTACTTGTTGATTCCCTGCGCCGAGATCTGAGCAATCCACTGAGCCGGCCAAAACAGTGGTGTTAAGATTGATGGTGCTTTTCTGCCCGGGAATCTCCGGACTCTGCACCAAGAACTGGCGTGCTAAGGCACCAGCAAAACCACCACGCCGGCCACAAGAGTCGCCCTGGCGACCCGTGGGGCTCCTCCACTGGGAATCTCCTGGTCCGTGAGCAACAAATATTCGTCTGAAAGTGTGGCGTCCTCTCGTTCTTTGCGCTTTCACTGGGAGGTACATGCCCGAGCTGCTAATCATCAGCCATCTTGGATCTCTCTCAGAAGGGAAATTTTCTGTTTGCAGATGACATGATCTTACATCTAAAAAATCCTAAAAACTTCACAAAAGAACAGTTGGAACTAATAAATCAATTCATTAAACTTCAGGACACAAAATCAACATATAGAAATCAGTTGTATTCCTAAACATTAAGAATGAACTACCTAAAAATGAACTTTAACTAAATTCCATTTATAAAAGCTTCATAAAGCATAAAATACTTAGAAATAAACTTAACCAAGAAGATAAAAGACTTGTAAACTAAAAACTACAAAACACTGATGAAGAAAATAAAGAAGACACAAGTAAATGGAAAGACCTCTTGTGTTAAATGACTAAAAGACCTAGCATTCTTAAAATGTTTATACCACCCTAATTTACAGTCAATGCTATTCCTTTGAAAATACTTTAAAAAAAACCCTTGAAGTAAGGTTTATATCTTGAAATACTTTTTATCACAAAATGCATTATAGGTAATAATTCTTATTTCTTGATTACTGCCTGTGGTAATCAATGATCCATGTCACCCAACTTTGAAAATTCTGATCTTTGGGAAGGTTACCTGCACAAGGAAACTGTTATAATTCCAACAATAAGAAGCAGCAATTATTACGTGCAAAGACCATATCGACTTTGATGCTGGCCAACATCTGATTTCTGTTTAATGGTTTATATGTTTATATTTAATAATGCATTAATGGTGAATATGTTTAATGGTTTGTAAGCCCTCACTGACCACTTTACTAATGCTTAGGGGCTGAAGACAACAGATGGGGAGCTTGTGTTCAAAGCCTACCATGCCCCCTACCCTGAGTTCTAAACTTAGGACAACCTTGTGTTGTAAAGACTTGAGCTTAAACTACTAAGGGAAATCACAGGTAGGTGTAGGAAAGGGTAGGAAATGACACTGTCTGAGGCAATCACTTACCTTTGATAGAGACAAACAAGGACAAAGCACTCCAGGCAGTTTCTGCTCTGTCAAGTGGGTGACTCTTTGATGTCAAGTCAGGCAAAGATTGAGTTTGTCCTGATCACAAATACTGAAAGTTGATTCCATTCCCCTAAAAATTGAGGTTGAAGAGTCTGCAGTTGGGAAAGAGAACTGGTTTCCCTCAGCCCTGTACTGACCAAGTTCCGGAAATAATTGCAAATGCTTAATTCTTATTGCTCAAGGCACTTTATGACACTGTAAGGATCAGTGTGGTTTCCCCATACCCAGACTGCCAGGGACTGTATTGCCCAGAGAATCTCACTCTTTAGAGCTGAAGAATTCTTACACTTCTCTTTGTCTTTCATGTTTATTTGAAACAGAATTCAGCCTCCATTCACAATTGTGCTGACATTTTTAACTTTACTTTTCTTTTGTGCAACAAAAGAGACTTTTTTCCCCATCCACTGTGTGACAGCTGAAATGTTCCTGGGATTTGCTTTGGTAAAAATGCCTCAGATGACCCAATGCACCATCTGAGAATTTGACTGAGAATGGAAGCTGAAGATTTTACATTGAGTTTAACCAAATCTCCTATGGTGGACATCTAATGTTTTAGTCTAACCACCATCTAATTACTTCTTTAGTGACAGTTCTCCCTCCTTTTCTCTCTCTCCCCAAAAGATAAGCATCTGACCCAAGATGGAGCAATGATAGTACCTCACTCCTCAGGTGACAAGAATTAGTTCACAGAGTGGAATGGCATTCCAACTTAGATCAGTCAGTGACCTCTCATTATGTGGAATGTGTGTTTTCCTGTCAAGTGGTAAAGACCTGAGTGTCTGAGCACAGAAACTTCTAGAAGTTGTTATTCCAGCCTTCTGAAGAAAGGCAGTCTGCAAAAGGAAAGATTGAAGCCAGTTGTAGAGAAAAGGAAAGATGAGTTGAGGAAAGAGAGCTCTTCTGCATAGTCTTCTACAGGCAAATTCCTACCTTTCCCCCTATAGGCATCAATTTCAACTAACTCAAGTTTGACTTATCAATCTTGCTACTAAAAGGTGTCACGAATAGACTAGTTGTTTGTCAAGAGATGTTCTTGATACAAAGCAAAGGGGAAAATTTGTTGACTGTGGCATTATGCCCTCCTGCGGTCTACTCCTTCATGGTCTTTCCTGCTGTCTGTACCTCATCAAGCCACTTAACTTCTCAGAATCACATTTTTCTCAACAGAAATACATAAATAATTACATATATATGTTAACCATGACTTTTGTTTTCTATATTTTTGATGCTTTGATATCTTGAAGGCTTGCTGACTCTGGAGGGACTGCCTTTCCAAGGACTAGCTAATTCCTACAAATAAAGACTTGCCTGGGAGTCCTTCATTGGCAAACCAAACAAAAAAGAGCCCATGCTCTTGACCGTCTCATTTATCAAGCTCTAACACTTCAGACCACTATTCCTCTGCCCTAACCACCCAAGGCCAGCACCAGGCAACTAGGGACAGCTCCTCTGCCCCAAAGCTGCTGAAATGATTCAAACTAGACAACCCTAAACTACTTACTCTGCTTCACCTGTTCCTTCCCAAGAAAGCAACAATAAAGGCTCCTACCGCAGTTTTCCTCTTGCTCTCTCTGTATCCTTATCAACCTTAGTGCTTTCCTGTGTGGCCCTGTGGTACGGTGGGCTTCTTTTTTAGCGGGGGGTGGGGGACTGTAATATGTGATCTTATCTGGCAATTTTCTCCTGGTCTGTTGGACACACCACACTTGAATATTAATAAAGCCTATATTTTAAAACACTACCTCCCAAGACTGAATGAGAGGAAAGCACCTTGAGTTATGCTAGGTGTGGTGGATTTTGAATATTTAGCTATTCCATAAATGTGAGGAAAATACTTATTAATGACTGTTAAGAACTGAAGGGAATTTGAGAGTGACGAAATCTGTTGCACTTTGGATCATAGTGATTGGTACTTGAATTGTTTCCTTACAAACCTTCAGAGAAATACATTCTTTAATAAATGTATATGGTACGTTTTATCTCATTTACTCATGCTATGGATATATAATAAGGACCTTTTTTGTGCCACAGCAATGAACCAATCAGATATATTGCCCAGCCCTCGTGAAACTTAATCTTATGCTTTAAAGATGTTGAAAAGTGTAAGGCTGCTTTAAAGATGTTGAAAAGTGATATATACCGTAGGCACTAAATAAACCCTGTAAATGATGACTGGGAACTCCCCTTCCTTTTGCTTAAGGCAAAATAGAAAAAAATAATATTTAAGATTATTTTCTATACTTTAGCCCATTCTTCTATTTGTCCTATATTTTTGTTATTAATTTTATAACTATTTTAATAATATAATTATATAAGTAATAATAACCTATATATAATCTAAATAATAATCTTCAAACACATGCAGTGCTTTACAACTTACAACTCACTAACTCACTCAAATGTACTAGCAACTATACATGTTGAATATTAACTTACAAAGTACTTCACTCTGGCCCACCCCTAAAATCTGTTTGTTCTTTGTTCGTTTGTTTGTTTTTGAGACACAGTCCCAGTCTGTCACCCAGGCTGGAGTGCAGTAGCATGTGCAGCCTCTGCTTCCCAGGTTCAAGTGATTCTCCTGCCTCAGCCTCCCAAGTAGCTAGGATTACAGGCATGTTCCACTGTGCCCAGCTATTTTTTCTTTTTACTTTTAGTAGAGACATAGTTTCACATAATTTTGATGCTCAGATCCAAACAGATAAAGCTAGCAATGGCTAGAATCAAAGCTCTGACTTCTTCCAATTGCAAACAGAGAGTAATTAGGTTTGGTGGAATGGTGCTGTTGCCATGGCTGAATTAATACACAATAAATCACTGGGTCATAGTTTGGACATCTCTGAAAAACAGACAGATGGGGCCTATGGTGTTCTCCCTGACATTCCCTGATCTTGGAGAAGTTACACATCACATTGCACTTACCAACATTTAAGTCTATAGAATGTATGCGGGGAGCACCATGAAGATCAAGGTCTCTCCAGCTGCGATGGGTAAGGATGAAAACTGTCTTATCTACGTGCTCAAGTCATACTCTCTTTACTCAGCTGTTCTGTAGAAGGGAGGTGGACTGTCAAATCCATGTCTGCAGCTGCTGTCTCAAAGTTGTAAAAATTAGCATTTCAAAAGACAAGAGATACTCACTATCCAAATCAGATTTCTTCACAGGTGAAAATAAGGAATTTGCTATTAGAAGCAACACTCTTCTGAAAAGCCAGTCAGAGCAGCAGGCTGAAGGGAAATATTAACTGATTCTAAGCAGTCGGCACCACGCTCACCTCCTTGGCCTCAGAGAAGCCTCTCAGCCTGAAAGCAGTGCAGAATTGCACCACTGATTTGCAGGCAAGGAGTCTTGAATATTACCAACCAAACACCTGAAGCCACCCCTGACCCCTGACCTGCCATCCTTGAGGTGGATCTTGGCTGCTCCAATTTTTTATCAAGAGAGTACATGCACAGCAAAAAGAAGGAGGCTGACCTTCTGCCAGAAGAACAGGGCCCAAAGGATCCCAGTGCAGGAAACTCCTTAAGTCACTCAGAACAAGAAAACCAAGACTTTGGAAAATGTTGGTAACTGACACACTTTCACATAGGCAAAATTCATGCACATCAAGCTGATAAGTTGTTTGGGAAAAAGAAGTGCTGATAGCAAGCCACCTAAGCAATCTTTGACGGCACCATGCTTGATTGAAGAATAAAATATGGTGCACCCCTGTGGGCACACTGTGCTGACTTCACAAAGTTGCTACAGCTGAAAGCCCGGGGAGCCCTTTCAGCTCAGTGATGGGTGAATCTCCTGAGGTTTAGAGTTCAAGTTCAGTTCGGGTAATGACTCAGCTACTTTTATGCTTCCTGAAGCTTAAGAGTCTCGGGGAGGAGCAGGGGTTGAAACAAGGGAATTGCTTTGAGCAGGGGATTGTAACTGCACAGATCAGAAAAACAGAAAGGATGGCTGGAGAGGCATGAGCTTAGCCCAGAGATGGCACATGGGGGAGCATGCCAGGGCCCTTGTCCTTGGCTACAGGAAAAGAAAATGGAGAAAGGAAAGGTGCCTGCTTTCTTGCTTCTTATTCTAAGGCCTTGAGTCAAGTTAAAAACATGAAGGTCATATATACAGTTCCCTTGGATCCCACCTGAAATAAAGGTAGAAATGTGCATCATTCCTGCCTCCACAGCACTTTATCCATTTCTCTGGACTAGCGCTTACCCACAGTACTGTATCTTTCACCCACTCAGCAAATGTATTTTAGGGCCCATCACATGCTGTACAATGTTTTAATTACTGGCTTCCAAACCAAACTACCAAGGTTCAAACCCTGACTCGATCACTGATTTCTAAGTGACCTTAGGCAGGTTA
The DNA here is from genome assembly GCF_030222135.1 of Aotus nancymaae. Lineage (NCBI taxonomy): Eukaryota > Metazoa > Chordata > Mammalia > Primates > Aotidae > Aotus > Aotus nancymaae. Next base: position 13,399,593 of record NW_026988417.1, on the reverse strand, counting down.
TTTTACTTCCTTATTTCTCAGGTCCTTTCAGTAAAATGACGATAATAATGTATCTGCCTCATAGAGTAGGTTGAGAGGATTGTTGAGAAAATTAAATGAGTGAATATATGAAAAGTGCCAAGAATAGTACTGGGAACATAATCAGGCCTATATTGGTGAGGAAAGCGAACACCGATTAAATAATTGCCAAGAAAGTGAAAAATTATATCAGTTGTAGTCTGTATTATAAAAGAAAAGCATGTAGGTCTATGAAAACACCTAAAAGGGAGACATGGATTAATATGAGAGAGGGAGAATCAAAGAGAGTCACCCAGGAGTGGAGGCATTTGGAAGTGGTCTGGTCCACTTAATTCCAAGCTGGTCACAATAATCTACTTTCCCTTAGACGAGTGGTTGGAAAGTTACATCTGTAAAGTGCTTGCCATAAATACTTTAGGCTTTGCAGAGTGTAAGGTCTCTGCTGCGACTTCTCAACTCTGCCACTGTAATCTGGAAGTGAACACAGGCAATGTGGATTGCCTACCCCTGCACCAACTGTACTCCCAGGCCCCAGGCCCTGTCTTTGTCATCTTTGTGTCCAGCCTCTGATACTGAGAAGGCTTTCTATAAATGTTTGTTGAAGAAATAAAAGATTAAGCAAGCAGTACAAGTACCTACTCAAGAGAATACCTTAATCCCAGGTGTCTATTTGACATATTGAGGGGTCAAGATACACTGTAATTTAACTCCTACCTGTCAGAGAATGTTTCTCTGATAAATCCACCGTCAATGCTCGTAACAATTACTATCATATTGTTGCCTCTCTTTTCAGCACACTCTCTCCATGAAATCATTACGGTATTATCTTATTTCACATTTAATTTCAACCCAGGAGGTCAAAGAAGGGGTTATTTGCTCCTTTGAAATAGGGTAAAGAAAACCTAAAAAGAGATCGCTATAGTTTATGTATGTGTCACCTCTGAATCTCAGGCTGAATTGTAATCCTGACTGTTGGAAGTGAGGCCTGGGAGGTAGTAGTATCATGGGGGCAGATTTCTCATGAATGGGTTGGCACAGGCTGCTTGTGCTGTCCTCGTGATAGTGAATGAGTTCTCATGAGATTTGGCCATTTAGAAGTGTGTGGCACCTCGGCTTCCATTCCCTCTCTTGCTCCTGTTTCACCATGTGATGTGCCTGCTTCTGCTTCACCTTTTGCTTGAGTAAAAACTCTCTGAGCCTCGATGTGAGCCAAGTAGATGCCAGTGCCATGCTTGTATAGCCTGCACAAACATGAGCCAATTAAACTTCTTTTCTTTACAAATTACCCAGGCTTGGGTATTTCTTTACAGCAAGACAAAAATGGCCTAGCAGAGATCTTGCTTTCTAATCCTGTACTCCTGGGCCAAATCCAGCATATGTTTCTGACTAAGATTACCAGCTTTTGTTCAGCGATAACACGCTTTTCCTTCCATAGCTTTCTGTTGTTGCCGGGAAACAGCTGCTCAGCATGATGCTGTCCCCCTGCAACCCCCACTCTTGCATTTGAGATGATTTCACTAATTCTCACCAATAAAATGTGAACAAGAGAGATAACTCTTACTTCCAAGACAAGAAGCTAGAGATGTGTCATGCCTTGCTCACTCTCTGTCACCATATCCCGATGAAGGTGGAGGTTAAGGCAAAGAGGAGGATGGAGCCACAAGATTCACTCACTACATAGAAAGCTACACATTGACCAGGAACACTCAAGTATTATCAGAGTTCTCCAGAAAAACCGAGCCAATAGGGCACATGTGCACACACACACACACACACACACACACACACGATTGTGGAGGCTAAGAAGTCCCCTGATCTGCCTTCTACGAGGTGGAGACTTGGGAAAGCTTGTGGTATAGTTCAGAGGCCTGAGAGCCAGAGAGTCAATGCTGTGGATTCCAATCTGAGTCTGAAGGCCTGAGAACCAGGAGTGTCAGGACGGAAGATCCATGTGACAGCTCAAGCAGTCAGGTAGAACGCAAATCCAACCCTGCTCCACCTTTTTGTTCTATTTGAGCTCTCAATGGATTGGTTGATACCACTTACATTGGAGAAGACCATCTACTTTACTCAGTCTACCAATTTAAATGCTAATCTCTTCTGGGAACACTCTCACCAACACACCCAGGAATCATATTTTACTAGATATGTGGGCATCCTATGGTTCAGTCAAGTGGACACATAAAATTAACCATCACAACCCATATATGATTGATCTGAGTCAGAAATAAACTTGAAATATGTTTAACCACTGTAATTCTGGTTTTCTTGTTGCTGTTATTATATCAACTAGTGTTACCTTAACAGATAAATTTTTTTTACAGGAATTTGAAATCCAAGTTAAAATTCAAAACAGACTGTGAGCTCCATAAGGTCAAAGTTTGTGCCTTTTGATCTCTGTGAGAACTTCTTATCCTATTGCCTGGAACCTAGTAGTGCTCAGGATATGACTTTGGGGTGAAAGAATTCCTAATAAACTAAATTTAAAGGGAATTTAATAATCTGGAAAATCCCCAGCACTTCCCAGAAACCAATAGTGAAATCATGTCAGAAAAGGTCTAAGACAAATGAACAGGGAAGCCCTTGAACCACACAGTAGCCTAAGAAACCATGTGCTCCCTCCTTTCAATGAAGATATTACTAGTATTACTGGTAGTATTAAGTCTACTACAATAAACTATGAGCAGTTATCAAAAGATTAGCATGTGGCAGTCACTGCTTGGTGTTCTACATGCTTATCTGTAGTAACCGTAACCGCCTTTTGAAATTTGTGTTTGTATCTTGTATTAGCTTGCTGGGGCTTCCATAACAAAATTCCACAGACCAGATGGTGTACACAACAGAAACTTATTTTTTCATAGTTCTGGGGACTAGAAGTCCAAAGTCAAGGAAGCAACAGATTTGGTTTCTTCTGAGACCTCTTTCCTCAGCCCGTCAATGGCTGTCTTCTCACTGTGTCTTCACTTGGTGTTCCCTCTGCACATGTCTATGTCCTAATATTCTCTTTTTATAAGGACACCAGCCAGATTAAGTTAGGATGCACCCTCATGGCTTTATTTCTGCTTAATCACTTCCTTAAAGGTTCTATCTTCAAATATAGTCACTTTCTGAGGTGCTAGGGGGTAGGGCCTTGCTATGGTTTGGATATGGTTTGCTTCTCCTCACCAAAACTCATATTCAAATTTGATCCCCATGGGGCAACGTTGGGAGGTGGGGCCTGGTGGGAGATGTTTGATTCACAGGGGTGGATCGCTCATGAATGTCTTGGTGCAATTCTCATTCTTACGGTACCGAGTGAGTTTTCACTTTGGTGAGACTGAGTTACTTCTAGCGAGACTGGATTTGTTCCCACAGGAATGGCTTACTTTCTGTGAGGGGGGGGTAGTTATAAAGCCAGAATGCCCCTCAAGTTTAGCTTATTTACACTTGTCCACTTTCCCTCTGACTTTGTCCATTATGATATGATAGAGCCTGAAAGCCCTTTCCAGAAGCGAGTGCTGTGTCCTGAGCTTCTCAGCCTGCAGAGCTAAAGAAACCTCCTTTTTAAAAAAATTAGCCAGTCTCAGGTATTCTGTTATTGCAACACTAAATGAGCTGAGATAAGTTTCTACATATAAATTTTGAGAAGACATAATTCAACCCATAACATACTTGTATCTAACAAGGAAAGAATTGAGGTTATAGTCAAACTATATATTACAGCCTAGCTTTATGTTCAGGATCCTGATGAAAAAGCCCATACTTGTTAATATGAAAGCACAGTAGCTCAGCCAATGGGCATTCCCAAGAGTGGGTTCCATCCCTCCATCCCTGACCCTCTGCACCAGCACTCACAGCCCCCAGTTGCTTCTCCACTCCTGCTGCCTGTAAGCCACCTGAGAAGAACCTGCTGACCCAACCTTCCAGAGGGTCCTGCAGTTGAAGAGTCTTTTTGGAAACGGTGTTTCTGTGGTAATGCTATTTTGCAAAAAATAAAATAAAATATTCAGGTCTTCCAGGGACTAACCAGTTCATCTGGCTGTCTCAGCAGCAGGACCTCTAGAGAACAGCCTTTTGGAGGCTTTTAAGCAACTTACACAAAAAATCTTAGGGTTTAATTTTTCCTTTTTCCTCAGTCACTTCAGAGTCATGTATCTGCTACCCCTTAGCTCCGTCTTCATATACCTTGGAGCAGAGATCAGGTCCTCTCATTCTTACTTAACTTTCATCTTGAGATGAACTGATACTGTTACAATAATGTATGACAACTGTTCCTTTCTTCTCCATCACTATGACCTCTGTTCTTGTTAGGACCTTCAGCTCTCAGTGGCTTCCTAACTGATCTCTCTCTCTTTGTGGTGTCTTCCCTTCAAATCCACCCTCCACTCAGGCCACTGGAATAATTTCTTTGAAACCAGAATCTCTCCATGTAATTCCCAAGCTTAATAGTGCTCATTTCATCATGTTACTGGAGGAGGTGAGGAATAGTATCTCCTCACCAAGACCTCAACTCCCCCTTCCCTATCTAACATTCCTGCCCTCCCACAGCATGGGGCTTCTCAGTCATTGCTCCCACATGTTGGTTCTTCACCTCCATATCTGTACTTACCTTGCCCCTAACCCCAGCCTGTGATGCTTTTGCCTGTCTTCTTCTTATCCTTTAATACTGTTAGGCATTGTTTCTGAAAGAAATCTTTCCTGGTTCCTGGGCTAGGTCCCCTCTCTAGCAGCCTATTTCCTGCTACTACCTCTCTAGCCACTATTCAAGTCTCTATAGTTGCAATCACTGCATTGCAACATATTTCTCTACTGTGTGCTCATCTTCCCCATGACTATGAGTTTCTGCAGAATAGAAGCTCGATAACTCACTGTTAAAATCTTCGCTCTTAGCAGTGTCCTGTAAAGAAAGTGGAACCTCACCCAATTTGTTGCATAAGTAAACGCAAGTCCAGGGGCTTGCTACACAGACTACTTCATTACACAGGCACCAAGCCTAGCATCCACCAGCCATTCTTCCTGATCATCTCCCTCCTCCCACCTCTCACCCTCCAATAGGCCCTAATGCATCCTCCCCTCTATGTGCCCATGTGTTCTCATCATTCAGCTCCTCCTTATAAGTGAGAACATGTGGTATTTGGTTTTCTGTTTCTGTGTTGGTTTGCTAAGGAAAATAGCCTCCAGCTCTATCCATATCCTTGCAAAAGACATAATCTCGTTCTTTTGTTCTATTTTATGACTGCATAGTATTTCATGGTGTATATGTGCCACATTTTCTTTATCCAGTCTATCTTTGACAGACATTTAGGTTGATTCCATCCTTGCCCACTTTTTAATGGGGTTGTTTGTTTTTTTCTTGTAAATTCATTTCAGTTTCTTATAGATGCTGGATATTATACCTTTAGAAGATGCCTATTAGCAAAAATCTCCCTTTCTGTCGGTTGTCTCTTTACTCTGTTGACCATTTCCTTTGCTGTGCAGAAGCTCTTTACTTTAGTTAGATCCCATTTGTCAATTTTTCCTTTTGTTGTAATTGCTTTTGGCATCTTTGCCATGAAATCTTTTCTTGTGCCTATGTCCTGAATGGTATTGCCTAGGTTGTCTTCCAGGGTTTTTATAGTTCGTGTTTTACATTTAAGTCTTTAATTCATCTTGAGTTAATTTTTTTACATGGTATGAGGAAGGGGTTCAGCTTCAATTTTCGCATATGGATAGAAAGTTATCCCAGCACCATTTATTGAATAGGAAATCCTTTCCCCATGGCTTGTTTTGTCTGGTTTGACATATGGCTCTTTCTGCTTCCATTTTGCTTCCATTGACACTTGCTATCCTAGAGAAGCCCTATGTCTCAGCCTACTTTTTGCCTAGATGTCACTCCTATTTCCTTATCCTGAGCATAGCCTCACCTGAGAAGCAAAATAGAAATTGGCCAACAAAATGCAGACAGAGTCCTGGCTCTCCAACTTCTTGTGAAAAAGAAGGAAAGTCTAGCTTTTAGATAGAAATACGCTGTTAAAATGTGCCTCTGGTGAATGCATCCCAAATATGACTATAAAAGCATGGGGCCTATCTCTTTAAGCCAGTGCAACTCAGTTGTTCTGGACACTGAGATTCTGGAATGGAAACATGGTCTCCTTGGGAAGTCAACTTCCTTATTCAGTAAATAAGGGTTTTGAAAGTAGAGAAATAATTTTGCTTCATAAGCACCATATGCAAATGCGGGTTGCTTGTCTAAAAAAAAAAAAAAAAAAGAGCAAAGTCCTGAAATACCTGTAGCAAAGGTATCTCCATAAAAGATTCTAAATAGCAGAGGTCTTCTGGCTGCCTAGAGGCTCAGGAAAAGGCCTACGCAGCTTAGGTGTCTGTCTGCACATAGCATGGCAAAATCTCCTCTCCATAGAAGGTACTAGCTCTCTAAGCTACATGCAGCCTCACACTTTAATAGCAGCAACTGCAGTCTTAGAACCAGGAAATCAGTCCGGCTCCAGACCCCAGGTGTGACATCAACTTGGAGTGTGCCTTTGGGAAAGTCACTTTTTGGGTGGGGCTTCATCGTCCTCACTTCTAAATAAGATATGCTCGATTCAACCTTTTATTACAGGAAATGGGGAAAGGTGCTATATTACATGCCCTTTCGAGATTCTGAAGAAAAATCCATAGACTCAAGAAAAATGCACCTTTTTCATACAATATCACTGAGAAACAGATTTCCCGAAGCCCATTCATCAATCTCGTATTTACCCCTGGAATTCAGGTACAGAATCTCTGGGATAGACTCCCATCTGACAGTAAAATTCTATGACTCTAAGGGGAAATGTTCAAAATTAAGCAATAAAATCATCAGCAAAATCCTGGGAAGCCTGCAACGCAATTCTATCTTTCAAAAGGTTCTGATTTCTGAGCAGGATAAGTGGCTTTAATTTGCATTTGATTTCCAAATGTGCGTTATAGTATAAATTCTAAGTAATCTGATGAATAGAAATCTTCCCCCTGTCCACCTGTCCCTCTCCATAGCTCACTTGGAATTTCCTGCAAGCCTCCTAGCGTTCCCTCCCTACTCTGAATACCATAGCACATGGAAAACGTCCTCACCCTTAGGGAGCTTAACTTAGAGTGAGGAAGATAAAAAAAATGAAACAATTAAAGGGTGTGTGTATGCAATGTGAATATCTATGAGGTCAGCGATATTTTAAAAATCAAGAAAAATGAAGCAAGAGAAAGAGAGGGAAAGGAAGAGTTACCCAGCAGGCCTGCCCCTTCTCTTCCATAAAACTCTCCAGATCTTTTTCACTCACCTCCCTTCATCTTTGTTGCCATTGCTACTCCATGTTGGCTGTGCTGATAGAGTCCCACTTTTTAATTTTATACATTTTACTTATTATTACCTCTTTTTCAAATATATTGAGGGTGACTTATAAAACAGAGAAGATTCCAAATACATTCCAAACATAGAAAAATAAACTTCAGACTATGGAAAGATGGAGAAGGGAGACATTTGAATCATAAGTGTTAATAACATAACTGCAATTCCTTGCAGTCAGGACACAAAAGAAAATCTAACATGATTTTTCTTATAGGAAAAAAAGAATCAGACACATTCCTCGTGGGACAGAATCACATTTTAATTCTGCTGCTAAATTCTGAAAGTGATTTCTCATGTGAGCTCTTATGAAAATAACAGCATGGTATAATAAGCAATATTGTTGGAATGTTAACAATTATATGCACACACATTTTCTGGATGTCTGTTGAGGGCCCAGCAAGCCACCGGTTCCTAGGGATCTGAAGCAAAAACAAGAAGTTCTAGATCTCAATTCCAGAACAGTGAGATAAGTGCAATGGGAAACGCAGAGAAGGAAAGTTGAGGTCAGTCCTGTAGAGAACAGTACATTTCATTCAGTCATGTACTCATTCAGTCAGTGAGTTATTACAAAACACATGTTGTCTTCCCAGTGCATGGACCAAGCAATGCTGAAGGCCCATAGGATATTTCAGGGAACAAGATGAAAAGCGTCCTCACCCTTGGGGAGCTTAACTTAGAGTGAGGGAGATAAAAAACGAAACAACACATGTGTGTATGCATGCACATGTCTGTGCAGTCAGTGGTGTTTTAAAAATCAAGAAAAATGAAGCAAGAGAAAGAGAGGGAAAGGAAGAGAAAAGACAGAGTTGTTAGTTTAACAATGATATTCAGCCAATTCCCGTCAAAGAGGAATATTTGAGCGGAGGTCAGAATAAAAGGCAAAGCATATAAATATCTGAAGAATAAATGTTCCAGGAAAAAGGATCAGAAATCACAAAGGCCCTGTTATGGGCTGAGGCTTTTTTTTCTAAAATTTTATATGTTGAAGTGCTAAACCCAAGTACCTTAGAATGTGACTGTAGGAGGAAACAGGACCTTTAAACAGGCGATTAAGTTAAATGAAGTCAGTAAGTCAGGCCCTAATCCAAGATGACTGGTGTCCTTGTAACAAGAGGAAATTAGGACACAGTCATGCACAGAAGGAATAACATATAAAGACACATAGAGAGGAGACATATCTCCATGCCAAGGAGAGGGGCCTCAGAGGAAACCAACCTTGCTGACATCTTGATCTGTATCTTCTGGCCTCCAGAGCTAGGAAAGGATAAGCTGCAGTTGTTTACACCGTGTCGTTTGTGGTATTTTGTTATGGTAGCCTACAGAAAATGAATACAGATCTAAATATACAAGTTTGTTTGACATCTATGATAAGAGCCAGTAGCCAGAGCAAAGTAGTGGGTAGAAGGAGTTGAGGTCTGAGTGGAGGTCCTTCGAGGCTGTGAGGACACTGTGGCTATCCCAGCTCATAAACCTTTGCCCCAACTCTATGTTCACCTGCAGCTCTAGGGGGACTCATCATCCGTGCTGATAGAATCTCATCCTAAAAGCCTGCCTTCTCTCCGTTGACTGCCTGGCGGTTTTCTTCCACACTATGGAGAGATGTTGAATCCAGAGTCAGGTCAGGTTTCATGTGCCACAGGTTTAACGTTCCCTAGGGCAAGCCGCCACCAATGAAAAAAGGACATGGGTGGATAAGTGCCCAGATTCATCATCCCTTGATGGAACAATTCTTTGCATGTTCTGTGAGTTCCTCAGAGTGCCGGAGAGTGGTGAAGTCCCAGTTCCCCACAATGATAAGCTATTCATCAGGATAACCTTTCCTGGCTTTCTTTTCTTTGTTGTTGTTGTGTTTTGACAGAGTCCGGTTCTGTCACCAGGCAGAAGTGCAGTGGCGCAATCTCTGCTCACTGTAACCTCCACCTCCCAGGTTCAAGTGATTCCCCTGCCTCAGCCTCCCTAGTAGCTGGGACTACACGTGCACACCAGCATGCCTGGCTAATTTTTTATATCTTAGTAGAGATGGGGTTTCACCATGTAGGCCAGGATGGTCTTGATCTCCTGACCTCATGATCCGCCTGCCTCAGCCTTCCAAAGTGCTGGGATTACAGGCATGAGTCACCAGGCGGGGCTCCTTTCCTGGCTTTCTTTCTTCCCTGTCTCATTTGCATCCCAATATGCTATTTGAATGCAAGTCCTTGTTTCAGAGTCCGGCTCTGGGAATACCCCAAACTGAGATACTATTTTGGACTTTGTTCAAAAATTGTTGTTTTTGGAGAATTTAAACAAGAATTCAACATGACCTGATTTATCATGATTTAAGAACATTTTTGGCTACTCCTTGGAGAGATGAGCAGCTTTGGTTGGAACTTAAACAATGCATTAGATTTTTAGGAATTTCACTTATAAGAATACAGCATGTAAAAAAAAAATCAGATCCAAGTTGGATACATCTGCAGGCAGACTCTAGTGAGTCTGCCTGAGAAAACCACATCTGAGTGTGGGTGACAATGTCACCTCCTGCTCTAAGAAATGCCTTCCCTTGTCTCTAGGAGGGCCATTTAGATGTGATATTTGGTACAAGATTCAGTCACCAAAAGTTAAAAGCAAGTAAACTAGCAGTTAGCCAAGAAAGCTGTTATTTATAATGCATAGTTGAAGAAACTGAGTCCCCATAAATAGAAGTAACTTACCCAAGGCCAATCACCACAAAGCCAGGCAAGTTTTGAGGAACTAAGCCATGACTTACCTTTCTTTACATCCAGTCTAGTACCTAACACAGGCACTTTACTGGGTGCTCTGCAATATGGATTTATAAATAAGTGAATGAATGAGCAAGTTATAAGCAACAATCCTAGTTCACTCTCTATCTCTCGATTCCACACCAATGTCCACTAAAGTACCAAATATCTGTGCGCTACATTCTCTAACTCTTTTTTCTCCTATCCTGTATTGTAGCACTCAAACAATGACTGTGTCTTACGGGGGCTTCCTGAGCACAGCTTGGAAAGAGGCACAAAGTTAAACAATGAAGGATAGAAGTGAATTAACATTTCATGAGAGCTGATTGGGGGACTGCTATTATTCCTGGTACTTTATATAGCTTCTTTGGTCCTCCACATTTTAGAGATAAGAAAACAGTGACCCAGAGATGTCAAGTAACTTGTGCAATGACACAAAACACTTAGAGCTGTAAACCAATGAGTCCAACCCCAAAGGTCAAACACAAAGGAAATCACAGACACTGTGAAGAAAAAGTGCAGCTGAACATAGACTACAGTGTCTGTGTAAGTCCAAAATAGTTTCCAAGAATCAAACAAAATAGGATAGGTGAGAAGGCAGGCCCATAGAGGACAGGGAACAGGACTGACAGTGAGGCAGCAGAAGTTCCAGTCCAAATGTCACCAACGACCGGTTTATGACATGGAAAAGTTACTTAAGCTCTGTATACCTTTGTTTCTTTATATATAATATGGAAACTTTAATACCCGCTTTAGCTTAGAGTGAAGTTGTATTGATCTGCTTTGCTAATAATAAGTATTATTCAAATAAGAAGATAAAGGCGAACAAGATCATCTATTTCAATTTTGCCGTCTTCCCTAGCATACGCACACGTGTACCAGCCCAGATGTATGAGGCTCCACTACAGAAAACGTGACACACAGTTTTCAGCCATTGTGTTAAAGAACTTTTCCTTTCTGAAATTATTCATTTCACCCAGGAGTAGCTGTTTGGAAGGCCAGTTCATCTTCTTTCAATGTGGGTATCTCTCTTTGTCATCTACACACTGATTTTTCCTATAGCTTAGACATAATTCATGTATCACATTTGGGAAATGGCTTAGCCTTTCTGTGCTTTTGTTTCCTCATCCATACAATGAGTATCTGCTTAGATATTCTGTAAGTGTTCCATGAGCTATAAATTCCATAGCTCTGTGTAAGGAGAAAAAAAGGAGAGAAGTTTCCTTTGAATGACACTGCTGTCCCCAGCCTACTGTCTGGCATTAATCAGGATGATCAGACACAGTGGCTTCTATGGGCTAAAAGTCAGGTTCATTGTCAGTCCCTGGGCAATGGATTCTAACACTTGTTTAGAGGGTTGCTCAGGGCCTTTGATATGATTGATGGAATTTCTGTTTCACGAAAGTCAGAAATAAACCAGAAACCAAATATGGACATTTTGAACATGGTCTAGCCTAATCCCATCTTTCTTCCTGCCAGTAACCTAAAATTGATAAGCAAAGGAGCTCTCAACTGCCCCAACATTGCAGGAAAACAGCACCAGAGTGAGAAGGAACACCCAGGATTTCATTCACTCAATTGAATGTCTGACAAGTAAGATGCTAAATTCACCTCCCAGGGTTTCAGTTTTTTCATTTGTAAAATGGGATCCTGATCCTGCCTAGCCCACCTCACATAGCTGCCAGAAGAGTGATAACAATTGGCCCAGTTTACATTGTATTTTCCAACCTATGATACAAATGAAACAACCACTAGCATGAATTGAATGCACCTGGGCCCATTAGGAGGAAGCTTTTCAAAGGTCCCTTTGGGCCCATGTTCAGTGGAAAATGACCTTAGTTAAATCAATGTGAGGGAGGACTGGTGGGAAAGGGGAAGGACTGACAATTAAAATGTGCATCAGTCATTAGCACCTTAGTAAGAATAAGTTTCCAACCCTTCCCTAAGCAGGTTTGGAAAAGGGATATGTGAAGATGAGGTCATATTAGCCACAGAAAGCTCAAAGGAGGGGAGGCAAAAAGGAGTGTAGATAATGTAGGGAGCAGGACCCTCTTTCTCCAAGAAGCAGCCTAGAATCATAGCATTTTGGAGTTAGACTAAACCTCATCTGAGATGGCAGCTTCATTGTTGTAGAGTGTGCATTTAGTCCATAATGTAACCCCCGGAGCCTCAGCATCCTCATCTGTAAACAGGACTGTATTGGGGGCTGTTGGAAAAATAAAACAAGTCAATGCATGTGGAGGGCTGCCCAATGCTTGGCATGGAGAGATGCTGGTGCGTCATGACTCCTGGACCTCTTGCAGTGCTGCTCGGGGCTAACTGTACTGCAAGAAGTGGACTTATTTCTACATTATTGGGAGATTGGAACCAGGAAAACACTTCAACACTGCATAATTCTGGCCCTGGGCTCAAACATGCATCCTGGGCCCAGTTTTGCCCATAACTTGCTCAATGTGCTTTGGGTAAGCCCGACCCTCTCTCTGAGGCTTCACTTTTCAATCTCTAAACACAAAAGCTGGATAATTTCCCCATTAAGATCCCTTTTACTTATAATTATCACATAAACCGTTGTGCGTATGTGTGCTAAGCATGGGCTTGTGAGAGCAAACATTTACTTGGTGTTTACTGTGCCATGCCCCAGCACTTGATATGTTTAAGCGTTTTTGTCCTCACTGCAGCCTACAAGACAGGCCCTTTTATCATCCCTATTTCTCAGAAGAGGAAACAGAAGGACGGAATGATTAAACAAGCAGCTTGAGGTCAAGAAAATAAAGTTTTTCACATTAAAAACCAGGCAGTGTGGCTCCAGAGCTCAGACCCCCTTTTACACAAATACTCCTTTTGAAGTAAATGTTCATCTGGCCCCATTTTACAGATGGAAAGAGTCTCAGGCATTCTCCAGGAGCCTCAGACAAGTGGCAGACCCAAGACTCACAGCCAAGGCTTTCTGATCCCAACACCTGCTCTCTTGAACACTATGGGAGAAGATGTCTTTGCCAGGAATTCTGCTCCAACTGGGATCCCATTGAGGTTTTCTCTGAATCTGGCATTTCATTTACTGGCTTAGGTCTGCCCCGACCAGGGCTCATGTTCCATCCGGCTTCCTCTTCCACCCAACTTCTAAGCTAGCTGAGGGGGAGGGAGTCTGCAGGTGAACGAGCAGATGCCTTTATTTTAGATTTATGAGATTCTGGATCAAGTCCCCAAAGAAGCAGATTAATCACAAGAAGTTATTTTCCTTTTAATTAAAAAGTGTTATCAACAGTGGCTCCAGCCCTGCTGATTCTCAGAGCAGACAGTAAGGGTGAGCATAGCAAGTGAGCAATATTAATTTTCCCCAACTAATTTAAAGATAATATCCCTCACACGTGCCAGAGTCTCACAAGTCTGTTTGTGCACCAGCCGTCCTTTTCCCCTGGGGCTCTGTCGGGTTTCCTCTAACTTCTTGCTGACTATTGGAGGCATCCTCAAGGAAAGAGACCTGCAGAATACAAGGCAAGGGATGAGACTAGATACCAGCATCTGTATTGGGAACAACAGTCACCTGGGAAGCCAAATGGAAGCACTTTTAGCTAAAACCTGAGAGAGCATGTATTTCACAGAGAAAAGCATGAGCTTCTGGGCTCACCGCTGACATGATGTGACCATGGGGTTACAGATTAACTTGTGCCCTGCTCCCCCATTGGTATGTTGAAGCCCTTAATGTCCAGTACCTCGAAATGTGACTGCATTTGAAGACAGGGTATTTAAAGAGGTAATTGGGTAATTAACTTAAAACAGTCCATTAGTATGGACCTTGATCAAACATGACTCTTGACCTTGTAAGAAAAGGATATTAGGACATAGAGACACACAAATAGGGAACCATGTGAAGACACAGGGAAAATGTAGCCATCTGCAAGCCAAGGAGAGGGGCCTCAGAAGAAACCAACTATGCCGACACCTTGATTTCAAACTTCTAATCTCTATAACTATGAAGAAATACACTTCTGTTGTCTAAGCCATTCAGTCTGTGGTACTTTTGTTATGGCAGCACTAACAAACTAATAAACTCGGCCAGACTAATAAACTCTGGGAAAGTCTTCACATCTGCACAGTAGGAAGACTAATAAAATTGATCTGCAGGATCCGTTCTAGTCCCAGATTTCTTAGCTGGACTATCAGAGTGACATGAAGTTTGCTTGATTATCCTCTGACACCCTGCCAAGAATAACATAAAGATCTTTAAATACTTAGTAGACTTCAAAGCAGGACTACTTCAGTAAAAGAACAGCCATTCCCTTCTGTTCTCCAGGCAGGCTCAAAAATCTCTCCATCCTCAGGATCCATATCTAAGTGAAGCTTTCTTTGACTCGTCACTCCCCTTCCTTTCTGTCCCATGTTCAGAAAGTAGTCTTCCTCTGTACTCATAGCCCACCACATTTACCACACTATAATGACATTGCTTGCTTGGCATCTTTGATAGATGGATTGCCTTAGTGGCCACAAATAATTGTCCTTCTGTATCTCTGTACTTTGCAGCAAGATTTTGTAGCTTCTCCATCAAAACATAAAGTCTATTTCCCAAACTCTTAAATCTAGGCTAGTCTTATACCTTGCTTTGCCCAATAGAATGCAGCAGAAGTAACTTTTTCCCAATTCCAAGCCTATGCCTCGGCAGACATGCACAACTTCTCTTATTCTCTTAGACTTTCATATCTGCTATTAAAACAAGCTAAGGCTGTCTTCCTAGTGAATAAGAGATCACATGGAGGACAGATCAGATTCCCCAACCAAGGTTATTCTAGACTTATCTTCAGGTAGTCAATATCAAAACAAGGGCGAGAGCCTAGCCAGGATCAGCAAAACCACCTACCTTATGAAAGCTGGCCACTGACTCATAGGTGAGTACAGTTGAAACCAGAAGAACATATCAGCAAAGCTCAGCCTTAACCTCCAATGCACAGAAATATGAGCCATAGGAACATTTGTTTTTAAGCCATCAAGTTTTGAAGTACTTTGCTACACAGCACAAACTAATAAATCACTTTTCTTGTCTCTTCTTCTAAAAAGTCAGCATCTCATAAGCAGAGAGTGTAACTTGGTCATCTGTGTAAAGTATGCATTAGAGTAGATAAGTGAAGAAAATGTATTGAAGAAGTGAATTGTTGTTTTCATATACTCATCTGTTCCCACATGATTATGGGAGATTATAGTTTTCAAATTGGAAGGAACGGTATTTCCCATTTCAAATTTCTTTTGTAATATAACTTTGTCTCATTCCATCAGAAGTTGCAGTTCATTCTCCAACCTCTCAGATGAGAATGGTCTCTATAATGGCTTTAATTAACAAAATATAGCAGAAGTGACACTGTGAAAGTTCTAAGCACAGCCTTTAACTCATTTGGTGCTCATGAAAGCCAGCAGCAATAGAAGAGGAGATACTACCATGTAGATAAGCCTAAGTAACATGGAGAAAGCTTAGAGGAGAAATGACATGTGAAGGGAGAGGGGGAGGCAACAAGGACCAGCAAGGCACCAGGCACAGAAGTAAACACGTCACGTGGAAGTGGATCCTCCAGCCTTAACTCTGCTAGCTGGTGCTATGTAGACCAGAGACAAGTTGCTAAGGCTAGTCCTTACCAATGGCTTGACCCACATAATTGTGAGCAAAAAAAAAAAAATGGTTGCTTTAAACCACTAAATTTTGGGATTATTATATGGCAATAAATAAACGAACATGGATAGCAATCGTGTGCTGAAGGGAAGCTCACTTAAATGTTCTCATTCTCAGTGTTCTCATATATATGATAGGGATGCATTCAATCACTCAGTAAAACTCCCTGGAGAGCTTGCAGTAAATAAGCTTCAGGTTCTGCCTTCAGGGAGTTTACATACTGTAGAAACAAGGCAAGAGGCCAAAAACTCAAAGATCAGGAATATCAGTCCTTCTATTGCACTAAGTACAGAAATACATGGTAAGGGTGGGAAGAGTATTGGATTCACTCCTGAGGCTGGTAGAGGAAGTGATAGATAGAATAGAATCTAGACTGGGACCAATAATGCGAGGACTTACAAAAGGGAAGGAGAATGAGTGAGGTCAGAAAGACGATGTTTAGAAGGAAGAACAAGCATGTCTAAGAGTTCAGAGGTAGGAAAAAGTATGATGTCTTGGAGAAGAAAGACCCTACTGAATTGGGAATTGATAAATATATGAGGTATATATACCCATTTCAGGTTCATTATTGCAGATTTGACTTACCTAATAGAACATAAAATGAACATACTAGACGTAGATTATGTGGTCATTCCTAACCATTAGGAAGGACATGACTTGATGAGGGTACCATGGAAAGAGGTTATTTTAATCACTACTGAGAGAGGAAAAAAAACAGATTTTGGAAGAGAAAATGGTTTTACAATTCAGGAAATGATTAGGGGAGGCAGCAGAGAATATATAAGATGATTTAGAAATATAAACTTTTGTTTTTGTTTTAAATAGAAAAACTGGGACTCAGAGTGCTACAAAGAATGAATTCTTTCTAAGTTGGAAAGTGTAGCTCCCTGGAACAATTATCAAGGAGAATGAATGCTATTTCATGGTGTTTCAAGCTCTGTGAAAATTACACCAGCTTCTGGAGTATATCTATTTAATACAGGGACAAGGATTAGAACAGTTGAATAATCACTTAATTGGGGTCAGAGGGTTACAGTGAAAAGTTCCAAGCACAAGAAGTATGATGCCCGACCCAAGAGGGGAAGAAAAATGTCCACACAGGCTGTGGGCTTGTGTCCACAATGTCCACACCCTTACTTAGAGGCTTTGGGTCAGACAGGAAGATGAGTTTATCGGCCTGTCATTCAACAGAGCAATCCTGGAGAAGTTGTCTGGGCCTTTGCCTTGGATCAGCTATAAACCTCTAAAGAGGAGAAAATGTCAGGAAGGTAAACATTGCAAGTACATGACCTTAATAAAGTGAGAAATCGGTGTTACTTTTCTGGGCATGGGGGTGTCCTGTCTGCACACTCCCTTCTAGATCACATTCTGGATTCTAGGAACCTAAAATTTCATTCCCAGGTGGCCCTAAGCCTGCTTCCAGAGTCTGCACAGGCCTCTTGCTTAGGTCTGTCCTAATAAAAATTAATCAGGAATGAACTCAAAGTGCTTCACATGCAATTATGTGTTAACCTCAGATCCCCTGAAATTGTATCATACTCAGATATAAGTCATTGCCTAAGAAAAAGAAAATGCAGAGAATTTCCTCTAACTTCCACATACCCCAACTATCTGGACTGGTCTCAGAGTAATTCAGTAGGTGTTGTGCACCTAAGTATTAAGTGAGAGGAGCTGCTTAGTGCAGAAGACACACGCATAGAACCATTAAAGCCTGTCAAGATGAAGAAACAGAGAGCAAGTACCTCTGTGTAAGTATGCCTTTTCACGAATGTGTGAAGAGTAAGGACAAGAGCAAATACTTGCAAAGTGTGTTGTGCACAGAGACACACAGGAAGCAAACTAACTTACCCTGCACAAAGGAGCAATGGTTATGTCACCCTTCCAAATGTTCAGGTCACCCTCTGAGAATTAAATTAGGGAAACTGCAATAGATGAGGCCATCTCTAAAAGTAACCAGGTATTAACAGACAAGTTTCCCAGGAGATTTAGGAAGTCTCAAATAGAGATTTGGAGAAACATGACTGGAATGTGATTATCCCTTTAAAATTTGAGCTTCACAAAGTGAAAAAAAAAAACTTTTTTGAACTTCAAATAGCCAACAGAGAAATGATATTTAGCACAAAAACAGGAAATAGATGGGAGGGAGAATTCATGCTGATAAAGTACCTATCATGTGCTGGGCATTTAGCATAATCACTCAATAATTCAGTGAGGTGGGTGATTCCCATTTTATAGGAGTTAGAAGCTTAAAAAACTTGAGTCACTAGGCTAATATCACAAATCTCCTCATCAGCAGAATTAGGATTTTAATCCAATGACACAAAATAAGAGTTAGAGATGTCTTGTCTGGAAAGAAAAACACCTGGATAAAGCATTTGACGATTAGGTACTCATGACTGGCATCATCTGTCTCTCATTTTTGAGATTTTATTATCATTCACCAAATAACAACTTGAATATCATGTAGATTCCCATGTAGACTAGCCAATAGGGAAAGAACTGGCTGCTCAGTGAAACCACGTATAACAGACGTACTTGAAGGTGACCTCCAACAAGTCATGCCCTTGTATGTCTTCTCCCCTTGGATGTGAGTGGAACCTATAACTTACTTACCATCAGTGGACTACAGCAAAAATAATGGTCATCATTTCTGTGGTTAAATTTGTTACATAAGACTGCCTCAGCAGACTGGAGTTACAAAGCTTCTTCTAACAGCTGCTAAACAAAGTTTAGCCTAAAGCTGCCTCCTTACATATTTTAAGTTCAGCCTACATGTTTCTTTGCACACAGTGAACTACAACCTAAATGGAGATGTAAACAGAGTATAACCTACTCTGGTGCCAATCACCAAGTTTTGGCCAATCAAAAGAAGTCAACTGTTCAAAACATGTTCAAATACGTTAAACACAGAGCTATAACTAATTCAGCTGTTTCTGCACCTCACTTTCATTTTCTCTACATCACTTTTTTTCCTGTCTATAAATATCCTTCTACCATGTGGCTGCACTGATGTCTCTCTGTGCCTACTCTGACTCAAGAGGCTGCCGGATTCACAAATCATTCTTTGCTCAATTAAACTCTATTAAATTTAATTTGATGCAGATTTTGTTTTTCATGGTCTTGACCAATATACTTGATGTATGTCAATGCAAAAATCCTCAACATGATACAGGCAAACTGAATCCAACAGCCTATCAAAAAGCTTATCCACCACAATCAAGTAAGCTTCATCCCTGGGAAGCAAGGTTGGTTTAATAGGCACAAATCAATAAATGTGATTCATCAAATGAACAAAACAAAAGACAGAAACCTCATGATTATCTCAATAGATGCAGAAAAGGTCTTTGATAAAATTCAACACCCCTTCATGTTAAAAACTCTCAATATTAACTAGGTATTGAAGGAACATACCTCAAAATAACAAGAGCTGTCTATAACAAAGCCACAGCCAACATCAGAGTAAATGGGCAAAAGCTGAAAGCACTCCCCTTGAAAACTGGCACAACAGAAATATGCCTTCTCTCACCACTCCTATTCAACAAAATCAGGCAAAAGAAATAAATAAGGTGCATCCATATAAGAAGGCAGAAAATCAAACTATCCCTGTTTTCAGATGACATGATCTTTTATCTAGAAAAACCCATAGGTCTCTGCCCAAAGGCTTCTTAAGCTGATAAACAACTTCAGCAAAGTCTCAAGATATAATATCAATGTTCAAAAATCACTAGCAATCCTATACACCAACAAAAGCCAAGCCAAGAGCAAAATCATGCACAAACTCAAATTCACAATTGCCATAAAACGAATAAAATATGTAGGAATACAGCTAACCAGGGAGATGAAAGATCTCTACAAGAAAAACTACAAACCACTGCTCAAATAAATCAGAGATGATATAAACAAGTGAAAAAACATTCCATGCTAATGGATAGGAAGAATCAATATTGTTAAAATGGCTATACTGTGCAAAGCAATTTATAGATTCAATGTTATTCCTATTAAAATACCATTGATATTGTTCACAGAACCAGAAAAAAAACTTTTTAAATTCAGATGGAACCAAAAAAGAGCTGAAGAGCCTTGGCAATCCTAAGGAAAAAGAACAAAGCTGGAGGCATCACGCTACCTGACTTCAAACTACAGGGCTACAGTAACCAAAACAGCATGGTACTAGCACAAAACAGACATAGACCAATGAAACAGAAAAGAGAACCCAGAAATAAGACTGCACACCTACAACTATCTGGTCTTTGACAAACCTGACAAAAACAAGCAATGAAGAAAGGATTTCCTATTCAATAAATGGTACTGGGATAACTGGCTAGCCATATACAGAAGATTAACACTGGACCCCCTCCATAGACCATATACAAAAATTCACTCAAGATGGATTAAAGACTTCAATGTAAAATGCAAAACTATAAAAACCCTGGAAGACAGACTAATACCATTCAGGACATAGGCACAGGCAAAGACATTATGACAAAGATGCTAAAAGCAATTAAAACAAAAGCAAATATTGACAAATGGGATCTAATTAAACTAAAGAGCTTCTGCACAGCAAAAGAAACTATCGAAGAGTAAACAGACAACCTACAAAATGGGGGAGAAAATGTTTACAAATATGCATCTAACAAAGGTCTAATATTCAGCATCTATGAGGAATTTAAACAAATTTACAAGGAAAAAAATCCCATTAAAAAGTGGGCAAAGGGCATGAACAGACTCTTCTCATAAGAACACATGCACGTGGCCAAAAATCATATGAAAAAATGCTCAGTATTACTGATGATTAGAGAAATGCAAATCAAAACCACAATGAGATACCATCTCACACCAGTGAGAATGGCTATGACTAAAAGCTGAAAAGTAACAGATGCTGACAAAGTTGTGGAGAAAAGAGAACACTTACACGCTGTTGGTGGGAGCGTAAATTAGTCCAGCCTTTGTGGAAGACAGTGTGACAATTCTTCGAAGACCTAAAGACAGAAATAGCATTCTGCCCAGCAATCATATTACTGACTATATACCCAAAGGAATATAAATCATTGTTATAAAGGCACATGCACATGAAGGTTCATTGCAGCAGTATCCACAATAGTAAAGACATGGAATCACCTGAATGCCAGTCAATAATAGACTGGATAAAGAAAATATGGTACATATACACCATGGAATACTATGTACCCATAAAAAAGAACAAGACGATGTCCTTTGCAGAAACTTGGAGGGAGCTAGAGGGCATTATCCTTAGCAAACTAACACAGAAACAGAAAACCAAATTCCACATGTTCTCATAAGTGGGAGCTAAATGATGAGAAAACATAGGCATATAAGGGGGATCAACACACACTAGGGCTTTTCAAAGGGTGGAGGGTGTGAGAGGAGGAAGAGGATCAGGAAAAATAATGGGTACTAGGGTGATAAAATAATCTGTATAACAAACCCCAGTGACACAAGTTTACCTATATAACAAATTTGCACTTGTAACACTGAACTTCAAAGTTAAATAAATAAACAAACAAACAAACAAAAACATGGTCTTGAAGAAGCAAACAGCCATTTAGTGAACTGCCTCTGGAGAGGGCCATATGGCAGTTAAGGAAATTAAAATATTTTCTGCTGGGCGCGGTGGCTCAGGCCTGTAATCCCAACACTTTGGGAGGCCGAGGCGGTCGGATCACCTGAGGTTGGGAGATGGAGAGCAGCTTGACCAACATGGAGAAACCCCATCTCTATTAAAAACACAAAAAGTTAGCTGGGCTTGGTGGTGCATGCCTGTAATTCCAGCTACACAGGAGGCTGAGACAGAAGAATCACTTGAACCCGAAAGGCAGAGGTTGCAGTGAGCCGAGATCATGCCATTGCACTCCGGCCTGGGCAACAAGAGTGAAACACCGTCTCAAAATAACTATTTTCCCAAAAAATATATTTATTTGGCATATTTTGAAATAGCTGCTACTTGGCTAGCAAACAGAAGTGTCATTGCAAAGCCGTGCCCCCTCCCCTTTCTCAATCTGAGAGAGATTGAGAGTCTGACACTTTTAAAAGTCTGAAAAGAAATGTTTATCATCTATTCTGAGAGGCTTCATCCACATAAAAAGGCCACCTTTGCAAGGCAAACTTCTTCCCTTCTCTCTCTTAACCTGTCTTGCCACTAAACCTGGTTTACCTAGTTAATCTGTTTTTGGACATGCTCTGAGTCTGAATTCTTTACTGTGGCATCAAGATGGTATATATGTGTTTCTGTAATTCATTGGGAAGTTGGGTCTTCATTCTGAAGCCTCCCATGTATATGCATTAAATAAATTTATGTGCCTTTTCTCCTGATAATCAATCTGCCTATGACTCCCACAGCTGGGAACTGTGGGCAACTCATAGGAGCTGAAGGTGATCTCCTGCCAACATCCAGGAAGAATCTGGGGCCTTTAATCAGATGGCCTCAAGGAAATTAACTCGCCAACAACCTCAGTGAGCTTGGAAGTAGATACTTCCTCAGAAGCATCCAAATGGAAAGGCGGACTGCGCTGACATCTTGATTGCAGGCTGATGAGACCACTGGTCAGGCCCAGTTCAACCGTGCCTGGACTCCTGACCCACAGAAACTGAGATAATATATATGCGTTCTTTTAAGCTGCTAAGTTTGGGGTAATTTATTATGCAGTACTATAAAACAAATACAGCTCTACTAGTTACAGCAAAGACAAGGAGGGATATGCTCTCTGCATACTCATAGCAATTGACTAGTGTAGTGTGTGTTGACAACTTTGCACACAGTCACAGACTAAATCATGGCCTAGTACTTAGAGTAGCTGAGAGAATAGGGGAATGTCTGTCAAGAAAAAAGTCAATGAAGGGAAGCACTTGGCATTCATGATTATAAGACACTTCCACTCTGATATTGTATGCAATTTAGAGCAATGTTTAAGATCTGGCTTTTGGAGTCAGAAGATCTGGTTGAATTCTTATTCTCCTGTGTAACTTTAGGATAATTGCTTAAGTTCTATGTCTCAGCTTTCTTGTCTATAAAATGAGGATAATCATAGTACCCAACTCATAAAGTTGGCATGTGCATTAAATGAGCTAATATAACTGCTTAGAAGCAGGCCTGGCACAAAATGAACCCTTAATTAACATTGCTATTGTAAAGTCATAGCTAAAAATTAAAGTGTTGCTTATGCATCCTGGAATTCTCAGATTCAACCTCTATGTCACTGTACTTATAAAAAGGCTCATGAAGAGTCCAACAATTTTCACCATCATGGATGAAAACCTGTGTCCTTTGACTTGGCACAAATCACACATTTATTACCATTGAGATCTATTTTCAAACTGTCTACTGTGTACTCACTAACAGCAAATAAAAAACAAAAGTAACATAAACGTAAAACAACTCTGTCTCCTGTGCATAATGAATGGTAATAAATCATGAATAAATCGTTCATCAGAAGAAAAGCAAGAGAGTGGTCACGCATTTCAGCAAATCAGTCACCCGCGATGTTGCTGGAAACTGAAATGAGAAACATCTGCAGGGAATCTAGCAAGCCTACCAAGATAATGAAGTCAGACACAACATGATTCTGAATTAGCGTCTCCTTGATTTTAGGGTAAAGTTCGCCTTCTGGCTGACAACTTCAACCTTACAAGTGACTATATAACTTGACCTTGTCTTACTAAAATCAGAGCACAAATAATCTGTTTGCTGGAAAGTAGGAGGAATTTATTCGTATTAAAAAGCAAACCTCCTGGTCATCAGCTAGGAAATGATATTTCCAAATCCATTTGGACCAGAGAGATATTCCTGACGTATTTTAGATATAATTTGAGGATCAATTCGATTCTGTCAAACTAAACACAATTTTAATGATGAAATCTCTTGTTCTAAGGGAAAGAATTGCCTATCAAAGAAAGTCATAAAATCCTAAACCTAAAACAAACCTTAAGAAATTGATGGGGTTAGCATAAGTGCTAGAAGATTAAGTGGTTTTTTCCCCAAGATCACAAAGCAAATGAGTGTCAAAGTTGAGAATAGGGTCCCAGTCTCTAGCTTCCCAGCCCCGGCTGGGAAGGAAAATATATATGTATATATATTTAGGAAAAAAATATATATTTCCTATATTCCTGAATATAGGAAAGGGACATTCCATAAACAGTAAGGAAAATGAAGCTCAGAGGAGGTAAGCAAGTTGCCCAATATCAAACTGTAAATAAGGGGAAGATGTAACACTTGGTGTTAAGTCCTTCTAACCCTAATAATCTTGCTCTTAGTCTCTTCCATACTCGTACCACCAATGCAAGAGTAAGCATGAGGCTTATCGCATGCATTCAACATAAAGTACCTAATATTAAAGTTATTATTAAATTGAGTAAGTAGAAACATTGTATTGATTTTGTTATATTTTTTAGTACCTTGGAAATCAGTCTTGATATTTAGCCAAACAATTTCCTGAAAACAAATAAAAACATAGAGTGCTATTATAGAACCTATGCTACGTATTATGCGCTATAGAAAGTGCCTCATTTATTGTGAGTTCATCACATTTTCTAAAAAAGATTAGAGTTGAGGCCAGCTCAAGAATGCACTGCTCAGACTCACTAATCCAGAGAAGGCTCACTGCCTCATCTCTTATAAAGTCTGTCTTCACTTATGAACCAACTTCTCACTTAGCTTTTCCCAGAATTGTCCTCAGGTGGTGACTGAGAAAAGTCATGGTGTTATAAGGACCTCACCATTTCTGCAAATATGGGACTCCTTTGCACGTTTACATCTTTCCTCTGGAACTTCCTGTTGGGCTGACATAGTCCTTGCCTGTCATCTGTCTTCCCTTGTCCAATCCTGTTTCTTCCCCTTTTGCTATTATAGGTGTTACTTCCAAATAAATCTTTTGTACTCCAAACCCCATTTATTTTGGTGCTTGCTTCTCAGAGAACCCATCTTGCAATAGTTGGACCAGGAGAGGTCTGAGAAAGTAGGTGATGGGATGAGTTTTTGTCCCTAACCACTTACTGTCCAGCTGATAAATGGTCTCTATCCCATGTGGTAGCTGATGTAAGGGTACGAGGTAGTGACCCATTACTAAATATTTCACAGTGAGCTGGAGGGACTTGCCAATAGAGGTGGATGCATTGGTCTGTACAAACATTCAGGTATGTAACATATATTTGTGAAATGATGGATAAAAGAAAAATAAAATCGATGAATGTTACTAGGTTGCATTGCTACCATATAGACAAATAATTAAAAGCTAAGGGCAATTAACAAAGTATGTGAGTCAGAGACATCTGTTTGGTAGCTTATCAAGAAGTCCTCATCTCATGAAATGGATATAAAGAAAAGCCTAAAGAGCAAGCCCAGGTCCGAATAGTCAAAGTGGCTCATTGTCAATGAGTACTGGATGCTCTACCTGGGAAGGTCTGATATGCAAAGTCAGGGTCTTAGCTGGGAAACTGGAACACTGGCACGTGTGATAAGGACATCAGGGTAGATGTCCCCAAAGACTTTGACTCTTCACACCTCTCTGAACTGTCTGAGTCTACATAAGTGCCCAATCACCCCTCTTTAAAGCTAGCACTCTGCTCTAGAAGTAAGACATACAGAGGTCTCTCCCCAACAAGATAAGATATTCCCCTTTCAGTAACTGCTTCACATCCTCTTCTGGACATCGAGTCCATAAGTAGGACCAGATAAGGAAGAAAAAGAACTATATCCAAAAGTAGCTGCAAAGCCCAGCTGTCATGAACCAGCAAAGGCTGGGGAAACATATATGAAACTGTATTTCAAGGATGCTTGATTAAGGGTCAGTGGAAAATAGGACAGAATGGGATTGTGTTTATATGATGAACACATTCTCAACACTAAGAACCCCAGGAGATGACACCAAATTACTTTTGGGGTAGCTCTTAGAAGCCTAGAAAAAGCAATAACTCAAACTGAGTGAGTTTGAAATACCTGAATTTTCAGAAGAAAGGATTCAAAAATCTCAGAAAGTGGATATATTAAAATAGATATATTATAGGGGAACGGAACATCTTTCAGAGGATTATATTCCAAGAGAGGTACTAAAAGTTGCTGATAACAATGGGGTGATGGGGCCCAAAATAGAGGTCAGGTAGCATCACTTAATAGCCAGAAGCCAGGGATCATACTTAAAACAAACCAATAAGTTTGGAATGTCCCAGAACCCATAGAGAGTTATGGAGATAGTAAATAAAATAGTGTTCCTAAGGGCAAAATCTGTGGTCAGCCTACAAGAGCAATGCTTAATATATGTAACCATAGAAGCACAAGAATGGATGATTAGGAGGCTGAAGGAGGTGTCTTAATAAAATGTCATGATCCCTTACTTAATTTCCAGTCCTTAGTCAGTTTCCAGACACAGAACCAATTGACTGAAAGGAAGGGCTGATCCCTAGGAGAAAGGAATCTGCAAAACTACAAGTGAGTACTGGAAAAATTTCACCAGGTCCTTCCCCCAAGGAACTTATGGCCTTTCATTCAAGTGGTAATATACTAGGGAAATAGAAACACCCAGATGTCTCAAGGACTGAGTTGACATTGAGACCAGAGATCCAAAGCATCATCCCAGCCCAGCTGTTAGAGTACAAACATACAGAATTCGGAAAATAAATGAAATCTTTTTTTTTTTTTTTTTGAGACGGTGTCTTACTCTGTTGCCCAGGCTAGAGTGCAATGGTACGGTCTCAGCTCACTGCAACCTCCGCCCCCTGGGTTCAAGTGATTCTCCTGCCTCAGCCCCCGAGTAGCTGGGATTATAGGCATATACCACCACGTCCGGCTAATTTTTGTATTTCTTAATAGAGATGGGATTTCACCATGTTGGCCTGACTGGTCTCAAACTCCTGACCTCGTGATCCACCCGCCTTGTGTAATCCCACCAAAGTGCTGGGATTACAGGCATAAGCCACCACACCCTGCTAAAATAAATGAAATATTTAACAAAGTTCAGTTTACACTGGGTGTGCTGCATTTGTGAACCTTGCTGGAGACCATTTTTCTAGTCTCCACATGAATAACTGTGACTGATATACTTAGGTCCTTGCACTGTACAGTAAGAGCTATCATTATGAGGAAAGTTGAGTAGAAGCTTTAGAAACTGTCTAAACCCTAGCAAAGATGGTGAATGAATTACATATATCTCAGAATGGCAGAAGTGAGTCAACTTTTTAAAGATCTAAGGGATACAGCTGGTGATCTCTTTTTTATTTCCATTTAATTCAACAGTCTGACACCTGCAGAAATGAGATTAATCATTAAGAATAACTATAGACTATGGCAAACTTAACCAGGGAGTAGCTGTACTTACAACAGCAAGAAGTGGTAGAGCAGTTTAATTTAGCTTCAGGTCAATGGTGTATTGCCAGTGATTTGAGACATTTTTTTCTATTTCTTACAGGAAAAAAGATCAGAAACCATTTGAAATATGATACCTGGTGGGCCTCTTTGGTTCAGAGGAGACACCTTCCACACCTAGGACACCACTATAACCTATACACTGGATGCTATGGAAGAATGCCATCTTAGAGCAAAGCATATATCAAGAAAGGATGCTTCATCAGGTTCAAGCTGCCATGCAAGCAGCCCTGCCAATTGGGCCATATGGCATGGTAGATCCTATTATGGTGGAGATCCAGTGGTGGAAGATGTGCAATGTGAGGTTTATAGCAAGTCCCAGTGAGAAAATCACAATAAAGACCCCTGAATTCCCATGCAAGTCATACCACCCATAGGAGAAGATTACACATAATTTTTATAAATAGTTCCTAGTGTGCTGCTGGGTGTTGATAGAAATGAAACTCTTGACCATGAGGCTGAAAGTGACTTTAAATCTTGAAGTGAACATGAGTTATGATTTATTGGCCATGCAAAGTCATGGGGTTTGGAGGGCTCAGCAGCAGTTCATCATAAGATAAAAATGGCACACCCAGAACAAAGCATAAGTGATAATGGGAGCATAATCAAGCTGTATGTGCAAGTAGCCCAGACCCCCATGCAACTCATCATCTTGGCAACGGCGCCCCTCCCCTTTCACACATCCAAAGCCACATAAGGGAGAAGGAGAAAGTCTTGTAGGAGCAGCTGAAGACATATGAAAATTGACTGAGCTTGGTTTACAGATGGGCTGTCCTGCAATACAGAGGCAGGCCATAAATGGATCATGGCAGCATTATGTCTTCACTCAGGAGTGTCTTTGAGAAACAATAGTGAAGGAAGTTCTTCCCATTCAGTGGCGCTTGTAGACCAAAACTGGTTATCTACTTTCTGTGCAAGAAGAATTTTCCAGAGTCAGAAAATGACTTGGTTACCTTGTCAGGGACCAAATATGAAAACAATTAGAGGGTTGGGTACCATAAATTATGAAATAGAGGTCTGTGAATGACAAATGGGAACGTATCCATCATAGAAGAATCCCTGAGTGACCAAGTAGACAAAATGATGTATTGTCATTAGCAGCCTTTGTCAGTGGCCATCTCAGTACTGGCATGATGACATGACCACACAAACCAAGAAGCCAGAGTGGCAGAGATAGAGGCTAGGCATGAATCCAGAAACAAGAACTCCCTTCCACATTTCAAAACTGATTTAGCTACTGCTACCTATGATTGACTTGACAACAGCAGAGACCAAGAGTGAGTCCCTGGAACAGCACTATTCTTTGAAGTGAATATGTGGCAGCCATTCAATGACACTGTAGCCTTTCCATTTGAAAAGGACCAGTAGTTTGTCCCACAGGAACAGACACCTGTTCAAGGTATAGAATTTTTCTGCCTGCAGAGACTCAGCCCATATCAATATTCGTGGGCTCACAGAATCCCTGATTCACAGACACAGAAACCCACAGATGTGGCATCTAGCCAGAAAATTCACTTCATCTTTTTACAGAGAAAAAGGCATGGGAGAGGGTCCAGGACCATGGGATCTACTGGTTGTATTATCTGGAAGTTGATGGCCTGATAGAGTGCTGGAATAAGGCACAGCTGATGAGTCAGCTCGGAGACAACACCCTGTGAGGACAGAAGGGCATTCCCCTGTTTTTAGTACACACGTTGAATCTGAGGCTTTTCATGTGGCTCTGTGTCCCCATAGGAAAAATATATAGTTACAGAATAAACAAGGGGTGGAAGCAGGAGTAGTCCCACTTATGATCATCCCAATGAACCACTGGGAGACTCTATGCTTTCTTGACTTACATCTTTGGGATCCACAAGACTAGGGGTCCTCTTCCCCAAAGAAATGCGAGAATCCCAATGAACTCCAAGCTACAGCTGTCACTGCCACACTTTGTGTTCCTTGTGCAGTGGGTAATCAGACAAAAAGTTGTCACCATCTTGTCACAGGCAAGTGACTGATCAGCAGGAGGAGGTAGGGCTGCTGCTACACATTAGGGTCAGAGAGGGACAATTGCCCATCTTGGATGATCTACTTGGGATCCCAAGTAGGAAATGATCTGAGATCTCCACTCAGAAACTTGGTTTGAGTGAGACACAGATAAGCCACAGAACAGAAGAGGTAAATACTGAGCATGAGAGAAATTTAGAATGATAGTGAAAGAGAGAGATAGATGATGGATGCCAGTTGTGGACTCACAAACATCTGCAGCACAAGGGTCTGCAGTTCATCCCACTAACCTTGGAAGGAGAGGTTTATCCTCAGAAGGAGAGGACAACCAGAGCCCTTGAAGTGTTGGTCTCCATACATGGAGCAAGAAGTATGTCTGAATGATGCAAGGCGTGGACTCCGGCAGACACAGAAGTGGGCTCACCAGGTCCCCTTTCAAGAATGAATGTGATGCTCAGATACTCCCAGTCATTAGCTCTTCAACAGCCTCCTCTGCTGAGGTCACACTCTTGTTGGGGTTAGCTAATACATTGCTAGCTGATTAGCTACTAAGCTAACAACTGAGCAGGACAGTGGCACTAAGGCCTGTCCATGTAAATCAAATGCAGGGTTCCTCTGACAAGCAATCTACTGAGTTCTCCTTTGGGCTGGTAGAAGCTTTGCCAGGTCTGTGTCAGCCTGACAGCTTTTCCTGCCCAACTTGCCTTCCTCCCCTTCTTGCACAGCAAAAGCCTTTTGCACTTCTAACTCCATCTCAGGGCCTACTTCTCAGAGGGCCCAACTTAAGACTCCTAAGTACTTACCAAAAAAGAGTTGAGGGCCGGGCGCGGTGGCTCAAGCCTGTAATCCCAGCACTTTGGGAGGCCGAGGCGGGTGGATCACGAGGTCGAGAGATCGAGACCATCCTGGTCAACATTGTGAAACTCCGTCTCTATTAATACAAAAAAATTAGCTGGGCACGGTGGCGCGTGCCTGTAATCCCAGCTACTCAGGAGGCTGAGGCAGGAGAATTGCCTGAACCCAGGAGGCGGAGGTTGCGGTGAGCCGAGATCGCGCCATTGCACTCCAGCCTGGGTAAAAAAAAAAAAAAAAAAAAAGAGTTGAGACTTCCCTTTCAACAGTATTTACAAGTCTATCACCAATGTAAATTCTGCCCCTGTCCTCGATGAACCGATTTCACTTGTGTCTAAATGTGCATTCATTCCTGAGCTTAACCTAGCTTCTCTCATGTGATTTAAGCTCTTTGGGAGGTTAGAAATGATCCTTATCACTCAGAGTTTATGCAGAGAGTCAAAATCTCCACATTTATATAAGTCACATTTATAAAGATACACGTTTGAGCTATAGGAAGTATGTATTTATATTTTCATATATTTGAGAATTCTGTAGAAATAGAACATTTAATCATTCATTTCTATCATAAAATGATCTAAATAAAGGGAGTGATGGCTTCATTTCAAATAGACAAATATTTCATAAAAACTTGGAATGCGTTAGGCTCTAGGCTGGTCAATGGGAAGACCGTGATAATAAGACAGAGTCCCTAACTGAAATAGCTCTCAAGCCAGGATAAAGAGGCATGCTAACAGGTCATTTCCATTTACTAAACAGCTCATTTTTTGTTTGGAATTATTAGGGTGTGTAGAGATTCCAATTTCTTTTCACCCACACCTTTTTCTGGGCTTATACTCAGTTATGCCTGAACAAATGTTAAGAGGTAGCAAAATCTGAATGCTGAGTGTGAGATAAAAACTTTGATGTCGAGCATAATTTAGTTACCCATATTTTGTCATCCTCAGTGTTGACAAATGTGTTATTAATTCACCCTTGTTTTAGTGAGCCCCCCAAGAGAGAGCCCTCCTCTCAGTTTTATTACACAGTAACTGGTATCTGAGATAATTAAAACCAATCGCTCATCAAAACAAGGTGGAATGAAGATGACCTAGGTTCTAGTTTCTAATTTTGGATGGGGTGGGGTTTGAGGGGAGGGATGAAACAAACAAGCTGGGACCAGAAGGGATAAAGAGTTATCTTGTACTATTTGAAGCAGTGTCCAAGGGGGAATATTTTGTGTTGTAAACATAATAAGTTGTTAGCTGATTACCTGCTAAGTTGTTAACTAAGGTTCTCCAAGGCAGCAACATCCTCTCATTGCCAGGGGCTGCATGGTTACGTTATCACTGAGCCCTTGGCCAGCTGACTTTCTTTCTTTCTTTTTTTAATTGTATTTTAGGCTTTGGGGTACATGTGAAGAACATGCAAGATCGTTGCATAGGCATACATGTGGCAGTGTGATTTGCTGCCTTCCTCCCCTTCACCTGTATCTGGCATTTCTCCCCATGATGTCTCTCCCCAACTCCCCTCCCCCCGCTGTCCCCTCCCCTTATGCAGCCATCAAAAACGATGAGTTCATGTCCTTTGTATGGACATGGATGAACCTGGAAACCATCATTCTCAGTGAATTGACACAAGAACAGAAAATCAAACACCGTATGTTCTCACTCATAGGCGGGTGTTGAACAATGAGAACACATGGCCAGCTGACTTTCACATGGGCTCTGCTTGAGTCTGGGCCCCCTTTGATTTTTCACTTGCCTCTGAGTGGTGAGTTATCTGAGCTCTGTTATTTCCAATGCTCATATCCCTGTGATCTCATGGAGTTGATGGGATTTGATTATTAGACTTGTTCTAAGAAATGCAAGGTAAAGCTCCTTTAGCAACAACCATTTTTTGTTTGATAGAGTCAAATAAACATTATTCTAGTTTCTTTCCTCTCTCAAATTTGTAAATGCAGCGTCATTAGGAAGCATCATTGCCTGGAGAGGCATATAATATTACTCCAATTTTCCCCACTCACTGAATTTTTTCCAAAAAAAAAAATGAAAGGAGAGGAAAGGAGAGAATGGAAAGGGAGCTGAGGTGAGGGGAAAAGAGAGGAAAATATAATGCTGTCATTCTAGCTATGCCCTAAGGACATACCCACCTTGTAGTCGAGGCTCTTAAAACACAATCCCCCTCAAAATCCTTTGTGGCTTTGAAAAGAATAAACTGCTACTGGCAGTTGCTACATTTATATCTGAATGGAAGGGGGGTTTCCATTTATGAAGTATATGCATTTTATTACTCTCATTAGCACTGCTGTTAATTTTCAAAAAAATTTTTTGATAAGCAATGTTCAGAATAATGCAATAAGAAATTTTGTAATTCTTCAACAACTCTTAGAGAATAAATAGAAAATCTATTACTATTTCATTCCAGTGGAATTTCCAGGAAAGCTTCACAAATACAAACACTTCTTTAACTTCCAAGGAAATTTTGCATTATGCAGGGAAAAAAATTTAAAAGAAAGCGATGTCACTATTTTCTTTTAAAGGATACTTCACAATTTTAACATAAAAACAATTATCTTTCCCAATGCCTGGGCTGAATTAGACCTGAAGAAAACATTGGGGGCAACTAACATTGCAAAGAAGGGATATTATCAGATTATAATTTATTATGTTTCCTTATAAGCCAAATGTAAAGTCGATTATAACAGAAAGGCTTAGTTTTAGATTAGCTCTTACTGCAGAATTTATGAATATCATTTTAATCTCTCTAATAGAAAAGTAAATTATTTTCCAATAGCCATGTGGTCCATGAGCAGGCACAGCCCTCTAAACCAATCTGCTGGTAGGTTTCAGAGACTCCAAGAAGAATTGCTCCAATTCTAGTCTGTGTCCACTCTCCCTGCATCTAGTAGCCTCTCAGTAAAGACCAAGAGATAAATAAAATCTCTCTGACCTTCTCAAAATTAAAGATGTGAAAACAGACAAAGCTGAGTACCTGTTTAAATGAAGAAGGTAAAATGGTGGCTGTATTAGTCTGTTTTTGCACTGCTGAAAGAACTCTTTGAGATTGGGTCATTTATAAAGAAAAGGGACTTAACTGACTCACAGTTGCACATGGGTGGGGAGGCATCGGGAATCTTAAAATCATGGTGGAAAGCAAGGGGGAAGCAAGCACGTCTTATCATGGTGGCAGGAGAGAGAGAATGCAAGGATGAATGAAGCACTATATTTTTAAACAACCAGATCTTGTGAGAATTCCATCACGGGACAACAATAGGAGGATGGTGCTAAGCCATTAGAAACTGCCCCTATGATCCAATCACCTCCCACCAGAACCCTCCTTCAACATGTGGGGATTACAATTTGACATGAAATTTGGGTGGGGACACAGAGTCAAACCATATTAGTGACCAAAAGAAATGACAAGGACATTCTTATAATGTGAGCACCTACCATGTAACACCACTATTAGAAGTATTTTTACATTGTGGAACTAAAGAAAGACCATCCAAATAGAAATAGACAAAGGCTATTTATTCAGTTTCTGGCAGCAGGACAGTCAACCACTGTCACTTGCATTTTGGCAGAGATTCAAAGGCAAACAGAGGCATTGGAAAGCTTTATAGTGGAAAGAAGAGAAGGCTTTCAGGTGTGCACTGATTAGAGGCAGTTGGCCAGGGGGAGCCATAGTGAGACTAACCAGGAGCAGGGTAACCTTACTAGTGGTTGGGGGGTACATATTTGCCTTTCTCTTGTTGGTAGAAACTTGGAAATTTGGATATAAATTAATAAATCTGTCATTTATTAATCAAGCCCAGGCCATTTGGAATTCATTGTTAGAGAAGTTGTTGTTTGACTTCCTAGACTGCCAATATTGCTAGTGATCTGGTTTTGTAGAAGTGTCACTTACAGCAGCCTGGCTTCCAAGGCTGGTTACTACAGATATGGGTTGGATTCCTGGGCTGGTTACAGATGATATGGTTGTACTCCTTGGTTGGCTACAGTAGATATGGGCTGAACTCCTGAGCTGCTTACTGTAGATATGGGTTGGATTCCTGGGCTGGCTACTGTAGATATGGGCTGGACTCCTGAGCTGGTTACTGTAGATATGGGTTGGATACCTGGGCTGGATACTGTAGATATGGGCTGGACTCCTGGGCTGGTTACTGTAGATATGGGTTGGAATCCTAGGCCGGTTACTGTAGGTATGAATTAGATTCGTGGACTGGTTACTGTAGATATGGGCTGCATTGCTGGGCTGGTTACTGTAGATGTGGGCTTAATTCCTGGGTATGTCACTATATATATGGGCTGGATTCCTGGGCTGTGTGCTGCGGTTCAGGATTTTATTTCATGTAATCTGGCCACTCTGTCTGCTTGTATATTCAGCTTCTCTGTATAGATTGGCTTATTTTATTCTTAACTCCACTCTGTGAATTAAGGATTATCTTCCCATTTCATTACAAAGTAAACTGAACCTCAGAAGCTGACAGAACCATGTTTTAATAACTCAGCTCTCCATTTCTGAGTCACAAATTTAATTCAGGTTTGTCACCATATTACTCTGTATAGACATGGAGACCTTAGGCTGATCCACTGTTTTAAATCTTGGATGATCAAGAAACACAAGCTTTCTTACTGAATGAGAGTGCTTAGGGGAATGTTCCCACAAGAAACCCTCAGAGCCAGTACCTCTGTACCACATCCTAACTGTTTCCAAAGATGTTTCTAGATCCAAAAATAAGTCTAACCAATGTTGAATTTCTCTGCCCATTACTGTGCGGCTATCCATGGTTCATCCCTCCTTCCTCAATTTATTAGTCTAGTACAACAAATGCTAATGCAGTATTTAAGTGCTGGGATACAGCCAAATGAATTAATTCAGAATTACAACCTATGATTATTCCACAGCCTAGTGAATTAGAGAGATATTTAAAGATATTATGATAATAAGCTGAGTACCATGTGAGAAATAGGCTACGGCATTTATTCCAAGAGCTCCCAGTCAATGCATACCACTCAACAAGGGGATGAGGTTAGGGTTCAGGAAAGCTTGGGCACCCAGTTGGAGAGAAGGCATGTACCTTTGTCCTCTGATGTTTTCCCTCAGGGCTACTTCCCACCTGTTGCTTAGGTAACTCACCCTTTCCTAGGGCTAAGCTATTCCTTGCATGGTTTGACATCTTCCTTTGCTAGTATATGTTTCCAGGCCTGGACTAATATTCCTGCATGACCTTGTATGGCTAGCAATAGCTGATAATAGGCAAGGTTTGGAGTAGAGCTTGGGGCTTCAATGCCATCAATCTCCCCACTTTCAGGTTGTTCTGCCACAGCAGGTATGTCCTTAAGCCTATAGTAGCAAAGCCAATATCACTTTTCCTTAGAGACAGGCAAGTATTTAATAATTAAAATGTGCTGCATGGTTCCTCCAGTAAGTGGAAACCCAAATTCAAGGTTTGCTAGGGCCACCATAACAAAGTAGCACAGACTGGGTGGCTTGAATGACAGAAATGTATTTCTTAATAGTTCTGGAGGCTAGAAGTTTAAAATTAAGGTGCCAGTATGGTTGGTTTCTCCTGAGATCTCTCCTTTAACTGTGGAAGTCATTTTCTTATGTCTTCATGTGGTCTTTTCTGTGTTGGTGTCCAGAGACACCAGTCATATTGAATTAGGGCAAACTCTGATCTTCATTTTAGCTTAATTATCTCTTTAAAGTCCCTATCTCTAAATACAGTCATATTCTGAGATACTGGGGGTCAAGACCTCAACAAATGAATTTTGGGGGCTGTAATTCATCTTGCAACACAAGGCTCCAGCTTGCATACCAAATGGGACTCCTAGAAGCACCGTCTCTGCATCTCAATGGTTGGGTCTGCTTGACCAACACTGAGTCCTCTGAGACAGCCCCAGCCACCTGGACCAGGAGTTGGCACAGAGAACCCTGGAAGTATCCAGATCAACCTCATCTAAGAAGCTAAGGGCTTACCCAGTATAAATATTCCCAGGAAGTCAAAATGAGGAGCAATGTCCTGCCCAGTAGTAATGGTAAATCCAATAAATCTCCAGTTCTGAGCAATCTGCTGAGCAACTTTGCCCTCATGAAGGTAGAGTTGGAGGCTCAACGTGGGCTGGGGAAAGGAGGAAAAACTGAAGTAGAGGTTCTCTCTTCTTTGATTAGAGGCTAAATCAAGGTAGCCTCTAACCTTCTCCCAGAAACTAGTACTGCTCTGCTCTTGGTGCCAGCCATCATGTATGGGCCCCAAGAGCATCCACATTCTCCTTCCATCTGCTCCTCGGCTTCCCAGCCCCAGCACCTGCCAGAGCCCAGCCACTCTTGCTCACTGCCCAGCACGACATCCTCTGTCTCAAGATTTAGGAGCAAAGCATCCTTATCAACTCCTCAAGATCAAAGCTCTGCCAGGAACTCGCTCTCCATGAAATGTATAGATCAAAACCCTGAGGATTTTGACATTTATGTTTTTAATAGATTTTTTTCTCCTTCTTAAAACACCCACAGGCTGTGACTGAAGTGGAAATGTGTTTGCTTTTAATTGCAGTGCATGCTTCATCTGCTCTGAGGCTGCGAATCCTCCCTCTCCTCAGAAGCTTAGCGTTTGTGTCAAACAGAGCTGGGAATGTGGAGAGGAACAAAAGGTCTGAAATGCCACACAATAAGAAAATTCTTTTAAAACTCTTCAATAACAGGAATCCAGAGAGAGTTTAATTCATAGATGAAGAAGATTTAGAGGACAAGTCCACTGCAAACCTTTTAATAATTGTTTCTTACAACCTCTATCCTCCATTTAGAAACTGGCTGCATTTCTCTTCATTTAAAAGGTAAATATTTCCAAGTCTGTGGCAACATCTTTCTATAGGAAGCATTCATTGGGTGCCTCATAGTTTCTTTGGGGCACACAAAGATAAACGAGGTGTGGCTCTTTCTTCAAGTTGCTTAGAACTCAGTATTTTCAAAGTGGTTCTCCAGCCTCCTAGATACACCAGAGAGACGAAACTGGAAACATTTTCCCATCCAAGTCCAGGTGGTCTCATGCCTGAAGTTCTCCTAAAGGTTTTGCTTAAAACATTTTCAAGCTACCGGTTCATATGTCTGAATCTAATATTCTCTTCTGTGTTCTGAATTGGGATTAGTTACAAATATTAAGAATCCTGCTTTCTTGAATAAGAGGATTATAAGCATTCTTTAGAGGTCTCAGAGTTCAATTACTAACTTCTCTGCAGCATAATAAGTATCATTCCTTCAACAGCAATATTTTCATTAGAATGAGCAAGGCTGAGTTGCTTGCTCTAACACCTACCCTAGAGATATTACAGATGTCTAGTTTCAAACACATGCATCTAAACTAACAGACTCTGGGAATCACCTTTGAAACAGCTCCCTGTAAAGGAGTCAAGTGCATGCAAGACATCTTCTGCATACCTGTCCCTCCCTCCCAGTTTCTGACCTTAGTGTTTCTTCCTCTTTCCTGCATGATAGTAATAAACTAGAACATCTCGATATCAGATAAGTCTGAGAGTGTATACATTGTTTCAGGTTTTTACACTAACTGCACCTTGGATTCAGTCTGGCC
This sequence comes from Aotus nancymaae, assembly GCF_030222135.1. Lineage (NCBI taxonomy): Eukaryota > Metazoa > Chordata > Mammalia > Primates > Aotidae > Aotus > Aotus nancymaae. Next base: position 13,362,066 of record NW_026988417.1, on the reverse strand, counting down.
AAGCCCTAAGCTAAAATGATACACTGTCTTAGGTGTGTAAGAGTTGTCATTTATTTTTAGGCAAGGCATACTGATCTGGCACCTAATGTGCATGATAGCCTGTACTGATTCCACCTTGGATACAAATTATGGAAAACAAGGTGTCTCTCCTGTTATGGCATCCTGGTACTACTGTCATACAATATACCGTGTCACAGAGACATCTGTCCTCTGCTGCAGCTGGTTCTTTTCTTCCCATAACTCAACATTTGCTCTCTCTTCTCCTCCAGTTATCTACCTAATCTCCACCATCTGGACCAGCAGATGTGCTTTACTAACACTGTAAGATAGATCATGCATATAAACATATTATTTCCATTTTAGAGATACGAAAACTAAGGATTAGAGAATGTAAGTGACTTATACGTAGTATTCACATTCACGATGAGTAGCTGAAATAAGTTTAGTTATTCTAAATCCAAAGCTTATGATCTTTTATCAATATAAAGAACTGATGGTGAAATTATATCTTGCAATTTAGAGCTTTGTGGGAAATATATATTTTTAGAAATATTATCTCATTTTGCTTTTACCATAACTCTATGGGAAAGGTATCATAATATCATGCATGGATTTCAACCTACCCCTGAATAACTGAGAAAATCTGGACAATCCTTTATAATATCACAGACTCACTTTCCTCATCTGAAAGGATAGAGTTAAATAACCCTCCCTTGAAATGCTGGCAAACAGAATGAGTTAGAATGGAAGTTAAAACATCTTTTCTGGCACTTTCTACTGGCCCACTTGAGTTCAGTCTAGGTTGAATCAGATAATCTCTAAAGTTCCTTTCCAGGCTTAAAATTTTATTTAAACATACCCAGCCATTTCTCATTCCCTTCCTTCTTGTAGCCACATGACTATGCTATTTTTTTTCACAGCCAAATTATGCAGAGAATTTGAAAAAGATTAATAGGATGGTCTTTTAATCCAAGCATGCATCCATGGGCTACAATTGTGCTGATTCAAGATGAGTCTAAGTGACATCAGAGGGAAGTTTCCTTTCCCCCTTTCCCTCTACCTCCCAGACTATCATTATTAACATCAGCCAGAGGCAAGGAAGTGATAAGTACAAGCAACAGACACAGTAAATGAATTATCTCAAACAACTTATTCCTTGTCAGTGAGGCAAGCAACCCAGCATTTCACCTGAGTACAACTCCAAGATTTTCCAAATCACTTGGCATAGTGTCTTCACTGGCTTGCATATTCTACCTAGTTTGTATCTTTTTAAAAGGGAATTTTTTCTCCTTCTTTCTTTCCATTAAAAAAATAAGTACTTTCTAATTACAGAGACTAAAGAGTATACAGGAAGTCTGACAGGAAATAAAGATAATTTGAAGTTAAAATCGGGGCCTGTAGTGGACCTGCTTTAACATATTGATGCCAGAGTCACCCAAGGTTATTTGAAGTTTAATAGTTGGTGATTGAGCAGTTCAGTTCCCCACAATCTGGAGATTAATTCTTCTTCTTTGCAAAGAACTTTATCGTTTAGTCAGGGTTCCACCCTACTGGGCTTATTTTCTCTCTTTTCATTTAATCTAATTTGATGAACTTAATCCTTTGCACAAGACCACCTCCATCGCCCAGCTCCCCAAACCCACTGAGGTGGAGGGGAGGGAAGAAACAATAGTTGAAAAGCGTATCTAATCAACCAGAAGCAAATGCATTTCTAATTCAAGATTATGAATATGGGTCAACCTTTGGAACAAGCAAACACAAGTCAAGCATCATTCTTCTTGATTTGTTCCAGGTCATTGTTCTCCTCTGCCTGGCTGCAGAACACTAATGGATCATCTTGATAAAAATTCATTTTTTCATTCATCTGTTATATTGCACTTTTAATGTCAATTTCTCCTAATGTATCTTGATTTTACCCCAGCCCCAGCTGCAAACACATTACATTTTATTAGAATAAAGCCTCATGTCTCATGTCTCTAAATGAGGGAAGTAGCTACAAGACCATTTCTCCCCCTCCATTTGCAGTTTTAAGTTTCAATATATGTTACATAATGCTTTCATTCAATACCATTTCCAAAGACAGTGGCCCTTCTGAATCAATCTCTTAGATTCAGAATCAGGTCAAATCAAACAAGCAGTTTATGCACATAGAAAAGATATATCTGACAGCAACAAATATCAAAGACAAAAAGAAGAGAACATTTCATTTGGGAAACAATTCTTAAAGCATAGTAAGTTTTCTTCTATCCTAATCAAATGAGAAAATAGAAGGGGTAAAAACCCTCTAATTTTTTCCATAGCCGTCTGAAAAAAACTAAGACTGATTAAATTTTTAAAGTAAGAAATGTGCACACAGATCACTTCCTAAGTTCATATATAAATTATAAAGTTATATACACGGAGTGGGAAGATGCTTATAAGCTAACCCACACCTCAGCAGCCCTTCTCTGGCTGTAATTCCAGATATCAGAGCAAGACCAGGGGAAACTTAGCAAATGAGAGACAACACTGTGACTGAAAATGAGGACACACAGCCATATAATAGGAGAGGCAGGACAGATAAAGTCAGATGCCAGTTACAGAGGAAGAAACTGAAACATGAATAATTGTAATGATTTGCCCAATATTAACATTTGCAACAAAAACAACAACAGCAAAACTCAGACTATTGGACTTGAGTCATAACTTGTAGACCTTGAGATACCTTGAAAGTGTCTTAAGGGAGCACATAATAGGGTCTGTAATACAGCAGTGTTTTAGGAAACTGAGTGAATATAATGCATTGGTTCTCCAATCCACTGGGTCATATCTACTCAGGGACTTAGAACAGTCTATCAGCTTCTATTCATTCTGGCATTTTGGAGACCCCAAAGATGATTATTGTCCTGTTGCTTCCTGGAATAGACTCCTTACTGCTTCCTATGGTCTACAAAACCTATGAGATTTGAGGCATCCCCTGACCTCTCTGCAGACCCTACCCTTCCTCCCATGTGGCTCCCCCAACACTAGCCTCGTTACCACCACAGTACTTTGATTCTAGCTATTCCATTAAACTGGGAAGCTTTTCCCCCTGAATTTTGCACAGCCAGCTCCTTCTCATTTGTTTCTCCTATCAGATGTTTCCTCCTCAAATTGACCTACCCCAACCACCCTATGTAAAATACCTCTCCTCGTCACTCTTTTCCGGTAGTAATTCTTTGCATTAGGATTAACGCTGTTTGATATTTCCTTGTTTGTTTGCTTACTAAGTCTTGCTCCACACAGAACACACTTATAATGCAAACTTCTACAGCAGAAAATGTATCACCAATGCCTGGCACATAATGGAGTCTCGACAAATGTTTGAATAAGTGTAGCACAACCCCAGACAAACAGATTGGAAGGCAAAACTCCCTTCAGTGTTGGTATGCATGCTGATTGGAAAAAAAAAAAGGCGGGGGGTGGGGTATGAAAAAAATATTTCTTCCATTTCTTCCTTCCTGGCATTGTTTTATTACCATTCCCCACTTCCATTAAGTGCCCTCTCGCCTAATGTAGTCAGTATTCATCTTTTTATTTGTATGTCCTTGCAAGGCAGTAGCTTTATTATATATTTAAATTTGCCTAAATGATATATATATATATATAAAAAATTCTGTTTCTTTGTTCATTCAGCAATATATTCTTAGACATATTCTTGATCATAATTTCATATGTATCATATTATTTATAGCAGCCACATGCTTCTCTATACCTTACATTTCCTTTCCCTGTGCTGAGTAACTCCCTGCTGCTATGAAAAGCACTGTGACAAATCCGCTTCTTTATGTCCCATTATGAATGTGAATGGGGATTTCTCTAGGATATCTACCCAAGAATGGAATTTTGGGGTCACAGAGCATTTGTTTGCCCCAATTTTACTAAGTCTACATGGAAACCTGCAGTTCCTTGGATTTCTAAATGCCAAATTGCCCAAAACACCTGGCAATTCCAGCTTTCTAATTTTTGTGAATCTGATCAGTTTAAACTGAAAAATTTTTGTCATCCTATTTTTTAAAAATTTGCTTACCATAAGTTTGAGAATCATGTTATATGCCATATATATACGTGTGTGTATACACCCATATTTATATGCTGTTTATTTTTATTTTTATATTTTTTCTATTCATTTTCTTATTTTTTCTAGGCTGTTGACTACATTATCTACAAAGAATAACATTCACCTCTTCTCCTGAAATTCTAATTCCTCTGGTATATTTTCTTATAATTTAGTGCAAGGCATCTAGTGCACATGAACAGTCACTGTGATAACTTGTTTTCAAGTTTAGAGGAAATACATCTAACTGCTAAGCTTTTTAGTTTTAAAACTAGCCTATTTCTTGTTGATCTTTCCAGTTTTCTAATAAATGTATTTAAAGTTATAATATTATAAAACAGTTATGTATGCTTTAGCTGTGTCCCACAACTTTTGATATGTGCTGTTTTCATTGCTTATTGTTTATTTTTGTTTGTTTGTTTGTTTTTTAACACAGAGTCTCACTCTGTTGGCCAGGCTGTAGTGCAGTGGCATGATCCTGGCTCACTGCCACCTCTGCCTCTTGAGTTCAAGTGATTCCCCTGCTTCAGTCTCCCGAGTAGCTGGGATTACAGGCATGCACCACCACCACTGGCTAATTTTTGTGTTTTTAGTAGAGAAGGAGTTTCACCATGTTGACCAGGCTGGTCTCAAACTCCTGGCCTCAAGTGATCCACCCATCTTGGCCTCCCATAGTGCTGGGATAACAGGTGTAAATCACCACATCCGGCCCCATTGTTTTAAATATTTCATAATTATTAAGACTTTCTTTGTAATTCAAAATTATTTAGTAATATGCTACTTATTTTGTATACTTATAGAATTTTAAGACTATATTTATATAACTTATTTCTAATTTGACTGCATTGTGAGCCATAGAACATATCCTGTATAATACTGAGATTTAATTAGTAGTCTAGCACTTGGCCAATTTTTGTAAATGTTCCACATATGTTTGAGAATAACGTGCATTTTCTGAACATGGAGAGTTTATTTAGATTTCTGTAATTTTTCTTCATCTGTCAAACTCTAAGTGAAGTGTGTTAAATTATGTAACTATAAATATTGAGTTATCTATTTCTTCTGCCATTTTGTTTCTGTTTATATAATTGTTTATATTAGTAGTGCATATATATTCATGATAGTTATAATTTCTAATATTTTTGGTTTATTTTTTAATTTTCATAAAATATCTTATGATCCCATAGGAATTCTTCTCAAATTCAATTTTTTAGATTATGGTTGCCACTTAAGCACTTTTTGATGATGTTGTTTGCAATCGCCTGATAGTTTTCAACCTTCCTTTTCCCCACACATTCTATGTCTGTCTGTATTAAGAATGCCTTTTGTTGGAAAACATGTTCCTAGATCTTGTTTCTGCTTTTCATTTGGTATGTTTAACTCATTTACATTTATTGTAATTTTTAAATTATGCATCATATTTTATATTTTAAGTTATTGCATTTTCATTTTATTTGTATTCTTATTTTCTATTTTCAATTGATACATCAAATTTATATTCAGTGGTTTAAATTTATACATTCTTACCCTATTATGGCAGATTACCTTAAAGTGATGGTACTTACTAATATTTAATTACTTCCATTGATTTTTTTTAAGATTACAATTATCTATTATTTTCCTAAAATAATACAAGTACCTTACTTTGTATTTTTGTCCCTATGTTTACTTTTTTGATATTGCTAATAATTCTGGATTGTTATAAATCTCCTTCTCTTTAATTTTCTTTGATCCTTGGTCTGTTAAAATGTAATGAACTTTACTAAATGTTTTCATCATCTTCACTGTAACTCTTGTGACATCCCTCTGGAGTTATTTCTAGTATTTGAGTATTTCCTGTAAAAGAATTTCAGTATATATATTCAATTTACAAAATTTTAAAGACTTTGTAAGCTGGAGTATCTATTTATTGAATCCACAAATTTTAATGACAGCATGATTGGATACACATCTCTAGATGTAGAGGTTTTTTTTCTCATCCTTCAAATATATTACTTCATCATCTTCATGCATCAAATAATGTGATTTACAAATCTGTCAATTAAATTATACTTTTTCTTTGTTAAGAGAGCTATTCTTTCCAGAAGGCTTAACATTTTTTGTCTGTTATGTTCTTAAATTTTACTGTAACATATGTATTAGTAGGTGAATTATTTAAGATAGATTAGCTATGGTGTGGTAACCCCCGAACATCAGTAACTTGATACAATAAAGGTTCTTTATCACACAAATTTCAATGTAGATTTCTGTAGTCACTTCTCCATCCTGTGACTCAAACATCCAGGTTCCTTCCATCTTGACAGGTTCTCATCTCAACAGATGACCTCCTTGGTTGCGATGAAAGAAAAAGAGAGAGATTAGATAATTGCATGGGATATTGTTCATAACTAATTCTAGAAGTGCCTTACATCAATTCTACCCACAAAAATATTGTAATCTAATTATAAGAAAGGCAGAAATATTATTTTGCTTTGTGTCCAAATAGAATACTCCTAAACCTCATCCCATCACAGAATCTAGCTCAAAGTCTAGAGTCTCCAGGTAATGTTCAGTAATTTCTCTCAGGACCATACATTAAGCCTCCTGATTCTATAAACCAAAACTACAGATAATCCTTTTAAAACCACATAGAGGGTGGAAAATGAAGAGGAGTATGGCAATAAATAATCTTATGTGTATAGTAAAATAATAAAATACACAGTAAGTAGAGCCAGTGGTCCAAAACAATTTTGAAATCCAACTGAGTAGACTTAGGAATACACCTACACCAAGGGTGGTGAAAATTTATTGGTTTCAATCTATGACCAATTATATAGAGTTTAGTTTAGTTTAGAGCTGCAACACACTTTCCATATTAGTCAGAACAAAACATACTTGGAGTTGAAACAAATTAATTTGTCTCAGTGACTTACCAGAAAAAAAATAAATTTCCTGTTTATATCAGCAGCAGCTCTCCTCTGTCTGACATCTCAAAGACCTAGGTTTTTTCTATCTTGTGTCACTGCAATATAAACAAATTATATAAAGAAATAGTCCTATTGTCCATTCTAGTTCTTAAAATCTACAGTTACCTTGCCTCTGAATCATTTCTTACCACCAAGCAAACCATAGAACTTCTGTTAACATTATCTCTAGAGAACAGTGTTAATAATTTGGATCTAAGTCAATTCAGGTCTTTAGTATGGATACCTGATTACAGAATTATGTCTAGGATAATTTCACATATTGCACAAAACATTTCCATTCATTTCTTTGTTACGTCTTTTGCCCAATCTCTTGATTCTTTCAAACACTCTAATTTTTACAAATGTCCCATATTGTATTTGACATCTCTTATTAGACTATCCTCAGGTTCTAATCTACTGTGGATCAGAACCATTTTCTCATTAAACAAGGTTTGATGGCCATAAAATCTTTCTATCCTGTTTTTGTTTTTGTTGCTATTTTAGTCTTGACCTTTATCTACTTCTCATTCCTATCATAGCTATGAGATAGAAAATTCTGTGAGAAACGTCTGTAAGTTAATATACCTACAGTAAGTATATTAACTTAGCTTACATTGCTTAAAGTTAACAAACATGAAAAAATGCTCATCACTGATCATTAGAGAACTGCAAATCAAAACCACATTGAGATGCCATCTCACACCAGTTAGAATGGCGATCATTAAAAAATCTGGAGACAACAGATGCTGGAGAGGACGTGGAGAAATAGGAACACTTTTACACTGTTGGTGGGAGTGTAAATTAGTTCAACCATTGTGGAAGACAATGTGGTGCTTCCTCAAGGACCTAGAAATAGAAATACTTACCATTTGACCCAGCAATTCCATTACTGGGTATACACCCAAAGAATTATAAAGTATTCTATTATAAAGACACATGCACACATATATTCATTGCAGCACTGTTTTCAATAGCAAAGACCTTGAACCAACCCAAATGCCCATCAATGATAGACTGGACAAAGAAAATGTGGCACATACACACCATGGAATACTGCACAACCATAAAAAACTAGTTCATGTCCTTCATAGGGACATGGATGAATCTGGAGATCATCATTCTCAGCAAACTGACAGAAGAACAGAAAACCAAACACCGTATGTTATCACTTATAGGTGGGTATTGAACAATTAGAACACATGGACACAGGGAGGGGAGCATCACACACTGTGGTCAGTAGTGGGGGGCTAGGGGAGAGATAGCTGGGTGAGGAGGGTGGGAAGGGATAATGAGGGGAGAAAGGGGAGAAATACCAGATATAGGTGATGGGGGGATGAAGACAGCAAACCACCTTGTTATGTATGTCCCTATGCAACAATCCTGCATGATCTGCACATGTACCCCAGAACCTAAATTACAATTAAAAAAATGAGTTCTTATGTACTCCTTTTTATTTCAATACAGACCATAAACAGTGTTTCTCGATCATATAGTCTTATCTCTCCTAGCCACCTCTCCACTTATTATATGATATGTAAGTTGTAACATTATATAACTTCATTTATGGGAGGTTAGCAAAGTAGTATGATTGTAGAGTTAAATATTAATATATTAAATCATGTATTCAAGCAGTATATTATTGAGAATATACTGGTCCTGGCCTTATGCTTTGTAGTGAGAATTAAGGAGGAATAAGATACAATAAGAAGTTGCTCTTAATCTAGAAGGAAAAAACCCACACATAGCCAATGACTTTTTTAAATGAGTCCAATGATAGATGTATGCATTGAGGGCTGTGAGATAGTAAATGAGGGCACCTAATCCATAAGGAAATAAGTGACTAAAATGAATCTTAAAGGTAGAATTATTAGATAAGTCCATGCTAAAGAGCAAAAAGAGCATGAGCAAGGCCACAGATATGAGGAACAGTATGATGCTGACTTCACCCAGCATTAGACATCATGGGGATTGACCCTGAAGGAAGGAGTGGTGGAAAATGGAGCCAGAGATGATACACAGTCCAAAATCACCAGAGTCCTTCAGTGCCATGCTAAGGCTCTTAGACTTCAACCCAAAGGGACTGTGAAGCCCTTAAACAAAATTAAGCATAAGACTGACCCAGATGATGCAGAGCATAGATAAACCCTTTGTGCTTCACTCTCCTTACTGCATGTGTGCAGAATATTTCCAGAAATAGTCCTATATAGAAATCAGTTTCTCAGCACCCCATTGTGTTAAGCATCTGTATTTGGCCGTTCTTGCATTGCAATGAAAAAATACCTAAGACTGCGTAATTTATAAAGCAAAGAGATTTAGTTTGTTCACAGTTCTGCAGGTTTTACATGAAGCATGATATTGGCATCTTCTTTGCTTCTGAGGAGGCTTCAGGAAGCTTACAATCATGGCAGAAGGTGAAAGAAAAGCAAGTGTCTCATATGGTGAAAGCAGGAGCAAAAGAGAGAGTGTCAGGGCACAGGAGTGGAGGTGCTACACACTTAAATGAACATATCTCACAAGAATTCACTATCATGACGATAGCACTAAACCATTAGAGATCCATTTCCATGATCCAATTACCTCCCGCAAGGCCCCACCTCCAGCACTAGGGATTACAATTCAACATGAGATTTGGGTGGGAAGAAATATCTGGATTATATCAGCATCATCTTCTCACCTTCATCAGCCAAACAATCTAAGTAAACCAGCAGCCTGTGCACCTGATCACAAAAAGACTGTCTGGAGCTCCTTCTTATACCTGTAGCACATCAGTCAGGGCAAACCTTTGAAACAGAACAAGAGCAGAGCTCCTCTCTATCATACTGCTCATGGTGAATCCACTCAAGATTTGGAGGAAGTGTATCACATTTACCCCCAGTAAAGTCAGGCTCTTGGATATTCACCATGTTTCCACATCTAAATATGTTCTGAGTTTCTCATTTATTCACTCCACAAGCATTTGCTAAGTTCCTACTATGCCAGTGAAAACCAAGACGAATCTTAAAAGCCAAGCATTGTGAATTTCTCCAGGAGCAGACTCTGAGACAGGATTCCTGTGCATGTGGCTCTTAAGGATGTGCTCTGAGGAATATTTCATGAAGGAGTAGAAGAAACAGAGGAGGAAATAGGATAAAGTCAAGCAATGGTGATTTCAGGCAAAGTCCCAAAAAAGAGACTTACAACATGATCCTGCATAACACTGGAGTGTAAGTTAAATTCCAGAGCTTACCACACTTCAGAGCAAGAGAGCTGGACTTGCAAAATCCCACACAACTCAGTCATTGATGAAGCCCTCCCTGAAGGGGTGTACAATCCCAGGAACCTCGGGATCTCTTTGCTGCCTACGAACAAGCTCTAATAACCTAGGGTCTCAGGTTCCTAGGTTATTGAAACAAAGAAACACCAAAGCTGAGGCATACATACTAAGAAAGGGTAAGAACGATCTGAATGTATCTGAGCAGAATAGCAATTAGCTCCGCTAGGGCCACCAAGAAACTCATCGTTTAATGGGGAAAACAGAAATGTGATCAGAAAGATATACTCATAAATTTTAGATACTCTGAATAGATATGGATATATGACACCATTCAGTAAGTAATCCTGAAGTGATTAGCTCTCCTGGCCATATGAACGAAGTCTTTACCATGGTGAATGTGCTGGCTTTCTCTTTGCGCCACAGTGTTTTATCTTAACACCTTCCAGCACTATGAAAACTTTATCATTTTATTGACTACTTCTAGTTTACGATCAGCTGCACTACAAAGGAACTCTTGAACTTTGTGTGATCTGTGATCAATGTGACTAGCAGGTGTTAATTATCTGTCTCCTTTCTTCACTTGATAATGCCTTCTTGGCACCAACAACCGTCTCATACTGAAAGTTAAAATTGGTCATAAACATTCAAGTTTACCTACAGGGCTACCTTGAATACTGCTATGACCAATGAGGATTTCATTTCTTTCTTTTTTTTTTGATTGACAAATTGGAATTATACATATTTATGATATACATAATGATATTTCAATACATATAATGTATAATAAACAGATTAGGATAATTAGCATATCCACCAACTCAAATATTTATATCTTTGTGTCAAATATTTATATCATTATCTTCCTTCTAGCTATTTAAAACCACATATTTTCAACTATAGTCATCCTAGAGTGGTGTGAAACACTAGAATTTATTCCTTCTAACTGGCTGAAATTTATGTTTTAACAAATCTCTCCCTATATTCTCTTCCCGCCACCTTTCCCAGCCTCTAGTATCTTCTGTTCCATTTTCTTTTTCTTTTTTTTTAATAGAGATGAGATCTCACTATGTTGCTCAGGTTGGCCTTGAACTCCTAGTCTTGAGCCATCTCCTGACCTTGGATTGTCAAAGATCTGGGATTACAGGTGTGAGCCACCATGACTGGCCATATTCTACTTTTTATTTCCATGAGATAAACTGTGTTTTGCTTCCACATATGGGTGAGAACACGTAGTGTTTAACTTTATATTCCTGGCTTATTTCACTTAAGATAATGTCCTCCAGTTTCATCCATGTTGCTTCAAATGACAGGATTTCATTTTTTATGGCTGAATAGTATTCCAGTGTGTATGTATATTTCTAAACTCTCACCTGTCACTAGAACAAGAACCTCTTTGTTTTATGTTTATCAATGTCAAATTGCAGATCACAAATAAAATAATTTTTGTTGATTTTCACTAGTTATGGGACTGCTTTCGAGCTGGGACTGCTTTCGAGCTTGTCCAGAGCTTCTTACCATCAGTGTATAACTCATGCCTAAAGGTGAAATGCCTGTTTACGTGTTTAACATGAACATCACAGTAAGATTATTTTCTTTCCTGATTGATTGATTATGTTCCAAATGAAACCTGACATGAATAAATGACTCTCCCCAAACTGCTCCTTATTTTAATTGTATATATTTTGACTTGAAAATTGTTTCATCTCTGGAGGACATAAAATTGTATTGCAGTCATTTATCAGAGCACAAGAAATTGGAGTCCTTCGGAATCCACAATGAGATACCATCTCATGCCAGTTAGTATGACAATCATTGAAAAGTCAGGAAATAACAGATGCTGGAGAGGATGGGGAGAAATAGGTATGCTTTTACGCTGTTGGTGGGAATATAAATCAGTTCAAATGTTGTGGAAAACAGTGTGGTGATTCCTCAAGGATCTGGAACTAGAAATACCATTTGACCCACCAATCCCATTACTGGGTATATACCCAAAAGATTATAAATCCCTCTACTATAAAGACAGATGCACACTCATGTTCATTGCAGCACTATTCACAATTATAAAGACTTGAAACCAACCCAAATACTCACCAGTGACAGACTGGATAAAAGAAATGTGACACATATACACCATGAAATAATATGCAGCCATAAAAAAGAATGAGTTATTGTCATTTGCAGGGACATAGATGAAGCTGAAAACCATCATTCTCAGCAAACTAACACAGGAACAGAAAACCAAACACTGCATGTTCTCACTCATAAGTGGGAGTTGAACAATGAGAACACATGGACACAGGGAGGAGAGCATCACACGCCAGGGCCTGTTGGTAGTTCAAGGGCAAGGGGAGGGATAGCATTAGGAGGAATACCTAATGTAGATGTCGGGTTGATGAGTGCAGCAAACCACCATGGCGCATGTAACAAACCTGCACGTTCTGCATTTATATCCCAGAACTGAAGTATAATGATTTTTAAAAAAAGAAGATTGGTGTAAGAAATTTACTCTTAATATTTGTTACAATAAAGATGACATATTTCTGGAAAATATGATTTCTTCACAGGGTGACCTCTCATGTGTTCAAATAAACATTAGTTGTTTGATTATCTTTATTCCCACAAATTTCCAGAGGGATCTTGGGATAACTTATAATATATCTTAAGAGCTGACATGAGGGCCGGGCATGGTGGCTCAAGCCTGTAATCCCAGCACTTTGGGAGGCCGAGGCGGGTGGATCATGAGGTCAAGAGATCGAGACCATCCTGGTCAACATGGTGAAACCCCGTCTCTACTAATACAAAAAATTAGCTGTGCACGGTGGTGCGTGCCTGTAATCCCAGATACTCAGGAGGCTGAGGCAGGAGAATTGCCTGAACCCAGGAGGCGGAGGTTGTGGTGAGCCGAGATCGTGTCATTGCACTCCAGCCTCGGTAGCAAGAGTGAAACTCCGTCTCAAAAAAAAAAAAAAGAAAAGAGCTGACATGATTAGAAACATTAAATGTAGAAATAAAGAATGTCCGCAAACAAGGGCATGGACAAGGAACCAGTTAAACCATGAGAAAATGTCTTACAGTGGCCTACAGAAGTACTGAGATAAAACTGGCAATAAAACATTCATTGCGCAAGTTAGAATAGTCTTATGATCTGAGGGCAAACAGACTTGCTGCAAAAGCAATAAAAGTAAAAACCAGCGTCTATTAGCTGTAAGAGAATATTAATTTCTGATTGTACAATTTTTAGCAAGTATAGCATGGCTTTCACACACTTCGAAGAAAATTAAATTATATTACAGTTAATGTTGAGTTAGGACCAGCTGAGGACCCCAAAGCACTTCTCATTTTACAAAGATATGAACATTTAAAAAAATTGAAATGGGCAGTTTTGTGGTACCCTGATGAGGTGGCATAAATTATCCTAAAGAAAGCTAAATGAAGCCAAAAAAGGGATCTAAAAAGAGGGGTTTGAGATTGGAAACAAATCTGCATATCTTAACATGGGTGTGTGAACTGTTTGGAGTTAAAGAATTGGTTATTCATAGAAGCGTATATAACACCCTCTTTATAATGAGTTAGCTCAGTCGCACAGAAAAAGGGGGAGCCTCCTTCTACTAGACTGGATGAATTGACGCTATAAGTAAAATGCACTGTGAGTTAATCAGAAATTTAGCTCTAAGCTTCCTAGCAAGCAACATAAAAACAGACAACTTTTACCTTAAAAGATTTGAAATATCCATGAAATAAAAATAAGGCAATGGCTGAGAAGAATTACAACTTTCCTTGATACTAACATCCTATAGAAATTTATCCCAATGGTTGTTATAAAAAAGAGAGAGAGAGAGAGAGTTTGTGATATGATGAACACAATGACCTACACAACATCCTTTATATAAACCTCACGAAGGTTTTTATAAGGGTATTTCTTACGACATCAAAATAGGCTGAATAGATATTACAATAAAATGAAATTCAGTTTAAAAATATCCTTCAAGGCAAAGCCTTGAATAAAATTATGTTGTTGTTTTATGTGATCCATGGGTGTATTCGAGGCTATCTGAAGAGGAGACAGGCTGATGTATCTCAAGCAATCCTCCCCAAATACCATTCCCCTTACCTGATCTTCATGCAAACGTGGAATAGTGGTGAGCTTGGCATTGTCTCTCCCTGTGAGATGCCTAGAGTTTGGCACATCTGTGATTTCTGTTTCATGCAGGCCTGTGTGCTGGGAAATCAACAAGCCAAGCTCAGGGGAAATAAGCTTTTGTGAGAACTGAAAAGCCAGATTATAACAAGTGCCTGGATGCTAGCCTGCCCATCTCCACCCAGACGTGGGATTAGGAAGAACTTTTCTGGGGTGGGATTGACTCAGAAGATTGTTTTTAATCTGCTCATTAAAAGCACATGACTCACTAATTAAGGCTTCCAAATCCCTCTGTATATGATTGTGGAAAAAAAGACAATGCTAAATAGATACTCATGTAGTATAAAAACAAACTTATTTTTAAAAACACTTTGGTAAGTCAACTGCCAAGTGTGTAAATTAGGGCTATTCTACTTACTAAAGGATCCTCCAAGGTAAACTATCTGGGAGATGTACGACCTCATAAGACAACTTATTAAATGGAATTATATGATTATAAGCAATGTAAAGTGAACTCCTAGAATTCCCCAATTTACAACTCCCCCATCAGTGTATAAAAGTGTCTAGCTAATCATGACCCTTGGATGTATACATTTAAAGGGCAATTGCACTATATTTTCCCAAAAGGAAACTTTTTTGTTTACCCAGTAATTTTATTTCTAGAAACTTATCCTACACATATACAAGTAAATGTGTGAAAAACTGTACCAACTAGAATGTCTGCTCCAGCAAGTAGCTGGAAACTAATTTAATGTCTGTCCGTAGAGGACTGATTAAAGGTGAGGAATTCTGTACTGCCATCAGAGGTGACAAATCTATTACATATTGGCTGATGGAGAAATAATACAAATATATTTCTTAAATGTCAAAGGACTAAAGCAAAGTGCACAAATGTTAATGGTATAACTTTTGTGTGTGTGTGTGTGTGTGTGTGTGTACTGAAAAACTATTACAGCAAACTGTAAATACAGGGAGGGACGTAGGTAAATGGCAAACCACATTTAAACAGCCCACCTAAGCCTCTCAACACCAAAATCTATGCTCTTTGCACCACACGAAAGAGTAGACACGTTTTACTTCATTTCCAAATAACACACACAGCTATTAAATGATGCGTGAGTCTTCATCAGATAGCAAGGCCCATGCACACTGTTTCCTTCTACACATTACTTTCTACAATCATTCAGTTTTCTTTGAGTGTTTTTTTAATTGCCATAGAAATATATGTCTTAAGAACCAAACTCATCTCAATCTCTTTCAATCCATTTTTTTTCTGGCAAAGGGCCTCATTTGTGGCTTTTATTGCCTCAGTTCTTGATTTATCACCACACCCTGGGATGTCCTGTTGGGTGAATGGTCTGGCTTTTGATCTCAGTATAAACATCCTATGACTACCCTTGTCCATCTTCAGCAACTGCTTTATTTTCTCAGGATTATCATTCAGAAACACAGACAAGCACTCACACCTCGTAAGACAACTTATTGTATCTGGTAAACTGGAGTATGACCTCTCTTTGGACCAAAGAACAAACACCTAACTTGTCTGTATATTCACATTGATCTTACATTTAATAAACCTTCACTCATAATGTCAAACTTGTACACTCTGTACAAAGCTTTAGAGAGTTGTTGACTTACCACATAAGACTTTGCTTTTATAGAGGTTTTGTATCAAAATCACTGAATAAGGTAAAAATCAGATATGGCTCCAAGCAAACTTGAACAAGCACAAGATGAAGTAGTTGGCTTACTTAAGGGACATGTTTAACCAAAATAATGATAATCTTAGAATCATGCTTGTCATAGTAGTTACTCACCCTATAAAAAGAACAAGGGAAATAGAACTGATGGAAGGATGTGCAAACTCATTTAGGACTCTTGGGATAATTTGTAAAAGTTCTACAAAACCAGAACATTTCTAAAATTCAGTTGATGATGGGGAAGAAAGAGCAAAACACACGCTGCGATGCTGAACTCTTTTGTATTCAACATCAGATTCGTCCCCAAATAAAGCTGTAGTCTATTTATTCTCAATGTAATATTTAATCCTTTTGCAACTTGTGCCAACCGTTGCTTCTGTTTTTACTGGTAGAACATTTAAGCTTATTTGGATGCAATTATGATGATGCATGCCTAAAGACAATGCTGTATCTGTAGTTGATCCATAGATCTCTTACTTCCCAAAAACATGGCATGTGCCAAAGTGCTATGGATGTTCCATCAATATTTGTATTTGGATTATAACCACAAACATAAATTTTCCTCACTGTTTAAATTTTAATTGTATTTACAGTGGTATTAATACTAACGTCAGATGCGTGTCTTTGACAGAACAAAACTCCCCAAGATTTCCCCTGATTGTATTTAACAAATGATGAGAACAATTAAACAATTATTGGAATTATCCTGTTCTTATTGTTTTTTCTTTTAATTTGAAAAATGAGAGATTCTCAGATGTGTGTAAAGGTCTTTCTTTTTTTCTCATGGAGCCAATGTATTCATGGCCATGCGTTTATTTTTTAATCTACTCATTTTTGGTACATGCACAAGAAAAATTGAATTAAAAATGAGGAAAATAAATTTAAAATAATACTCATTTGATCCAAATAAAAAGCCATGTTTCGCACTTTCTGTAATTGGGAATGTTAATTTGTCATGTATTGGCAGAGGCTGCAATCAGTTATATTACTATGGCCCTCATGGTGGATACTTAAATGACAATAAATATTTTAGGCAAGTTCCACAATTACCATCAGCTTTCTAGAGGAATGAAAAACTAATTCTAAATGTTTTATTAAACATGCACTTTTGTTTTTTGACTCATCATTGTCAAAAAAAAGCTTATTCCAGAAAAAAAGAAATTATTAAAAATAAAATAGTGTTAATGATTTACACCACCATGTAATGGCAAGGGTACTGCAGCAAGGAAAGGGAGTCAAATTACTCTCTAGACACTCTGGCAGTGATCTTCAGTCACTACAGCCCAGGTATTTCAGGAACACGCTGACACTACTGACTGGTGAACCCAAGT
This sequence comes from Aotus nancymaae, assembly GCF_030222135.1. NCBI lineage: Eukaryota > Metazoa > Chordata > Mammalia > Primates > Aotidae > Aotus > Aotus nancymaae. The sequence goes on along the minus strand of NW_026988417.1, from coordinate 13,344,624 downwards.
GTCTGAAAGGTAAAGCAGCAGAAAGTACTTGTCCTGCATCCACTGGAGAGCACAACAGATTAGCTGTCCCTACCAACATTCACATCCAAATATTTCATTTCACTAGTAAGTGCCATGCATGGCATCTTTAAAAAGGAGGTCTTATTTTGTTACTGGCAGGAGCAAGAAAAGAGAGACAGGTTAACCCTGGTTATCATTCAAAAATCTGTTAAGGAGCTAGCTCTGTTAACTGTATACTATTAGACATTATGGTAACAATGTAATTTTTTACATAAATCCAGCATGATTATCTGGGGAGTCACAGAGTATCTGATAAACTGGAGTATGACCTCTCTTTGGACCAAAGAACCCACTCACATGGGATGCAGCAGTGAGCACATGATCCACTGGTCCTTTCATAGAAGATGCTAGCCTGATGAAATGATGGTATGGCTTCCTTAAACACCAAACTAATGTGCCAACCTTGAGATGATACCCTGAAAAAAACTCCACATATGGCTTAAATCAGCAGTATATAGGTTTGTTTTCTCCAATAGGTAGACTACAAAAGTCCAGAAACCTAAGTATGTAAGTGGTCATCATTCTCAGTGACCCTGTTGGAGAATTTATGCTTCCTGTCCTTACAAATCTTAGCTCAAAAGTGTAGAGTTTCTGGTTTTCAGGAAGGGGAACATTTTCACAGGGTAGAAAAGAAGTCTACCACCAATTTAAGCCTCTGTCACCTTGGGCTTTTCATGCCTTTACACAGCAGGCAAAGAAAGGAATTTCCATCTTGGCAGATGTAATGGACTCTAAACATTCTGAGGAGGTGGGATTGCTGCTACAGAGAGGAATAAGAGACAAAAATATTAGGCGATCCACTGGTATCTTCATGCCCAGTTTTACTGTTGTTGGACAAATAGAGGCAACAGGACTGAAGACTGAAAGCAAGGTCAAGAAAGGAATGGATAATAGTGAACTAATAACACTATCTATCACAGCAAGTTAAACAAACAAAAAAATCATTTTGATGTGCTCTAGATTGGGCCAAACTTCCTCCAGGTTCTACTTTGGGCTTTTAATTACTTTCGATTATCATTAATAGATGCCTTACTAGAAGCATTAATTTCCCATTTATCCTCTCATAATACTAGAAAAATGCCAAATAAAGCTGCCCAGGCTCAACATAACATTGTAGAAGCAGATTAGAATGCTGCACAGATTATTATTTTTTTATAGAATTGCTTTCAAGACAAATTGAATTTCATTGCCTGAAATGAATTTTTATGTTTTTCCAGGGAGGGGACAAATGGATGTCAGCCATTACAAAGTACATGGCAATGACATAATTGGAAGAAATTAGTTTTTATACATGAAATTTAATGCTATCTTTGAATGAGCTTTAGGAGGTTTGTGTCAAGGTCCAAACACATGATTCATCACCGCAGAGTACAAGTGAAATTAAGATTGCTGTGTTTCAATGTAAAGAGGCTAATTCTCACAATCACAGCTATTTTTCAAACCCAAATATCAAGATAGAGGAAGCCAAAGGTATTGAGAGGTCTCCAACGATTCCACCCTGAAATCCAGATGTGATCAACAGTATTGCTTATTATGAATATTGAACAGGATTTCCTTAAAAACCTGAAGGTTGCTGAAGATGTAAGACATGGTAAATAAGAAGTGTCTTTGTCTTTTCACTGTGGAGGCTGACCAAGCCTGTGTTATGCTGTGTTAATCCTACCCAAGATGTATCCTTCCACAGCTGGAGGGCCACCACAGCTGATCGGATGCTTCTAATTAGACAAACCAGACTGTCTCAGCCTGATTGGTGCTGTACTGGGGGAGGTTTTTTATGGGTGATTTAAAAACGAGAATTGAATATTTCTCCCAGGTTTTTAGTTTAAGCTACTAACCGGATAATGATGTCATTTGCTGAAATAGAGGGAGCTGGGAAAGAGACAGTATCATAAATCCGTTGCATGTATACCTGCCTACTTATTACTCTGAGCTAAATACTTTGCTTTTTTGTTAGGTTCTGATGATGGACTATTACAAAGATAAATATTTGCCTTTCGCTTTTGTAATTTTCTTATTGAGACTGTCCTTCTGAAACATTCCAGATGGTGATTCTCCAACTTGTTCTTTCCCTTCTCTGGATTCAGTAGGGTCTCTCCAATCACTTTTGTGAATTTTTAAAAAAAATTATTCTAAGGAACTTGTGGTAATGTTGTCTCTAATTGCAACTAACTTCTCTCAAACTAAAGTGGATTCATGAATTTGCAATATGATGTTTCAAAGGCCATACTTCCTGATGGGAAACAAAAGGCAAAAACAGATTTATTTTCATACAAGAACAAAGAGAAGGGATATATCCAGTACCAGAAGTGGTAACGGTTCTCTCAAGGCATTATTTATAATCAAAAGGAAGATGTTCTCTCTCCATTGAGGCAAAAGCCTCCAGAGAGTTGCAGTTATAAATGAGACTTAGGGCTTATCTAGTCAAATGTATTAACCAACACACAAATCCTACTTACCTGTCTCATAAGAAGTTCTTTGGCTCCTGCTAAGTACTTGTAATGAATGTAAGATCACCTCACCAGGAGACCTCTCAGGCCTGCATTAAGTAGCACTAGTTATTAAAAACCTTTACTTTGAAGACAAACCTCCTTCTCTGTAACTTTTCCTTACATCTGTCCTCCAGAGCCAAAACTCCACAAAACTGCATTGTAAACGTCTACTTATTTCATGGATAAACATTGTTCTTTTATCTTCTCGCTTGGCTTCCTTTGACTTTATCACCATCAACTCTTATTTTCATTCAGTATATAAAACATTACAGTCCTCAAACATACCATCTTCCTGATCCATCTCTATGCTTGCTTTCTACCTATTTCAAGGAAGAAAAATGAAGAGATCATAATTACACAGGGAACGGTGGAAGGGAACTCACTGAATTATCACTAGAAGCAGCACAGGACTGAATAGCCCTAGCTCAGAAATCGTGGTTGACCAAAGAGAAGCTGAGTTAGAGAATAATGGCAACAGCTTGGAAAAGAAGCTCTATTCCTTCCAGAGTCTTCATTGTAACAGGACATTAGTTAATTATGAATGGTTTCCAACAGGCATGTTGTAAGAATACAATGACCTGTCAAATATAACACACACAGAACAGTACCTAGCATAAAGAAATCCCCAATACGTGTCAGGAGAACATAATGAGAGAGAAATTAGAGACACATTCCAGCAACAGGGAGTGTAGAGTGTCTGTCTGGATTTAGCTACATTGGTCTTCCCTGTCCTTTATAGAAGCCAACTCCACCAATTGATGTAAAAACTATGGACTGAATATTTACATTATTTTCTGTTTATTAAACCTCTTTCTCTAGCACTAGACTGTCTGGCCCTTCATTTCATTTCTTCTTCTCTTCTTGCATAAATATGCATTCAGCACCACCATACACCAAGTATTATGTAAGGTCATGATAGGGTTTGGAAGGATCTAAGTTTTGGACAATGAATTTCTAAAAAGTTAGAGAGATCATGAGAGAGTGAATACTCAAGAGTGGTGTATGAAAAACAGGAAGGAGTTTCTTCTTTACCTGGTACATGATAAATCAAACTTTACCAGATAGCAGAAAGAGCATTCTTTATTTCTGAGTGAATGTTTCTTTGTCAGAGTTTATACCTTTTAAAGCACAAAGGGAGGGTTGTGTATGTGTGTTATATACAGTGATGAGAATTTCTGATCGTCAATTTATTGGTACAAATACCTGACAAATTACCTGAAAATTGTAAAGACTCAAAATATTTATTATGTCACAGTCTGGAGTCAGGATCCCAGCTGTGGCTTAGCTGGGTCCTCTGGCTCCAGGTCTTTCACAGGCTCTAATCGAGGTGACGGGCAGAGGAGCACTCATCCCAAGGCTCAATGGGAGAGAGCTTGCTTCCAAGCTTATTCACATGACTAATCACAGGAGGGAGTTTCTCGTGGGTTCTGAGACCAGGAGCCTCAATTCCCCACTGGCTGTTGGGTATAGGCTACCTTAGTTCCTTACCATGCAATTCACAACATGGCAATAGGCTTTCTCAGAGCAAGAAGGCAAGAGAGTTCTAGGAAGTTGGAAGTCACAGTCTTTGCCATATACTTTTTGTTAGAAACACATAATTCAGCCCACACTTAAGAGGAGGGGACTATGTAAAGGCATAAGTGCTAGGAGGTGGGAATTTTTCAAGGCCATCCTAGAAAGTTGTCCGTTGAGCATTACATGAGAGTAAGCCCTCAGCAGGTCACCATGTCAGAATAGTGCCTAATGGCATCCTCAACTTGAGATTCATAGTAACTTCATGTTTTATTTTCCCTATCATAGTCTTACTCTCATGGACTCCATGTTTGTTGAGCAGTGATGGTAAAGAGGCTGGGAGATTAAAAAAAAATAGGTTTAAATATTTGGCATCTCTAATCAGAAATGCATTTCGCTTCAGTGGCTTATACCTTAGAGGGTTGGATCACAGACATGCATGGGGGTTTAACCAGAAATTCCAGATTTTTTTCTAGTTTCCGTCTTCTGAAATTGTCATAGAATTCAGAAATGCTATGTATTGATAAGGAGCAACAGAAGCAATCAAAAATCATGACATCCCCTCACACATACATGCCCACACACAGTCAAGAAGATACATGAGAGGTAGACACAGATAATATTCATAAAAATGATATAGATAATATACAGATATATGATGGTAATGGTGGTGATGGTAATAAAGAATTGATACAAATTAGTAGCAAACAAAAAATATTTTTTCATTTACTACTAATCATTTCATTTTAGAAGAAAATCATTTTTCTTCCTCCTTGGCTTTCTAAATATCAGGGAGTTGGACATTTTAAGAGATCTCAAGAAAGCATAATTTAAGAACTAATATGCCTTCAGATCATTGTTTGAATGAGAGGGACTATAAAATAAAATAAAGTAAAACATGAGTACAAAGATTTAGCAGCTATTGACTGCCATGCAAAGAAATTTGGAATTTATTTAGATGACAGGAAGGTATCATTGCAGGGTTTGTGCCTTTATGAAAATAATGAAAAGGAAGAGAGGTCAATGAGTGAGACTAGAGACAGAGACTAATCGGGAGGCTTTGGCTTTAATTAGGACTCGAACAAAAGAGAGCCTATGCTATCTAGCATTGTAAAGTTTTCTTGTATATTGATTCACTTAACTTGAATTAATCCTATCAGGCAGATTCTGTTCATATAGTCTTCCCATTTTACAGATGAGAAAACAAAGCACCAAAAAGTTGATTCGCTTGCTCAAGTAACAGGACTAGAAATAGTAGATCTGGAATTCCAACCCAGGCAGCCTAACTCCAGAAACCATACTCTGAACCACTAACCCATGTTAAGTTCTAGTAGTGATGATGAAAATGAGACAGAACTTAGAGACTGGCTAAGATAGTGAGGAAAAGAAAGGGAATCTTGGCTAAATTCCAGGTTTCTTTGTTAAATGTCTTGGAGAATTATAGTGTTATTAGGTGAGAGACTACCGTGATTGCTAAGATATTGCAAGAAGCAGGAAAAGAAAATCAATTTAGTTTTGAAAATTGAGTATTCTGTAAGACATCCAAGTAGAGATGTAGAAAAACAAGATTTGCATACAAAGCTAGAGGTCTGGAAGGATAACAGCTAAAAATAATCACTTGTGATCATGCAAGAAATGGACTGCTACTCAAAAACTCTGTTCTTTCTTCTTAGACACACTGTAGACTACATTTCCAAGCCTCCTTTGCATTCAGATGTGGCTGTGTGACTAAATTCTAGCCAATGGAATATGATTCAAAGTGACAGATACCACTCCAGAGCTGATGCATAAAAAATCTCCCTGGTGCAATTCTCCATACGCTTTCTTGATGCCCTTGAAGGCACTATGTTGAAGACTGTAAAAACACAAAATGGGAGATGGCTTTATGTGAGTGAGAAATAAACTTCTTTATAAGATTTGGAGTTGGTTTGTTGCTTCAACTAATGCTAACCTATTAGTAAAGAGCATCATCGGGGATACTTGGGTGGAGAAGAAGCATAGTCTCAGTATGGAAATGAGTAAACATATCTGGTCCCCCGATGTGATAAATAATGTACAGTGAACATTATTTTGTTCAATATGGGACTGAATTCCAAGAAAGTCTGCAAAGAGCTGCAGAAGTATCAAGTGCAAAAGGCCAGACAGCTTTCCAGACAAGTCCACACCAGGGGCAGCACCCTACCTAACTCACCACAGTCTGACCTTCACATCCACAAGCTCAAATTCTTGATTTGTCAGCTCCCAGAACTGGGATCATATTAACCAACCTAGTGAAGCCAATGTATCAGCCTGATGCCCATTTGTTATCTTTCAATGAGAAATGTAACCTTCAAATAGCGCAAACTCAGGTAGGCTGATCAGCACTTTCTCTCCCTGTAGACTTGCCATGTGGGAAGCTAAATTATACTCAAAAGATTGCTTAGTAAGCATAGATTTCCAACAAAAATAATTATTCATAAGATTTGAGAATAGTAAGGCACCAGACTAAGGGGCTCTATCAGGTTCTGGAGTTTAAAAGACCTCACTGGAATCTCAATTCTGACACACACTAGACTGTCAAAGCAGGGAAGTCATCCCAGTTAGTAATAATAAATGTATCTAGTAGAACTGCAGTAAGAATAAACTAAGATACTATATATAAAAACACTCAGCTGAAGTCTTAGAAAAACTATTGATAAATGTATACTGCTCATTATTATAATAATGATTAATATAATTAGTAACCATCTGCAAAAGGACATGTCAATAGGCCATATTATTCTCTCCCCAAAACCAGGCTCCAGTGAGATCTTCTAAACATGCCTATGTCTCCTTTCTGATGGATATAGCTCTCCATAGATATATTGAGAATCTGAGTCAAAGTCAAATTGCATGAAATACCTGTAGCAATAAAAAATAATACAAATGTATATTTACTAGTTCAAAATAACATTTTGTCCATTTAAAAAAACAGCTTTCACACTTAATTATGATATGGCGTGTTCTCTAATCTTTCCAAATAAACCAATAGTAAGTCTATAATCAAAACTAAGGAGAAAAATCTAACTCTAAGCTTTATTTATTGGAACATGAGGAGTAGGATTTTTAAAAAGCTCTGTGCATGAACATAATGACCAGGTAAGGTTGTAAACAATCACTTTAACTGAAAACTATTTAGAGGAAACAAGTATTAAATGATACTTTCCACAGTTGAATGTAAGGTTTCTTTGTGACAATCCTTTGATTTCCATACTATTATTATAAAATCTCACTTTTATGAATGGTGAAACTGAAGCTTAGAGAGGTTGAGTAAATTGTCCACAAATACACAGCTAACAATTGGCAACCACTATCTCAGATCAGTACTCACCATGGCCCCCATACTAAGTGGCTTCTTAAAAAGAAATGTACAAAACCAAAAAGTATAAGATATTGGCCGACACATTGCAAATTTAAAACTGTCTTCATCTTTCTTCCCAAATTTCTTAACCCTGATCTTATCTTTGGAATGGACATTTATAGCTTTGGAGTTGGAAAAAGAGAAGAGAAAGGAGTGATGAAGAAAAGATAAAAGAATATGAGGAAAGACATCCTTCAGATCTGTCTGTGACATTTCAGAAGAAGAGGAGCTAAAGAAAAGTCATCCTTCCCTCTCTAGCAGTCTTATTACTTTCTTATTGTCAATCAGATACATCTGTTAAATTTCACAGCCTTCTAAAACAGAAAAATAAATCAAAAGCTAAGATTTCTAGAACTGAGAACTGTCATGAATAGATGAAGTAATGTTCCTAGTTGAAACCTCCAAAACAATTTTTAATTCAGTTGTTCATTAAATATTTGTAAGGCTCTGGATCAGCACAGGAGATAGAAAGAGAGACAGCTTTGAGGGGCTCACAGCCCCGCGGATGAATCTCAAAATCACTATGGAATGTAGACAGTAACAGAAGTTTATACAAAGTAAAAATAGAAAAGGAGGGGTAATTCTGATTTGGACATGAGGAGAGTCAAGAAAGTCCTTATGGAAGAGCATGACATCCACAGAACCTAGGATTTTACCAAGAGGGATAGATTTTTGCTCCAGGGAGAAGGAACAGCCAATGCTAAGAACTGAACTGTTGAAGGGCAATTTAAGCTGCAAACCAAGAAGATGGAAGGCTGGTGTGGCACAGACCCAAGTACTCTTACCTTGAGTGGTGACTGTATTCTAGACTGAATCACTTGATCTTTCAAAAAATTATGTTCTTCATTAGTAAAACAAGAATAATAATTTGTATCTTATAAGGTTATTATGGAGACTAAATGTGCACATGGGAAATAGCCACTAAATTGTAGCTATTATGATTATTATATATTTCTCACACAATATACACCAGACAAGCCATCTGGCTGTGCCTCACAACATGTCGACAACATTGGGACCACAGGTGGCATGAAGGATGCTGAAATGGCCTTTCAAAGTAGCTGATCTTTGGATTCCCAGGTAAGAAGCTAATGAGGGCTGCAGAAGTTCAGAAAAGTGTGATGTGGAACTTTCACACCCCCAACATGCTTAGAACAACAAATCTACCCCTTCCATTCCAGCCCTGATCATCTTTTCCTTTGGAGCCTGGTGGCTTTGTTTTTCACTCCCAAACCAGTTTATCCTCTGCGTATGGTAATAAGTTACTGATTTCTTGATGTGGGGCCACCTTTGATGTTCTTTCAGGCAGCAGGGACACTGGTCTGGAGGAGAATAGGCATCCATGGGAGAAATTCTCAGGAATGATATAGAAAGTGAGCTTTAAAAAAATGAGACCCCCAGAGTCCCAGCTTCACCTCCAGGAAGGAAATTCCAGCAACCTTAGCCTAGTCTAGTCTGGACCTTGCAATTTTCCTTAGCCTGGTTTTGCCTGAGACGTGCAATCTCTCAGGTCTGTCTTCAACTTTCTCCTTTCACATTATCCTTCTGAAATCACTTTCAGATCCTTGTACATTGACTTCTCATCTCCACCTCTAAATGTTTGTACCTGGCATGTGCTTGGGATGGAACACCTCCCTCTGCTCATCCTTTCAGCTAATTAACTTCTATGAACCCTTCTAAAAGACACTCAGCTCCAACTTCATCCTTCTCAGGAAATTTCCTTGACCACTCCCATCCCATTTAGATTCTGATGCCCCACCTCTGAGCTTCATATTCACTCAACAAATATTGAGCAGTCACCCACTGGCTAATAAGCTCTGCATTCTCATGGCGCTCTGTGGATGTTGACCATGAAATAGTAACACACTGTTTTTTAATCATGTGTTTATCTACCTTTCTCACTTTAATGTGTGTTCCTTAATGGCAGGAATTATGTTCCATTCATCTCTGCTTCCTCAGCGCATAGTGTGGGCCAAAAATAAAATTCTAAGCCCTCTAACTGACTGATGGATCCCTCTCCCAGCCAAGGACAGTCCAAAGTAAACCTGAAAATCTAATTCAGCCACGATGGGAGTAGGGGGTCAGATATGCTTCATTATACTCTCCTCTCTAATGCTGGTTGGAATTCAGGCACAACCGACCAGCATGAACGTTAAAACAGAGATCTAGAGACCTTAAGAATGACAAAATAGATTTTTTTTTGTTGCAATAAGATACCAAATTTCAGCCTGACTCTAGCATAGTATCACATGACAGATAGCAGGCCCTGAAAGAAATTGAAGTATTTTACCCCACAATATATTTATTTGACGTATATTGAAATGGACCTGCAAAGCTGTCTTTTGTGGGAAAAATCTACATTCTGTAGAGAATCCCCTTTCTTTTCTGGGTCTTTCCTCTTTTGAGAGAGAATTAACTATGAGAGTCTGGCACTTTTTTAGATCTGATAAGAGCTCTGAAGCTGGCTACCTGGAGGCTTCATCTGCAGAATAAAACTTTTCAACCAATTTCCGATCAGAAAATCTTTGAATCCAACTATGACCTGAAAGCCACCCTTCCCACACCCCCAGCTTCCACTTCCAGTTGTTGTGCCCTTCCAGACTGAACCAGTGTACATCTTACATATATTGATTGATGTCTTATGTCTCCCTGTAATGTATAAAACCAAACTGTAGCCCGGCCACCTTGGGCACACATTCTCAGGATCTCCTGGGGCTGTCTCATGAGCTCTTGGTCACTCATATTTGGCTCAGAATAAATCTTTTTAAATATTTTACAGAGTTTGACTCTTTTTGTCAACACTAGAATAAGACATTCAATATATTTTTTGCTGAATAGTTGATGGAAAGAAGTAGGAATGAAGGAAGAAGAAAGAAGGAAGGAAGGAGAAGAAAGGGAACAAGGTAAGGAGGTATGGAGGGCAGGACAGAGAAACAAAGAAAGGAAAAAGGGAAGAAAAATGAAGGATAAACCTGTCTTTCAAATCTCCCTTCCCTGCCACCATGTACCACCACAGTGGACAGATGTAATTTCGCAGCCTGTCTCTTCTTATTGAAGTGATCTACATCTAGCCTATTGGTGCCACTTCACTGAAGCTTTCTCAAGCCTATAATTTGCTCTAAACAAGCATCTCTGTAGACACCTTCTGATATATATTGCAGACATAGCATGTGTTTTGGACTTCTCCAGACATCTGTTTAATCTCTCCCTGCTACTTAAAATCTCTCTGATGTTGGTAAAGTTACATTATATCTTTGCCTCATTTTCCTCATCTGTAAAAACTGTATTTATTATACCTACCCTGAAAGTAAGAGTAAAAGGACACAAGGAATGTTTGAGTTGCGGAGAGTTTTATTAGGGCCTAAAGCAGTCAACAGGGGATCTCTCAACTCTTGGAGTTATTATTAGGTTTTTCTCAATTTCGTTCCTTTTTTGAAAACCCAAGGAACTTTTATAAGTAAACATTGTAAAAATGTCTCCTTCTGCTTCTTGCAATCACACACCTAGTACGCTAATAAAATTAGACCTGCACTTTTCTCAACTTATGACTCCCTCAGCTTTAATATTTCCTGCTAAATGGATCTTTTAAAAGTCCTGGGGAAAAATATTTGCATTAAATATGCCAAGAAAATAAATACACACCTTCTGCATAGCAAGAGTAAATTCAAATTAGTGAGAAAAACATCATCTTCACTATAAAAAAAAAATAGGTAATGAAGATTCAATTCATGCAAGAGGACGGGAGATCAGCAGTGAGGTTCAACAGATCCCTCTTCCTGGGTGGGCATCATCTCCCCTCACTCTCTGACCTTTAGTAAATTATTCAATTTCTCTCATCATCAGTTTTCCCTTCCATAAAATAGATTCAATAATAATACTTTCATAACAGAGTCAGGGTAAGGATTAAAGGAGAATTCATACTAAACCCATGACCAGCTGTTTCATTTCCATGAAAAATAAAAAGCTACAATTTATGGAGCATTTCCTACAATCTAGACAATTGGTCATGGCAAATGCCCAGTAAATTTTAACCTTTTGTTTTCATTGAAATGATAAACTTCCCTTGTATTCGAAGAACTATGGCTGTTAATTTTAGATTTCAACTTGAGGGGCTACTAAATGTCCAGATAGCTCTTAAAACATTCTTTCTGGGTATGTCTATGAGAGTGTTTCCAGAAGAGCTAGCATTTGAATCAGTAGACTGCTGAAAGAAGATTTGCTTCTTGCCAATGTGGCCAAATCCAATCCCTGAGTGGCCCAAACAGAACAGAAAGGCAGAGGAAAGGTGAATGAACTCTCTGTCTTTTAGAGCGAACAAAAAGGTGGAGGAAAGGTGAATGAACTTTTTTAGAGCTGGACATTCATCTTCCTTCTTATTCTGCCCTTGGACATTGGAGCTCCTGGGTCTTGGACCTTCAGGGTAGGACGGAATTATATCACTATCTTCCTGGTCCTCCCATTTGCAGAAACCTTGTGAGACTTTTCAGACTCCTTAATCTCATGAGCCAATTTTCATAATAAATCTCCTCTCATATATCTACATATTCTGTTGGTTCTGTTTCTCTGGACAACCCTAGCTAATACAGATAACTACATTAAAATGATAGTGAGATGCCATTGATGCCCACTTCATTAACATAATTCATTAGAGTGGTACTACCCAGTGTAGTTGGTAATCTGGTCTGCTTATAGTTTTCTGAAAGCAGGGCAAAAGGATTCAATCTTTAAAAAAAATAAACAGATCGAGAGTCATATAGAGAATTCAAGAAATAATTTTAGGCTTTCACTCAAAATTCTACTCCCCTCCCCATACTTATTTATCCTAAAGCAAGAATTTCCAGCTTTCCTGAGGAACTATGGGGTTACCACTCAGAAGTGGATGACCAATAAACTTAATTTTTGCCCATTATACATAATTGTAAATCTATGCAGCATTTTGCTGGGGGGAAAGGAACTTTTCTTCCCACTCAAAATTTATTCGTTTAGAAACAAGTGTTCAAAGGCAAGAATCTAAAAGAATAAAGAATTATAAATACAACGAAGTTTAATTAAGCAATAACTTATATAAGATTGAAAAAATGTAAAAGACCTAAATATCCAACGGAGTGTAATGATTTTTAAAAATGGATTGTTCACTTCATAAAATCTTCTGCAAATTTTGAAAATAATCCCTTTGAAGACTTTATTCTAACACAACAATGGAGATACGTGGAGGAGGAGAGTTAAAAAGAAAGCCAGTGTTTGAACATATACTGCTAATTATATGTCAAACACTGAACTGAGCACTTACATAAAATATAGAAAGTACTGTGGTATCTATTATTTGAAAGAAACAGAATTCAATACACTGTATATCCATCATCATTATAACTTTAACCAATTCTTTATATTCACAGTCTAGGACTATAAGAGAATTTGGGGAAAAAAACAACCTTGGTTTTCTGAGATGGAGAGGTGGATTTTTTTTCTTTCATCAGTTTCTTCTTTATTTCTTTGACATTTGTTTTGCAATAAAAGGAAATTACACCCTACTCTGAAAATAAATTTGTAATAAAACATTATAATTTCCAGTCTAAAAGAGTACAACCAAAGTGCTTCCCAGTTTCCAAAAATGCCTCATAGACAGATTGTTGAAAATAAACTAATTTATACTAAACATTCTTTCTGTTGTTATTTTTTTAAGTTAATAGAAATGCACCAATTTCAAGACTCCAAATAGAAAATGAGAATAGTAACAATCTACCAGCTTCCAAGCTTATCCTTCTCCAATTGATTCCACTCAACAGCCAGAGTGATCTTTGCAAAACATAAATCAGATTGTCCCACTCTCCTGACAAAAAATTTCCAAAGGCTTCTCATTGCACATGTAAAATAATCCAGGCTTTTTATGGTGGCTCATGGTACTCTCTCTGATGTACTTCTCATCCCTCTCACTGAACACCTGTCTTCCCATCCTTTCTTGGGTTTGTTATGTCCTCATTTTTCTTTCTCAAATGTGCTTTATGATTCCACCTCAGGGCCTTGCACTTGTTCTTTTATGGCCTTAAACATGTCTCCCCTTCATATTTTCTCAGAACCAAGTCCTTCTCATCTTTCAGGGTCCAGAAAGAGAAGGTGGGTGAATTAGAAGTTCTTGTCTACAAATCTTCATTGAACTGTCCAACTCTTAGCAGGTACAAGGCTTTGTATTCAGTGCTAGTTGTGAGTCCTAGTATTCAAAGAGCTCAAGATTTAGTGGAGTGCTCAAGAAGTAAACAGGCAAAAACAGTTCCCTGTGATATGTGTTTTGGTGCTGGGAAAAAGGGGAGATCAGTGTTGAGAAGTTGGAATTACAGAACCAAGACTTGCAGGATTAGGGGAAAAAATTCCAGAGGAGGCACTATTTAAACTGAAGGATGGGCAAGCATCAGCTGGAGGAGAGGTAAGACAAATTGCTCCAGCCACAGGAAATCAGAGTGTGTCTCCTTCTGGGGCCTGCAAGTGGTTTGCTTTAGTCACTAGAGTCTGCTGGGTTCATCCAGAACTCTGCATTAACAGACAGAGGAGCAGCAAGTCATCTGATCTAAGGGGCAGGAATTTGGAGAGCTTGAGCAAGGGTGCTGCACACATACATGGGCCAACTGCAAATTAAGTTATGTGCTGCTTCCTTCATAGCTGCACAGACACCCAATGCTGACTTTATTTTCATCTCGTTCAGGTTTTTCAGAAAAATGATCATGAATCCTAAGGCCTCTGAATGAGATGCTAACAAAGCTCCCTTTTCCTTCTAGACTAATCGAGAGTGTCTGGGGTAGTCTGCTCACCCAATCTGCCCAGGGAGGAGAAGGGTCAGAAGCCCCAAGGGGCTGTTATGTTTAACAGCTAGGACACCACAAGCAAGAGGGCAAAGGCAAGACTGCGGGCTTTGAAAGGCCCTGCATCCCACAAACGTCAGGTGCAGCTTCTGAGTGGCATGGGGAGAGGGGGATTATATATACAATAACTGGATGTGTTTTCATAGTTTCTACAGGCTAATACTAAAATGAGGGGCAGTTGGGGTGGAATGAAGAGCAGAAACAACTCCCCTCCCCTTCTCTCCCCAACAACAAGCAGCTCCTGGGAGAACACTGAGATGCCATGAAACCTGGTCCCCAACCTCCTGACTGTCTTGAAAATTTCCTCTATTCTCGTCTCTCTTCTTTCCATAAGCTCCTATATGCAACAACAATTACTTACAGTTACAAAGTACTGTGTGCCAGATATTAAGTTTGACACATATTAATGCTTTTCTTTATTAACTACTTTTTTTCTGAAATTTATTATTTTTTATTGACAAAAATTGTTTGGGAATATATATACACTGTAAAATTGAAGTAATTAGCATATGTATGACTTCACATCTTATTTTGGGGGAGAACACAAACTCCACTCTTTCAGCAGTTTTCAAGAACATAATATATTGTTACTAATTGTAGACATTATGTTGTACAATAGATCTTTTGAACTTATTTCTTCTAACTGAAATTTTGTACCCTTTGACCAGCATCTCTCCAGGACCCCCCTCCCACCTCACCTACACCATTCTACTCTTGCTTCTATGAGTTCATTTTTTAAGATTCCGTATGTTAGTGGTATCTTGCAGCATTTTTCTTTCTTTGTGTGGCTTACTTTACTTAACACGATATCCTCCAGATTCACCCATGTTGTTGCAAATAATATTTCCTTCTTAGATAACTCAATAATAGTCCACTGTGTATGTCTAACACATTTTTTCCATTCATTCATTGATGGACACTTAGGCTAGTTCCATATCTTGGCTATTGTGAATAGCGTTGCAATAAACAGGGGAGTACAGATGTCTTTTCAACATACTGATTTTATTTGCTTTGGATAAATACACAGTATGAAATTACTGAACAATATGGTAGGTCTATTTTTAATTTTATGAGGAACCTCCATACTGTTTTCCATAATTGCTGTAATAATTTATATTCCCACCAACAGTGTAAGAGTGTTTCGTTTTCTCCACATCCTCATCAGCACTTGTTACCTTTAATCTTGTTGATAACAGCCATTATGAAGGGTGTGAAGTGTTATCTAATTGTGGTTTTAACTGAATTTTTCTGATTATGAGCATTTGAATTTTTCATGTTGAGTATTTTTATATACTTATTGGTCATTTGTACGTCTTCTTTTCAGAAATTTTGATTTAGGTACTTTGCTCATTTTTATTTTATTTTAATTAATTAGTTAATTAATTATGTTGATGCCCTTCTAATCTGAGTGACTGTGAATATAGACTCAGCAGGCTGTGCTTCAGCCTCCAGAGTAGCTGGGATTACAGGCACCCACCACCATGCCTGGCTAATTTTTGTATTTTTAGTAGAGACAGAGTTTCAACGTGTTGGCCAGGCTGGTCTCGAGCTCCCGACCTCGTGATCAACCCACCTCAGCCTCCCAAGGTGCTGGGATTACAGGTGTGAGCTACCATGCCTGGCCTTATTTACTCATTTCTTTTGAGATGGGGGTCTTACCGTGTCACCCAGGCTGGAGTGCAATGGTGTCATCTCTCTCACTGCAACCTCCACCTCCCAGAATCAAGTGATCCTCCTACCTCAGCCTCCTGAATAGCTGAGACCACAGGAATACACCACCATGCCCAGCTACATTTTTGTATTTTTGGTATAGACAGGGTTCACTATGCTACCCAGGCTTGTCTCAAACTCCTGAACTCAAGCCATTACCTGCTTTGGCCTCCCAAAGTGCTAGGATTGCATTCATGAGCCCTTTTCTCATTTTTAAATCAAATTGCTGGCTTTCTCATTATTGAGTTGTTTGAGCTACTTATATATATTCAGTATTAACCCCTTATAAGATATATAATTTGCAAATATTTTCTCTCATTTTGTAGGTTGTTTCTTCATTCTATTCATTCTTTCCTGACTTCAAAATATATTACAAATCAAAATGTATGGCACTGGCATAAAAGCATAGATCAACAGGACAAAATAGAGAGCCCAGAAATAAATCTGTGCATTTACAGATAATTGATTTTCAACAGAGATGCCAAGAACACAATAGGGAAAGGACAATATACTCAATAAACAGTGTTGGGACAGCTGAATACCCACATGCAGAAGAAGACTGGAACCTTATCACATACCACATGCAAAAATCAACTCAAAATAGATTAAAGACTTAAACATAAGACCTGAAACTAAAGTCACTAGAAGAAAACGTAAGGGGAAAGCTTCCTGATGATAGGCTGAGTAATGATCCCAAAAGCATAGGCAACAAAAGTAAAAATAGACAAACGTGATAACATCAAAGTAAAATCTTTTGCACAGCCAAGGAAACAATCAACAGAGTGAATAAACAACATATTAACTCCTTTATTCTTCAGGCAACCCAAAGAGGTAGACATCATTATTATCCCAGTTTTAGAGATCAGAGTATCGAGACACAGAGAGGCTAAGCAACTCATACAAAATCAACCAAATAATCCCGCCAGGAAAGGAATTCTAAACATGCAAGGACCACTGAGTTTGAGAGACCCAGCATGAAATGAGGAGGGCAGGGCTGCCTGGGGAAAGGCAGTGAGCATGGCTATGACAATTGGAAGTCACAAAACACACAGTCAGTGCTTAGTAGACAGGTATTAAATGATTGAAACATCAGTGACAAGATCCAGATTCTACAGTTAAGCTCCTTTAGGAGGTCCATGTTCCACATACCAAAAATAATTTTCTACTCATCTTATTTTTAAAATACCTGAAAACAGAAACCTGTTAATAAAATAGATAAGGAAAAAGACAGGTCCACTTGAAGTTAACTTCCAAGGAAGGTATATGCTTATTTATTCAACTTTTAAGAGGCTGAACCCACATTTGTGGAAAGGAAATTTGGTGGCAGTAGTCCGGGGAATCATTGCTGTTTTCTGAAACATGGTAATTGGAAAAGGAGCATTTTGTGAATGCTGCTCTAAGCAGGACTGTCAAGGGTGCAGCCCCTGCAATTAGGGCTACTGTAGATAAAGGATGCATATTCAAAGATGTCATAGTGAAAATTCAGATGAAGGGGTAAAGTTAGTCAAATAATGGAAGTTAATTTCTATTTTCCTCTGAGTGAATGAGGCATATAATTAAATCAAACCACCTTCACCCACTCACACGTATGCCAAGCATGTGCACATGTGCACACACGCACACACACACACACACACACACATACAGCCTCCTGAATCTATATTCACAGCCACTCAAATTAGAAGGGCATCAATGTAAAAAAAAAAAAAAAAACAATAATAGATTCTACATGGAAAGAACTAGACTTTCTTTCATTTCACACCCACCACCATTTTATGGTATTAGTTAGCCGCTTTACTAGGAACCTATTTGTTGTTACCTTATGGCAGGTAATTTAGATAGATGTGGATGCCAGTCCTGGGTATATCAGAAGAGGCTGTGCTTACCCTGACCCTAAATTCCCTCACCATACAGTTGGAATGACAGCATGGAAAGGGGCAGCAATTTCAGCATTGCAACTACTCTTACCTTAATAATGCTGCTTTCTCAATGAAGCACCTCAAAGCTGTTGTAAGGAAAGAGACCGTATCTTTTCACTGTGAAACTGCCCGGGCTAGAACACCTGCCCCCAGGGAAGGCTTCCTTCTGGATTGTACATTTGTTCAGCTGGACATGCAGCCTTAGTACATTCCAGAGTCAAATCATGTGACAAACCTGCCAAATCCTGAGCCTTGAGGGGCTGATGAAGACCAAGAGCTCTAGCATGGGCAACTCAAGCTCTGTACTTCTCAGGGCCAGGGTTAGGGTGAGTCGAGTGAGGTGCCTTGAGTGGAACATTGAGGAGGCAGCCACATGCCCTCAGGTTATGTAGGTGCCCCTTCCTTATATTTTATACTTCGGGTGCCTCATGCATCTTACCCTAGTCCCAGCCTGGTATTTCTCCAGCTTTTGAATGTTCCAGTCCTAGAGTCATATCTCTTACTGCAGCATTCCTTACTGCTTTGAGGGGAAGCTGCTGGTACACTATTTTCCTTACACAGCATCTCTCCTCCTCACCAAAATGTTCATCTAAGCTTTCAGCAGTTTAATCCACTTCTTAAGCAAAGTTCCCTTTCTTCTCTTAAGCTATCAGGGGTGCCACTATTTATTGGATAGAAGTGTCTTTCTGTCTTTTGGTTTCAGACTTCAGAGCTTTCTGAGGGAAAAGGTGAAATACCCACTCGTGGTCCCAGGAGGATATACATCACAGTCAAGATTAGTACGAGGGCAGTTTCTTTTAATGTGTGTTTTGTTTTTTTTTTTTGTCATCATCACAATCATCCAGGCGACATCCCATAGGAGCTTTATAGACTTCGTTTTTGTTTCACCTGATCCATGAAATTTTAATACTACAGACATAATATATATCTGTTTATGCTGTCAGGTAGAGGTGAGCTTTGGAATACTAAAAACTATGATAATGCTTAAGATAATTTTTACTCTCATCCCCCAAGAGTCACTTTTAGGGGTGATTTTGCCATCATCCAGATTGCATATATTTGGGAGCTGGCCCAGGAAGAAGGTAGCCAGACTCTCCCTATGTGCTGTGGATCTCCTCCCACAAAGGAGACAGATTCACTCTTGGTTGACCACAGGCTCACGGGTTAAGTTAATAGATTAAGAGAACTGAAACATCAGGAAAGTGTCAGGAGGAGAACTGGCATTCACTTACTTCCACTGACCCCCAGTCTCACAGTTCCATGTGGGCGTTTCCCTACTTTATCTCCCCACAGGTCAAAGCGGGTGCTTAGCCACTGGTCCACATTTCTTTCTTGGTGTAGCTAATCCACTGAGAATTTGCAAGCCTTGGGGATTCAGTCTCCCATTTTGTTTCTTCCCAGATCTGTCATGAGGTGATAATTCCACTCACTTGTGTCTGCCAAATGGACCTAAACTTCGGTCCAACTGGAATGGCTTTAAATGTGTACTCAAGGAAGAGGATATTAACACGCTTATTTGACTGTAGCTCTAAAGCCATCAGCCAATCGTTTGCCAGCAGTAAAAGTGATAATTTGATCTCTATCTTTCCCATGTTTTATTTTCTCACCTACTTTTAAATCCAGGAGTGGAAAAAGAGGATGTCATTTCTAGGAGCCCTAACACTCTAGCACATAGGGTTTTCACACAGGTTGGAGGCCTCTGAAAGAACACACCATTTGTCCTAAAACTTAGTAAAATACATTGCAAATAGTAAATTTTCTTGAATATTTGATGAGTGATTGACAGAAAGCTTAATGAATCAAATATTTCTTCGACCTGCCATTCAGACCTTTTTATTCCAGTCTTGACTCTGGAATAAATTAGCCGTGTGCTCTTGAATAGGTCATTTCCTCTTCCTGAGTCCTTGGTTTCTCCATGTGAAAGATAAAGGGTAGCTTCGTCTATGTGTTCTGAAGATCCTTTCAGCTCTGCCATTCTAGGATGCTGGAACTCAGATGCATAGATGTAATGCTCTGAAACATTTAAAGGGATGGGGTAGCAGGCAAGGAAAGAAATCTCCTGATTTATCCTTGGACCTGAACCATAATTTCTCACTGGAGCAATATTGCTTCTTCTCAGTTTCTCAGGATCTGGGTGACAGCTGTTCAACCTTTTCCAAGAATCCTGTAGCAACTAAAAGAAGAAAACAAGGTAGGAGGGAAAGGATGAATAAGAGAGGGAGGGGAAGCAAATGAGGCAATAAACACAGAGATGGTCAGAGAGAGAGCAGGAGCAGAGGGTCCTAGGGAGTCAGAGACATAGAAAGAAACAGAGGAGAGAGTCAGAGAGTGAAACATGAACACAGAATTACAGAGAGTCCGGGAGACATAAACAAAGGAGAAACATGCACAGAAACAGAGGCAAGGAAAAGGAAAAGGAGAGACAGAAAAAGAGAGCTAAAATAAAATAGAAGCAAAACATAGCCACAGAAAGAATCAGAAATAGACACAGGCAAAGAAATTCAGAGATAGAGACAAACAAAAGGAGAGAAGGTCTTGGGGGCTGATGACAAGACACAGACACAGAGATTTCCAGGGTGGAAAGGACAAAAAGAGGTATTTTTACCACTTTTTCAAACAATCACCATTACCAGATTGTTCCCCTCACAGGTAGCATGGATGGGGAGGGAGCCTTGGGCCCCTCCTGTCTGTCTCCTCCTCTAATGCTCTGCTTATGCACAAAAGACAAAGTTATTTGAATCCTGGGTGTCATTAAATGCTCTCTTGCCTTCATTTACAATGTGCTAGAACATGATGTTCCTCGGGAGATTTCGTGTAGGAGAGAGTCCCCGCAGCCAAGAATAGCAGGGGCTGCCAGCCGTCCTCCTGAAACCATAGACCAGCCCAGAGTGGGAGCACGCTCACACTTCAACTTCATGAGTTTGCAACTTCAGTTTAATAGGCCCAGCAGGGCCAGCACCAAACAAATCCACACCTGGCCCAGAAGCAACCCCACCCCCAGCTGAGCTCCTAAGAAAGCACTTGCTTAAAATGTGATACGAAGCCTGGTGAAGACTCCACACACTGCAGATATTTGTTGATTCTTGGATTTCCTTCAGGGAGGCTGTGAGTTCCTTGAGAACAGAGGGATTTATTTATTCATCTCAGCTTTTCTGGACGTCAGGCTCTCACGATTTGAATGGTACCTTCAGTCAATTGCCTCAAGTTGTGGCTCAGCATCCACATCAGTCCACACATTGCCATGCTTTTCTTTGTTTGCATCTTTATCCCATATCCTTTCCCAAAACTTCTTTTCCCTTCAGTCACTCAGGCATCCATTCCCATTTCTGTTTCATGCCTGTCTTTTCCAAACCACCCTCCACATGTTGAATTTCAGACATGTGGCTCCAGGAACATGGGCTATACTGCTCTGCATATACCATCTCATTCCTCCCTCGGTGACGTTGCAGTCTACCTTTCATGCTACCTTGTACTCACTGCATTTCTGTTTTAAAAGCACCTTGCTTGGTGCTTGCCACTTAGTAGGTGCTCCACAAGTACTCTGATAAAATAATGAATTTCTACATCTATTTATCACTCTTCCTCACAAGAATATATGACTACTGTGTATGGTTTACACACAGGGCTTCAGTGTTTTCTACAAATGGGAAGGCATAAACTCCGCTTTTTACTTTCTGAGCTTACCCAAAGAAGGCTTGAATCATCCTGAGAACTCCCAGGGTAAAGTGGAATGACCATTGAAATAGGAATCTGGAGATCTGAGTCTGAATTCTCAAGTCTACACATTTGTTACTTGAGAGATCTCAATCTCATTATTTGTAAACTATGGGCAGCAAAATCTACCTTGCTTACCTGTCATGGTGGCCAAAGGAGCTAAAATTGGAAAGGTTTTGGTAAATGGCAAGAACGTAACCCTCCAGCCTTATATAAGGTTGTTTATACTGTCATTAACTTAGAGATCAATAAAAATGAGTTCATTTTAAGCTCCCTGGGGAATAGTGTCTGGCCGCATATAGGAACTTAATCTTTATTGAATAGAGAGATAATCTTGCTCCCCTTTCTGAACTATCTCTTATTTACTTTCTACATTCTAATACCTCACTTCTTGCTGTTCAGCTTTGTCTTCATTTTCAGGCCAGACTCATGTCCTTGACGTAGAAGACCGAAGAGTTACCATCTTTCTCATGACCTACCTTGCTCCATTGGACATGGGAGGTACTTCACCTCTGATTGCATGAATATCACTGTCTCCAGAATTCAAATTCTTTGGAGGATTTTGACCACAATATCTTCCTTAAGTCACACTCACATTTTTATATCAAATCAATGGAATGGCCAAAAAGAAAAAAAAAAATCTGTGCAACAGGTCATGAGAGAGGAAGAATTGGCACCAGAGATTTAAAAAGCAATTCTCTGGCCTGAAGTCTTGGAGAGGTGGGAGAGGCAGCTGTTACAGCCCTAGTACCAAAAAGAAGTGATACAGTTCAAGCCACTAGACCAATCTCCATCCCACCTAAATAGTCCCTTCCGGTACTTTTGACCTCATGCCTGTGGTTCAAGGGTCAATCCCTTACAATATCAAAGGAGACCAGCAATGTCCCATCTGTGAGAATGAAAAAGATTTCTTCATATCTTCAGAATTCCTAAGGAGAAGCAGCACTGCCTTTGTTTTCTCTGAGCACTTCCCCTGAAATACACTGCAAATAAAAACAGCTTTGAAATTCAGGCTCCGTTTAAGTTCAACTTTCCAAACCTTTGCTGGTAATCCTTTTTTAATTGACATAGAATGTATCCTCAATTATTAATAGAAAGTGTATTTTTTGGAGTCTAATTAAACGCCTTAATCACATTCCTACCATTAAAAATGGTTTTAGATTTTGTTGGTTTTTGTCTTTTAATGAGCTATTTACTCTGCTGATAACGACAGTGTGGCTGAAAGGGGAGATTCAAAAACAGCTCCACATACTCAAAAAGAAATAGCTTTGTTATTGATAAAAATAATAACCTCATGTACAGCAGAGGGTGGTAAGAAAGCCTAAATTTATGGCTGCTGTGTTGAATGCGCAAATGTCACTTCCTTAAAGAGGGAAAATTAGTTTTTAAGCCTGGTTTAGCAGCCAGAATCTCTGGCGGTCTGCATAATATTGGATTTTTCAAAGCTTCTATGATGCCCTGGGGTGGGCTGTTTTGCATTCAAATTGCAAATTATGTAATGTTGAAGATGTTATTTAAGGAAAAAATGACGACCGAGTTCTCATTCTTTTTTTATTCATTTTCCTTTTCAACCTTTCTTGTCCTTCAACTTTAGCTGACATTTACTGAGTACCTACTGTGTCTTAGGTGCTTTTATATCATTTGAAACTCATGACAATCATTTGAAAGAGGTGGAGTTATATAATTTCAGTGGATGAAGAAACCGAGGCTCAGAGAGTCTAAGTGATTCTGCTTGGGACTGTTGAAACAGAGCTTGCCAGGCCCCACCCAGAGTTTGTGATTCAGTAAGTCTCTGAGTAAGGCCTGAATGTGCCCTTTCAACAAGTTCCCAGGTAATGCTGATACAGCTTGTCAGGGGGCCACACATTGAAAATCATTGCTCTACAACACACTGCCTTTTCCTCCAACTCTTAGGCCTTAGAGCTGGAAAAGATTCCAAGAGGTCATTTGATCTGTGTCCCTGCTCTCAGATAGATAAGATATTAATTATGCCTATTTTATAGATGACTCATTAGAGAATTGTTATGGGCAGCAAAGGGAGGAAATGTCCTGCCCAGAGTTAGCCAGGTGGTAAGTTCTGGGCTACTCTCATTCATCATTAGGGTGACATTTAGCAGATAGGACACTTTTAAAGTAAGAACTCATCTTGTAAGCTAATTTCCCAATCAACCTGCTGCCCTGAAGGCCAAGCCTCAACTGGAAGCAAGTTAGCTGGTTGGAGCCAGTCCCTTCCAGTTACCAGGATCAATGTCCATCATTTACAATGAGGATGATGGGGGTGGAAGAGGAGGGCGTGGGAGGCAAGACGCATCCCTCAGTCTAAGCCTAGTCTTCAACTTTGCCAAGGTCTTTGTCCACTCGAGAGGAAGCTATTCAGGTGACTCACAAAGTTACAGTGAAGGTCTGGGGTAGAAGGAAGACATTCATCATTTCATTTCACACTTGTATCTTATATTCCCTGTAATACCCTGTTTTAGTAATATAGCAAGTTATTGTCTTTCTTTGTATTTTTGCACCAGCAAAAAGCTTAATTGAAAAAGAAAGGCTTAAATGTTTCAACATAAACATTTGAAATAAAGTATGATTTCTTTAAGCCTGTTGTCATATTTCTTCACTTTTTCAAATTAAAATGAGTGTCAAAAGAGTGGCTTAGGTTTCCCTCTCCACCTGTGAGAGATGCTGACCAGGGTACCCATGGCTGTACAGAAGCAAAACTGCAGGAAGCAGCATTTGTCAAGGTATAAATGAGAGGAGAATTGCAGAGAACTCCTGGATATGTGTTCAAGCCTGCACATCTCTGGCAAATCCCCATTCTGTTTTGGAGAAGTTGGAGGAGCAGAGCATCCACACAATGCCTGATTATGAAATCAGGGAAACCTCCACCTGCAGAGAAACCTCCAATCAGCCCCCATCCCAGCCCCCATTCTTCTTAAACCTGTGCTCCACTCTGCACCAGGGTCTTTGCAGGAAGGCTTAGATCTGAGCATTTCATGCCCCTTGTTGGATCTTCCACAGGGACAATTGCTCTAAGATAAAGCCCACATCCCTGGTCATAGATTACAAGACCAGGCACATACAGGCAAGAACTGAGGCCAGCTAATTCTAATTGTCACAGATTAATGGCACTGGTTTTGTTTGCATGCCATCTCCAGGTTTGTATTTTAAAAAAAATTGTGTATAAAATCCCAATCAAGAAAAAATAACATTACCATGTAGGAGTTTACATCCATTGTTTGGATATGATTGCAAGGAAGATGGGGTAAGTTCCAAGCTAATTGCTATGGAAACATAAGTACTTTTCATCTTATTTTTTAATAAAGTCTCAGTACTTCTCCCTACATTTTCATTAAATTTGAACTTGCAAATTTAAATACCAGCACATCTCTAGAACCGAGAGTCCTGAATCTAGAGACAAAAGCAATCTGAAATCAGAGGAGCAGAGGCATTTTATCAGAAAACACGCAGGTGGAAAAGCACAAGACTGGGATCTGCCCCAGGCTCCTTTTGTTTCCAAGTCTGTGCTCTCAACTGCCTGGCCACATATGTGCCTGAGGTGGGGCAGAGGACAGGTAGGGTGGGCTATCTCCTGAGAGCCAGACCTGTGACAAGCCCACCACCATGCACAATAAGGCTGCCATGCTGAACTTACCGTATGAACCTGGCCAATTTCTTTATCCAATTTGAGCTTTAAGTTTCTTTTCCCTTAGTGTCCTTACCACTCTGAAATCCTGATTCAATAAAAACATTTATCTCTATTCATCTTTATAGACTTCATAGTCAAGGGATAAATAAAATGTATTGATTGTTTAAAACCTTCTTGCAGATCTAAATTAGAAGTTAATTCCTCCTACTTTCTTTCTGCTTTTCTGTCCCTCTCTTGTTCTCCATCCTCCTCTTTCTCTACCTTTTCTTATTTTTTCTCTCTATGCTTGCTCCTTCATTTTTCATTCTTTCCCTTTTGCATTCTATAAACAGCCAACCATCTTCCACAGCTCACTACTCACCAGATTGCTAAGTGAGCAGAACTATTTGGGCAAAGGTCACAAGTGTGCTGGGTGATTATATTAATCAGCTTGGCCTGCCATAGCAAAATACCACAGGCTGAGTGACTTAAACAACAGAAATTTATTTTCTCACAATTCTCCAGGCTGAAAGTTCAAGATCAAGGTGCCAACAGATTTGGTTTCTG
This sequence comes from Aotus nancymaae, assembly GCF_030222135.1. Classification (NCBI taxonomy): domain Eukaryota; kingdom Metazoa; phylum Chordata; class Mammalia; order Primates; family Aotidae; genus Aotus; species Aotus nancymaae. Next base: position 13,318,798 of record NW_026988417.1, on the reverse strand, counting down.
GTGAGGCCTCTCTTGCTGGCTTACAAACAGCTGCCTTCTCACTTCTCCCTGTGTCTTCACATGGCCTTTTCTTTGTGTGCTGAGATACAAAGAGAAAGAGAGAGCGAGAGAGAGGGCGCTCTGATGTCTCTTCCACTTTCATAAGGACACTACTCTGATCAGATAAGGATCTCATTCTTATTATTATCTCACTTAACCTTTATTATCTCTTTATAGACCCTCTGTCAAAATACAGTCAGTCACTCTGGGGATTAAGGATTCCACATATGAATTTGGGGGAGGTCATAATTTGCCCATAATGATGATCTAGAATAAGCATAAACCTTTTTGCATCTCTCATCCTCATCTATAAAATGGGAATTTGGGGCCAAGTGATCTCTTAGATCATATATAATACATTGGCATATTCTTCTCTCACTAGGAACCAGAAAAACCACTGATGGCACCTCTGTGCTCCTGCCCACCTTCCTCAATGTTACCTTCTCTTTTTTCTTCCATATGACTCCATAAAAGATGTGAGGTTTCCCAGACCTGCAGAGGGTCCCCATTCCACCTGGGAGGAGAGGAGATGAAGGCCTCAGACACTTCCTGGCAAGCAAGCAGCCTGCTAAATGGTGCCAACAGTGACTGATGAGCAAGTTCCGATTCAGCAACCAGGGGAGCTTAAGGGCACTTCGATAGCTCTTAGACACTGGACCCTAGAGCAATGAGCAATATGAATCTATTAATGGCAAATCACATCACAAAAAAATGGATCCACCTTGGCATGAGCTTTGTAAAAGAGGGCATGAGAGGAACAGAGGGGCTTTTATGTTGTGGACCTCAGGGACCCTTCCAGCCACAGCCTGGTGAAATCATGGGATTGGCAGGCAGTTTAAAGGACAATGCAGTGACAGATGAAAATGTAGTTGTGTAAATAAATTATCCAGAAGCTCAGAAGCATGGCATATGTAAGTCTTTTTTACTGCTCTCATATTGAATAGTTCTTGGCAACCATGTTCCCTGTCCTCAGTGTTTTGGGTTTGAGTTTGTGCATTTGGAGGATGCGACCATGCTGGGGTCAGGGTACAATCTTTGCTCAGCAACAATTTTATTTATAGTGGAAAAGTGGATTCAACGGTGGTTCTAAATCCTTGTTGATAGGATGTGAAATGTGATGCTTCAGGTCACAAAATGAACCCTTCTTTATCTGGTCCTTGTTTGCTCCTCAGACCTTGTCTACTGACTCAGCCATTCCAGCTGAAATGCTTTTCACTGGTTGCTAACTAGTCACAGTCTGTGTTCCTAGAGTACCCCCCTGCCCCAGCCGCCACCACTCAACCTCATCTAAGGCTTAAGGTTCACTTAACTGGTACTTTCCTTAAAACTCCTCAGCATTTCCCAAGACTCATTAACTAGCGATGACTGGCCCTACCAGGCATGTCCCGTTCTTGTCAGTTAGAGTTTGTGGCAGACAGAGATAATCGGCCCAGATCCTCCTTCAATGAAGCACTTATCATTTCATTGCCAGGAATCCAGTCATCAGACACTGTTCAATATTGAGTTTGGCTGTAGAGACCTGGGGCCATGCTCCTCTTGGAACAATCATATCAAATAAATGAGCAGGATGGGGTCTAAGCGCCTGGCCATTTTCAGCTCAGTGGGGAATCCCCCAATAAGCAGGAATTTCTCAGAACTGCCTTTGATTGGCCAAAGCTTTGTTGGGACTCCATCTTGGTGAAACATAAGCCTCTGCCCAATCTTCCTCCCTCTTCCTGCCACAAGTCAACACCTAATAATTTTGGAGAGCTAATTCTGCCCCAGCATCTGCTTTCAGAGGACCTGGCCTGCAACAGTGCAGGTTTTATGAGTTGCTAAATGTTTTTACTATCAGTCCTCCTTATATAAACTGAATTGCTTTTAATTCCCAAGACACCCCCTATTCACTCAGGTTTTCAAATTTTAGCACCTGCTGTTCTTTCACCTTGATATTTCCTCGGTGCCATCACTCTTTATTTGGATTATTCTCATTCTTTTAAAAACCATCTTAATAGTCAAAATCTTTGAGTCCTGAGAAGCCCCTCAGGGCTTTAATGCTATAGAACTATAGTATTAAGGTTCTATAGCCGTGCAACAAACTACCGCAAATTTAAAACAAGACAGATGAACTATCTCAGAGTTTCATATGGGCATGGGCTAGCTGTGTCCTCTGCTCAGGGATTCACCAGGCTGAAATCAAGGTGCTAGCCAGGACTGCAACCTCATCTAAGACTTACGGTTCTCTTCCAAGCCCATTTGTGTTTTTGGACTGAAATCAATTTCTTATAGTAATATAATTGATGTCTCATTATGTTGCTGTCTGTTTGCTTTCTTCTAGGAAAACAGAAGCGTATCTCTTTGGCACTTCATCTTCTTTTAAAGGGCTCACCTGATTGGGTCAGGCCCACCCAAGCTAACCTCCCTTTTGATTGACTCAAAGCTGACTGATTAATAACCCAACCACAGGAGTGATATCCAATCACATGCACAGATTCTAATCTCATACAAAGAGAATAGGATCTATCCATAGGACAACCAGGCACCCTGGCAGTGGAAGAAGAGTTTCGTACTGACAAATTCTCTGGCCTAGAAGTGACACCACACACTTTAGCTCAAAACTCATTGACCAAAGCTAAATATATGGCCCATCCAACCACAAGCAGCCAGGAAGAGCCTTGCCGGTGGATAACTGGAAATATTTGACAACAATTATCACAGACTATTACACAGGGTAAAGATTGTGTCTTTTATTTCTGGATCCTTGGGACTTATTCGGTGATGGAAAGACCATCAACAAATGTGGACATCAAGAAAGAACATTCCCATAACAATTTTTTAAAAAATAAATTTTCAAGGTATCTTACAGACCTTCTTTTCTTCCCTTCTACCACCTTGAAACCTAGAAAATAAAATTTTTTTCAACTGTGTTTTCATGACTGACATATATTTATTATTGGCTTCACAAAAATACCGTTAGTAATTTTTTTCTAAAATTCACATTTCTGAAACCAGAGGGCATAAAAACATTTCAATGCTTCATATTTACGTGAAACCATGGATCTCTAGTATCCATGATTGTGATTCTCATCATGTATTTTAGGCTTTAGTGGTCTTCAGGGGACTCACTGTCCCGTCACCCATGTGCTTTGGGTAGCTACTCTTTCTGCAACCCTAAACAAAGAGATATTAAAATAGGGTTAAAATTAGGCATGGTGTGAATTGAACATTCATAGCAATCATTTTTATTACCTTTGTAAGAAAATGCCCTTGAAGAAGCAAACTTGGAACATTCCCTACATTGTAGTATTTTTAAATCTTGTCAGTATGACACAGATAAACTTCAGAGCAGAGGTGCACAAACAGTTCATTTAAGCAGCCAGAGCATTGGAAATTATGCATTTGGGAGGAACAATGAGCAGATTAAGGCTGTATCAGCCTTTTCCCAGACCTCTGATTTTAAATAGAACATTGCAGTTACTCCAACATTTTGTCCACTTAAACCATCTCTAAAGAATCCTCACCAGTGATTCTTCTTGTACAGTAGTAAATTTTAGGCTTCATTATCAAATTAATGAATTTTAATATCCCGTAGAAATGGGCAAAGTGGAATAATAGAGAAGTAAATGTGGAAAAGGTAGTCTCTTTTAGCACTGATACCCAAGCCTCTCACTGTCACCAGACAAATCCCTTGTTCTGTAAAAGCAATACTGTGCGTGAGGTTGGGAACCAGGGTTAAGGGGCTGCTAAGAAAACCTGACTGGCTACTGCCACTCCCTCAGTACCGAGGCTACAGAAGACAGTGTGATTATTTAAAATTCCAGAGGATACTGGAGCAAAGGAGCCTCGAGTATTCAGGTTCTAAGATGTAGAGATCTCAGATCTAGGTTAAGAAGTCCAGGGAGAGATGAGTCGAGTCAGTAAGAAGCAAGACACGTAGGAGTCCAGGTGAGCAACACAAATCCAGACCTGTGCACACACTCCATGTAGAAGGTCTAGGGTAGATGCTTCCTTAACACATCATGTGGTGAGATCAGATCATATGTGGCTGTGGCAGGCTAGAGCATCAGACTTGGCAGACAGGGGCAGAATAAGACAGATCATGAGGGCAAGAATAAAACAGTATGAGACCAAGGCTCACGAATTGACAAAAAAACAGGGAAAGCAATCAATGGCTAAATGGAGAAAGAATAGGAACAGAAATGTCATAAAGATCCAGGGTTAATGCCAAGAGGAATGATAAACAGGTATGCCATAGAAACTAGGATCCAGGTGGAAGGAAGTCAGGATCAATTTCCTGAAATAACACATTGAGTACCCAGGGATTCTTTCGCCCTTTTGTGCCCCAAAGCTTAACAGCAGTTTCTAAAACTTTGCATAAACAAATGAACAAGTATAAACACGAGTAGGTCTGAGGCTAGACCACTGTAGCCACACAGAGAACAAGTGAGCCTAAATATGGGTTATAACAAGTTGGAAGAATGAGGATGCTATGGGAGCTCTTTTGAGTGGGGCCAGCATTCCATGAATGCATAAAGCAGGTACTTAATATATATATTGTCATATATATATGTGGTCATATATATATATGTATATATGACAAAAGCATAGCCAGTCTGCCCTGGAGGAGCTCACAGGCCAGCAGAACATACGACAGCATGACTATGTAGCATTAGCTGTTAGCTCCAACATTTCAACGAAGTTCTCTCTGCTTTCCTGGTAAGAGTCAGGAACCACTTGATAACTGTCAGCAAGATCAGTAACCCTGTTGTAATGACAGGAAGATTTTTGACAGAAGTAAAATTCTTAATGTATGGCAAACTCAGTGTGATGTTAAAGGACCTCTTGAGGAGGCGCCTGAGACTGCACATCCTACAGAAGGTTACTCTGTTCTCAACACTGCTGGATTTCACAAGTGAGGAAACCCCTAGAGCACAGGCAACCACTGGATTCAAAAGAAGGATGGAAGCACTGTGGTCCTACAGGAATTTGAGCAGGCAGTCAAAAGGCTATACTGTTCTAGTGGTTGTTTGGCAGAGGGTTACTTTTGGAGAAAGATACCAATGATCATAAGAGGAAAGGATCTTCTTCCACTCTTCTTCCCTTTGAAAGAAATGTATCTGTTACCCAAAACAGGCTATGCAAACTTTGTTGTTCCCAGTTATCATAGGTCTCAAGGGAATTGAGTGGAGGCTTGTCAATCATTAAAATTGATAGGAGAGTTCACACTACCATCTGATACTGGCCCTTTAGCCCTAAATTCAGGTAATTTTTACTTTACTGAGTAGTTAAGACTATTCTTAGAGTCCTAAGCCATATGACCTGATGTGTCTGGGCAATAAAGGGGAATGAGCTGAAGTCCAGTACGAGAGTGCTTGGGTAATAGAAAAGTTAGTCACTAAAAGCATCAAGTCCTAGAGAGGCAAAGCAACCTCCAGTCCCATCTAAACCAGTGTTTGTACCTTAGGGGAATTATCTGAAAGTGAAGTCTGAGGTGAAGGAAGAATACATTTAGCAACTGTGGCTCTCAACATGAAAAGTGATGGATCAGTCAGTAAGATGTTACTCACTACTTAGCAATGAATACTCATTATTTAAACTCATTTTTTAAGGGATGATACAGGTTAAAAAAAATTAGACTTCAAGAAGCACAAGAGTTAGGACAGCAATATTTTCTTGAATTCCCATGATAGTCCCATTCAATGTCCCATTAAAACCTGGGACAGTGAAAGACCTTTTTCAAACGTGGTTACAGCCAAGTAGAAAAGGAGTAGTGGTGATCATTCCTTTGTAGACTCTAATTCTTGTCTGAGGAATCCAAATCTAAGGAAGGTTGGACTACACGTGTCCCTTGTATGGTGATGCCCCTAACCTACAGTTATCACCTCTTCTCCAGGCATTTGAGTACCTGACTTCTGCTCCAGCCATAATGAACTACTGCTTGATGAGTAAACCATCTTCCCTCATTGCATTTCCTTTGCTGAAACTGCCCTTGATTTTTCAATCTTTCTTCCTGGATTACTCCTGAGTGCCCTTCAAAACTCAGCCTGAGAGTGTTCTTTTCTAGTCCACTTCACTGGTCCTCCAGAATGCTGATGCATCCCTTCCAGAGCACCTTGGACTCAGCCCTCTGCTCATATTTTCCATCCTCAATTATTGACGTTTACTTGTCTGTCCCATCAGACTCTCTGCCCCATCTGTTTACTTGAGCAGCTGTGAGTTACTCAAGGGCCTGGACTATACGACCACATCAAACCACAGTGTCAAAAATAATGTCTGATGCCTTAGTAAGTGCTGAATAAATATTAATGACAAAAACCACAATTACTTTTGCACCAACCTAATATCCTCTGAATGAAAGAATACATGAAATGTTACTCAGGCTGAGTTTCTAAAATCCTTCATTTTACCACTGTAGGGAAGGATTCCAAACACCTTTAGGATTAGTTTGGTTATTATGTCATGTCTTTCAGAATGAATGCAGTTTATCAATGTTGCCATCACTGACATAAGGCCTCAGTTTCTCAAACAATCAATTGGAAGAACTACACTGATTTAGAGGCTTGTGTTTGCTAAAACCACTTTTATTATTTAGATTCACACCTTCTTCTCTGTGAGTTTGTTTTGTTTCAACTACTATAAAACTAGTAAATAGAATCCTAGGTCTTCAAAATTATAGAATCAGAGGTCAGGAAAGGTGGATCCCCATAAGCAAAAGAAAAAAAATTCCATGTTCAAGGACATTGCCCTAAAGGATAAATGTATCTCACCACTATTTTCGTGTTGTTTTATACTTCGAACTTTCTAAAGTGATGTATAAGTAACATAGAGGGGGAGAAGTTATTTGAATACCATTCTGTATATAACTTCTGTAAAGGTCTTTCAAACATTTCCTCATCAAAGAGTCCATTTCTTTTTTGGTCTAGCCAATCTTGCAGACTCCCCAGGAGACCTGCGTTTCATCATGGAAACAGTCAATAATGTGTTCCAGGTTCAGAACCTCAATCTATACCCAAGTTCCCAGGAACAATTTCTTGTGACTCCCATGACTTCCATTTACTTGTGACTTGGGAATCAGAGAACCAAGTTCGAGCTCTTTCTAAACTTATACTTTCAGAATGTTTCTCTGACACCTAGATCCAAAGCCCAAATGCTTTTCTTAAAATAAATTTTTCTTTTACATGTCACGTTTTGAAACTTGAAAAGTTATTTCCTAATTAGTTATGTTATTAGAAGAATATAGCTGAGAAAACAATATAAAATGACAGAAAACCCCCAAATAACTTTTTTATTTCCTAGCAAGCAACCTACATATTTATGTTTGGCTAACACATGAGCATGAGTTTGTACTTTATGACTGTATGATATTCTAGGGCAGGAGAGTGGGAAAGAGGTTCTAAATTGCATTCATAAAAATAATGATGATGCAGTTTATATAAGTAGGCTTCAGAATTCATAGCATGCTTTCACATTTTCATTTCCTTTAACTCTCACAACGGTTCTATAACAGTTGGCTGGGTGGGCAAGCAAGATCATTTACTGAAAAGAGCAAAGCCTTTTAAGTTAGACAGCCTAGTATCCAATTCGAACAGTGCCATTTATTGACTCTGTAATCTTTACCTAGTGTCATGACACATGCCAGCATCAATTTCTTTTTTTTTTCAATCTGTAAACAACAGTTTATTTATTTATTTATTTATTTAATTGTACTTTAGGTTCTGGGGTACATGTGCACATCTTGCAGGATTGTTACAAAGGTACATACATGGAAAGGTGTTTTACCACATTCATCCCCCCATCACCTATAGCTGGTATTTCTGCCCACATTATCCCTTCTCACCCTCCCCACTCCCTGCCATCCCTCCCCTAACCCCCACAGCTGACCACACTGTGTGATGATCCCCTCCCTGTGTCCATGTGTTCTCATTGTTCAACATCTGCCTATAAATAATAACATATGGTGTTTGGTTTTCTGTTCCTGTGTCAGTTTGCTGAGAATAATGGTTTCCAGACTCATCCCTGTCCCTGTGAAGGACATGAACTCATCATTTTTTATGGCTGCATAGTATTCCATGGTGTATATGTGCCACATTTTCTTTATCCAGTCTATTGATGATGGACATTTGGGTTGGTTCCGGGTCTTTGCTATTGTAAACAGTGCCACAATGAACATACCTGTGCATATGTCTTTATAATAGAACAATTTATAATTCTTTGAGTATATACCCAGTATGAGATTGCTGGGTCAAATGGTATTTCTATTTCTAGGTTCTTGAGGAATCACCACTCTGTCTTCCACAATGGTTGCACTAATTTACAGTCCCACCAACAGTGTAAAGTGTTCCTATTTTTCCACATCCACTCCAGCATCTGTTGTCTCCAGATTTTTTAAAGATCACCATTCTAACTGGAGTGAGATGGTTTCTCAATGGGGTTTTGATTTGCATTTCTCTAATGACCAATGATGATGAGCATGTTTTCATATGTTTGTTGGCCTCATATATGTCTTCTTTTGAAAAGTGTATATTCATGTCCTTCACCCACTTTTGAATCAGTTTGTTTGATTTTTTTTTTTGTAAATCTGTTTTAGTTCTTTGTAGATTCTGGATCTTAGCCCTTTGTCAGACGGGTAGATTGCAAAAAATTTTGTCCATTCTGTGGGTTGCTGGTTCGCTCTAGTAATTGTTTCTTTTGCTGTACAGAACCTCTGGAGTTTAATTAGATCCCATTTGTCTATTTTGGCTTTTGTTGCCATTGCTTTTGGTGTTTCAGCCATGAAGTCCTTGCCTATGCCTGTGTCCTGAATGGTTTTGCCTAGGTTTTCTTCTAGGGTTTTTATGGTATTAGGTTTTATGTTTAAGCCTTTATTCCATCTAGAGTTAATTTTAGTGTAGGGTGTCAGAAAGGGGTCCAGTTTCTGCTTTTGGACATGGCTAGCCAGTTATACCAACACCATTTATTGAACAGGGAATCCTTTCTCCATTTCTTGTTTTTGTCAGGTTTGTCAAAGATCAGGTGATTTTAGATGTGTGGTGTTGCTTCTGAGACCTCTGTTCTGTTCCATTGGTCTGTGTCTCTGTTTTGGTACCAGTACCATGCTGTTTTGATTACTGTGTCCTTGTAGTACAGTTTGAAGTCAGGCAGCATGATGCCTCCAGCTTTGTTCTTTTTACTTAGTATTGTTTCGGCTACGCGGGCTCTCTTTTGGTTCCATATGAAGTTTGAAGTGTTTTTTTCCAGTTCTATGAAGAAGGTCATCAGTAGCTTGATGGTGATAGCACTGAATCTATAAATTACCTTGGGCAGTATGGCCATTTTCATGATAATGATTCTTCTCAACCATGAACATGGAATGTTTTTCTATCTGTTCATGTCTCTCTTATTTCCTTGAGCAGTGGTTTGTAGTTCTTCTTGAAGAAGTCCTTTACACCCTTTGTTAGTTGTATTCCTAGATATTTTATTCTTTTCGTAGCAATTGTGAATGGGAGTTCACTTTTGATTTGGCTCTCTGTTTGTCTGTTATTGGTATATAGGAATGCTTGTGATTTCTGCACATTGATTTTGTGTCCTGAGACTTTGCTGAAGTTGCTTATCATATCAGGAGATTTTGGGCTAAGATGATGGGATCTTCTAAGTATACAATCATGTCATCTGCAAATAGAGACAATTTGACTTCCTCTTCTCCTAACTGATTACCCTTTTATTTCTTTTATTTCTTTTTCTTGCCTGATTGCTCTGGCTAGAATTTCCAATACTATATTGAATAGGAGTGGTGAGGGAGGGCATCCTTGTTTGTGCCAGACTTCAAAGGGAACGCTTCCAGTTTTTGTCCATTCCGTATGATATTGGCTGTGAGTTTGTCATAAATAGCTTTTCTTATTTTGTGATATGTTCCATCAATACCTAGTTTATTGAGAGTTTTTAGCATAAAATGCTGTTGAATTTTGTCGAAGGCCTTCTCTGCATCTATTGAGATAATCATGTAGTTTTTGTCTTTGGTGTTATTTATGTGATGGATTACATCCATAGACTTCCGTATGTTGAACCAGCCTTGCATCCCCAGGATGAAGCCTACTTGATCATGATGAATAAGCTTTTTGATTTGCTGTTGCATTCAGTTTGCCAGTATTTTATTGAAGATTTTTGCATCTATGTTCATAATGGACATTGACCTCAAGTTTTGTTTTTTAGTGAGTCTCTGACCAGTTTTTGTATCAGGATGATGTTGGTCTCATAAAATGAGTTGGAGAGGATTCCCTCTTTTTGTATTGTTTGGAATAGTTTCAGAAGGTATGGTACCAGCTCCTCTTTTTTTTTTTTTTTTTTTTTTACGTTTTGCAAAGGTAATTTTATTTACCTTTGGTCAGTAAAACTTACATTATCAAGTAGCATTTTTAAGAAAGCAAATAGCACACATCTTAGTAAGATTATCCTTTTTCAATAAAAATATATATGTACTTTTTATTGCATTTTAGGTTTTGAGGTACATGTGAAGAACATACAAGATTGTTGCATAGGTGCATACATGGCAGTGTGATTTGCTGCCCTCCTCCCTTTCACCTATATCTGGCATTTCTCCCCATGCTATCTCTCCCCAACTCCCCACCCCACACTGTCCCTCCCGTATTTCCCCCAACAGACCCTAGTGTGTAGTGCTCTCCTCCCTGTGTCCATGTGTTCTCATTGTTCAACACCCACCTATGAGTGAGAACATGTGGTGTTTGATTTTGTGTTCTTGTGTCAGTTTGCTGAGAATGATGGTTTCCAGGTTCATCCATGTCCCTACAAAAAACACAAACTCATCGTTTTTGATGGCTGCATAATATTTCATGGTGTATATGTGCCACATTTTCCCTGTCCAGTCTATCATTGATGGGCATTTGGGTTGGTTCCAGGTCTTTGCTATTGTAAACTGTGCTGCAATGAACATTCGTGTGCATGTGTTCTTATAGTAGAATGATATATAATCCTTTGGATATATACCCAGTAATGGGATTGCTGAGTCAAATGGAATTTCTATTTCTAGGTCTTTGAGGAATCGCCACACTGTCTTCCACAATGGTTGAACTAATTTACCCTCCCACCAACAGTGTAAAAGTGTTCCTATTTCTCCACATCCTCTCCAGCATCTGTTGTCTCCAGATTTTTTAATGATGGCCATTCTAACTGGCATGAGATGGTATCTCAATGTAGTTTTGATTTGCATTTCTCTAATGACCAGTGATGATGAGCATTTTTTCATATGTTTGTTGGCCTCATGTAATGGCTCTTGAACGTTGACTGGATAAACAATTAAATGAAGGCAGAAATAAAGATGTTCTTCAAAACCAATGAGAACGAAGACACCACCAGCTCCTCTTTGTGTGTCTGGTAGAATTCAGCTGTAAATCCATCTGGACCTGGACTTGTTTTGGTCGGTAGGCTATTAACTGGTGTCTTTACTTCAGCCCTTGTCTATTCAGGGTTTAGTCTTGGGAGAGTGCAAGTGTCCAGGAATTTGCCCATTTCTTCCAGATTTACTGGTTTGTGTGCATAGAGTTGTTTGTAGTAATCTCTGACGGTATTTTGTATTTCTGTGGAATCAGTGGTGATGTCCCCTTTATCATTTTTTATTGTATCTATTTGATTCTTCTCTCTTTTCTTTTTTATTAGTCTGGCCTGCAGTCTATCTATTTTGTTGATCTTTTTATAGAACCAGCTCCTGGTTGATTTTTATAGAACCAGCTCCTGGTCGATTTGTTGATTTTTTCTGCATCTATCTCCTTCAGTTCTGCTCTGATGTTAGTTACTTCTTGTCTTCTGCTAGCTTTTGAGTTTCTTTGATCTTGCTCCCCTAACTCTTTCAATATTGATGATAGGGTGTTGATTTTAGACCTTCCTTACTCCTCATGTGGGCATTTACTGCAATGAATTTCCCTCTAGACACTGCTTTAAATGTGTCCCAGAGATTCTGGTATGTTGTGTCTTCAGTCTCATTGGTTTCAAGGAACATCTTTATTTCTGCTTTCATTTAATTGTTTATCCAGTCAACATTCAGGAGCCAGTTGTTCAGTTTCCATGATGTTGTGTGGTTCTGAGTTAGTTTCTTAATCCTGAGTTCTAATTTGATTGTGCTGTGGTGTGAGAGACTTGTTGGTTAAGATTTCCATTCTTTTGCATTTGCTGAGGAGTGAGTTACTTCCAATTATGTGGTCAGTTTTAGAGTAGGTGTTACATAGTGCTGAGAAGAATGTATATTCTGTGTATTTGGGGTTGAGAGTTCTGCAAATGTCTGTTAAGTTCACTTGGTCCAGATCTGCATTCAAGTCCTGGATTTCCTTGTTTATTTTCTGACTCATTGATCTGTCTAATATTGACAGTGGAGTGTTAAAGTCTCTCACTATTAATGAGCAGGAGTCTAAGTCTCTTTGTATGTCATTAAGGACTTGCTTTATGTATATGGGTGCTCCTGTATTGGGTGTGTATATATTTAGAATAGTTAGCTCTTCTGGTTGTATTGATGCTTTTACCATTATGTAATGCCCTTCTTTGTCTCTTTTGATTTTTGTTGGATTAAATTCTGTTTTATCAGAGACTAGGATTGCCACCTCAGCTTCTTTTTGCTCTCCATTTGCTTGGTAAATCTTCTTTCATCCCTTTATTTGGAGTCTATGTGTGTCTTTGTCTGTGAGATGGGTCTCCTGAATACAGCACTCTGATGGTTCTTGGTTTTTTATCCAATTTGCTGGTCTGTGTCTTTTGATTGGGGCATTTAGTCCATTTACAGTTTATGTTAATATTGTTATGTGTGAAATTGATAATGCCATTTTGATACTGGTTGGTTGTTTTGCCCTTTGTTTGGCATAATTTCTTCATTGCATTGTTGGTCTTTACCATTTGCTTCTTTTTTGCAGTGGTTGGTACTGGTTTTTCCTTTCTGTGTTTAGTGCTTCTTTCAGTATCTCCTGTAGGGCAGGTCTGGTATTGATGAAATCTCTCAGCAGTTGCTTGTCCATAAAGGATTTTATTTCTCCTTCACTTATGAAGCTTAGTTTGGCTGCATATGAAATTCTGGGTTGAAAGTCCTTTTCTTTAAGCATATTGAATATTGGTCCCCACTCTCTTCTGGCTTGTAGGGTTTCTGCCAGGAGATCCGTTGTGAGTCTGATGGGCCTCCCTTTGTGGATGACCCGACCTCTCTCTCTGGCTGCCCTTAGTATTTTTTCCTTCCTTTCAACCCTGGTGAATCTGACAATTATGTGCCTTGGGGTTGCTCTTCTAGAGGAGTATCATTGTGGTGTTGTCTGTATTTCCTGTATTTGAATGTTGGCCTGCCTTGCTAGGCTGGGGAAGTTCTCCTGGATAATATCCTGAATAGTGTTTTCCAGCTTGGATTCATTCTCCCCATCTTCTTCCAGTACAGCGATCAAGTATAGATTAGGTCTTTTCATGTAATCCCATATTTCTTGGAGGCTTTCTTCATTTCTTTTCACTCTTTTTTCTCTTTGCTTGCTTTCTCATTTTATTTCATTGAGTTGATCTTCAATCTTTGATATCCTTTCTTCTGCTTGATCTATTCAGCTACTGAAATTTGTGTATGCTTCAGGAAGTTCTTGCACTGTATTTTTCAGCTCCATCAAGTCATTTACATTCTTCTCTAAGCTGTTTATTCTCATTAGCATTTAGTGAAACCTTTTTTCAAGGTTCTTAGTTTCTTTGCATCAGATTAGCACATGTTCCTTTAACTCAGAGAAGTTTGTTATTACCCACCTTCTGAAGCCTGCTTCTGTCAGTTCATCAAATTCGTTCTCCATCTTGCTTTGTTCCCTTGCTGGTGAGGATATGTGATCTTGTGGTGGAGGAGAGGCATTCTGATTTTTGATGACTTCATCCCTCTTGTGCTGGTTTCTTCCCAACTTGTTGAATTTATATAGGTTTGATCTCAGGTAGCTGCTTGGGGAGGTGGCCTTTCCTTTGTCTGCCTTCAGAGGTGCTGCTGGACTGCCACGGATTCATTGGAGCTGCTGAGTATTTTTCCTGCATCTTATATTTGCTCAGGAATAGTAGGCCGGCTTCTGCAATGGTGGCTGCCCTTCCTCTGCGTCGAGTGTGTTCATTCCTGGTCACTCTCTAACTGATGTTCTGGGTGCAAAACTCTGAAATGAGTTTTTTAGCCTGCTAGGCTTTGTGGGAGGAGACTCATCCTGTCTTATGGCCTGTTTCCCTGCATTCAGTTCCCCTTCTTTCTGGGGGCAGGTATCTCCGTCCTGCAGGCTTTTTGGCTTTCTTGGCATCAGCCAGTGCTTCCACCTAGATCTATGCTGACAGCCCCAGTGCCAGCTGAAGTTGCTGTTCTGCCCTGTTCAGGCAGCTCGCTAAGGCTTTTCAGCCTGGCGAAGATCTCCTGTTCTGTGGGTTGTAGAGGGCTTGGGTAGAGCGCTGTATCCGAACCAAAGTCCCAGAGTGGGAGATCCCCAGTCCTCCAGTCAGTTGCATATACCAGGGGCAGTGCCCCACCTTGCCTCAACTTGCCCTATTTGGTTTATGCCCACTGTCCAACCAGACCTGGTACCTCGTTTGGAATTCTGGAACCCACTTGGCTTCTGCGTTTCTCTCACTTGGAGCTGCCTCTTATTCAGCCATCTTGGGACCTTCTCTTTTTTTTTTTTTCTTTTTTTAAAGAATAGATAGGGTCTCTCTATGTTGCCCAGGCTGGTCTCAAACTCCTGGGATCAGACAATCAATCCTCCCACCTCAGCCTCGCAAAGTGCTAGGATTACAGGCATGAGCCACAGCTCCCAGCCACTTCATCAATTTCTTTATAATTAAGGTAGTAATAATACCAATTTCTGCCTGTATCATTCACTTAAGAGACATTTACTGAGCATCTATCATGTGCCAGGTCCTGTATAGGTTGGGGAGACAATGATGAAAAAGATATATTCACACAAATTAATATAAAGACTAAATGGGTTAATCTAAAAGAAGTGCCTAGCATGATTGACGCTTACTAAATGTGATAATTTCCTATAATTCTATTTTATAGGTGAAGACATTAAATTCAGAATAGTTATATGATTTGTCCTTGGTTGCATACTTAGTAAATAACAAAAAGCAGCATTTTAAACTTATCAGTCAAGGTCCTAGCAGAAAACCGAAACTTCAGCTGGGATTTTAGAAGAGATTTTTTAAAACTGTAACTATTTACAGAAGCGTCAGTCAAGTTAAAGAAACCAGAAAGAAATGTTGAGGAATCCAGAGACCAATAGCAATCCAGAAATTGGTGCAAAAGTAATTGCAGTTTTTGCTATTACCTTTACTGGCATAAACCACAATAACTTTTGCACCAATCTAATAGTAGTCTCCAGTTCTGAAAGAGATAGGGTTGGAAGGTGGAGGTTGTAAAACAGAAGGCCCACCCAAGGTAGCCACACAACCTCTGCCAAAACCACTCTGAAACAGTAAGGGAGCAAAAAAAATAAATAAATAAAGTCTCAGACTTGCTCTCTTCCCACCCTGTAATCTCCTACTGGAACTGCCCTCTGGCCAAACTTAAAGAAAACCAGAGGACTAAGGAGCCCTGGTGCTGCAATCTGTAGAGCTCAGCCTCTTAAAGCAGAGAGATGTAAAGAGAAAAGCAGAATCTACCCTTTTGCCCCAGTAATTCACACTCATTGATATACAAACTACACTTATCTTTTCTCCAGCCTGTCCCCCAAATCCTATCAGTCAGGTCACCTGGCTTGAAATCCATGGTTCATAATCTATATCAAGTCCAGGTGTAAATGAGGTTATTTTAGTACACTCCTTTGCATGAGGGTTTTCTTGAACCAAAGAACTACAAACTAATAAGACAAGTTATCTGTTTCCCAAACACCCAACATGCAATGGTGAGATGGGTACAGAATAATTAAAATAGACGTATTTGAAAGGAGAGGAACAGAGGTGCATAGCATTCACTGGTCCATAGCAATTCTGAAATCCAGCTGAGCACGTCAGGTTTTTTTTTTTTTTGAATCAGGAAATTGTCCTTGATTGGGACTGAGTTTTGCAATCCAAAAGTGATTCCCTACTCTACTGTTCTTTTCAACTCTTGGCTCTGTGGTTTTCAATGGGTGAAAATGAAAGTAGCTTATCTCACTTTAACTCATAATGAACCAGTAAAAATTGTGTCCTCCTGTACCACCACTTTGAGCTCAGCTGATTTAGACCTCTCAGTTCTCAAGGGATAATGTCTCCACAAGAGATCACAACTATAACACCACTAAACAGGAAGCTGAGCCCAGCAGCTGACGCCTTTGAATTCCTCACACCACTGAAACTATAGGCAAAAAATGGGGCTGCTGAACAGATGAGGGTGATGGATTCTATCAAAGAATCTTAGCTAACAACAACCCAAGGGTCAGAAGGAGTGGGCCTAGAATACAGAAACTTCTCTCTAGTACTCACATGTCCTGTGATAAAAGTTAATAGAAAACTGCAATAATCAAATATAGACACAATGGCAAATAGTATAAGACCCTCAGGAAAAAGGGTTTGAACATACAGGCAGAAAAAAACATGATCACTTGAGGTACTTACTGAGGGCAAAAGTAATATAAAATAGGGTAGTGGAAGAAACTTTAAATACCAGCTACAACCATGTGATCAAGGTCTCAAGACTGTGCAGTTTCATCTTTGCTTTTATATAAATATATTTACTTGCATATGTAGTATTTTCCCTATCCTACTACCCTATTTAATACAAAAAGTTTTGAGAGTTGTTAACTTCATAATATTTAAATTATCAGATACCAAAGGGAAACTGTGATTGAGTTAGAAAGATGGGCATCATCAAAAGGATAAAGTGACGTATGAGATCTTGTGCATTCTATTGAGATAACTGTATTATATAGAGTTGAAACATGATTTTACTATTACTTAAGTTCCAAGTCCAATATTGAAAACATATAATAGAGTTGTGTAAATGCAAAGTTGACAAGGGGTAGACTGTGCTACATTTTGGTCCATCAACCAAGCTGGAAGCTGTGTTTCTTTAAATCATCTTTCCTGTGTGGTACTAGATTAGAATTGGCCAAAAGTGGTACCTGTAGGAGATTTGGAATAACATTAAGTGAAACTCTTTGTGGTCAGATACAGTTTCTGACCCAACTGACAGTCAGTATTGATTGCCACACAGTTAAGGTCATCTTAAACCTTCCAGTGATTGTTCTTTCTTGCATGACCTCAGGTGAGGCCAACAAAACAATTACTTTTAAGAGTGCAAACCCATGAGATTGAGAGCAAGTAAAAATAGTCCTCGTTTTAATACAGAAACCACCAAGTTTTGGAATGACTTTTTATGAAGCAGTAGATAAATAATATGCTTGTTTTTAATAGCAGCAGATGCTAGCGAATAGATATTTCAAATAGATAAAATCAATATTTAAATACCTTTGACCCTGGGACAACACAAGTATGCGAATTCACTTATATGCAGATTTTATTTCAATAAAAACTAATCAAGTAATTTGAAAGCACTAGGGCTAACGATGCAGCTTTTCTAGATCCTTCAAGACTCTAGCAGACAGGTTTTAAGGAATTTGTCCCCTGCCTTTACCCAGTGGTGAGACTGAGGAGATTGGAGCAGAGGAATTACATGACCAGAACTTGGCTTCTGCATTCCCCATTCCCCTTTTACATCTTTTTGTTGTTCTTTGTTTGTTTGTTTTTGCTGATGTTTTTCCAATAAAATTGTCTTATTAGAACTCTCACCTTGCAGATGAACAGGCTGCCGCACAGAGGGACAGGGTAGTGAAACTAAGGCTTTTCCCTAACAACAAATGCTTTGGAGAGAATATGCCACTATCTCTTCAGCACATGCATCTAAGTCTCGGCTTTGGTTGTCTCAAACCTCCTGGGGCAGGGAAAAGAAAAAAAGAGAAACAAATTTTGGCAGGCCTTTTTCATGTAAAACACATTTCACATGTGTATATATATT
Organism: Aotus nancymaae; assembly: GCF_030222135.1. Classification (NCBI taxonomy): domain Eukaryota; kingdom Metazoa; phylum Chordata; class Mammalia; order Primates; family Aotidae; genus Aotus; species Aotus nancymaae. The sequence goes on along the minus strand of NW_026988417.1, from coordinate 13,300,824 downwards.
CTTATCTGATACTTACGCAACATTAATATGAATGGACTTTCCTTAGTTGTGAAGCCAAGAGGCTCCCAGGCTTGTGTTGATAAAGGGAAGAAGTGTACCTGCATTTAAAGTATACCAGCATTTCCTGCCTCCCCTTCCAACTCCTCTACCTTTCTGCCTTTGCCACCCGGAAACAGCAAGCCCAGCCCCTCCTCTTCCTCCTTCCCCTCAGCATACTCAACATGAAGATGAGATGGATAAAGACCTTTACGATAATCGATTTCCACTTAAAAAAACAAATATAGTTTTTCTTTCTTATAATTTTCTTAATAACATTGTATTTTCTCTAGCTTACTATATTATAAAAATACAGTACATAGTGCATATAATATACAAAACATATTTTAATTGACTGCTTATGTTATTCACAAGGCTTCTGGTCAACAGGAGGCTGTTTGTTAGTTAAATTTGGGGGCAGTCAATAGTTATATGGCAAATTTTCAACTACACAGGCAATTGGTACCACTAACACTTGCATTGTTCGAGTACATACATATTTTAAACACTGTGCTTTTGAGCTATTGACATAAATTACTAGATATATTAATGGGCACTATAAACCTTAAGAGATATTTTTTTCACCAGCTCAATGATGGCTCAGATTTAGCAGTATATGTGAGTATGTGTGGGGGTGAAGTGGGGGGCAGAGGTGTGTCTGTTCGTCAATCTCCAACACCTATCACAAAGTCCAGCATACACCAAGCAGTCAACAGATTTTTTGAATTGACTTGAATTGAACTGATTGCTTGAAAACATTTTGAACCTCATGGAATAGTGGAAAATTCATGATCTTTGGATTTAGAATATTCCATGGTGCATCTATGCCAACTGCTAAATTAATGCCAAATATAATATAGTGATTAAATAAGTGTACTCTAGAGCCCAGTTATTTAGGTCTAATTCCCAGCTCATACATTTACTGCCTATTTCCATTGGGAAAGTTTCTTATCCTTTTCTGTACCCTTTCTTTACCTATGAGAATTGAGTGGTTTAGACCCCAAAAATGCTTAGAATAATGCCTGACGTTTGCTAAGTGTTCAATAATTGTGAATTGTGTGCACGTTAAGTTATATGACAATCTTCAGCCTTAATTTCTTCATCTACAAAATGGTCATTACATCAACCTCCTAGGGCTGTGAACATTTCAGAGAAAATATGTGCCAAAGGTCTTAGCACAAAGTTCATCTCAAAAGAGACTGTTTTTACCTCCTTGCTTTCCTCTCTTCTCCAACTTCTTCCCCTCATCAATGCAAGTCTGGGAGCCTCTTGGTCTCACGACCAAGAAAACTCCATTTGTATTAATGTTACGTGAGTATCAGATATGAATATATATATATATATATACATGTGAAATGTTCTTTACATGAAAAAGACCTGCCAACATTTGCTTCTCTTCTTTTCTTTTCCCTGCCTTAAGAGATTTGAGACAACTAAAGCAGAAACTTAGATGCATGTGCTAAAAAGATAATGCCATATTCTCTCCAAAGCAATTGTTATTAGGAAAAAGGCTTAGTTTCACTACCCTATCCCTCTGTGCCAGTTTGTTCATCTGCAAAGTGGGAGTTCTAATAAGACCTGTAACATAGGTCTTTGGGATGGATTTGATTGTAAAAACAACCCCTCCCCCTACAAAAGGGGACAAGGGGAACTGCAGAAGCCAAGTCGTGTTACTCCTCCGCTCCAATCTCCTCAGTCTTCCCACTGGGTAAAGGCAGAGGACATACTCCTCAAAGCCTGTCTGCTAGAGTCTTGAACAATCTAGAAAAGCTGTATTGCTAGCCCTAGTTCTTTCAAAATACAATATTCATCATCAGCATCAAAATCCCTGCTATTCTCTGAATATGTTCTGGACTTCCAGCTTCCAGGTCTTGGTTCATACCTTGCTTTATTCCCTGAAGACTCTTACCTGAAATTTTTCCCTAAGGAAATCTCCTATTTGAAGTCCTCCCGACTCCACAGTTAAATTGTTGTAGCTCCCTCCTACTTAATTCCATTGCACTTGGCTTGTGACACCATGCAAACAATAATTTTACTCTATCTTGGATTAAAATGCAAGGGACGCTTCTCCCCCTTCCTGCCCAAATGCGAAAGATTCTTCTCTTCCACTTGTCTATCAATTATTTGAGAGCAAAGGTAATATCATTCATTTTTGAATTCCCCATTTTTATTAGCATATTGCCTTACACATTTTATAGGTTTAATAAATATCTCTTTCATAAATTCATAAATGAATCAGTGGGTTTGAAAAAATATTCCACATGTTTCCTAATAGTTTTGTTTGGGGGTGAAAACTTGAAGTCATAAATTAAGCAATTTCAAAGTTGTTTTAAAAAAGCTAAGGTCTAGAACCTGCACCTAATCTACCTAAACAATAATGAATGCAATTGACAAATAATAAATGATAAAACAAGGACTTTAATTTTCTTTTTAGATTGTCTGGTTGCAACTTGACCATTATAGACAAATAAACAATTGCTGTTAGCCTTGGTAAGGTGTAAATGCTAACTAAATATAGCAATTTGAATGAGTATTGATTTTTTTTTTGTTTGCATTAGAGTAAATCACCATTAGAAAATAGCCTTCCAAGTCAATGGTTCTAATTTAAAACCTAATTATTTTAATTATTCCCCAAAGCAATCCCATTTTATTCTGTTCATATATCCCAGGAAATTATACTGAGCTTACATATAGACACATTGCACTAGAATGAATCCCAGTTAAAATTTGCAGCTCATCACTCTTTATTTGTATGAACTCTGCTCAGGTCAAATCCCATCTTTTTTAATCTTTTTTTTGAGACAGGCTTTCACTTTGTCACCCAGGCTGGAGTGCAGTGGTGTGATCACAGCTCCCTGCAATCTCCTCTTCCCAGGCTCAAGCGATCCTCCCACAATAGCCTCCCTAGTTGCTGGAATCTTTGGTAGAGAAGGAGTTTTGCCATGTTTCCCAGGCTGATGTCAAACTCCTGAGGTCAAAGGATCCACCTGTTTTGACCTCCCAATGTGCTGGGATTACAGGCATGAGCCACTGCGCCTGTCAAAAACTATCTTCTTACGGAAGCACCCTTTTGTTCACACCTACATAAGTGTTCTTGAGGAACACTTCCTGTCACTACTGCAGATTCGCCTCAACACGTACATTTGCATCATCATTTATTTCATGGTAATTCATTCCTGATTCAGACTCAAGGTGAGATAATGTAAAGGTGACAAGGCCTACAAAGCTTTTCCTGTGTACTGGGGGTCCCACCTTGAGTTCAGATGGGTCAGATATGTTTGAGCAAGTGGTTGAGTGTATTCATCTGTTCTCATACTGTGAATAAACACACATACAAGACTGGGTAATTTATAAAGAAAAGAGGTTTAATCTACTCATAGTTCCACATGGTTAGGGAGGCCTCACAACCATGGTGGAAGGTGAATGAAGAGCAAAATCACCAATAACGTGGTGACAGGAAAGAAAGTTTGTGCAGGGGAACTCCTATTTATAAAACTATCAAGTCTCTCAAGACTTATTCACTACCATAAGAACAGTATAAGGGAAGCCACTCCCATGATTCAATTATTTTCACCTGGCCCTGTCCTTAACATGTGGGGATTATTACAATTCAAGATGAGATTTGGGTCAGGAAACACGGAACCACCTCATTCTGCCCCGTCCCCTCCCATATCTCGTGTCACTTTCCCACTTCAAAACACAATCATGCCTTCCCAACAGTCCCCCAAAGTCTTAACTCATTCCAGCATTAACCCAAAAGTCCAAGTCCAAAGTATCATCTGAAACAAGGCAAGTCCCTTCCACCTACGAGCCTGTAAAATCAAAAGAAAGTTAGTTACTTCCTAGATACAATGAAGGGACAGGCATTGGGTAAATACACCTGTTCCAAATGGCTAAAACAAAGGAGCTACAGGCCCCATGCAAGTTCAAAATTCCGTGTGTGGGAGGGGACTGTCAAATCTTAAAGCTCCAAAATGATCTTCTTTGACTCCGTGTCTCACATCCAGGTCACACTGATGCAAGAGGTGGGCTCCCAAGGTCTTGAGGAGCTCCATTCCTGTGGCTTTGCAGGGTACAGCCTCCCTCCTAACCACTTTCATGGGTTGGCATTGAGTGTCTGCCACTTTTCCAGGTGCACAGTGCAAGCTATTGGTGGGTCTACCCATCCCCTGGACTCTGGGGGATGGTGGGCCTCTTCTCACAGCTCCACTAGGTAGTGCCCAAGTAGGGACTGTGTATGTGAGATCCCACCCCATATTGCCCTTTCACACTGCCCTAGCAAAGGTTCTCCATAAGGACCCCAACCCTATAGCAAACTTCTAGCTGGGCATCCAGGTATTTCCACACATCTTATGATATCTAGGAAGCAGTCTCGAAACCTCAGTTCGTTACTTTTGTCCACCCGCAGGCTCAACACCACATGGAAGCTGCCAAGGCTTGGGGCTTCCACCCTCTGAAGCCAAGACCTGACCTGTACTTCTCTTTTAGCCACAGCTGGAGTGGTTGGGATACAGAGCACTAAGTCCCTAGGCTGTACAGAGTGGAGAGGCCATGGGCCCAGCCCGTGAAACCATTTCTTCCTCCTAGACCTCCAGGCCTATGATGGGAGGGGCTGCTGCAACTCTCTCTGGCATGCCTTGAAGACATTTTCTGCATTCTCTTGATGATTAACATTGGCTCCTCATCACTTATGCAAATTTCTGCAGTAGGCTTGAATTTTTCCTCAGGAAATGGGTTTTTCTTTTCTATTGCATTGTCAGGCTGCAAATTTTCTAAACTTTTATGCTCTGCTTCCTTTTTAAACATAAGTTCCAATTCCAAATCATATCTTTGTGAATACATAAAATTGAATGCTTTTAACAGCACCAAGTCATCTTTTGAATGCTTTGCTCTTTAGAAATTTCTTCCACTAGATGCCCTAAATCATGTCTTTCAAGTTCAAAGTTTCACAGATCTCTACGGCAGGAGCAAAATGCTGCCAGTCTTTTTGCTAAAGCATAACAAGAGTCACCTTTGCTCCAGTTCCCAAGTTCCTCATCTCCATCTGAGACCACCTCAATCTATACTTCATTTTCCATATCACTATCAGCATTTTGGTCAAAACCATTCAACAAGTGTCTAGGAAATTCCAAACTTACCCATATTTTCCTGTCTCCTGAGCCCTCCAAGTCTGTAAAAAGTTCCAAACTTTCCCACATTTTCCTGTTTTCTGAGTCCTCCAAACTGTTCCAACTTCTGCCTGTTACCCAGTTCCATAATTGCTTCCACATTTTTGGGTATCTTTACAGAAGATTCCCACTCTACTGGTACCAATTACTGTAGGAGTCTGTTCTCACACTGCTAATAAAGACATACCCAAGACTGGGTAATTTATAAAAGAAAGAGGTTTAATTGACTCACAGTTCCACATGGCTGAAGAGGGCTCACAATCATGGTGGAAGGTGAATGAGGAGCAAAGTCATATATTATACAGGCAAGAGAGATTGTGCAGGGAAACTTCCACTTATAAAACCATCAGATTTCATGAGACTTTTTCACTATCATCAGAACAGTATGGGGGAAGCCACCCCCTATGATTCCATGATCTCCACCTGGCCCCACCCTTGACATATGGGGATTATTACAATTCAAGATGATATTCGGGTGGGGCCATAGCCAAATCATATCAATGGGACCACAGAAAGTAACCTCATGCACAGAACAAGGAAATTATTTTTGCATATGCATTTGAGGTCAGGGGCAGGAAGGACTGTCCTCCTGCAAGGGCCTGTCCTTTGCTGTCATTCATCCTCCAGCCCCATAGACTTGTTGTGTCAGTCCTGAAAAGAAACAGACTGCCTCAATTTACCCCTGAGACATAGGGACACAACATCATCACCTAGGTGCTCAGTGGAGATAATGTGGGAAGGTGAGGCCTTCAGGTAGAGTTTAAGGAGCTCTCCTGCCCTAAGGTAGCTGCTGGCTGTTCCCAATGCCCACAGCTCTGAAGAGGCAGAAGCTTGTATGAAGACATCAGAGTTCTATACCCCGCTGTAGCAGGATGAGGTGCTTTCCCTATAGTGGGTATCAACAAGAATGAACCCGAGCAGATGAATGAGAAAGGAAGAGCTTAGGAGTTCAAAACTCTGAGGCTCCAAGAACACAGGGGTAGGAGTGATCCAGGGAATGGTCATGATCAGAGCTTCAGCTTTATTTATACACATCCAGACAGAATGATGAATCCTAGAGAAATTCTTCACACAAGGAGCAGTTGAAAGAACCATTGTCCTGGAGAAGACAAAAGGGGACTCTCTTTTATCATCTCAAAGACCATTTGGATTAGGAGAGTTGAAGTGTTAAGCAATTGTAGGGAAGACAGTGGGTGCACGTTACAAGGAAACTCTGCTCAGCTAGGCTGAAGGAAGAATATCTAATTATCAGATTCAAACAAACAGAGAAGCAGCCTCAGGCAGTAGTGAGCTCACACTCATTGGAAGTAAGCAAAGAGACTCTATCTCAATGATGTTTAATCCTTTGGCTGGGTGGAAGACTAGCTGTTGTATGAAAGTAAAAGCGGCTAATATTATATGATTCCAGAAAGAAGAAATAAGGTTGGATGGATGAAACCTACAAGTAAACGGATTTTAGCTCATTAGAATGAGCTTATTGTCAACAAAGCAGGCAGCCACATAAGTTGGCGAAATAGCCCTTTATCACCAGGCATGTTCAAGCAGAGCTTAGCTGACTATATAAAAAGGTTTTTTTTTTTTTTGTTCTGGATAAAATTAGAAAAATACCAGCGTGTGTGAGAGAGATTGTTTAAGTAGGCTCTTAACAGCAAAACCCTCTCATCAAGTGAACTGATGTATGAAATTTTAGTGATGATGCTATACATGCTATTAGTCATAGCAGAAAAAAAGGTATATGGTACTTACTATATGCCATTCATTGTTCTAAGTAATTTAAATGTACTAACTCATCTAATTCTCACACATCCTTGTGAGGTAAGTAGTGTGATTATTATTCCCATTATATAAATGAGGACCTTGGAAACAGAGAGTTTAAGTAACATGCCCTGGCTCTGACAGCTAACAACCAGCTTATAGCAGTGAGCCTAGCTCTACTCTGCATGCTCTGAACTGCCTATAATATCACCTAAAGTAGGACTGACTGGAGGACTCAGAGATTCCCTCACTTAACCTTGACAACCTTGTGGTATCTCCAAAACTCCAACTCACCTTGGAGCACACTGACCAAAAGGGATTGCAAGCTTCCTTCTGACTCTATCTTCACATGAAAAAAAATTCACAAATGCAAAACTCAGAGGACTTGGGCTCTGCTGAGGAAAATGAATTAGTTCTCCTCTTTACCTGGACGGCATGCCCGGGAGGAGCTATCCCTCAGCTGAGAGCAGGCTCTGGCCTGGTTACAAAGAGAACCCATGTTGCCTGTGGCCTCTCTTCTTTACATAGCTTTCCAATAAATAGAAATTTGTCTCATAGAAAAATCTCTATTCGTCTTAGGGGTCATAAATTACCCCCCAATTAACTCATTAGCAAAAAAGGAAAGGAGGGAGGGAAGAAGGGGAGAGAGAGAGAGGAAGGGAAGGAGGAAGAGAGAGAAGGTAGGAGAACAGACTCAAACCAAGATAGACAGACACAAAGAAAGAAAAACAAAACAACAAAACAAACAAACAAAACATGATTCAAGCTTCCAAATGCTAAATGTCAGCTTCCTCAGTGGAGAAAAGCAGCCTTCACTTACATAATACATCTAACTAGACTGGTCTTCTCACTCTCTTTTCTGTCATTTGCCAGAACTAGGAAAATGCACAAGCCAAGGATTTTAGAAAGAATTCAAACTTTATTCCAAAGCCACCATATGCTAGGCTTAAAACCAAACTCTCTAACATATGTGCCCAGCAGAACTGAATTCGAACAATTACACAGAAACATCAAGTGCAGAAGGGCTTGGTGTATTTGTCTTCAGGAATTCCCAGAGCCTTTCAAAGCTTTGCAAATCCTGACAGCTTGCATTCGTTCATCCTCTTTGGGGCACTTCTAGTTCATAGACCCTGAGGCTAAAATGCTTTAAACTCTCTAGGCATTCCTTATAAATAAATACAACACACCCACTAAACCAACATTAAACAAACATATTACAGAGAAAAGCGCAGAATATGAGTATTGAAAGAGAGGGATTTCAGAGACCATCAAATACAACAGCCTCATTTTTCAGATAAGGATATTAAGCCCCCAGGATAATAACTCAAAACTAGAATTTGAATTTCTGATTTCTAATTCAGCATTTGAGTTATTTGGAGAGTTTTCCCTGCTCATTATTCCAGATAACACATAAGTCTTTCCAGAACATTGCATGTCTCCTACTTCTTTCAATCCCTCCCTTGAAGTCTCACAAAAGATTCAGTCAATGTTGCTGACTAGCCCTATGTTAAAATGTAAATAGATATTTTGAAATAAGACAAAATATCTAAGAGTTCTATTTGGTCAGAGATAAATTTCATTACAGAAGAATGTTCAATTATTGTATTTTTTAAAATGTAACCAAGTTTCCTAAAAGTATAGGTACTCTTTCTCAAGATAAATAGGTAACTTCTCATTCTGCTTACTCAAGAATAGCATAACAGGTTGCTGGTGCCTGCATCTACTCAGGAAGCAGTTCTAGAAAGAGCTACTCTGTTCTCTCTCCTACCTGGTTTCATACAGCCCTTTTTTTTTTCTCTCTGTCTCTCTCCTTCTCTTTCTCTCTCTCACATTTTTTATGCTCTATCTCCATATCCACATGAGAACTCAATACGCTGATATAAATATAATTATTTCAATTCATGTTGGAGGGGAAGGCTGAGGTCTTGAGCTTAGTCTGCATCTGCATCTCCACTCCTCTTTCCCAGTGCAATTTCAAATCCAGCCAAGGCCACTGTGGAGTGTGAATGCTACTTGTACATAACAAATAATGGTAGTGTGTTGGATTTTAACCCACACAATTGCACAAATACACTCTACAGATATGATTAAATGAAATAAAATAAATATGCAAATCAAGTAGAAGAGGTCATAGAACTCCAATTAATAAATACAGAAGGAAAGAAGGAATCTAGAATCTCAGTAGGCAAATGCCACAAGAATAAATGATATAGACATGATCCACAAATTAAAGTATGGGAGTTAGAAAAGAAATGAGATTTGCATAATCTCTAAGTATCTCACCTAAGATATTTATCAACATCAAAGGGAAAGACACTAACTTTACAGTGGAGAAACTTGGCAGACACAAGCGTAATCAAGTGACCGAGGTAAGCATCACATAAGAAATGTCAACATCATGAAGCCCTAGATATCATATACTGAGAAGGCTGCCACCAAGTTATTTCTGTGGCATTCTTGGAAAAAAAATACATAGCCTTATTTCAAAAATAAGAAAATGTTGCCCAAACCGAAATCTTGGGGCATTCTACAAAAATAACTGATCATTACTCTTTAGAAAGTGTCAAGGTCATGAAAGACAAGGAAAGATTGACAAACTGTTATAGACTGAAGGTGACTAGGGAGAAATAACAATGAAATGCAATGTAGGATCTTGAATTGGAATATTAAAAAAAAAAAAATTACTAGGAGCAGTGGCTCGTACCTGTAATCCCAGCTACTCCAGTGGCTGAAGCAAGAAGATTGATTGAGCCCAGGAGTTTGAAACCAAAGTGAGCTATAATCATGCCACTACACTCCAGCCTGTTCAACAGAACAAGAACTTGTCTTGAAGAGGAAAAGGAAGGAGGAGGAGGAGGAGGAGGAGGAGGAGGAGGAGGAGGAGGAAAAGGAGAAGGAGAATTGGTGAATTTTGAAAAAACCTATAATTTAGTAATAGTATGTACCAATGTAAATTTCCTGGTTTTGATAAGTGCACTACAGTCAGTAAGAAGTTAATATTGTTGACTTTAGAGGAAATGGGACACGGGATATAAAATAACAGTTTATACTCTTTTTATAATTGTTCTCTAAGTCCCAAATTAGTTTAAAATAGAACAGTCATTAAAAAAAAAAAAGAAAGAAAGGAAGTGCTACTATGATTTCCCTCCCACTCTTGTACCTTGCATGTGTTTTCCAGAAGTATGATGTACCTGGTCACGGTACTAATAAAATAACAACCAAACTTAAGGCTGATTTCTTGGAGAATTCATAACAAAAATAAACAGTAAAGAATGCCAAAAGAATCATTCAAATTGTTCACCCAAACTACTACTAATAAATGCCATGCAACATAGTGAAGCTCCATCTCTACAAAACTAAAAAATTAGCAGGTATGATGACACATAAAAAATTAGCCAGGGATCAGCCTATATTCCCAGCTACTCAGGAAGCTGAGGCAGGAGGGGAGCTTAAGCCAGTAAGTTCGAGGTATCAGTGAGCTATGACCATGCTACTGTACTCCAGCCTGGGCAACAGAACAAAACCATGTCTCTTTAAAGATAATAAATAAATAAAATAAATAAATTAATTAAAAAGTCCTGAAGGGAAACGAAATAAGAAATGCAGCTTACTCTTTACCTCTCTAAGCCTGGTTCCTCATCAATATAATTGTGATAACAGCACTGTCTGTAGTGAAAAAAAGCAAGATTTTAATCTTGATGAATCAGCTGTGTTTTGAAATTAAATGTCCTTTATAACATTTATTTGCTTTTTAAAAATACCTATAATGTCATTTTAATTGTCTACCCATAAACCCACATATTTTATTATATCTTGATTTCACCAGCAACAATAATTACCAATGATATTTTTCATGAATATGATCCTTGTAGTTGGCAAAGCTATCATTTCCAAAAAGACGGAGTAACACATGCAGTTAGGCTGTTTCTATGATGAGATACATCAAGGACCACTTTGTACAAAGAGGTTTTCATGTCTGTTTAATGAGAAGTGAACTGCCATTTCTTGGAAAGGCACCCCAGAATGTCCTGTAAGGACAGAGTACTTTATGATAACTACTATTTAGTGAGTGTCTACTGGATCCCAGAGGCATGCTTGATACTTGAAATACATTATCATAGTTGATCTCATGTCAGACCTTCAAATAGTTATCATTATATCCCTTTTAAAAAAATTAGAAAGTTGGTTGGGCATGGTGGCTCATGCCTGTAATCCCAGCACTTTAGGAGGCTGAGGCAGGTGGATCACCTGAGGTCAGGAGCTCGACATCAGCCTGGCCAACCTGGTGAAACTTCGTCTCTACTAAAAATACAAAAATTAGCTGGGTGTGATGGTGGGTGCTTAATTTGCATACAAATTAAGGATTACAATTATAAATGTGCTCTACTCCAGTCCCCATCTGATTTTGTTCTAAGTAAGTAGTAAATGTGTAATCCCAGTTACTTGGGAGGCTGAGGCAGGAGAATCACTTGAATCTGGGAGGCGGAGGTTGCAGTGAGCTGAGATGGCACCATTGCGCTCCAGCCTGGGCTGCAGAGTGAGACTCTGTCTCAAAAAAAATGAAATGAGAAAGTGAAATTTAGTTTTCTTTCAACTGACAGGTAGTGCAAACCAAAAGCCAAGCCCTGGCTGTTCTTTTTGCAAACAGCACACATCTGTTCCTTGTAATACGAAGCCCAAAACAACAAAAGTTTAATATCCTTATAGATAGGATCAAGACAGTTTCGCCAAGTGAACACCTTAAACTATCCAAATAGCTTTTTTCTGAGAGTACCGATGCTGTTGTTTGTCCTGGCTGTGCCCGATTATCTGAGTACTGGCTAATCTCTAGCCGGTGTGCCAGGGGTAGTCTTGCTTCCAGTCTGAGAAATCTCAAGGGATCAACCAGCCTTCCTTGGGTGCCAGCAGCCCCCTTCCAGAGGATGTGACATTTCAGCATAGTGTTGAGAGATGACTTAAACAGCCAGATAAATGTTTTCCTGGCAGAGAAAACAGCATGGACAAAAGTACAGAGGCATGAACTGGGAGAAACTGAAAATAAAACAGTATGAGCTGGAGGTAGAGGCTCACACATGTAATCTCAGCACTTTGGGAGGCCGAGGTGGGAGGGTCACTTGAGCCCAGGAATTCAAGGCCAGTGTGGCAAAATGGCAAGTCTCAAAACAAAACAAAACAAACAACAACAACAAAAAACACAGTATGGATAGGTAAAAAGACACCTTACATAGTACATAGGAATAATATGCATGTGAAAAACAAAGATAATTCTAATCACAATTTGTATCTCTATATAGCATGCAGTTTAGCCAAGGAATCTTACGCACGCAAAGCTGTTGAGTTTTGAAATGATTAGAAAGCCGGGTGTGGTGGCTCACGCCTGTAATTCCAGCACTTTGAGAGGTGGAGGCGGGAGAATCACTTAAGGTCAGGAGTTCAAGACCAGACTGGCCAACATGGTGAAACCCCATCTCTACCAAAAATACAAAAATTATCTGGGCGTGGTGGTGGGCATCTGTAATTGCAGCTACTCGGGAGGCTGAGGCACGAGAATCACTTGAACCTGGGAGGTGGAGGTTGCAGTGAGCCGAGATCACACCACTGCATTCCAGCCTGGGCCACAGAGTGAGACTCTGTTTAAAAAAAAAAGCTCACCTCCTCCTGTCCTTTATCCACTCTCTTCCACTTCTATAGCACTAGTCAAGTCATTTTGAAAAAGTAAAAAGAAAAAAAAAAAGCTTTGCCTACTTCTCAACATTTTTTACGTTGAGAACACAAAGGTAGATTTTATATTTTTTAGTGAAGGTAGCATATAAAACTCTTATTTTTGCCAGTTGAGTCCCTTAAAATAGAAGCCTGACTCTGAGGAGCAGATTTGCCAATTTTTCTCTGAAGAAAAAGTATTAGGGCACCGTACCTATGACTTATGCCACCTTACAACCAAACAGTGAGAAATATGACTGCTGTTTATCATCAACTACTGTGTCTTAGGTACTGAACGTAATAATGGTGAACATTAACTGAAGGTTCTCTCTGAGTCAGACACAGAGCTAACTGCTTAACAGAGATCTTCTTGTTTAATCTTTACAACCATTCCATTTCCAAGAATAAGGTTCTAGAATTATTATCCTCAAATTGAAAGAAGAAGCTGAGACGTAGAATGGTTAAATAATCTGGCCTAAAAGTAAGTAGCCGAACCAAGAATTTATCCCAACTTTGCCCAATGCATTAGAGCCTCATGCAATCTATTTGAAAGCCCAACAATGTATTCAATCATTTTCCTGGGGCAGAAATGTGATTCTTAACTTCCCAGACCTCATCAATTATAGGCAAAATTAAGGATTACAATTATAAATGTGCTCTACTCCAGTCCCCATCTGATTTTGTTCTAAGTAGTAAATGTGATCAGATAGAAACAGCCATGGGTAACTTGAGCTTTAAAAAAAAAAAAACAAAAGACAAGACTCTGCTTTGGCAGCACATCTTTCCTAAGTGAAGAGACTAGGAGAATATATCTGGTGGCAGTAGCCCTCAGAGACTCAGACATCTTCTTGCTGGTAAAGAAAGCTAGATCACATGCCTTCCAGAGATATCTCAAGATGCACAATGTAGGGAAGCAAACTGAATGTAGGGCAAAAGAAACATTTCAAGAAAAATGCTAATTCTATTTATCTTCCACTGAGTGTCCAACCTGCACACTCCTGCACTCCCATTCCTGAACTCCCATGGTGTTGCTTATGATGTGAAGTGTTTGAGTAACTTGTTCAGGATACACGGTTGGTAGGTAAGTAGCAGAGCAAGTACCCCAAAAGCTTTGTATTTCCTTGTCTGTTGTTCTAATGCCTGTGTTGTGCTGCCCCTTAATTGAGGCTGGCAACCTCATGGAAAAGAAGAGAGGGTTGCTTAGGAGCCACCCTGCTATGAACAAGTCCCATTATGCCTCAAACTTCAGTTTAGACTCCCTCTCCTTGCTCAGTAACAAGAACATAATAATCTTGCCCTCTAAAGACTTGCAAAGATTAAATAAGGTAATTGTGCATTAGCATGGTAAATAATGTAGAACACGTTCATAGCAAAAGAGGCTCAAATTGATGTTTAGATTCCAGGAGATCCAAATATCTCTCATTTTTCTTCTACTTGGAGAAAGTTAAAATGAAAATGGTAATAAAAAGAAAAGAAGGAGAAAGTAGATGGTGGCGAAAATAGCAAGAGAAAAGGAAGGAGAAAAAGTCAGTGCACTGGCTAAGGAAATCCTGACCAGCTGAAGTTATTTTACAACTGTCATTCTCCTTCTCCATATTCATTAGGCTTTTCTTTCCTTCCTGGAGTGAATCTAAAAGCAGCCCCTTAGGAGTTCTAAGAATCATGTATCAGGCAATTGCATGAAATTGTTCAATAAAACATGGTGGAGATGATAGATTAGCAAAAGTATGAACATGCGGTTCACACAATCTATGGTTTTAAGAAAAAGGAATGGGTAGGAACCAGGGTTACTTGAAGACAGTCTACATAGCAGCACTGTGGCTGCTTTGCATACAGTGCTGGTGAAATGTTTTGTCAGTCAGAGTTCTCAGCTACGAAGAACAGAACCTGATTCTGGGGGATTAAAGTAGAAAAGGAATGTATGAAAAGGTTTTTGAGATCATAGTATCACCAGGAGGCTGGATAACCAGAGTTTGAAAATGGACAGGAACAAAAGATGACAGACTTCATCATGGCCATTAGAAGTCTGATAAGAGCCCTTCTACCCAGGAAGCCACCTGGGCTTAGCAAGGTAGATTTAGAGATCAGCAAAGATAGAATACTGAGTTCAGACCTGTCTCCAGTCTCATCTCCTTTGGCTCAGTTTGGAACCAAAAATGGCAGCTACCACTGATGTAAGCCCTTCTGTTCTCTAAAACACAAAATACAATGCTCTAGTGGTGGAGTCAGAAGTCTTGAGTTCTAGGAGCATCTTGATCACTAATTAGTGGGGTTGGGAATCACTTAACCTCCTTCCAAGTTCTGCATTTGCCTGTTGGAGGTAGTCATCCCCAACCTGTTCCTGCCCAGGGCTGCTATGAGAAGCAAGCAGAAAGGGATATAAGTGGTTGCAAAACTCTTAAATCCCTGCAAAATGCTAAGAACCTTTTTCATGACCATTAATTTTTAATTATTACTGGAAGGTGATATAGCACATATAGAAAGTGGGGATGTATATCCAAAGATATATCACTCTAGGGTCAAACACTGGCTCCACCTCTTACCACCTTTGTGGCCTTTGAAATGCCTTCTTGACTGTATCAGCCAGTTTTTTGTATTTCCTAGATGGGAATAACGTTGTCTGTCTCAAAGAATTAGTGTAAAAATCAGAGGAGATATCATATGCAATGCAGAATTCCTGGAACTCAAAGAAGTGGTAGTTAGAAATAATCAAAATAAGCACTAGTAATAATAAGAGTCATAGATCACACCTCCTATTCCCCTAAACTTCTCATCATCTATAACAATTAATGATGCATGATTTGATAACCCCTCTCAAATTATTATTTGGAACTGATAATTAAAATTTTATTTACATTTTATCTCTGTTGTTGTTCTTTTGTCATCTCTATTGAGGTCTATTTAATTGAACTTATTTTAACCGCAGCCAGTAAAGCTAAAAGTCCTTCAAAAATCCCTGCCTTTCTATGTGTCATTTTCAGCAAGGAAGGGGTTACTGGGCATTCTGAGCACTTGCTGAAGCACAAGGCATCCGACCTTGTCAGGAGCCCTCGGGCTTTTGCCAGCACTCAGCTTTTGTCTGCACGTAGCCCTCAGTGGAAAACTACTGCCCAGACTCTGTGAATTATTAATCTCACCATGACATCAAATACCCACTAGATACAAAGAACAAGTGGCCCCACAATGAGGATCTTAGGGAAAACCAGAAGCTGAAGACAGTTGACCACAATCAGAATTTTTCCTGTTCCCCTCTGGGGTGGGAGAAAATCTCATTCATTCTCAGCACCCCATACACAGAACTCTCGAGAGGCATCAGTTTAAAATGTTTCTGTTTGGAGGGGCTCGGGGAGCTGATAGAGAAGAAAAGCCTTTAAATTACTCTCAACTTTCAGCTGATGATGCCACACTCACTTTAAATGAGTTTGTATTTTGAGTGCATGAGAACTGGAGTACAAGAAGGAGTTCAAGGTCTTTCCATTTTCTGTTTTCCCTTCATGGACCAGGCAAGGAATCTGGCAAGATCAAAATCTACTGGAGGGTAGGAAATTATTGACACATGGAAAATTCCAGTAGTAAAAGATCTATAGGAAATACACCTGTCATATCCTACATTACTTCGCAAGGCTTTGAACCAAATTTTTAGTAAAGCTAACCTCTGAAAGAATAGATTTATTTTTAAGTCAGAGAAAGAAAATGACAAGATAGAAAGATCATTGCTCAAGAGATTTGAGCTCTGGAGCTTTGAGTTTCATTCAAAAGCACTTACTGAACACAGGTGTGCTGGAGTATACACACATACCCACCAGTGAAAAACCATCTACCATTTCTGCAATACCTTAGTATCTGTCAGGCACTCTGCCAGGTGGTTTATTCATCATATCTAATTTACCCTCACTACAACCAAAGGATATATAGTTTTATGTCCCTTTTGCCATATCTAATTTACCCTCACTACAACCAAAGGATATATAGTTTTATGTCTCTTTTGCTTCTGTTGACTTTGATGGACATCAATAATGTATACATTGATTAAGGCCACAAGACTTGAAATTCAAACCCAGATTTGTCTGGATATAAATCCCTTAAGAAACGTGTAATTGAGCAGCAGAGCACAATGAGCAAACAGCTAATGCCAATACAACACACATGTCGCAAAACGAAGCTAAATCTTTAGTAGCCAGAGAAACATGTAGAAAAGTAACAGGGTGAAAACCGGCTTGTCCAGGACAGGATTTCTCAGGGTGCAAACATTTGAATGCTAATACCAGGGCATTCCAGGACAAACTGGGACAGTTAGTCACCCCACAGGTAAATGAGGGGCAGGTCCTGAAAGATAATTTGTGTGAAGGTGAGTTTGACCTTCATCCGAGGAAGAAAAAGACAACTGATCTAGACAGATGATTGTTCTAGAACGGAGAAGATGTTAGGGAGAGAATACTGACTGCTGGGCGAACAGTGGATCAGATAATGAAAATAATGGCTAGG
This sequence comes from Aotus nancymaae, assembly GCF_030222135.1. Taxonomy (NCBI): domain Eukaryota; kingdom Metazoa; phylum Chordata; class Mammalia; order Primates; family Aotidae; genus Aotus; species Aotus nancymaae. The sequence goes on along the minus strand of NW_026988417.1, from coordinate 13,283,680 downwards.
AGGCTTGGAATGGAGGAGAAAGACTGAAAAAGTAGGCTAAAGAAGAAGGAAGTAAAATGAATTATACATTTCCCAACTGACATCTAATCAAGATAGAAGTTTGTATTTTACACTGACTAAATAGACTGAAATATTTTAACATATAGTTTAGTATCTACCTCGTATAAGTTAAATTGTGTCTGTACCCATCACCCACAATAAAAATATGTTGCGGTCCTAATCCCCAATACCTCAGATGCAACCATTTTTGGAAGTCGGGCTGTTGCAGATATAATTAGTTAAGATAAGGTCATTCTTAGTGCCCTTATAAGAAGACGGCCATGTGAAGACAGACACTCGGGGAGATCTCCATGTGACAACGAGAGCAGAGATTGGAGTTAAGCAGCTGCAAACCCAGGAATGCCAAAGATTGCTGGCAAACCACCAGAAGCTAAAAAGAGGTAAGGAAAAGCTCTCCTACAAGTTTCAGAGGGAGCGTGGCCCTGCCAATGCCTTGATTTAGGACCTCTGGCCTTGAGCACTGTGAGACATTTCATTTTTGTTGTCTTAAGATGCCCACTTTATGGTACTTTGTTACAGCTGCCCCAGGAAACTAACACACTAGCCAAGCTCTATCCAGACTTGGTTTTATCACAAAGAGACAGGATGGAGCTAGAGCATAATATGAACACTCTGCTGAGAAACCTCTAGGAAGCAGGCAGCAAGCTGAGTGCTTTCTTAGGACTTTTTCGGTGGGCTGTCTCCATGGTCCTCTCATAACCCAGGTCATCCGTAAGAAACGGAGACTCGGAAAGAGGCTGCAGCTTGCCCACAGCTACCCAGGTAGGAAGGGGCGACCCAGGGCTGAGACTCATGTCTCTCAGGCTTCAGAAACAGATTATTCATTTCTCCTCCCTTGAATTTCCTAAAAGGAGAGGCAAGGCAGCCAAGGCAGAAGGCCAGATAAAACTGAAAAGCCTGGCAGAGCTCTGAGCAATTCACAAACATGAGAAAACACAACTTTGAGGGCTCTGGGGTTGGGGTGGTGAGAGGACAGGTGGAAGAAAGGCTTCTTACCGCACAGCTCTGAGTCACCCAAATGTGATCCGCATCCTTATCACCAGGACTTGCTTCTCATCTTCCCTCTGGGCTCTGCACCTCAGGGGGAGGCAAAGATCAAGCAATGCTCAGGGAGAGTTGAGAGTAAGGAAATCTTTTCAGAAGGCTCTAGGGCCTTTACTTTCCTAAAGTTAATTACTTTCTGGATGAACATCTGATTAGAAATATCATTTGCAAGCCCCACCTGCTGCGGATGTCTCCTGTTCTGAAAGTGGATATTCAAAGCATGTTAAAATCCTAATATATATCTTCATCTCCCGTGGAAAACAGAACAGTGATTATTTTGAGCCTCAGGAAGTTGGGATCCAGTCACGGAATTCATCATTACCCTTATGCAATCTAGGAGATGGGGAACAGATCGGGTGAGAAATCTCAAAGGAAAACATGCCGCCTGCAAAATTAGCCTAAGTCATTGCTCCAAGTGAGAGGCTGTGTTTAAATCAGGAATAATTCTTTAAATTTCAACCCATGACCCTGACAATGAGGTTGCTGTCTTTGGAAATGAACCAGTATGTTTTCATCTGTGTGTGGCAGATGCATTTGCTGAAATATTCATGATACAGTGGAAAGGCGTAGGGTCGGCAGCCAGAAAACCAGGTTCTGGTCTCTCCTGTGTGAGTTACACAAGTCACATTCCTTTCTCAGTCTCAGTTTCCTCATCAATGAAATAAACTTTTTTATTCTGGTGTGATTATCTCTTCCTGGCTGCTTCCTCTCTGTTCCTCCCTCCCTCATCCCATTTCTCTTCCTTCTAAACTCCCCACTTCTTATTGCCATGATAATGAAGCGAACATAAGTCAAGTTGATGCATGGGCTTGGACAAGACACGGGAAGGGCCTTTGCAATGTGACGCAGAGCTCCACATCAGTAAATGAAGGAAAAGACAAGGAGGTTAAAATTTTGTTATTGCAAATGTATTCATTCATTTATCCAGTCATTCATCTCACTAGAAACCCATTATGTTTCTCAGTCAAGCACTAGACCTTGAGGCTAAGAGAGTAAAATATCATTCCTGGCCACTAGGAACACATAGTCCTAGTAAGAAGAGAGAGAAATAAATGGTTAATAATAATTGAATATTATATACAAGAAAACACTCAAGGTACAATGGAAGCAGGTATTAGAGGAATTTATCCAGTCATTTTATGTGGTAGAAAGCTTCGAAAGGAAGCGAATCTGGGGAAGAGAGTAGGACAGAGAATATTCTAGAAAGGAGGAACCCAGGACACAGGCAGAAGTTCAGGTAATTAAGTATATCTGTAAAGCTCTGAGACATGTGGCAGAAGCAGCAGCATCAAATGACAGAGATTCATGAGAGTTGTTTGTGTGTGTATGTGTGTTTGTTTTCAGTTTTTTGAGACAGGGTCTCACTCTATCATTCAGGCTGGAGTGCAGTGGCACAAACGTGGCTTATGGCAGCCTCAACCTCCTGGGCTCAAGGAATTCCCCCCAGCCTCATCCTCCAAAGCAGCTGGGACCACCAACGCACACCACCACACCTGACTAAATTTTTTTTTTTTAAGAGATGGGGTCTTACTATGCTGCCCATGCTGGTCTCAAACTTCTATGCTCAAGCAATCCTCCCATCTCAACCTCCCACAGAGTAGGGAGGCATGAGCCACTGCACATGACTCATAGACCTTATTAAGGAAAACAATTGACTTATCAGCTATGGTCTGTGTGAAGACAGCCACAACCTCTTTCCTGATGTCAGCATACCTGACAGTGAGCCCATCACTCTCACATCCCCATCCCTGAAAGGCATCGCTTGTAATAGTAATGAGAACCATTGTGTGAAGCTCCAGAGAACTTGAACAAAAGGGTAAAAACTACAAAAAAACAGAAACTTTTAACAGTCAGTGCTATTCAATTTGAAGCAACAATGAATTCTCCATGAATGATTGTTCTGCCACTCTCTAGAAAGAATAGTTGGACGACTTAAGCTCAATTTGTATTCACGGTAAACCTTACTCTATGTTCACTTTTCCTCCCAGTGGACATCAGTTGAGTCATCAATAAAAGAGCACACAAGCCCAAACTGGTGTTATTTCTGAGAGTTTTCACTAAAAACTTTTTTTTGTAATTTTTTTTACTTCTCCATTTACCCCACCATGGGCCAAATCTTGTGAAGATTTCTCTCTAATAGACAAATTATACTCATCAAATAATAATTGTTTAACTTTATATTTGAGTTGTACAAACCAAACAGTGCTGTGATTTAACTAGATATTTCTGAATATTGAAAACAGCTGGAAGTCGACTATTTGGGGACTCAAGATTGGAAACATCCAGAGAAAATAATCTCCAAGGCCTCCTGCAGCAACGAGAATCTGTGACTTTAGAGATTAGAAAGACAAAAAACAAAGAGTGATTGTTTCCTTGCAAGATTTTGAAGACATGCTCTGAGTAGAGAAAGCAAAGGTGAACAGAAATCTCAGGGAGAAGAAAAAGCCTTTGAAAGGGAAGTAGTTGAAAACAGTCTGGAATTAAATCAGGTGGGTGAAGCTTGATATGCATGTGCAGGTCTGGCTGAGAAATAGACTTTGATTATGGACGTGTGCTTTAGCACGCTCAGACTCCTTTCCTCTTCTGTGTGTTGGATGAATGACCCTCGGCTTTAAAGCATTGTTGCAACCATTAAGTGAAATATTTTATGTAAAGCCACTGTCTATGCTTTGCACACAGTAGGTTTGCAAAGAATAGTAGTAATCATAAGAATGACAACGATGCTTTAATCAAGATGTTCAGATACCAGGAGCACTTTAATTTGTTTACTGTGCAAAAAGATGCAAGTCTTTATTGCTCTAGTGACAGTTAGATGACTTTAGAAGCAGCCTAGGGATAGTGTGTCATTGTCATTGTAGATAATAAAAGCAGAATTGAGAGGAGAATTAATGAGGAAAGCAGACAAATCCAAAATGCTAGGCCATCATCCGTCTGGACTGCATCAATGCGGGGAATAAAGGGATGACGTAAGTGTTTATTTCTAACTCTCTCTCTCTCAGAATGCTGAGTGTTTTCAGTCTGGCTTTTGCTTTTAGAGCTCCCAACACACCTGGACTCCAAACAGCATTTTTTAAAAACCTGTTGTTGGCCTGGATTCCTAAAGCAACTATGTGTATGAAATAATGTTTTTGGTACACGGGTAGGAAGGTAATAGTGATATTCACCCCAAGAAGTAAGAAATTGTACCACAAAGAGTTAAACTAGAAAATTAGTACAGTTAGAATGAGATATGCAAAGTCACCTCCCAGCAAAAGAGTGGGCCCCAGGCCAGCAGGATGAAGGCTAACCTCAATGAAGACATTAAGGTACCTAGAAAAAAAATAAATACCTTGGCCAGAAGGAAGCTGACCAGCATGAAAATATAAAAAAGAGAACCACACAACCGCTGGGTACGGTGTGGTCCAAGCCCTCTCCAAGGTCATGCAAATGATCAAATATTCTGGAATCTGTACAAGCTGCCTATCGCCTTGAGGACAACTCCCCCCGCCACTCCTCACATGGCCGGTGAAACCGTATGTGATTAAGCCCCAACAGTTTTATCGCCCACCTCTCTCCAACTCACGCAATTCCACTCTAGTCCTGGCCTTCTTTCTGTTTTTACAATGACTAGTCTCTTGGCCTGGGATTCTCTTTTCCCAAATTTTGAATGACTCCTTCCCTCATTTCATTGTTTAAATTTAATTCAGTCTTCCCTAACCACCTTATCTAAAATCCATCCAACAAAGAGTCAGAGCCAGGCCATGTGTTTGCAACGTGTGAAACAGCTGGACATTTTTCTGAGATCTATGAAAAAATCAAACACACACACACACACACACATGCACACACGCAAAAGCCAACAAATACCATGCCAGAAAAAGCTGGTTTAAAAAACTGAAAGAGAGGTACACTCTGCACAACATAAAGCTGGTGAAATATTTGGTCTCAGCAGATTGCAATGCTGCAGTAATATTTCCTGAACAAGGAAGAAAGCCATCCAGGAGAAGCTTATTTATTGGAGCAGGGTTTCATAGCCATGAATCTGGCTTGTAAAGAAAGTGAATACTTTTAGAATACTTACCCATTCTGTCTTTTAAGTGTTATTTGGTAAAATTTTTAAGTTGTTTTTTCCCCTAACCCCTTCTATTCTGAGACTTTGATCTTACCAATTGAGGTTTATGAAATCATAGATCTTTAAGGAAGGAAAGCAATAACACTGTTTAATTCTCATTTGGCAAAAGCATCCCAAATGGAAGATGGAGATATCAGACTGTCCCATGATGTCACTATACTCCCAAATCCAATAAACGGCCTTTGCTCTGATTTTATTCCCACCAGGCAAGGTTCTGATTATAATTTGGCTTTTTACGTAGGTCTGCTAGGAAAAAAAAGAACTAGAAATATGAACCTGAACTTTCTGTCTCCCTGTGTCAATTATATGTCTTGCTGTTCACCAATATATAGCATGAATGACTATTAACTTGAGATTTCCTGTATGTGTGTGTCTTTAGTACAGCAGCAAGAGGCTTCCTTGAGGGACTTCATGGGACTGGGAGGGAAGAGTCTCTAGGTCTTTTTTTAAAACTTTTGTTTTAAGTTCAGAAATACAAGTACAGATTTGTTCCATAGGTAAAGTAAACTTGTGTCATGGGGCTTTGTTGCACAGATTATTTCATCACCCAGGTATTAAGCCTAGTACCCATTAGTTATTTTTCCAGATTCCCTCTCTCCTCCCACCTCCCCACCCTTCAATAGGCCCCAGTGTATGTTGTTCCCCTCTGTGTGTCCATCATTGTGTTCTATGTGAACATAGAACAGCTAAATATTCTCATCATTTAGCTCTCACTTATAAGTGAGAACATTTGGTATTTGGTTTTCTGTTCCTGTGTTAGTTTGCTAAGGATCATGGCCTCTAGCTCCATCTATGTCCCTGAAAAAGGCATGATCTCATTTTTTATGCCTATGTAGTATTCCAAGGTGTCTACGTACCACCTTTTCTTTATTCAGTATATCATTGAAGGACATTTAGGTTAATTCCATCCATGTCTTTGTTATTGTGAACAGTGCTGTTTCTGTAAGGAACTTAAACAAATTTAAGAGAAACAAAAACAACCCCATAAAAAATGGGCAAAACCTTCCAGGTCTTTACATCATAGAAGAATGGAAGGAGAGAATAAGATAAGGGCTTTTTGGTTACCAACTTCTAGGCCCTTCCTAGTAACTATTTGGTGCTAATGTGGGAGAAACGTGAAGCATATAGTGTGTGTGTGTGTGTGTGTGTGTGTGTGTGCGTGTGTTGCTGTTCCAGAATTTTCTTTGTTAAGCCAGAAGTGAGGGAATAAATGTGGCTGGGTTTCTAGAGGATCTCTTGTGACCTGGTGAAAGAAAAGGGCAGTCCGTGTGCCAGCATGGTGCCTTTAAAGGAGAGAGATTTTGGAGAAGAATGGCCCTCTGAGAAGCCAGAGGCTTAGGAGCCAAAGTCCAGGACACATATGGTCAAACTTGGCATGGGGTTACAAAGCTATCCTCCTTTAAAGAACCATAAGAGTCTAAACAGGGAACTGGATAAGAAAAAGCATCCAGAGGGAGAAGCTGTAGTCAATTCTAATAATTTAAAGATCAAAAATGGGTGATGACATAAGCATCATGAGAATTTAGAGACCTTTACACCTGCTACAAAAGAACTGAAATCTCATGTACCCTTCACTGACCTCACTCAGCATGCAGACAAACCAGGATCTGATTCTGCCCGGTGCAAGACCAACACCGCGAGGTCATTTTGCTAACTGCTGCCCAGCCTCTGGGAATAACACTCAACCACTCTGAAGTCTCTTCTTTGAAACTTCAAACAAACTAAAGACCGGGGCCAGTCTTAGAACTTACACAAATAAATACAGTTTCTAGGAGTATCTTCCGAAAAATGTGCTCCCTATTTCCTCTGAATATGTTTCTGTTAAGGAAAAAAAAATCTAATGCAAAAAACAACACAAAACAAACAAAACAACTGTGAGGCATGTGTTACTGACCTCACTTTATAAGTGAGCAAACTAAGGCTCAGAAAATTTAAGGAAAGCATCCACCACCACTTGGCCAGTGGAAGACAGATCTGAAACTGAAACCTGAGTCCCTGAGTCTAAAGCTGTTTCAACAAGACCCAGTCACTTTGCAGTCATAAAAGAACTTGACAACTATGCAAAGACATACCCCATTGACTACTTCAAGTAAACACCCACTGTGTGCAAGAAATCATGTTAGGTCCTGGTGATTAAAGTTCCAGTCCTGAAGAATATAGTTGTTTGTAGGTGGGGAAGAGCACCTGCTCAAGAGTTTCTGATGAAGGTCCTTATAGGTTCTTCTAGGAGAGTGGGAAAGGCAGGAGGTGGAGGAAAGTTTCATCAAGAGAAGAACCTTTCTGCATTCCAAGCACAAACATTCAAAGCAGAGATAGAGAGAAAAAAGGATGTAGAGGTTTGAACAGCCTGTGGGCAAGGTCAAAGAAAAGCAAACTGCTTATTCCACTTCAAGAAGAAATTGAATTCCTTATGGGAGGAATGGGTAAAAGAAAATTATGTACATTTTAGAAATAAAAACAGAATGTTGAGTTCTTGAGACTTCCAGGAACATACGGAAAAATGATAGAATCTAACGACCAATAACCAAACCCTAAGAATGCTAAAATTCTAGAACCCTGGTTGTTTCCTCACTGTTGCTACTTTCACTATTTTCATTGCTTTAAAACTCTTAATTCAAAAAAGATCTTGCAGGTTCAACCTCCGCAGCAAAAACACAGGGAGCTGAATAGACTTTTAACTGGTGCGCAAAGAAAGCAAACTGTTGTGTGCCACCATTTTGAAGATTAGGAAGAAACAGAATCTCTGGCTGGTGACAAGAAACCACAATGAGCACAGGAAGCAGATCTGTCTTGAGAGGGAGCCCTGAGGAGGAACAGGAGATAGGCTCAGGGCTCCTGGATAATAAAAATGACTCCTGCCAAGTCCACCTCCTAGGGTTCAAAGGAGATGCACGAGTGGGATCACGACCCGGTTAGTTCTGATGATGATCTTTCCTAGGCTCTGGACGAGAGACTAGGGAATCCTGCCATTAAACTCTTACCTCTGAATGCTCCTGCTTTGCTTTTTAATCCAACATTCCTAAAGCCTTTCATCTGTATTTCTGGACTCAGCCTTTTGCTGCAGCAGAGCCTCGTTGGCTGTTTAATGATAGTCTAATGAGGTCTCAGAGTGTCCTGGAGGAACACTTCTGGCCAGCCGCTTTCCCTTTAAGAAGGGAGCCTTTGAATCTAGGTCTGCATTAAGTATGAATCAAGCTTTCCGTCAGTGTCTGGTGCACACATGAGTGAAATCCACCTCTATATCACTCGTTCCTGGAGGGGATTTTCTTTCTGTATTACACCTGCAGAACGCCATCCTCTTTTCTCTGGCAAGCCTGGATACGTGATTAATATTTTAAGCCTCCCAGGTTCCGCTTTCCCTAGTTTCAAAAGTGCCTGAATATTGGACTTTTAAAAAATGTATTTATCTCCCCATCCAGGCTGCTGAGGAGAAACTGCAAGTAGAAGGCACAGCCACGGGGGCCTAAACAAATCCGGGCAAATCTTTAAATTGCTTCTGCAGTCATTGGGGTTTTCTTTCATTAGCATCTCGGATGCTACTTCTCTCCTGCTGACCTTCATTTTGGAGCGGAAGGGAGAACAGTTTTAAGAGGGCGTTATATCTTTTCCTTGGGAAACAGAGACTTGAACTGTATGGCCAGTGTTAGCTCAGTTCAGAGAGAAATGTGTCTGGCTTCCCGTCTTCTCCAGGCACTACCATCTTTTCAGCTTCAGTCCAGAAAAACTCTTCTGATTTTTCTCTCCTGCGCTCCATCCTTCTGCCTAGGAGGCACCGCAGAAATATCCCCCACAAGGCTTCTGGCATTCCCCTCACGGAGGGCTGCAGGCACCTGGTTATCTCCCCATCCGCATTGTCCTTACAGCAAGGTTCCTTTGCCCAAGAAGCAGAAAAAGCCTTAGATATGGAGGCAGGAAGGGCGGGCTACACACCCCTGAATCTACAATCGGACTGTTTATGTTTAAATTCAGTTCTGACACTAATTTTTAACTAATTCCAGTCCTAGGACAGTTGGGCAAGTCCCCTAATTACTTTAAGCTTTAATTTCTTTACCTGTAAAACCAGGGATGGTAATAATAGTCACTGAATAATAAAGAGTCAATAAATAATAAATGAGAGTACAAATAGGACTCACATATTCAAACATGTATAATATATTACAAAGATCTACTACATGCATTTATTATACAGATGACTGGAGTTTGGGAACCCTTGTCTGCAAAGATACTAAGTTCTCAGCTACTTCTAAATCCCTAAGCATCAATCCCTATAATAGATAAATATTGAACAATCATAAGAATGAGGAGCAGTGTTTGCTTTTGTGGTGTTCGTGTCTAGTGAGTCACACAGACCCACAGACCACCACAAGAGAAGCCCCAGTCACTGACTTTCACTTAGCCCAGTAGCCAGGACAATGAAAGGGCTTTCTTCTTTGGGTAAAGCATATTACTCCTTCTCAGAAATGCTTAATCTTTGCAGCCAGTATATTCCCCTCTATCATACCATGTGTTTCTGCCCCCAAAAGCCTTTGGTGGAACACAGCTTCTCCTGATTGGATTGAATCAGAGATCTCTATGCACTGACAATGCATTGTGATGTGTTGGAATGGCGAAAGCACATGTAAAGTATGAGGGGTGCCTGCCTTCAAAGAACAGTATTGCAGAGCAGAACAATTACAGGACTTGAGAGTGGAGAAGCCAGTGCAAGGCATGGTCCTTCTTGGTTCTATGGATTTGGGCAATACACTTGACTTACCTGAGTGCATGTCTCCACTTGTAAAGATAGAGATAATTCTATCTACCTGTTGACAGTAATGTAGGAAATAAATTCGATGATGTACATGAAAATATTTTTTGGATTATAAATCTTCTTATAATCTTAGTTTCACAGCCTAGCATAAAGAAAAGTCTACATACTTTTCACAATAGGAAAGTCACGGAATCATCCTAAATGCCAGTCGATTGTAGATTAGATAAATAAAATGTGGTACATGTACACCATGGAATACTAGGCAGCCATAAAAAAGAATGAGATCCTGTTCTTGCAGCAACATTTATACAGCTGTAGACCATTATCCTTAGCAAACTAATGCAAGATCGGAAAAACAAATACTGCATGTTCTGACCTAAAAGTGAGATAAAAGCAATGAAAATATATGGATACGAAAAGGAGAACAATAGACCCTTGAGCCTACTTGAGGGTGGACGGGGCAGGAGGGAGAGAATTAGAAAAAATACCTATTTGGTACTATGCTTAGTATCTAGATGATGAAATAATCTGTACAACAAATTTCCATGACATGAGTTTACCCACACAGCAAACCTGCACATGTACCCCTGAACCAAAAATAAAAGTTAAAAGAAACAAAAAAAAGAGAAGAGGCTACAGAAAATTCATGGAAGGCGTAAGGAAAAGACATGAGAGAGGAAAGGAACAAAGGAAGAAACAAGATACACAAATGGCATTTTTTAAACTATAAAACAGGAAAATATTTGTCAAGGGTTAAGAAGCTACAGGAATTCAGAGTAAGAAGAAATTACATGGAAGTAACACAATTAAGCTTGCATTTTATATATATGTATTTTTGTTTTTGCTTTTTCATTTTTAATGAAAAGAAACAGGTAATTTTGTAAAAGTCAGGAAACACCAGTATCCTTGTGATCTAATCCCATATTTTTCTGTCAGCCAGACCCACTCTAATTGATGAAGGATGCATTTCTGACCCCATTCCAAATACATGAAATTAGAAGATATGATTGCATATATGATGATAAAAGCACAATCTAAAGGGTATTATCATAACAGGAACACAGAGTTGTTTCTTCCTGACCTGGAGCAAATATGAAGAGAAAGTCAATATATTTACAAATGAGATTTAATAATGTTCACAAGAATAGTTTGCCCACAGATGAGAAAGTATGCATTGCTTTGTTTCAAAAAGTTACCAATGTAGTGCCTGAAACATCCAGCAGGTATGCAGCAGGCCTAATAGAGTCTGTTTCTGGAGCTGCCTGCTAGCAAATGAGCATGCTCAGTCCAGAAAGCCATTTTTCATGAGAGGAACGGAGAGAGGGAGAGAAAGGCAATATTTACATCCCATTCTGCACAGCTCAGTACAGCCTGTTCATCTTCTTGACCTTTTCATAATGACAGTCATAAGTGCCTTCTGCTTACCATGATGCTTCAGTTGGGGGGACCTCTCAGCCTCTGGCTTCTCTAGGTGGCCTACTCTCAAGAGTCTGGTTTTGGGTTCTTCTGTGTTTCTCTATATGGGCACGTTGAGCTCCTCATGATAAAATCTGTTGTGCTACATGTAATTCATAGCCAAGTTGGTAGGCATGAAGGATAGCTCACTGTCTTTTTTTTTCTTATTCTGCTGCTCTGCCAGTAGATGGGCCTTGGCATCCTCTATGGAAATATTTTTTATTCTAGCATTGATGCCGAGGTCTAACTCAGGAATGCCACTCAGCATCTGGTTGGAAAATATCTCCTTGGTCTTCTTTGCTGAGGAAATGTGGATGTTTTCTGGAAGTTCATAAATTCCTGCATTCCTTGGCTTGACTTTCTGTTCCTCATGTTCCGTGATCCCTTTCCTCTTCTTTAGCTCTGTCTCAGTGTACTTCATCGTGTCTGCATCCTCACCCTTTCAGTTGGTTTCTGCAGAAAATGATGTCCCCAAGTGAAAGACTTCCTCTTCACTGATTTTATGTTTGCCCTTTTTCTTCAGTTTCTTCATATCCACCATACCAGCTGTCTTCATCTGAAAGGGATCTTTCACTAGGGTGGTCTTTTCTTGTATCTTCTTTCCCAACAGCAGGGCCATAACACCCATTGAACCTATTCCATCATATTATTTACCTCTCTGGCCTATTCCAGTTTTAATTGAACCTCCTCTGAGTCCTCGTCTTCCTCTGACTTTGAGTCATCCTGGTGACAACAGAAAGTCTTTCCGGTGACCAGCATGGTGGCACGAGCCCCATGGCTCAGCCACAGTGCCACTGTGCCTTGAGGTTTGCATTTTAGTATAAATTTATGATAAAACAACTTCTAGTAGCTCTAAGTGAGGTAGACTTGTGAGGCCGACACTAGAGATAAGAAAAATGGTCAAAAATAATAAACAGGCAACATCAACTAGGATGGACAAAATACATTGGAACAAGAATAAGGAAGAACACATTCCAAGAAGTGGGGAGGGAGGGAAGTGATACAGTCTGTATATTTATCACCACTCAAATCTCATGTTGAATTGTAAACCCCAGTGCTGGAGGTGGGGCCTGGTGGGAGATGTTTGAATCACGGGGGCAGGTCTCTCACGGTTTGGTGCTATCTTTGTGATAGTGAGTTCTTGCAAGATCTGGTCTTTTAAAAGTGTGTGGCAGCCCCCCTAACCCCTGCAACCTTTGCTTGCTCCTTACTTTTGCCATGAGACATGTCTGCTCCCCCTTTGCCTTTCACCATGATTGTAAGCCTCCTGAAGGCTCCCCAGAAGCCAATCAAATGTCAGCATCATGCTTCCTGTACAGCCTGCAGAACTGTGAGTTAATTAAATCTCTTTTCTTTATTATACATTACCCAGTCTCAGGTATTTCTTTATAGCAGTGCAAGCACAGCCTAACACAGCAGGTTTTTGAAATAACTTTCAGGTTCTCTACTGGGGCAACTGGCTGGTTGAGGGTATCGTTTGACTACGGCAGGGAATATTTGAGGAAAAGAAGGTTTGGAGAAAAACGAGTAAATTCAGTTGTGAATATGTTGAGTTGAAGTTTAAATAGGGAAGCAGATAAAGACAGCAGCAGGTAACTGGATACAGAAGTATGAAGCTGAAAAACATAAACATGGGAGTTGATGCAGAGGAAATAACAGATCAGTCCCCCAGTAAGTGTGTAAGGCGAGAATAATAAAAGTGAACTCAAGATAGATCCCTGAAGAGCACCAATATTTTTACATGTCTCTATGAAATCGTCAGAAAAGGTAGACGATTCATGTGCAATTGCCAATGATAGTTTTTAGCATGAAATCCTGAGTCAGGTTCACTGGACTCCCTTCCCAGATGCATTACTTACCAACATGGGCAAGTCAATTCAATACCTTGAGCCTCAGTTTCTCCCTGTGTAACATGGGAATACAATAGGACACATTTGTTGTGAAAACTCAATGGAATAATGTTGGTAGAGTGTTGATCCCAATACCTAATATATGCACACATAAATATTTAATAAGTATTACATATTTTAAGTGGTTTTGGGGAAAAGGACTTCATATGCTTGTGTTTTAAGATTTCTTCAATTCTCCAAAGGTGGGCTGTTCCCAGGCCACCAGTGTAGGAGAAGATCATTAACAGGTTCTTTTTCGTATTCTCCTAGGTGGATCACTGAGCAGCCCCCAGCAATCCTTTACCCTTTCCCCTCTCTTGACAGCTTCGTGCTCCACCTCAGGGATCATCCCATGTTCTCCTCACTAGGCAAAAATATAGTAATCAACCAAACACATAAATAAAACAGTAAGATAATTTCAAATAGTGCTATAGACTGACTGTTTATGTCCCTCCAAAATTCATATGTTAAAACATAATCCCAAATGTGGGGGACATAATATAGATGTGATAGTATTTGGGGGTGGGTAAAATAAGCCCCAGAGAGCTCCCTTCCCCTTTTGCCATGTGAGGTTACAGCAAGGAGATAGCCCTCTGTGAATCAGAAGGCTGTCCTGAGGGAAATGGACCCTCCCAGGCACTGATTTTGCACTTACCTTGATCTTGGACTTCTCAGACTTCCAACCCATAATCAATACATTTCTGTTTTTTATAAGTCCCATTCTATGGTAGTTTGTTATAGCAGCCCAAATGAAGTAAAACAAATAGAAATAAAATAATGAAAAATAAGCAGAAAGCAGTGATAGGATACGTCCAAGGTGGAGCTTTCCATCAGTGACACTTAACAGAAACTTAGACCCTAAATATTTGAGTGAATGTGTGCAGAAGTATGGCTTGATACTATAGTCTCTTATTTAAGCAATTATTAAAGCCAGGCACGAGGCTGGATGTGTTCCTAGATTTGCATTTCTCATTTGCAACTTTCTTTTTCCCTCTTGAATGAAGCAAACCCAACAAAAGAAGTGCTCTCCACTCCCTTTCCAGTGAGCTACAAAGAAGATGATGCTTTGAATTAGATGATAGATTTTTCTGTTTCTGCCACTCTAGGCACCTCCACACTTTAAGGTGTTTGATGAGTGAGAACATAAGGTTCAAAGATTCTACCATGTAAAGCATCAGCTAGTAGAATTTCTTTCCGCTAAACTAAAATCCACAGTAGCGCTGCCTAGTTAGAAATAATATAACAACCTCTCAAATCTGCACAGGGACTGACAGTTTGAAAACTGTTTTTGTAGGCTTGATTATATTTAAGACCCACAGCCACCATATGAAACAGTATTTTCTCCAATTTGTAGATGAGGAAACTGAGGCTCAGAGGTTATATGACTTTCCAAATATGCTACTTAGTGTTGAAACTAATATTTGAAGTCATTGCTCATCTGTCTCTGAGTTCACTTTCTACCACTGTTATCTCAGGGCTCCTGAAACGGCCTTGGGTCAATTTATAGCACTGGGTCTGTCCGAAATTGCTAGCATTGGCTCTCAGTCAGCCATAACATGCTGCCTATGTTTACTGTAGTTTCCCCAGCCTACAGGTGAAAAAAGACATCACTGTTTTTCTGGCTTACTCGTCATGCTGAAAGATAAGACTTGACTAAAAGTGTATCCCTTACCCTCTGGGCAGTCTCAAGGTTTCTAATGTCGACTTGCTCGGGCTGCCCCTACTCAATGCCTCTGATGTCCTTGAAGATCCCTTGGACACTTTCCCATGCCCATGGCTGGCTCCATCTGCCCCTTCCCCTGTTGGCTCAGAGAATGAAACTGCTGCTAAAGGCCCTGGTATTGGTACTTGTACTATTTCTGTTAAGCATCTTATTCCATGCCCACCTCAGGCACCATGTTGTCAATGCAAGTTACCCTGGAGTGGAGGAAATTCTGCTACTTTTTACATCACTTCATTTAGGCCTCCCATAAGCGTCCTGACATGGTCTTACTCTGAGCATCTCTGTGTTACATATGAAGAAGCAGATGTAATCACCCAACAGGTTCTTCTTGACTACTGCACGGACAAACTCAATTCACTGTGACCGTCGCATTGCAGTAAAGAAAGAGTTTAATTAATGTGAGGCCAGCCACATGGAACAACCAGAGTTATAATTCAAATCAGTCTCCCTGAAGGCTCAGAGGTTAGGGTTTTTCAAGGACAGTATGGTGGGCAGGGGAGTAGGGATGGGTGCTATTGATTGGTTGGGGGTGAAATCATAGAGGTGTGGGAAACAGTCCTCATGTACTGAGTCTGATTCTGGGTTGGGGAGCCACAAGGTAAGTTCAATAATGAGTCACAAATCTAGGTGGGGTCAGCAGTTGCCATAATGCAAGTCTGAAAAATATCTCAAAGATCAATCTTAGGTTCCTTAAAAGTGATGCTATCTATAGTAACAACAATTGAAGAAGTCACAATTCTTGTGACCTGTGGCCACATAACTCTGGTCAGTAAGGGATTAGGAAACTATGACTACATTTTAGCAGGATTCAAGCTCCTCCCATTATCTTATCTAGTGACCTTTTGTTAATCTTACAGAGGTGGTTTCAGCCTCCCAAAGAAGGAGGGGATCAGTTTTAGGGAGGTGCTGCTATTATTCTTGCTTCAAAGTTAAATTATAAACTAAATTTCTCCTGTGGTTAGCTTGCCCTATGCCCAGCAATGAGTTACGCCAGCCAGGCTGTGAGGCTAGAGGCAAAATGGAGTCAGCCATGCTAGATTTCTCCCACTGTCGAGATCTTTGTAAAGGCAGTTTCACAGAGACTCAAAGAAGTAAAGCCATTTGTTCAAATCCAAATAGGTAGTAAATGGGGGATTTAAACCCAGGCATGTCTGATCAGTGAGTCCATGTGCTTAACCTCAATACTCCATGGGATATTGTGATTTATAAAAAGGAGTATTTGGTCTTCATCCAGTTCCTGGTACAGAGCTCCTAAAACTCTTGGAGTTTCCTAAGTGAGCTGAGCAGTAAAAGTGAGAGGAGAGTCCATTGTTATTCATTACAAACTCCTTTCACCCACACCTGAGCTTCTGTGAATGAGGTGACTACCGGCTTTTCAGATGACTACAGGATGGGGTCTGGTTACCAGGGGAACCAACCACATGATTACAGGGTTGGAACTTCCAGCCCCACCCTCTGACCTCTGGAGAGGGAAGATAGGCTGAAGGTTGAATTGATTGCTAATAGACAATGATTTAATCAATCAAGGCTATGTAATGCAGCCCACAAGAAAGAGACAAAAGAAAGAGGTTCACAGAACTTCCATTTAGTGACCATGTGGAGGCCCAGGAGGGTGGCCTTGCTCTGAGAGGGCACAGAAACTCCACACCCCTTTCCTATCCCTGGCCCTACACATCTCCTCCATTTGGCTGTTCCTGAGTTACATTTCTTGGTAATAAACTGGTAATCCAATACCTTGGTTTTCATGAGTTCTGTGAGCTGTTCTAGCACATGATTGAACATGAGGAGGGTGCCATGGGAACCTCTGATTGGGAGCTCTGGGGGTCAAGAGAAACCATCCCCTTTGTTCTTTGAAGATTCACTGAAAGTCAACTGATAGGAAATCAAAAATAAAATTCTAAGCCCCCCAACAACTGAACAGACTCCCTATTGGCCAAAGGGACTCCAAAGAAACATTAAAAAATTGAGTTCCTGGCCGTAAAGGGAAAGGAGGTGGACATGTCTCATCGTACCTCTTCCTTTTTGGAGTTTAGACACAACAACTGACCAGCATTGATGTTAAAACAGAGATCATAAGGCCGACAAAAAGACTCTTTGTGGCAATAAGATACCAAATTATAAACAAGACGTAAGGCCACACAAGGCAAGGGTTAAGTCACACCCACAGGCTATCAACCTTGCTACATAAATCCTTATCTTAAGACATTCCTTTCTGCTGACTCCAAGTTTTAGACAGAGGCTTACTCCTTTAACCAATTGCAAATCAAAGAACCTCTGAACTTATAAGGTGTAAGCCCCATTTCAAGATATCCCATCTTCTTGGGTGAACCAATCTATATCCTCCACATATTGATTTATGTATTTTCCTATGACTCTCACCTCCCTAAAATGTATAAAACCACATTGTTATCCAACAGTCTTGGGCACACTTTCTCAGTACTCCCTGAGCCTGAGCACCCACTTCCCAGGCTTTCGATCAGTCTTATTGTCTCGGAATTAACATTTAAAAAATTTTTACAGAATTTGTGTTTTCCATTAACATGACAAAGGCAGATTAATAGCAGAAATGGCATACAAACTTATTAACATTCTGTCACAGTGCGTAACTCCCCAATGGGTTAGAGAGGCATATCTACCATTTCGAGATTACAGAAAGAATGGAGGTTTGGAGCATCACCAAAAACAGGTTATGGTGGTAAACTGAGTAATAATGACAATACAGGTTATGGGCGGGAGAAAAGAGGCCTGGCTAGCAAAGGGGTCTTGTTATGTCGATGAAACCTCACAGGTAGCAACCCTCAAAGAGAGTAGATGGAAAACGTTTCCTAGGGACTTTTAAATGTGTCAGACTCTGGGTTAATCTTTTCTAGACCTGGAAAAGGGAGGACCTCAAACTGGCAGCATCCATACAGTTATTCTCTCCAGATGCTCCCCCACAAAAGACAGCTTTTTCAGAGATCCTTCAGTTTGCAAACACTCTGAACAGCCAGCTGAAAATACGTCAAAGCAGTATATTTTGGGGTGCAGTATTTTAGTTCCATTCATAGCCAAGTTAAACAGAAGCTGTGGCTAACCCAGGGCTCCACTACTTGAGACTGGCATCTGAAATGGGGTGCAGTCTTGTGAAGAAGCTTAAGTGTTTTGGTAGAATCTGATGCTATCTAGAGACAGCATCAGAATTGAGTTAAATTAGGACACAGTCGGTGCCCATTGAGAAGAAGAGAATTCCTTAGTGTGAGGGAGAAAAAACCTACACATTTTGGTGACCAGAAGTAAAGTGTAATGAGTAAAGAAAAGAAACAGTGTTTGTTTACTTTTTGACTCCCCTATTCCCCTAAGGGAAAGCACTCAGCTTCAGGGAAGGGACACAGGCACACAAGCTTTGTTCAAGCAACAGCATCTCTGCTGCCTGATATGGTGCATCACTCAGACGTGTCCCTTGATCTTCCTCACAGGCTCATGTCAAAATGCCTGAGATCAAGAGGTTGCAGGTAAACAAGTGAAGAAAAGGAGCAAACAGCGCTCAGTCATCAAAACATGAGGGAGCTGTCTTACACACACATAGTCACACACAAACACACAGTGTCTATGGGACATTTGGAGGGTAAGACAATGGCATTTTAGTAACCTGCTCAGCCCTGCCTAACCAATCTGAAAGTGTGTCTAGAAGACCAGCATATCTTCAGACCCTAGCACAGCATGTGATGCAGAGTGGGCACTCAAAATACTATTTTCGGTGAATAAATAGAAGGCTGGAGTATCCGGATATTAATGTCTTATTATTGAAGCTTTTGAACTAATTTTTAATCACTCATTTTCTAAAAAGGAGCAGTAAGTTTTAAAGATGAGAACCAAGTTTAATATATGCCTGGGTTTAAACGGAACGTTTCACAAGCTATTGGGTTTTCTGAATTTCATTTTACCAAACTGCAGTAAAGAGCTGGTCCCAGAACAGCAGGCACAGGATACACACTCATTCGTCCTCCTTCTTTATTGGTAACTTTGATCCTCAGTGACCTCTTTTTAGCTGACCCTTCAAGGTGCAAACAACAGGAAATAATCTTAGGAGTCATAACACCTGATCTTAGCACTAAATCTCTTGGCAGTCAGTTAAATCATGCAGGACAGCCACCTCTCACATGCCTAATCAATAACATAAGACAGGAATAGACATCATAGCAGGTATTTGTAGAAAGGAAATTAGACTCTACCTTCAGCAGAAAACAACAAATTCCACTTTTCAGCCTTGCTGTGGGAGTAGCCTGTGCATTGTAGAATGTTTAGAACCATCTTGGGTTCTGAGCATTCTGCAATGTTTAGAACCTTTTTCTAAACATTCTACAATGTTTTTTGTGTTAAACAAAAGATATTTTACATCTTCTGTCCCCATCCTTCACTTACAACCAAAGGTATACCCTATTTAGAATAAGAATTAAAAACAAAACACAATCCTGGGTACAAATTTGAGTCCTCACCACATTTTCATCCTTTGCCATCTGAAGAGAGGCAGGAATCCTTCTCCCTCTTACTCTCATGCCAGCCAAGGCCTTAGGCTCTTTTCATAGCTTCTGGAGACTACTCCATAGTAAGGACCTACTGCCTCCCTAATCCTTCCTTACTGCCATTTAAAACCTTGTTGCAGCCAGTGTGGTGGCTCATGTCTGTAATTCCAGCACTTTGAGAGGTTGGGACGGGTGGATCCTCTCAGCTTAGGAGTCTGAGACCAGCCTGGCCAAAATGGCGCAACCCCATCTCTACTGAAAACACAAAAATTAGCCAGGCATCATGGTGTGTGCCTGTATTCCCAGCTACTCGGGAGGCTGAGGCACAAGAATCAGTTGAACTCAGGAGGCAGAGGTTTCAGTAAGCCGAGAGCATGCCACTGTACTCCAGCCTGGGTGACAGAGTGAGACTTGGTCTCAAAACAAACAAACAAATGAACGAACAAAAAAGAACACCTGGCACCTGATAGCTCATCCCCTGGGAAGG
The DNA here is from genome assembly GCF_030222135.1 of Aotus nancymaae. Classification (NCBI taxonomy): domain Eukaryota; kingdom Metazoa; phylum Chordata; class Mammalia; order Primates; family Aotidae; genus Aotus; species Aotus nancymaae. Next base: position 13,263,662 of record NW_026988417.1, on the reverse strand, counting down.
CAGCACATCCTTTCTCTGCAGACCTGTAGATTTTTGGTCTCTGACTTCTACTTAATCTTCTTGGCAACATGAAGCTTTTTTTTTTTTGTCAAAATTGAGGGGCTTTGATCCAACAATTCAATTTCTGGGTACATATCCAAGATAACTGAAAGTAGGCTCTGAGGAGATATTTGTATACATATGTTCCCATGTTTCTAACAGTTATTTATAATGGCCCAAAGGTGGAAGCAACCCACATGTCCACTGATGGATGAACGGATTAACAGAATGTGGCATATTCACGCAATGTGATTTTCTTCCACCTCAAATAAGAAGAAAATTCTGACACGTGCTACAACGTGTGTGAACCTTGAGGACATTATGCTAAGTGAAATAAGCCAGTCACAAAAAAACAAATACAGTATGATTACACTTAGAAGAGGTACATAGAGTGGTCAAATTCACAGAGACATGATGGTTGCCAGGGATAAGAAAAATGAGGAATGGGGAGTTAGTGTTTAAGGGATACAGAGTTTCAGTTTTGCAAAATGAAAAAGTTCTGGAGATTGGTTGCACAACAGTGGAAATTACTTAATCCTAGTGAACGGTACACTTAAAAATAGTCAAGATGGTACATTTTATATTATATGTATTTTACCACAGGTAAGAATAAAATTAAAATAAAAAACGAAATGAAGGGTCCTATATCCTCTCTCCATCTCTGTAGCATAGGTTCCACAACCTACTCAACAGTTTTGTGCCTGCATTTTGCTTGTACTTGCTCTTGTTTCTTAACGTTATAGAGGAATCTTTCTTCTTCTCTGTATGATCCTTCCTTGGGCATTAAAATAGGAAAGTTTCTCCTTGCCTTGTCCTTCTTCCCGCTTCTCACAAGGAGGTGAGGCTTGTCTTGCTAAGATAGGACAACACATTTCTCCCTTTCTTCTTTCCCTCTCTTTTCTGGAGCCCAAACTCCATCTGTGTCTTCTCTAATTCCTACCATTTTCTTCATCAGGGTTACACGTGAGCTATCTTCTGCATCCTGCCCCAATGAGATATGCTTTTTCCCAGGTCCTGCATTGGGCAACATGGTCCATTTCAGCCATGGTGCCAAGCTCAAATGTCCAACTCCAGCTTTGCCAGCAATAAAAATGGCTTCCTTAGAATTATTATCTGGTTCCTGGGGCTATTTTGTACTTGATTCAGAACCCATAGAGGAGCAGTCATGATTAGTTATTGCTCTCTCTACCCAAAGGTCCAGAAACAAAGCACTTTTTTTTTGTTTTGTGTCAACCTTGAAAAGCATGAGAAGCAGTGGGCCAAATTAATACTCAATTAATATAATGTGCTCCACCCATTAGTCAACAATTATACCAGTAGTTGGTCACTATCTCAAAATAAATAAACAAATAACATGTTGAGATGGAGTCTCACTCTCTCACTCAGGCTGGAGTGCAGTGACAGGATCTTGGTTCACAGCGACCTCCACCTCCCAGGTTCAAGCAATTCTCCTGCCTCAGCCTCCTGAATAGCTGTGATTACAGGTGCCTGCCACCATGCCAGGCAAATTTTTGTATTTTTAGTAGAGATGGGGTTTCACCAGGTTGGCCAGGCTGGTCTTGTACTCCTGGTCTCAAATGATCCACCTGCCTTAGCCTCCCAAAGTGTTGGGACTACAGGTGTGAGCCACTGCGCCTGGTTTATCTTAGCATGACTTGAAGAAGTTGTCACCTCACTGAGAACATCTTAGGTCCCCCTTTATAGCTTCAAGCTCTGTGTCAGGTGCAGAGTAAAGCTCATTTCTCTTCCTTGACTGACTGATGGTTATTAGAACACAAAAGAGAAAATAATTCTCTAAGAACTGCCCTTTTTGGTCATTTTGACCTGGGCATGGGCAGATGTCACCCTCAGTAGCTGGTAGCATGATAGAAGAAAAAGAATGAGAAACTGGGAATAAGAAATGTCTCATTTAATTGATTTAGATGAATCATGTATCTAAATTTGGTGAATTTAGGCATCAAGTTGTGTGGCAAATCACTCACCCTTCCAAGTCTCCATTTCATATTAGGGTCTTTGCATTGATGTCTAAATTCCCTTCTATTTTAAACATACTCTTAATTGTATGACTCAATAGTACTTTCAGCTCTGTATTTAAGAGATTAAAGCAGAAATACCCCACCCTTTCCCTCCCACCACCTCTGGCCTGCAGAAGTGTCCAGCAAGCATTTTCCTTTTTGCAGGCATATGGAGGATCCAGCAGGCTGTTGAACCATGATATCAAACTACAGTCAGATGACCCCCTACTGGGTTTTTAAATCAACATGGAATGGTTCTGACCCAGTGTGAGAGCGGCTGAAATTGACAATCCAAGGGTGTCTGTGGGAGGTAGCCCAAGGAGCACTCTTGATAATCAAAAGGAACAAAGATGTTCCTTTCATCAAACTATCAAAAACAAATCTAAGCCATGGGTTGTTTTTGAAGGAACACCACCCTACCCTTCTTATTCATCCCCGCATTCCGCAGTTCTTCCCTCCCTGGCTCAGCAGCTTGCCACACGGGGAGTAAGCCGCCTTGGGTTATGAGCTGTCAGGCTCTGCATTTAAATATTACTCACCTAGCTCAGTTCAAGGTACAGGTCAGACCATAGTATTAAGTTAACTACATTGGGAAATACATTATCTTTTGGGTCACAGGGGTACAATTCAGTGAACAGCAACAGGATTTCCTGGTTGATAAATGGTTCCACAAGAGGTTATAGCTTGCCTGCCCTAGAAATAATAGCAATAATCCCCTACATTCATATTCCACTCTGGAGTCTGTAGAGGATTTTCAAATCCATTATCTCTTAGGACTTTCTCGAGGGAGTCAGCCCAGCTCGGGAGAGAGGGCAGAGCACAGACATCAGCTCTCATGCCTGCTTCCCAGTACACCACACTGTGACTGGGAAATTCTGTTGCCTCTGGGCACCTCAGTTCACTAACTATAATAAGAAAATGCCAATAATATCTGCCTTGTAGAGGAACTAAGGAGACTAAATGATTTTATGTTTGTATATATTAAAAAATGATGCTATGGAAAAGAATCTATTAGAAGGGCTCTATAGAAGCAAAATTAAAAATCATAAAACTAAGCTTTAATTTAGCTGCTAAAACCTTATAAAACTACAAAACCAGTAGAACTAAAATCATTTTAAGATATTTCTCTTTATTTTTAATTTTGGTTGGCATTCATTTATTGGATACCTTTACACAATACCTGTTAAAGCTAATTTCTGCCATCTAGGAACTTGGGAAATTAAGATACATACAGATATAGCTACTGCTCTGACTTAAGGTAGACACTAGAAATCAGGAAGCAAGGTCAGTCTAGTAAAAATTGCTAATGACTGCAACTGATATGACGCCATTAAAGGAATCCTGAAGAATGAGATTATGCTGGACTGTGGCACTGAGATGAAAGAGCTATCCATTATCAATGTCTCATAAAGAGCTATCAGTTACCAATGTCCCATGATATGGCAGCTGCTAGACACACCTCTCTAATTCTGCCCATCACCCTGCAAGGTATTATTATTATTATTATTATCTCCATCATTCCCATTTTAAAGAAGGGATAGTTGAGACTAAGGAAAGTTAAGTATCATGTTAGCGGATAAAATATCTGAGCCTGGACTCACAACGACGTCTGTCTGAAGCCAACGCCTTTGTCTCCTCCCCTGCACTATGCAGTTTTCCTTCTTAGAAACCAGAGAGAGGAAATCCCTGATATAAGATTTTTAATTTTTTTGCTGGGCCCTGAAAGACCCAGAGAGAGTAAGAGTATGAAGTAAGCCATTTCAGGAGGAGGTCACAGCATGAATAAATTATGAAAAAAAAATCTTTGGCAATACTGAGGTGTCCAGTCTGGCTAAAGAGGTGTTTGGTAATGGGCTATTCATTACCAGAAATTCTAACTGACTTTTGAGTTCAGATCTCCTAAAGACCAAGTGAACAGATGACTTTCAATGATTCCCTCCTCAAAAAATGCCCAGGCCCCCTTGCCTCTGTAACTCTTACAATGACTCTGTTGCTTCCACTGTTCCCCATCTGCTCCAGACCAATCCCCAGTGCAGGTTTCATATTTATAGTAAGTACTTGATTGTTTACTACATGGTGAATGACACTGTCCTTTGCTACACTAACCTGCTGGTTTGGTTTGATTTCCATCTCCACTTCTAGGTTAGAAATAGGAAGCTCAATTGCCAATATTGGCAGCACCCCCCCATGACGCCCCATTGAAAATGCCAAATCAAGAATGTGCTTCCAGGCTAACACACTGGAAACAAGCTGATTTTCCTTCTTTTTTTTTTTTTTTTTTTTTGACATTGACATTTCTTCCTTTTTTAAGTTGACATTGATTCCCAAAAGATAATTTAGTATGTAACATCTATGTGTGATAGGGTGAATTATGGAACATTCAACAGAGAAGAACAAATGAGGTAATAATGCATGACAGGGACAAGTGGGACAGAGGCTCTAACAAATAGTAGATACAGTTGATCCTTGAATAACATGGAGGTTGGGGCACTGGCTCCAAAATCCAGCACAGTCCAAAATCCATATGCAACTTTAGTCTCCTCAAAGACTTAACTACTAATAGCTTTCTATTAACCAGAAGCCTGGTCAATAACATAAACATTTCATTAACACATATTTTGTATGTTACATGTATTAATATACTATATCTTTATAATAAAGTAAAGTAGAGAAAGGAAAATGTTATTAAGAAAATCACAAAGAAAAAATGTTTGCTATTTACTAAGTGGAAGTGGATCATCATAAAGGTCTTCATCACCATCGTCTTCATGTTAAGTAGTCTGAGAAGGAGAAATAGGAGGGGTTGGTCTTTGCTGTCTTAGGGTGGCAGAGGGAGAAGAAAATCTGCCTATACTTGAACCCACACAGCTCAAATCTGTGTTGCTCAAGGGTCAATTGTACAGGAAATACCTAAACTTCCTTTTCTACTAAAAAAAAGAAAGAAAAGAAAAGAAAAGAAGCCCCATCAATAAGAGGAGTCAACAGCATTCACTTATATCAGTTTAGAGTATCCTGGCTATAAAACAGGTGAAATAGACTGAAATAGACTCTGCCTAACTTAACGAAAACATTCCTGGAGTTCAGTAAATTAAAGAAAGATTTGGATAATCAGGCTTTAGACAATACATGAACCAGGGATACTCTGAGCATTGGTTCATTCATTTATTTGTCCATTCCACAAGTATTTTTGAGTGCCTACATTACGTGGAATTGCTCTAGGTACTAAAAATGTGCCACATTCAATGGAGATGGGTGTGGTTGCAAAAACTAAAGAGCACATTTTCAGGACATAACTGCTGTATGCTCAAATTCCAGTGTCTGCCATCATTGCAAGGCTCTGCTCAAGTATCCATTCTCGTGAAAGAGTCTGAACAAATTAATCTGAATCAGTGCCTACTTCCTTGGCTACTGTTGGCAGGGCCAGGCAGAGTTCTTGCAGAGATCCTGAATGAACACTTCCAACATGGACACATCCAGAAACAATGAAGAAAAGGTACTTATCCAGAGGAAAATTGTGATACTTAAAAAAAAAAAAAAAAGGAAAAGGGATACTGAGAAGATAAAAACAACTCATTTCTACTCTTCTATCTGAGAAGACAGCATAAATTCAGACATGTGAAGATGTTGGCACAGTCCCTGGTACAAAGTAAGCACTTGATGAATAACCAAAAAGATTAAAAATCCATCTACTATGTGATGAGACATCAGACCATGTGCAGTAATTATTTAGGCTATTGACTATTACTTTACCTACAAATATGTAGTCAACATGTCAGCACTAAGATGTCAGATTTAAATTATTTATGAAATTTGGAAGCGCATTAATAAAAGTATCTGAAGCAAGGGAAGTGTTGGTCCTGCTTTTCCTGGTGCTGGTCAGACTTCAATTTAATTGAACATTTAATTAAGCACATGTTATATACTGAAGCCTTGGAGCAGTGTACACAGATTTTAAGAGATCTCGGCAAACATAATTCTAGAGTAAAAACAATCTGAAAACTATGACATGTGAAATGGTTGAAAAGATGAGAGCATTTGGCCTGAAGTCATAGTATTTACTATGCATGTCTAATTATATGCAATTCTAGTTGAGGAAGAGCCTTCCTCTGGGAAAGGAGAGAAAGTTTCAGGCTAATATCTTGTGATTTGAAACAAGGGCAGGAGACTAACTTAGGTATGGCAAGGACAAAGGTCTTTGCACGCACACTCTGGTGCCTGGTGTACATGTGTGAGAAAAACAAAATCTCTAGAATGCTTGCCATGCTGCTTGCAATATCCACCACACCTTTGATTTATCCCAAGAGTATTGTAAATGAAGCTCAAATGAGTTCTAGTTTTAAATGACTACTCAAAGGAGGAAACTTTTGAGAAGTGGAAAAAAAAATCTGAAATAAATATAAAATGGAGGTTCGAACCCTAGTTCTGTCACTTGGCCAATTGTGTAACCTTGACATCCAAAAAATATTATCCCTAGCAGTCCACATCTTCCACTATTTCTGAGCTTCCAAACATGTTTCTATTTTTTATTGTTGTGGAACAAATCACCCCAATCTCGCAGGCATTGAATAATAATCATTTATTATCATCTCCTTGTTAGAGGGTTTACTGGGCACAGCTATGTGGTTCTCACTCAGGGTTTCTCAGACAGTTGCAGCCCAACAGTGTCTGTGCCTGGAGTCATTAGGAAGGGTGGTTCACATGTCTCTTGGTTCATGCAAGCTGTTGGCTAAGATCACCCCAGGAACTGTGGCCAAAACACATGCTGGATCCTCTCCATGTGTCTTGGGCTTCCTCACAGCATGGCAGTTGTTTTCTGAAAGTAAGCATCCCAAGAGAGCCAGGCAGAGACTGCATAGCCTTTTATGACCTAATGTTGAAAATCTTGATGGGTCACTGCCACAACATTTTATTTATTACGGAGTCACTAAGGGCAGCCCATGTTCAAAGGGTGGAGAACTGGACTCCATCCCTTGATGAGAGAAATGCCAATGAATTTCCAGACCTGTTTTTAAAACCACTACACTTCATTCTCTAGCTGCACACATTTACATTCCTTACACATAGAAACTACCTTCCTATGCTTCTAAGATACCTCCGACCACCAAGAAGTTTCATTTATTATTACTACAGGCTCAAGCTTTAAGTTCAAGATCTAATCATCAAATTTTTATAAAATGAAAATGACGCTTTCCCCAACTACATCACATGACTACATCAGAGATCATGTTAAGTATAGGTGAGTGTATGTATATATATATATATACACACACACACATATATATGTATATACACACAAAAATTTATACACACATATAAAATCATGAAGCCTTTTTTAAAATAGGAACTGTCAGTTATGACATAAACCATCTCCATTCATGCAATTTTTATGTCTTCTTCCAGGTTATTAATTCTATGGAAATATAGAATCCTCCCCCTGCCTGCACCTCTCCTACACACACACTACCATCCTAGTACTCTGGGGAATATTGGGCAAACATTCTCACCACAAAATTATATTAAGAAGTTAAATTAACATTAAATATTGTATGATACACGCATCACACAGGAAATGTTTATGGACGCTGGTATGTTTAACATCATATGATGTTTAACAACATATGATGTTAAACAACCTCAGAATGCTAATATGTTTAACATCAATTATTGCCTCCTTGTTCTGAGATGGCATCTAAGACATAGAGATGTGTCTTTTTCTGAATTTACTCTCAAGTGCTTCTGGAATTTCACTATTTTGCTGAGTTTGGGCAGTAGCCAGGAAAACATCTATGAGACAAAGATGGCTGGTTATTTCCCCAATATCTCTTCTCCCAGATGATAAATATTTCTGCTGAGCATCGGGCCATTCTGACAAAGAGCTGGTTTCCTAATTTCCCTTGAAGCTAGGTGTAGACATGTGCCTATATTCTGGTCAATAGTATGGAGTAGAATTGCTGAGTTGTAACTTCTGAGTCAGGCCCTTAGCATGCAATAAGCCTATCTTCCCTTTCTCTTCTTGACTTCTTATTGGCTGCAATGTGGACTTGAGAGTGGAGGCCATAGCTCTCACTATCTATGTTAGACCACTATCTATATTAAACTTCTATATTAGACCACGAGGTGAAAAATGCATGTTGACGTTGGCAGCACAATAAGAACTTCCATATCAGCCTGACATGATATGCTTGGCTGCTTACATACTCTTAGTTACCTAAGAGAGAAAAAGCTTTTATCTGGCCTGACTGTATCATAGTAGGCACAGGGAATGCTAACTGGTGAACCCTTTCAGATTCTGGTCCACAATCATCTCTCAGAGATACCCAGCATTGGCCTGACCTCCATTCCTTCTGCCCCCCAGGAAGTCATGGGCTACCCAGGGACTGTTTCCTGTGTGCCTTGCATTCCACTTAACCCACATCTGTCACCAAAGTGCTCAGATTCATCAGAGGGAAGGAGATTAAAAACTAGCTTTGCTGATTAACATGTTACTTCTAGTGTTCACGTGTCTCAAACAGTTCTTCCAAGAACGTATTGACAGGAACAACAGTGAAAAGAATTACAACTGAAAAGTTGCAGGCAATGAGCAATCAGAATGGGCCCCACCCAAAGCAACCACCTCTTCCACTGCCCTCTGTAGGAGCCCAGCCATCAGTGCGCACCTGCTGATTGCTACAGACAATCCCTCCTGCCTCCTGCCTAGCTTAGCTCCCCAGCACCCACTCCTCTTCACAGAACAACACTATGGTAGAAATTTTTATCAACAGGAAAAAAAAAGAGATGTTAGAATTAGATAATGCATGTTGTCCTTAATTAAAAATCACAGCACCTTAGGGAAGACTGCAAGACAGAATCTGTCTTCTGGGTTTTTGTATATACCTATGGAGTCCCTGGACTCATTTTAGTATTTGTATATACTCAGATTTGTTGCAGACCACTGACTATAGGCCTTGAAATCCTGGTTTTAAATTTTGGCTTGGTATACTACAAAACAACACACTGTGGCCACAGGCAGTCATGCTATTAACAAGATACTTCAACACTCAAGTGGGAAGACAGCATTTACACAAATGAAGCACATTGGTTTGCCAAGCAGTAACTGTAACAGCAAACCAGAGAGACCAGCCTTGTAAGAAATAGCTATTTCAGTGTCAATGACATGATAGCTGTTTCGAGCACCTCTATTTAATCAAACTAAAAATTCACTGAGTGCGTATCCCACACTAGACACTGACTCTACCAGCTGAAAGGGAGACAAAGATTACTATGATAAAGTCCCAACTCTCAAGTCAACAGATTGATAAGCAAAAGACTCTGTAATTCGTAGAATTTTCATAATAGGAAATGTGTATAAAGTGCTATAGGAATACAGATGAGGCAGCAATCACCTCTGCCTGGCATCAGACTGCCTAGAAAGATTTAAAAAGGCAGCATGTGTGTCAGGTCATAAAAAATGAACCAGTACTCCCAGGTAGACAAAGAAGGAAGAGTGCACCAGGTAGACGGGATGAAGGCTACGCAGACAGGAAAAGGCACAGTGTCTGGGGGAGGGCAGCAACTAGGGATGACGCTGCAAGATGTGGTTCTCAAACGCCAGTGCATAAAGAACCCCTGAGGGGCTTCTAGGAACTACTGTGCCAGCACCCACCAACAATATTAAATCAAGATTTCTGGAGATGGAGATAGGCATCAGGACTTTGTAAAAACTCCCCCAGGAACACTAATATGCCGCCAAGGTTAAAACCAAGATCAGTGTGTGTGTGTGTGTGTGTGTGTGTGTGCGCGCGCGCGCGCGCGCGCTTGCGGGTGTTTGGTGCATGTGTGTGTGTGCACAGGTGCACAGTGAGAACACTTAAGATCTGCTCTCTTAACAAATGTCAAATACGTGATCAGATATTATTAACTATAACCACCATGCTGCCCATTAGATTTCCTTGACTTTCTCATCTTATAACTGAAACTTTGCACCCGTTAACCAATCTCTATTCCCTCTCTTACACACCCTAGCAAATACAATTCTACTCTCTGCTTTTAGGAATTCAAAGTTTTTAGATTCCCCATAGGAGAGAGTTTATATTTGTCTTTCTGTTTCTGGTTTATTTCACTTAGCATCATGTCATGCAGCTTTGTGCCTGTTGTCCCAGGTGGGAACGATGTGAAGCAGTAGATATGTTAATTAGTTTGACTGTGGCATACATTTCACAATGTATAAATACATCTTTGTACATTACATTGTACATCTTAAATGCCTACATTTTTATTTGTCAATTATATCTTCATAGAGCTGAGGAAATAATAAAAAATAAAAACCAAGATCAAGAAAGGCTCCAAATGTTGCCCTGAAGAATGATGCTGTCTTCTGGGACATGGGAATCCTAGCCAGTCCTGTCCTCCTCCTCTGCAGACTTTAGGTGATAAATATCTCTGTAAGGTTATGTAATGTCATGCTGTCTAGGGCAGCAGATGAGTGACCAAGAAATTCATTTCTTGAAGAAAATCCAGGTATCAGAGTTAGGACAGAGCCAAGTTCCCCTCATCCCAGTCCTGTGAAATTGCCCTTATTCTAAAACAGTAAAGTTCATACACTTTAGACTGACCTCAAATATAAAAGAAAGAAAAAGGAGAAAGTGGGGAGGAAGCAGAAGACAGGGATATGTTGTGATGACTGGTAACTTGACAGGAAACCCACTTCACTTTTTCAGCATGTAACATCAGGAAGTATCTCAGAATCTATGTGCTGGGACTGATTCCCAGGAAACGATGATGTGAAGATCTCTTGGGCTGTACCCTGTTACTGACAGAGCAAAGAAAGGAAGCTAGATATGCTGTCCACTGGGATCAAGCTTCCTTTTGTTTGGAAAGCTGTTTTTTTCACCACACATCCACACCTTGGTCACAACCTGCAGCCACTCAGTCTTGCCCCATCTCAGGCCATTTGTGTTGTTATTCATATTAAGGAAATACCTGAGACTGGATAATTAATAAGGAAAGGAGGCTTATTCACCTCACAGTTTTGCAAGATGTACAGAAAGTATGGTGCCAGCATCTGCTTCCAGCTAAGGCCTCAGGCTGCTTCCACTTGTGGTGGCGGGCAAAGGGGAGCTGGCATGTGCAGAGAGCACATGGCCAGAGAGGAAGTCAGAGAGAGACAGATGGGCGGGAGGTGCCAGGCTCTTTCAAGTAACCAATTCTCAGGGGAACTAACAAAATAAGAACTCACTCATTACTGTGAGGATGGCACCAAGATGTTCATGAGGAATCTGTCCCTCATGACTCAAACACTTCCTATTAGGCTCTGCCTTCAGCTCTGGGGATTCAATTTCAACATGAGATTTAGAGGGGTCAAATATCCAAATCATACCCTTTGGCCTTTGGACAGGAAGCTGTCCCCCATTAGTCCTTCTTCTTGTCCCTCACATCAGGGTTGCAGAGAAAAACTATGGAAACTTGGGAGGGCACAGGAGGTCATCACTGTAATTTCACTGGAAGGACTCACAAAACTCAGCAAAGCTGTGAGACTCAGCTATGGTTTACTACAGAGAAAAGATTACAGATTAAATTTAGCAACAGGAGAAGGTACATACAGGAAGGTCTGGGAGAGTTTCAGGTGCAAAAATCCAGTTGTTATCTCCCAGCAGGGTCACATGGACAACGCACACTTCTTCCAGCAATGATACATGGCAACATGCACAGAGGAATGACAACAAAGGGAGCTTTCTTGAACCTTGGTTTCTAGGTCGGTTACACAGACCTGATTGCCTGCCCACATGGCTGACCTTAGCCTCAGTCCCTCCAGAGGTCCAGCCGATACTGTGTGGCCCAAGGTTTCCCTAACAAATCACATTATTGGCATAGAAATGGGCTGGGTGTGGTGGCTCACGCCTGTAATACCAGCACTTTGGGAGGCCGAGGCAGGCAGATCACATGAAGTCAGAAGTTGGAGACCAGCCTGGCCAACAGGGTGAAACCCCATCTCTACTAAAAATAAAAAAATTAGCTGGGCGTAGTGGTGCATGCCTGTAGTCCTAGCTACTCAGGAGGCTAAGGCAAGAGAATCACTTGAACCTAGGAGATGGAGGTTGCAGTGAGCCAAGATCACACCACTGCACTCCAACCTGAGTGACAGAGCAAGACTCCACCTCAAAAAAAAAAAAAGAAAGAAAGAATAAAGAAATGAAATTATATTCCAGGTGCTTAGAGGTGATCTCCCAGGAGATAGTCAAGGCCCAAACCTTTCTTTGCCCAAGGTTAGTCCTTTACTCTCAGAACTGGTTGCATCTTGAAGTTCAGTAGAGCAGGGCTGACATCTTTCTGCTCCCACTTCCTGGCTGAGTGGCCCTGGGAAGATCCTTCAAGCTTTCTAAGCCTACTTTGCTTCACTTGCCCCATTGAGATAATGTCTTAGCTGACGTTTCAGGCAAGGATGAAGCAAGGATGTGATAAAAATGTAAATGCAGTGAAAATTAGTTACATCCTGACTCAATCCAAAATGAACTAGAGGTTATTTTGAGAGGAAGAGCATAGATTTGCAATACCTGAGGCCTGTGCATTTGCAGAGAATAATATCATTTCTATAGGGGCACATCATCATTTCACTCAACAGGCATTTCTGCAGTGCCTACGTGAGCCATATCCTGAAGAGGCAGAAATGAGAAGGTACATTTCTGAGCAAGTTGCTGTGATTTGGAAAGTAGTGGATATAAAGATATTAGCTGGCCTGCAGATTCGCTCTGGTCCAGTGAGCTGAGAAGCAATCTGCCTGTCTCAACTTCTCAAATGCTTAGAGTCAGCTCCTCTCACTAGGCACATCTCATGGTTGGGCTCCATGTTCCAGAACCCTCTACAACAGCAGCCCCTAACCTTTTTGGGATCAGGGACAAATTTCGTGGAAGACAATTTTTCCATGGACTGTGGAGGGGGGCAGTTAAGGATGAAACTGTTCCATCTCCGATCATTAGGCATTAGATTCTCATAAGGAGCTCACAACCACAATCCCTCCCATCCTCAGTTCACAGTAGCATTCACACTTCTATGGGAATCTAAAGCCACCGATAATCTGACAGGAGGCAGAGCACAGGCAGTAATGCTCCCTCGCTCCCCAGCTCACCTTCTGCTGTGTTGCCCTGGTTCCTAATAGGCCATGGACCAATACTGGTTTGTGGACTGGGGGTTGGGGAAACCTGTTCTATTAGATACAATTGCTTTTTCCCCCCTTAACTACAACTTTAAAAAAATACCCTTAACAATGTAACAGCACACACACTTCTCATATTCTTAGAATATTGTTCTGACTTTATACACAACACCTGGCATCAGACAGCTTGGAAGAGGTGTTTTAAATACACTGCGCTCCTCTGCAGTGTTTTGAAAGCTAGTGGATAACAAAATATTATATTGGAAATTTTCCTTCTACGTTTTATATTTTATTGAACTCAAAAATCTCTAGCCTCCAGGTCTTAAGGCCTGTGATATAGATGGGATATGCGTCCCTGCCCAAATCACATATTGAAATGGAATCCCCAGTGTTGGAGGTAGGGCCTGGTGGGAAGTGATTGGCTCCTAGGGGCGGGTTTCTCATGAACGGTTTAGCACCATCCCCTTTGGTACTGTCCTCATAATAGTGAGTTCTCACGAGATCTGGTCATTTAAGTGTGGAGCACCTCCCCACTCTCTCCCTTGCTCCTGCTTTCACCGTCATCTGCCTGCTCCTTCCTTGCCTTCCCTTACGATTGGAAACTTCCTGAGGCCTCCCAGACAGATGCCACTATGCTTTCTGCACAGCCTGCAGAACCATGAGCCAACTCAACGTCCCTTCTTATAAATCACCCAGTCTCAAGTATTTCTTTACAGCATTGCAAGAGCAGACTATTTTTGTTATTTTATTTCTTTACAGCATTGCAAGAATTTTCGTTGAATTGATGAGTGAGTGACATAGCCTGTATAGTTTGGCATCACTCACTCATTAGTTCAACAAAATTTTTATTGAGTACCTACTATGTGCTATCAATACTGTAAGCAGTGGCAGGGGAAAAAAACCAAGAAACAAACAGATGTTTAAAATCCCTGCTTTTGTGGCACTTGCATTCTAGTGGACTCTGAAAGAATATTGGTTTTGGAAAGTTATGAGCTAAGCACAAATCACTTTTCAACTGTGAGACCCTGAGCACCTGACCAAATCCATCCGAGCCTCTTTCATCATTTTGAAACAGACCTAAAAATACCAGCCTCCTAGGGTTATTGTGAAAATAAACAAAGCAAGCATAATAAAGTACCTAGAACAATGCTGGCTTATAGAAGCTGCTGGATGTCTCCTAGATTTTCTTTCCCTTCTACCATTTATTTCCAGGACCCCATGCTATCCTGGTAACAAAGCCAAAGGAAGAGAAGGCATTATTAAATAGCAGATTAATTAGAAGGAATACATGCTTGTCACTGGACAAACTCAGGTAAAACCTAGGTCTGGTGTCTTGACCTGCTTACCTACTACTCACACTAACAAAGAAGACACTGGGAGGTACAAGGAAAGACTCCAGGGCATGGTCAGGAGACATGATTTTGATTTTAGCTCCTCAAACAATAGCTATGTTTCTTTGTGAAACTCACTTTTCAGTCTCAGTTCCCTGACCTGCAAGAAAAGTGGCAGTATTAGATCCATTTTCTCAAACAAGGCTACCCACTAGAATCCTCTGGGGAGCTCCCACAACCTAGAGATTCCCAGAAAATTACATAAGAATCCCTGAAAGAACTCTGTAAAAGCTTCCCTGATACGAAGCCAAGACTGAGAACTCTGGGCTGCCCTTCAGCTCTAATACCCTAGGACTACTGGGCTGGCCGACTAATATTAGTTTTAAGACAATTACCAGTTTTCTAGATTCTACTCATGTATTATCTTATTGAATCCTCAAAACATCCTCAAGATATAGGTATCATGATCCTCGAGATACAGGTTGGAAAAGGAGAGATTCCTTCACTTGCTTCAAGTCACCCAGTAAGTTGTAGAGCTGAGATCTAAACATGAGTCTCTAGGATGGAAGCTCAAACTAAGGAAGTGTTACCCACCCCCGCACATCTCCATTCTATGTTGCTCCCAGGTCAGCTTCCATAAGTAACATCGAAGCCTCTCAGACACACAAATAAGCAGGCACAGTATGTAGCCAGGAGCCTAGAGGCGGGAGGGGGCCCAACAATCCCAGCCCACAGGACATGGTGTCATTCTGCTTCCGAATGTGCTGTCCTCCGTGCATTCTGCCCGTGGAGGACACTTACCACCTCTCCTGCACCTCTCCTTAGTGACTCCAAACCCATCTGATTTTTTGCAAGATTTTTTAACATCAGCACCACTGACCTTAGTGACTCCAAACCCATCTGATTTTTTGGTCTTAGCACAGGATTTCTTAACATCAGCACCACTGACCTTTGGGACTGGGTTATTCTTTGTTGTGGGACTGTCTTGTGCATTGCGAAGGATGAGCAGCATCCCTGGCTTTTATATACTGGAGCGATGCAAGTTGCACACCCATCTTCCTCCCTGTGTCTTAACCATCAACAATGTCTCCATTAATTTCTGAAAGTCCCTCAGGAAAGGTAAAATCACGCAGAAGAAGAAGAACTTCCCAGGGTCTCCTCATCCCTGATGGGTGCTTCCCCTACTTCCTGACAAAGCTTGATTTCACTCTAATGGTTCAGCCCTCCCTTCTCAGCATCCGCTGTTTCCTATGATTATCCATCTCAGCATTGTCCTCAGGAGGCTGGCCTCTCAACCTCCGAGACATAAGCTGTGCTCAGTCAAGGGGATAGCAACTCGGGGAAGAGTGTGTTCCTCTGCCTGGGACCAGCCTTACATTTTAACTGGTGCCCTCTGTCTAGTACTGGTGGGTAGGAATTCTGGTCAGCCCCACTCTCAGAGAAACTCAGAATATGGAACATAACATGGACCACTTTCCTTTAATACTTAGCATTCCACACCCAAACTCCCTACATTTTGACTGCAAAGTTTCTCAGGCTTTAACTTTTCATTTATAAGAAGGCACCCAGCAGGTGAACACTTCATATATTCCTATATAAGAGATTTTTTAAAAACCAGCATGAAGGGCCAAATAATGGGCTTCACTTTGTAAAGCATCATGCAAATGGCTCACTGACACATTCCCCAGACAAGCAGAGCTGGTAGCCAAGCGCCAGCAGAGGCTGAAAAGGAAAGTCTCAGGACTCAGGTGCCAGGACTGCAGGCCACCTTTACCCTCAGCAATCAAGCTGCTCCCTAAGCCCACCCCCTTCCTTTCTACCCCAGTTCCTTGGTCTAAAGGATAAGGAAGGAAAAGTAACTTTTCAGTCCTGAGTCTCTCAAGGTGTGACTGTTGATAAGATCCTTTCCTGGATTTAATAACACAGCCCGTCCCTTTTTCGGGTCGTTGGCACTCACGCATCTACGTTGGCCGTGTGGCGTCTGGTGACAGAAAGACTGTGCTTTACAATCACACAGACCTTGATTTCACTTTTGCTGTGTGTCCCCAGCAAAATGTCTTAACTTCTCAAAACTTTCATTTCTCCTCTATATACTGAAATAGTTTTACATCTTAGGTTTTCTTGGGTGCCACTGAAAAGATGAAATAAGTTAATGTGTGCAAGGTGTCTAGAAGTTTCTTCATTGACTGATAGTTGCTGGAAGTGGAAGTGACGGTGCTGGTGTTAGAACAACATAGAAATAATGAGTGTGAGTTTCTTTACCCCCTTGGAAAGAGTCTACTCTAGATACCTGAATCTTTGCTGACCCTGGAGAAATAGGTTCAGCCTAAAAAGAGATTTACCTGCTAGCTCTCCTTGTTGAAATCAGAGTTTTCCCTCTGAGTCAGCCTTAAGTATCTGGTCTCTTGTTTCTTCTTGCCTGGGAAGACCCTACTAAATCACAGGAAGTTCCCAAGAAGAAAGTACCTCAGACAGCACCCAGAGCGTCCATCCAAAAGGCCCCATAATGATCCTAAACTGCCTTCCAAAATGTGTCTCTTTCTCTCTCTCTCTCTCGCCCTTCCTTTCTCTCTCTGTCTCTCACATACACACACATACACACACACACAGTCAAATCAATCAATAAACATCTCTACCCCTTTCTGGCTCCTAGAAAGAATTTCTGACTCTGCTTTAGGGTGGGAGAGGAGGTAGTTGTTCTATTCTGTTTGAATACTATCAACAAATACCATCAACATTGTTTTGTCTAAAAGCAAGAAATAAAACATTAATTGACAACCTACTACTGTCAGTGCTGTAACTGCCCAGTGGGTTCACCTTGCCAGCTGCCTAGACAGAGCGGATTTATCAAGACAGGGAAATTGCAAAGGCGAATGAGTAATTTAGGCAGAGCTGGCTGTGAGGGAGATCAGAGTTTTATTACTACTCAAATCAGTCTCCCCGAGCATTCTGGAATCAGAGTTTTTAAAGATAATTTGGCAGGTAGGGGCTCAGGAAGTGGGGAGTGCTGATTGGTCAGGTTGGAGATGGAATCACAGGGGTTCGAAGTTAGGTTTTCTTGCTGTCTTTTGTTCCCTGATGGGATGGCAGAACTGATTGTGCCAGATTACTGGTCTGGGTGGTGTCAGCTGATCCATCGAGTGTAGGTTCTGCAAAATATATCAAGAACTGATCTTAGGTTTTACAATAGTGATGTTATCCCCAGGAGCAATTTGGAGAGGTTCAGACTCTTGGAGCCAGAGGCTGCATGACCCCTAAATTGTAATTTCTAATCTTGTAGCTAATTTGTTAGTCCTGCAAAGGCAGAGTGGTCCCCAGGCAAGAAGGGGATCTTTTTGGGAAAGGACTGTTATCCATTTTGTTTCAGAGTCAAACCATGAACTAAATTCCTTCCCAAAGCTAGTTCGGCCTACGCCTAGGAATAAACAAAGACAGCTTAAGGGTTAGAGGCAAGATACAGTCGGTTAGGTCTGAATTCTTTAACTTTCATAATTTCCTCAGTTAGATTTTTGCAAAGATGGTTTCAGTACTGGCCAGTATACATTACTTACTGTATATTACATAATTCACATGAAAACCATGTGCAGTAAGGATTGTCATTATTCTCATTCCATTTCCATATTAAAGCATCTCAAGCTCAGGGCAACAAAGCAAATACTCCCTAGGGGCGTGTCAAAATGTTTATTCCAATCTCAGGTCCTAATTTAAAATCCACTATTTTTTCTGTGATAGCACACTGCTCCTCAGTCTCCTTTCTCTCAAAGCTCTGTCACATGATTTTAACAGGGTTTGAAAGTGGAGAACCCTGCATGGTATCGCAGGATGGAATTTGTTACGTGTTAGAGAGTTTGATGCTAAGAATTGTGACACTTGCCCCCAAATAATTAGGGCTTCCAAAAGACATTGCAGGCACAGAGTTCACAAAAGAAAAACTGAAATAGGTTAATTCATAAGCAGGTGATTTTTATTTTCTTGCCAAAATATTTCATTCCTTTGGTTGTACATGTCTTTTTTCCTCTCTTTTCAAGACCTGATCGGCTTTAAGTTACAAGTGCTATCACATACCTGACTCTGACTGGTTGAAGTGAAAAGAAAATTTTTTGGCTCATATGACTAGGAAGCTCAGGAACGGACAGGTCCTAGAGTATGCCTTTCTCTTCATATCTCAACCCTGCTTGGTTTCATCAACTGAAAGATTTCCCTCAGAAGCCTACCTGCATCTCTAAACTCACATCTTCCCCATTCTTCAATGCGAATGGAAAAGGAATCCTACTGCCAAAGTCCACATATTAATTCCAAGAAAGACACTGGCTAAGTCTGCATAGGTTGTATAGGAACACGTGTAAGCCAGTCACTCTACCTAGATGGATGGGGTGCTCTGCCCAGTTAAAGTCACATGCCCTCTCTTGAGCTAGGTGTAAGGATAGAACAATTAATTTTTGTACTCCATTAAGACTGCATGGATGGAGGGAGGGATTCCCCAAAGGAATCAGAAGAAAAAGTGTTGGAAAGCATGTTGGATACACACACACACAAATGTGACTAACACTGTATAATATTATAATAAAGTAGAACAATTTCAAGATCTTTACACCTTACTGAAGCCTCCTAAAACTCTCAAAGGTATTGCCACAGGTGAGACACGGAAATGTGTTCTATCCAGTTCAAAGTTGTCCTGATGACTTTCTGGAGCCACTCTGCCCCTTCGCTACCTTTCCTGCCCCTACCAATCTTCCCAGCATTTGAAAACCTGGGAACACACACTTCCATCCCTAATTCCTACAGTCCGTGAGCAAGATGCTGCCAGGTATTTAATCCCCTATTGTGTCTGTCCCATCCTGTGGCCCAATATCAATCTATAGGATATGGATTTTATGAGTTTCTACTCCTTACTCATGAAGATTCTATGCAAGGCTTTCTTCACAGTGAGGCATAATAAAGCCTCTTTGCTCTGGCCCCTATTCCATTTTCTGATTTAAAACAATCACAGAAGATTAATCTGAAATCTTTTGCTCAAAATGAGTTGAATCTGAATGATAAACTGCAAAAATTGGAAAAACATTGCTATATAAACCTCATTCATTTAGAGTTGCTTCTGGTGGAGATACACTAGCAAGAGTCATTTTAATACACATCACGATGAGCGGGACATGGAAATTGAAGTGAGGTGATGAAGAAGAAAGTCTAATTATTATGGAGGCCACTAGGGAGAGTTGGTCCCGTTTCAAGAAAGAAATGATGGTTATGAAAATTGTACAAGAGGACCTTTCATCTCATTTCTATGAACCCAGAAAGAGCAGTATTTCAACTCAAGCTTTCCAGGTACTTTAAATCTGCCATTACGGAATATGATATCCAAGTAACATGAAAGATGACATGAACGGGAGGTTTAATCACATAGTTACACTTGATCTGCTCCAACTTTGTTTTTCAAAACACGTTGGAAATCCCACTGCCCGTGCCACTCTCCATATTCAGTCCCAGCAACTGAAGAGTGTCTCAGAACCAGTTGCAGAACATTGAATCGTATACTTTCCCCTTTTCCTTTGGCTACCACGGGGCCGAATTTTGTCCTCAATTCTTAAACTTTACATACAATTGTTTTTACATTTATTATCCCAATCTTTGCCACGAATGTAAGGTAAGTGCTATTATACAGAATTATAGATGCAGAAGTGAGACTCAGAGGGATGAAGATGAGATGGGGGCAGACCCACAGCTAGAATCTGGTCTGGTAGGCTCCAATTTCACTCTAATGTCGGTGTCCCTTTTCTAAAATTTCCATTCTGAACCCATTTGAATGTGATCTCTTCCCTAAACTCCCCAGATTGCAGGCTCGTTGTACTAGGCTACCACAGTGACGAATATCAAGGGACTACCACATTGTGCCAAGGCTTTTAAGAGTTTTTGAGTGTCACTAATGTACTGAGCTTCCAAGCACTAAGCAACTCTTCAAATGTTATAAGGGCTCCATGCCTCAAGACAATTCCGTTTCCCACACATTTATTGCACCTGGGTAAATAAGCCGAACATGGATTTTCTGTAACATAGGTTTCATCCTATTAATTTTGCAGATGCAGAAATGTCTCCAAAATTAGTGCTAAGGAGAGGTCAAATAAATGACTCTTTGGACACTGTGCCAGTCGGATGCTCATTATTATACTAATGTTGCCCATGCAAACCCTTCAGTGACATCCTCCAATATATGCAAATACGCATTAGAAAAAATGGAAATGTATGTAAATGATTCAGAGGTTACGGTGGCCTATTAACATCACAAATCCCCATTTACAGTCTACTTTTAATTTAAGTGATCTTTCTATTAGGAGAGTCATTTATGAAGTTAATCTGGAACAAAATCACAGCATGTCAATTAAAAGGGTGTGACAGTGAGACCACCATCAATTGGTACCTCTTAGCAGATGCCTTAATTAGGCCCCTCTGTGGCAGATTGACCAACCACACTCTGTGAAAGTCATTTTCAAGTTTGCATCTGAGGGCTCTCTTTTTCAAACTTTCTCTTTCTCTTCTTTGTGTTTAAATCCTAGCTATCATGAGGTTTTCCTTCGTACATTTTTTTCCCCAAAGATTTTATTCTTTTTATCTTTTCTTCTTACTCTAAGAGTATGCCAGAGAATATTTCACTACTAGGGGCTGGGGCACTGAAAGCCTTTATTTGAAGTATTTGTATTATCTCAAATATTTATTTGCAATTTGCATTCATCTCTTAAAATAGCCAGGCTTATTTTAATATAAAATTTTGTTTAAAATCACATACCACCGAGTAAAATTGAAGCCATGATATTCTATATTTTTGTCTTTCATTGGCTCATGATCTAAGTGGTAGGAGCAGGCCTTACATACCTCAGTTTGAAAAGCAAGAGTTGAATGGAAAGAGCTTCAGAGCCATTCAAACTGAGCTCAAAACTTGATGCTGCTATTTATTAATGGTGTAACTTGGGGCAAATTATGCAATCCACACTGAATCCTTCAATGCTAACAATCTTATTTTTCTACTTTCTTTTCACTTCATCACCAAGCTCAGGATCTGACACACAATTAGTTCCCAGACTCTTTTTTTTTTTTTTCAATAAATGCCATCTCTATGCCTAAATACTTTTTCTTTCTAAAATGGTGATAACATCTTAACATCTATATCACAGTGTTTTGGTGAGTATCCCTTCTTTTGGAAAGAATAATTTTCCTGTGGAAGTAAATAACTGTCTTGTGATGAAAAACATACTTAAGCAAATTTAGATGCTACCAAATAAGACAAGTGTTTTATGGCTTTTCTTGGGAGAGAAAAAAATAAAATGCCATATATAGAACCTAATTAGAAATGTAAGAGTGAAGTATCTTCTGTTGTCATAGACCAGAGGCCAACAAACATGTGCTGAAAAGAGTCAGATAGGGAATAATATCAACTTTGTAGGCCACACTCTCTTTGTTGCAACTACTCAACTCTGCCGTGTACAAAAACAGTCATAGACAATGCTAATCAAACGGGTTAGGCAGCTGTATTCCAATCAAGTTCTATTTACAAAAATAAGGGGCAGGTTGGGTTTGAAAGGCCATACAGACTGTACAGTCCCCTCTACAGACTATTCAAATGTTATATCCTGGAAATTGTATTAGATGGATTTAAATATTTGGTTTTAATTTTTAAAATAAAGATAGCAGATGAAATTAATTTAAGCTTAAGATAAATGTAAACCATAAAGCACAATCTGAAACACAAGTAGGTCATCTCCAGATACTGAAGACAAGTAAGACAACAACGTTCTTCAAATGGAAGACATGATATTTAGCCTTTTTTTTTTTGTTTTGACAGAGTCTTGCTCTTGTCGCCCAGGCTGGAGTATAATGGCGCGATCTCGGGTCACTGCAACCTCTGCCTCCTGGGTTCAAGCAATTCTCCTGCCTCAGTCTCCTGAATAGTTGGGGTGGCAGGCACCTGTAATTTGACCAGCCAGGCTGGTCTCAAACTCTTGACCTCAGGTGATCTGCCCGTCTCAGCCTCTCGAAGAACTGTGATTACAGGTGTGAACCACTGCACCTGGTCCCTCTTTTTATTTTTCATTTTTTGAGACAGGGTCTCACTGTCACTCAGTCTAGAGTGCAGTGGTAGAATCACAACTCATGGTAGACTCAACCTGCCGGGTACAAGTGATTCTCCTGCTTCAGCCTCCCAAGTAGCTGGGAACACGGGTGTGTGCCACCATGCCCAGATAGTTTTTGTTTTTGTTTTTGCTTTTTTTCAACACAAGAGTTTTGATACAGAGGTGCTGGGAAGGGAAGGGCATGGTCCCTTTAAATGATATGGAAAGGGGCAGTGAAGTGCTGGGAAGAGGAGGGCATGGTCCTGGCTAGGGCTCCACCTCTGGGCCTGTGCCCACAGACCTAGGTGAGGACAGGATTTCTGTTTTCCTGCTTAAATGTTGCATTTCCACCCTGGGCTGTCACATCCCCATCCTGTGCTATAAAAATTTCAAGACCCTAGCAGGCAGACACACAAGCAGCTAGAGTTGAGAGAACATCAGCAGAAAAACACACGGGTGGCTGGATATTGAGAGGAACACACCAATAGACACTAGCATGCCGGCAGGCCACCAACCAGCAGAACAATGCAGTTTGGCTGGAGCAGTCGGAAGAGAGTCCAGGTCACTGGGCAGCCTGACTCCAGGGGAAAACCGTATGCCTTCTGGCTCCCCTATCTGCTGAGAGCTACTTCCACTCAATAAAACCTTGCACTCATTATCCAAGACCACATGTGATCTGATTCTTTCAGTACACCAAGGCAAGAACCCTGGGATACAGAAACCCCTCTAACACAAACTGCCTATGGACGGCTAAACTGAAAGAGCACACAGTGACACACACCCACTTGGGCTTCAGCTGTAAACATTCACCCCAGAGACTGCCGTGGGGTCGGAGCCCCACAGCCTGCCCATCTGTATATTGCTTTAGAGGTTTAAGCAGTGGAGCACTCAAGAAGCAGAGCACTGAAGAAACGAGCCACTCCCCCATCACATGCCCTGTAAGGAGGACAAGGGAACATTTCCCATTTCAACTGGGGACTCATCTGGGATTTGAACCCCGGACCTCTCACCCCCCACATTCGGGACCATTTTTGCTTTGGATTCTGAGGGCCAAAGCAGTCCCAATGGTTCAAGATACACTCCAGAGGAGTATACTCTGGGGATAACTCGTTGCCCATTTGGAAAGTCAGGGAATAGAGGCAACTCTCATTCCCTTCCTTCTTTCGGTGAATACTCAGGGTGTGATGGAGAAAGTGAACGTCCTCCCTTCACTCTCCACCTCTCGTCCTTGAGCCCTGACGACCTTGGCAGGTGCTGGCCATGGGCACTAATGTGGTACGTACCCATGAAGCAGAGAAAACCTGGAGAACAGAAATTAAGTACCATCACCTATGCCTCCCTTTCCCCTGCTGTTGGCAAACTTTGAATTCCCTGGGCCTGCTTATGCCATGAAGCATGACCTGTTTCCGTGGGGTGGGGTTCAGTCAGCAGAAATCGGTCCTGCCCATTTACATTGTGCGTGTTGCCTGGCTTTGGATCCCTCAGACCTGGTTTTTCTTTCTAGGGCCTCACCCTGAAGCTTGGAATCAAGTTTGGGACTGAAAAGGTATTTCAGAGGCTGTTTGTATCCATTAGTGTCTCAAGTAAGCCCTGCTGAATTTGCAGTTACCAGTCAGCGGGGGCCATTCCTCTGTTAACTTCCCTGTCAGAAACAGAGTTGGGAGGGGGAGCCTTCTCACTTAGAAAAGGAAAAAAGAGAAAAACAGTTTAAGGAAGAGAAAAGGGGGAGATTCTGGCGGAAGAACCCCTTGCTTAGTGCAATTGGTTTCTCTAATTCTTATATCTTTCCCTCGATTCAGACTGGGTTGGATTCCTTGGTCAGGGGAGGAAAGGTTCCATTGTCATAGCAGCTAAGAAGCACTCATCCATTGGCCCTTTGGGGTTGCAGCTACCACTGTGGCTTTCTTCTGCCCCTACTCATGGCTGTTGGGCTCTGCTTTTGCCTGCTGCAGGCACACTCAGGCACCCGGGCTGGGAAAGGAAAAACTAAGGAGAGGTGCCCTGAGCTACACATGCCTACAGCTGTTGAGGTGGAGGCATACATGGCACCTCTAGGAAAAATTGGTCTAATTTTCACCTTTGGCAGCTGAGCGAAACGTTCATTTTACTTAGTAAAATTGCTGCAGCCTGTAGCAAAACTCTTAACATTATGAAGGAAGATGTAAGAGCCATTTCAAACTGTGTGACAGAGAGAAAAGAGATGAAAGAAAAACAGCCTCTTACCTGCATGAAAGAGAGAGAGGTGGCAGAGTTTTGGAAGAAATGCAGACCTGACAGTTTTGCATTTGCTCACACCAACCTTCCGAGATCCTGGACGAGCCCCCAGTTGAAACGGGAAAATTTCCATTGTCCCCCTCACAGGGTGTGTGGCAGGGGGAGCGGCTCACTTCTTCAGTGCCCCACTGCTCAAACCTCTAGGGGAGCACACAGATGGGCAGGCTGTGGGGCTCCCACCCCACAGCAGTGTCTAGGGGTGAATGTTTACAGCTGAAGTCCCAGTGGGCATGTGTTACAGGGTGTCTTTCAGTTTAGCCATCTATAGTTAGTTCTTGTTAGTCAGCTCAATTAGACCCATGTCTTAGGGCAAGAATAGAGGGTTTTCTGTATGCCAGGGTTCTTGCCTTGGTGTACCAAAAGAATTGGATCACATGTGGGCTTGGAGAATGAGTGCAAGGTTTTATTGAGTGGAAGTAGCTCTCAGCAGATAGGGGAGCCAGAAGGGAGATGGTTTTCCCCTGGAGTCAGGCCACTCAGTGGCCTGGGCTCTCCTCCAACTGCCCCAGCCAAACTCCATGTTGTTCCTCCAGTCAGTGACCTGCTAGCATGCTGGTGCCTGTTGGTGTGTTCCTCTGCTGATGTGCTCCTCTCCACATCCAGCACTTGTGTGTCTGCCTGCTAGGGTCTTGTGGTTTTTCTAGACACAGAATGGAGGCATGATAGGCCAGGGTGGAAATGCAACACGTGGGCAGGAAAACAAAAATGTCTGTCCTCACCTAAGTTGGTGGGCACAGGCCCAGGGGGTGAAGCCCTAGCCAGGACCATGCCTTCCTCTATCCAGCACTTCTCTGCCCCCTTCCACATTATTTAAAGGGACCTTGACCCTCCCTTCCCAGCACTTCCAAATTAGTTTCACCATGTTGCCCAGGCTACTTAAACTCCTGGGCTCAAATGATCCTTCCACCTTGGCCTCCCAAAGTCCTGGGGTTACAGGCATGAGCCACCACTCACAGCCCAGCCTTCCCTCTTTAAATAAACTTTATCCCGAAACATTTTGCACTGACTTCAGCGATGACTAATGTGATGTAGCAGGGCAGTTTCTGCAGAGATTTGAAGCCTAATATAGCATAGACTTCAGGGTGTAGTGTTGTCTAATGGCAAGGGGAAACAGACAGATCAGGCAAACACTTGGCTCTCAGATGACCTTGGTTAAGTCACCAACCTATTGTCCCAAACAGAAGATGATAAGAATAATAGAATTAAAAACGTTTCTCTTGGGCCCTCAGAAAGCAAGGGTTGAAATGCCATGTCAGGAGAAAAACACAATAATCTTAGTTACATACCCCAGAGGACAGTTTGGTGGAATGGAAAAAGCATAAACATTTGGAGACAAAAATTGAAATTCAAATCTCAGCTTTGTCACTTATTTTATGAAGAAGAATGAAATTCTTTAATCCTTCTAAGCCCCAGTTTCTTCATTCATTTGTAAAGATGACAAAATCTGCCCTTAAAGAATGTGGTTGGTTGAGAGGTTTCAGTGAGCTGGATGCATGAGCTGATATATGTTCATAGCACAGTCGATGATGCACAGTATGAGCTCCATAAATGTTCATTTCTTTATTTTCCCATCTCCTTTCCCCAACTACACATAAAATAAGACCTTTCCACTGCTCTCAGCCAGACCATCCATTTCCCCTGCTAATAAATGAGAGTTTCATTACTCCTTCTCAGATGTCAAGTTATACTATGGGTATCACCTCTACTGTATCTTAATCCCTTTGCTAATGTACCATTTTACCTTGAATTGTTACATAGTGTTCTGCCCTGCCTACTCCTCTCTCACCTTGCTGCAAAGTCATGAGTCAATTCTTTTCAAATATTATTGTTCTAATAATAGCAGTCTCTTGCAAGAACATCTCAATTGTCCTCACTCATTGTATTTCACTTTTTTAAGTCATCTAGCTGTTTACAATTGTTTCTTTCTTTCATCCAGTTGTTGCAGTCATCCATTTAAAAGCCTAGTCCTATATGTATGTACTTGTGCATAAGTGTACTTTATACTTATACACACACACTCACACATACACGTATATCATTTTTCCTAATTTCTTGAGATTTTTTTTTTACTAAGTAAGTTCTTATTTGGTAAATAAATAAATTATTAGCAAATAAGATTTGAGAGAAATGCATTAATAAAGTTACAATATTTAAGAAAATGTAAACTTTTCAGGCATGGTGAAAAGCACACTTTAGTAGCATCACCTGCATTACTTTGACATTTAAAATTTCAATTGTTGCTTATCTATTCATTATAGAAGATCAAATATGACTTGTTTTTAGCAAGTTTTGACTTTTCCACTTCATTTTCAGCAAATCATAAAAGCTCAGTGTCTAAGGATTTCACCTTCAACATTGATATCATATACAAGCATAAATTTGAGCTCACTGGGCTGAAGGTCTGATGTGCAAAAGAGAATCTCTCAGATGGAATACAAGATTAGTTGACTGAATATTGAATATCTGGGAACTAACACAGGTGCTCAGATATATGGGGGATATGTGTCAGGAGTTGACACATATAATTCTTAGAAATAATTATTATTCCAAGCAGGACTAAGAGACTGGAGATGAGCTACCCTCAACAAAATAGCATCCTCAGGTCCCACTGCCCCTAATCCCAATCTCCTCACATGCATTCTTCTCACTGTGGCTGGAATTATCTTTATAAACTTCAAATCTAAACTTGCACAACATACTTCAATGGCTCTCTATTAGAAGTAGCAAGACATTCAAATTCCTTGAGATGATTTTAAAAATTTCCTTATCACTGTCTAATGAGAATATGTCTCTATCCTCATTTCCTAAAAGTGCCTTATATAGAGGGTTGCTAGACTTAGTAAAGAATAAAGAAAGAAAACTAGTTAATAATATATCATATGTCGCATGCAATGTTTGGATACACTTATGCTAAAAACTTATCCTTGTTCATCTGAAATTTAAATTTAACTACACATTCTGTATTTTATCTGGCAAGCCTACTTACATGGATATCATTATCCAAACAAACTGAACAGTTCTTGTAGTTTCTTAAATGTACTTTTCTACCTTGCTTAATTATTTTTGCAAGAGCAGGACCATGTAATCAATCCCAAATGTTTTGCATTTGGGCAAATAAGTAGCTGTTGAAAGAAGAAAAGGAGGGAAGAAAGGGAGACAGAAAGAATGGGGTAAGGGAAAAGCAAAATATCTTTAAATATGGCAGAGGCTTATATCCTCCCTACAGTAAAATCCTTCTATTTCTAAATGTCTCTGGAAATCCTTTCCTTGCCCCTCTTGATAGAGTTAAATGTTTCTTCATCTGAGCTTCCATAGCACCATAATATATACCCCTAAAAGAATGTGTTATATTTCTGCTATTATTACTTAGTTACCTTAATCTCCTACTAGACTGAATTTATCAATAGCAGAGAGTAATTTTGCTTTTTATTGGTTACATTTTCCCATGGTGCCTGGGACATCGGAGGCATTCAATAAATGTTTGGTTAAATGCCTGGTTAAATGAAAATTGTGCTAAAATAACTAATAAAATCAGTTAATTTTAAAAATAGATCCAGAAAAATCTTAGGCTATTTTTTTTAAAAGAACCAAGGATAATTGAGATACTTTGCTTAGAAAGATCCTTCAAAGTCAAAATGGAGCACTGCTAAAACCTTTTTGGTCCTATCCCATGAGGAAGCAGGTGCTTTTAGAGATCCATGTCAAGCAGTCTGGTAAAGCTACCGCTACTTTAAGGGATTCTCTGTAAGAGAATCTATTCAAAGCCACCAGATACAGCTTTTAGTGGATGCATTTGTGTCAACAACTTCCAGATGTGCTTAATGGAATGCAGCCAAGATGGCATGGAAGCTGTGCATGGAAGCCGCCATCTGGAAACACAGCTCGATGTTCCCAAGAGAGACTTCCTCTACAGGCAAATACCTCTTTTTGAGTTCCTGAGGTCTTTTCTCCTCTGGACACTTCTGGCACATGCAGTCTAGAACCCATCTAGAGTCCCAAGTCCAGTGTTCTCTGACTCAGCCAGCCTGAAGCTGAGGGAAGAGTGAACTTCTTACATTCACATGTCTGTGATGTTCATATATGTGTGTGTGTATATATGTGTGTATGTGTATATATATGTGTATATATACATACACACATACATATATACACATACACATATATATATATACATATATATATATATACATATGTATATAGGTTTTTGTCCACAGTTTCTGACTTATAACCTCCATAGCCTTTGTTATAGACTTTTGTTACAATGTTGGGTGTCTTAGAACTCAGGAGCAGGCCTCTGAGTCCTAACACAATCTTTCCGACTTTCTCTTACCTTTCTTTCACCTGCTCCAAATCTCTGCTACCTTTCTGATTGTTGGTCTTAAGGCCCTCCCCAGAGAGGTTTCTGCCCTTTACCATTGAAGAAGGAATACTGATGAAGCTTCAGTAAAAATCCAAGAGGACTTGGTTTGGGGAGCTACCAGACAGCTGACCACATTGAGGTTCCTAAAGGGTGGTGTGCCCAGGGATCGCATGGAAACTCCATACCCCTCCCTGGTACCTCCCCGTATTCATCTCTTCATGTGCCCTTTGCAATATCCTTGATAAAAAAAAACAGTAAAGCAGGCATGTGTTTTCCCTGAGTTCTGTGAGCTACTCCAGCAAATTAATTGAACTCAAAGAGGGGGTCCTGGGAACCTCACCTTGAGGCCAGTCCATTCCATAGGCCTGCACTTGCTACTGGTGTCTGGGGACATCAGAGGGCAGTCTTGGAGACTGAAGCCTCAACCTGGAATCTGAAATCTGATACTATTTCCAGGTAGATAGTGCCAGAATTGAATTGAATGCCACCCAGCTGGTGTCTGCTGCTTCGTGTGCGGGGAGAATTTCCCATCAGGGTTGTCCTGAACAAGTTACTCCCTCTGGGTCTTTGTTTTCTCAGTTGTGAATGGAAGTATTGTTCAGATCTCAGGGTGACTGTGAGAATTTACAGAGACAATACAAGAAAATCTCTCAACACAGCAGCAGCATAGATAAGTCATTCAGCAAATCTGAGGTCCCTTCTAACTTTTCGATAATCCAAGCTGCTCTACTCCGCCTCCTGGTTGAGCCTGGGCCATCAATCCCAACCTGGCTCTGTCCAAAGTTCAACATGCCACTGTGAACCCGGAGAACGAGTCTGCTGGTCACCCTATTTGGGAGCACACCCTGCAGCCTGCTGGGCTGCTATTTGATCCCATCAGACCTCTGGACATGGTTCCTGATACCTGTAGGCTTTTGTGAGCAACAGGATAGGCTGTGTGAAATCGGGTTACACTCTTTAAAGTACTGCTTCAAATTTGAGGCACTAACTTTTTAAAGTCAATTTTAAATTCTGCAGAAAAAGGCAGAGAGAGAAGAATTTCCCATACATCAGGGACCCCGCCCTACATAGTAACTGTGACGTGCAGTTTTCCACACTTTATTTCCAATGACCTAGCCAGTCCAATATGACCATTCACATTTTTTAAATAGAGAAACTGTGGCCTGGATAATTTAATACCTGGGTTCATAAAGCAAACTTGCAATGAAGGAGAGTTTAAATCCAAATAGCTCTGATTCTATAGATCATGACTTTTGAACTTCATCATGCTTCCCACAAAGATATATTTAACAAACCAAAAATTATTCCAAGCCAATTTCACCAAATTGACCAAAATTAACCAAAAAGTCCATCATATGAAACTTCTCTGTCAAAAAAAAAGTGATTTCTCTTTTATTTTATTTTTATATGGACAAGTAAGGAAACAGTAGCTCATGATAATGGAAACTCCTGGAAGAAGGTGCCATGTCTCATTTATCTGTCTAACCACAGAGATACTTTCACACAATAGGTTATCAGAACTTTTGCTAAATGCACTCTTTATACCTAGAGTTTTAAATTATTTTTCATAATTGGGTCTGGACATTATGAGACTGTCTCCACAAAAAACACAAAAATTAGCTGAATGTAGTGCCACATGCATATACTCCAACTACTCTAGAGGCTAAATTGGGAGGATTGCTTGAGTCTGAGAGGTTGGGGGCTGCAGTGAGTCATGATCACAGCACTGCACTCCAGCCTGAGTGACAGAATAAGACCCTGTCTCGAAAGGAAAAAAAAAAAAGTAAAGCTCTTTATAATATATGAAAAAAAGCCCAAAAAAACAACTTTTATTATCCAGATTACTACTGTTAATATTTTAGAATACTTTTTTCTATCTGAACGATGTATATATTTTTCATTGCAATATTATGGTATGTTAAATATAGCTATTTTTAATACTGTCCACTTTTCATTAAGCAGAGCAAATGTCTTTCTACAGAAAATTTAAACAATAAAAAACCACAAAGAATATATGACACAATTTTTTAAATAATGATCAATATAATCAATCATATACAATGAAGTATATAACTAATGATAGCCAGAAGTAACTACTTTTGTTTATGTCCTCCACTTTTTCTATGCGTTTTGATGTGCTTGAAATAATAACATGCATACTGCTTTTAAGTGCAAAGAACTCAGACATGTTCATGGTTCCTAGATGAAAGATAAAATAGAGTGGCTTAATGACAGTTAATATCTGCCAGTGGGTGGTTTATTTCTTTCCAAAAACTTGGGCTTTTCCTGAGTTTAATATAAATTTTAAAGATGAAGAAAATTATTATTCAAGCTCTGTGGCATTGAAAATGGTCATATGCCACTCTCCGCAGCTCCACTTTATAGAGAAGAAGTGGGTTGTTTTGTTATTAATTTTCTCAGTGGTGTTTTAAACATTTCAGTATTTTAGCAATCATTACCAAGTACTTGAACAGAATAGTAGGAATTATTGTTTAAAATGGGCATCAATCTTGAGCACAATTTCTTTTTTTTTTTTCAATTTTACTTTAAGTTCCAGGATACATGTACAGAGCGTGCAGGTTTGTTACATAAGCAAGTATGTGCCATGGTTGCTTGCTGCACCTATCAACACATCACCAAGGCATTAAGCCCCACATGCTTCAGCCATTTGTAATCACCAACACATTTCCACATGAAAGGTGGAATAAAGGATTCTGGAAATACATTCCGTGGAAAGTTGGAGGAAGGGAGAAACCAATGAGGGTATCACATCAAGGCCAAGCTTTGCCCTTGGGTACACAACTACAGCACAACTGAAATCCTGAAAGTGGGGTCCAGTTTAAGTAAAGGGAGATCCACCAGGCTCTTCAAGCCCTTTCTTTCTCACTCTTGGACTCTTCATTTGTAATTAATTTTGCTAACGTAGAATATGTCCTCAGATACTTTCCCCTCTCCCACTCACCCTCAATCAGTAATCAGGAAATAAATGGTCTGAGTCTCAGTTTATCAGAGTGACTTTTTCACACAAAAGACTACTGGAGGAGAGCACAATTCTTGGTGCACGATATTGCTTTTCCACTTAAAAATTCTGCAAACACAATTGTATTAAAAGACACTTTGGCATTCAGTACTGCTGAAGGAAATACCAAAGCCTTCCTGATTTCTGTTCCTTTGTAAGTAACTAGTTTGAGGGTTTTGCTTTGTTTTGTTTGTTTCATTTTGTGCCTGTATGTATCCTTGCAGGATTCCTTTGTCTTCATATTTTGGTCAAACTTTTCACCAGAGTAATTTTACATCACAAAACGTGTTCTCTAAATAGTCTAGCAAAAACTATTAAATAGTGTGCAAAGATAAGAGTATTCACAGCACCATTTTTTACAGTTGAGAAATAAAAAGAAAATATTTATTGAGTTGGATAAATTAAAGTGCATCTATACGAAAACTCTCTTCAACAATTTCAAATGTTAACTAGAGCCTCATGTCCTAACAAGAAGAAACATCTACTGTGATAATCTTGTTGTTCAAAAAACTGATGAATATTTGTAGGAGCCAGTATATGCAGAATGAAGATCTGAAAGGCTTTTCAGCAAACTACTAACACGTTTTTCTCTGGAGAACAGGAAATGAGAAGCAAAGAGAAGCATTTATTATTTACATTATACCCTTCTGACATGTTTGAATATTTTATAATTTTTATAATTAAAAATAAAAAATGCAATTGCATATCTCAGTAATTTTTTTTTTTTTTTTGCTACGTCACTAACATTACTTGTAACTTAAAGAACCAATTTTAACATTTATACATTGGTTTTTATAAGTAGGAACTTTTTTGAAAGTGTTTTTTATTTATCTCTTCTCTCTCTAGTAGAAACACTTATAATTCTTAAGTTAAAGTTACTATCTCAGACTTTTTAAGCAAACACATGTTCCCTCATCGTTTTCATCTCTGTCCTATACCTTCTAGGAGAGTTCTAAAATTTGTCCCTTATAACACAATTTGATTGTCTACATTCTCAATTACGTTTTCCGCTGCTTATTAATGCTAATGTAATTCTACTGTTGCACTTTTAGCTGCCTATAAATTCTTCCTTATCTCATCCAGTTCTTTTTCATGACATTTTGTTCTTTGAAACGTCTGTCCTATTTCCAACAGAAATCCAAGAGAGATGAGATGCAAGGTTTGTCCTTACATCTCAAGACTCCAAATAATTTCCTTAAAACAAAAATCTATTTCCTTCAGCAGATGGGTGTCAAGGATTTGCTCTTGCTGTGAGCTTTCACAATAATTTTAGATGACTATTGCTCAGTGTTTCTCCACTGTGATTGTTGTCTTTGTTGAGGCTCATATTCTTTATGTTTTGTAGTTTTCTCATCCTCAAATAAAATAAAATGTATGAAAGCCTAGTGTTTGCCACAGACATCAAGGATGAATGTTCCTTGACCCCACTTCTTTCTGTCCAAATCTTCTGTTTCAAGTTGTAACTGATAGGGGAGGGGGGCAAGGACGTGCTGGGTAGAGAAGGGTGGGCTCCAGTCTCAGGCCTGTGCCCACGAACCTAGGTGAGGACAGGCACTCCTGTTTTTGGGTCCAAATGTTGCATTTTCCAAGACCTCTCTGGCCCTCCAAGCACCCCCCACCTTGTACCTATAAAACCCTCAAGTTCCTAACAGGCACACATAAAGTGTGTGGATTTCAAGAGGAATATACCGGCAAAAGAACACACCGACAGATGCTGACAGGCTATCAACGGCGGAACGATGTGGAATTTGGCCGTGGACAATTGGAGGAGAGCCCAGCCACAGAGCAGCCTGATCCAGGGGAGACCATCTTCTCACTCCACGCCCCGTCTGGCTCCCCAGCCATCTGCTGAGAGCTACTTCTACCACTCAATAAAACCTTGCAGTCATTCTCCAGGCCAACATGTGATCTGATTTTTCCGGTCTACTAGGGCAAGAACCCTGGGATACAGAAAGCTGTATGTCCTTGTGATAAGGCAGAGTGTCTAACTGAGCTGATTAACCCAAGCCGCCTGCAGATATCTAAGCTGAAAGAGCACACTGTAACACACTGGGGCTTCTGGAACTGTAAACACTCAACCCTAGACGCTGTCATGGGATTGGAGCCCACTATCCCCACGACCTGCCCGTCTGCATACTTCCCCTAGTGGTTTGAGCTGCAGGGCACCAAAGAATTGAGCCACTTCCCCATCACACGCCCTGCTAGGGGGATAAGAGAACTTTCCCATTTCATAACTGCCCATCAGCTGAATGCCCACAGCAACTAGATCAGCTCCACCTTCCAGCAGGCTTTACTATCCATGGCTCTGATAGACTAAAATGGAATTCTGTCCGAGTTCTTCCTGGATTTCTGATAAGATAGACAGTTAATGAATGGAAATAACCATCACCCAGTGATGCTATGCATCACTGCCACAAAGATCATCTTCCTGCTCCTTCCTTCCAGCCCCTGCCCTGAGGTCTTTGGAGCAGGACCTTCTCTGAGGTGGGAAAATAAATAATGGAAGAGGAAAGGGACACAATTCCGCCTCTTATAAAATGGGGAAACCACACAGGACAAGGATGGCTGAAAGGAACCCTGATATGGTTTGCCTGTGTCCCCATCCAAATACGATCTTGAATTGTAGCTCCCATAATTCCCACATGTCCTGGGAGGGGCCCGGTGGGAGGTAACTGAATCATGGGTCAAGCCTTTCCTATTCTGTTCTTGTGACAGTGAATAAGTCTCACAAGATCTGATGGTTTTATAAAGGGAGTTCCCCTGTACACACTCTTTTGCATGCTCCCATGTAAGATGTCCCTTTGCTCTTCCTTTGTCTTCCACCATGATTGTGACGCCTCATCAGCCATGTGGAACTGTGAGTCCATTAAACCTCTTTTCCTTATAAATTAACAAGTCTCGGGTATGTCATTATTAGCAGCATGAGAACAGACTAATATAGACCCAGACAGGAGGTACCATACTGGCTACCCATGACTCTCTCAAACATGTTTCACATGCTTAGCATCACGTTTGAAATAAAATTAGGGCAATGCTAGAAAACAAATAAGAACACACAAATAAAATTCAAATTTCTAGCTGCTTCTGAACTATAAAAATATTTGGAAAGTCCGTGTCTGCTTCTTAGGAGACAACAATTGAGTGTCTTCATAGACCATGTGCCCTCTCAACTTTGCCTCTGTGCCTCCCTGGTCAACCCATTCATTTTCATTACCATTACCTTAAATGTTCCCATTTTCAAAACCTGGCATAAACTTGAGTTTTCTATTGTATTAGTTTCCTGTTGTTGCCAACAAAAATATATCCTTTCACAATTCTGGAGGACAGTCCAAAATGAAAGTGTCAGCAGGAACACGCTCCCTCTGAGGTCTCTAGGACAGAGTCCTTCCTTGCCTCAGGAGCACGCTCCCTCTGAGGCCTCTAGGACAGAGTCCTTCCTTGCCTCAGGGGCACGCTCCCTCTGAGGCCTCTAGGACAGAGTCCTTCCTTGCCTCTTTGAGCTTCTGCTGACTCCTGGTGTTCTTTGGCTTGTGGCTCCACCACTCCAGTCTCTGCCTCTGCCTTCATGTGGCCTGAACCATATTCTCTTTGAGTCACTGTGTGTGTCTTTCTCTCCCTTATAAAGAAACTGTCATTAGATTCAGGACCCAGCCTACCCAGTATGGTCTTATCTTGAACCTTAATCCATTGTATCTGCAGATAAGATATTTACAAAAAAAGGCACATACTAAAGTTCTGGGTGATCATTAGTTTTCACTAGAGAATCCATTCAGGTATACACAATCGAGGGGACACACCATCCAGGGGATCCTCATCCAGGAGACGCACAACAAAAATGATAGCCCTTCTTACTTCTTGCCTACAGAGCATTTCCTCAGTGACACACCCACAGCCCTAGAATGTTCTTTTCTTTTCAGTCTCATTGGCATTACTGTTGGCAAAAAGTCCTCCCAGATCCAGTCTTTAGGGGATTGTCAGTCCAAGTTTATGGCTGTGTTTTGAGTTTACATCTTCTTCTAAGCCTTTATAGGTATTTTACACCACATTATGGAGAAGCTGTACCAGGGACTGTTAGCAGACACCATTTCAAACCAGCAGTCAGTGAATCAACTTTATAAGCTGCAATTAGAAAACAAGAAAAGGGTAGAGCTTTTATTCCCTGCAAGTAAAGTCCTCATTTCCTCCACATTCTCCCCACTCTTAACTCCTCTACCCAAAACTATCAATCACATTGGTGACTTTAGAGTGATATGGGAAGAAAGATGAGGTTGCCATGTGAGTATAGAGCAAGAGCTAGGTAAGACTGAGTGAGGCATTGTAACACAGCTGCTAAGATCTTTTAATTCTGATTTCTGATGGCTTCCTTTGTTAATGTTGATTCAATAATGAAAATAACTCCAGGCTAGGGAAATGTTAGTAATCAGCACCACCCAAAACTACTGTCGCTGATTTGTATATTTAATGAAAAAACTAATTGCTGCATATTTATTATTGTATTATGGTTAATATACCATACCAAATGTGGAAGAATGAAAGTCTTTGAAAACAAGAAAAAATGTCCTATTTCTAGAAAGACTGGAGAAAAAAATGAAAGAACGAACGAACACTTTAAAATTTCCAGAGCTCAGCTGTGGAAACTGAGGTCTAGATAGGCAAAATGACTTTCCCTAAGTCATCCAGCTAATTGGCAATAAAATTGGAACTATAACCAGGAACTATAACCCTGCCTTCAAGATCACTGTTCTTGCTAGAAACAACACAGTTAAATTATTTTAGGCAAGTTGAGAACATAACATTTTCTATATTAATTCCATTTGCTTATATATTACTTTGCAGTTTCCAAATGCTTTGTTAATATTTTTACAAAACACATTACGTCATTTGATTCCCACAATGATTCTCCTGTATGGGAACAGGATGTATTACTGTTCCATCCTATAGGTAAGGAAATGAAAGATCAGCTTTTTAAATCTGAAACATTTGTTCAGTGAACAACATTCACCTACTCTGCAATAAATTCACAAAGGCAAAAATGGCTCAGAGCCCTAAGAGTTGTACAGTCTGACGGAGGAGAAAGAATTGGCTGGGCAATATTGTTGCAATTGAGGCGGGTCCAAGGTCCTAAGGAAGTGAAGAAGTGGGTAACGGAAGAACAGAAGTTAGAGAAGTACTTTTTAATGTATGAGCTGATACTAAGGAGAACACATTTACCAGATGTCAAATAGAAGAAAAGATATTCAGCTAAAAATAGGACATTAGAGTGGGCGGAGGTCAGAGGAGTACAATATGGCACCATCTTCCAGCGTGGCTTTTGGGCAGGGTGTGAGCTAGGAAGAGCCACAGAGATATTGAGATCAGGTTATGGAGGGCCTTCTATGCTAGGGTCGAGTTTGAACTTTATCCACCAGTCAAGCAGGTTGGTGAAGGTTCTTAAACAAGAGTGCCACATGACCACATCTGTGTTTCAGAGAAATAACTCTGTATAAAGCGCTGAAGTAACGCCTTCAAATTCAAATAACTCCCAAGCTCAGGCAGGTAACAAAAAAAGAAAGGTTTAAAACAATACCAAGGAGGAGAGATTATGACAAACTGGACAAAAATTAGATGCCTGAGCTAAAAAAAGAAAACAAAATGGCAAGATTTACTGAGCTGTTGCTCGACGTGGAACAGTGAGGTTGGATCATTTCATGTTTTAAGATCAACAGAAAATACGGATTTTTATGTAAAAGCATTTGATTTTTCCATTTTTAAATCTTATTCCAAATAGTGTTTTGGGCAATAAGAAAATAAGTAAAATGCATCTGTGGACTGCAAAACAAACCATCGTTTTGTTAATGGACCGATATATGGTACAAGAGTTGGGAGGCAGGGCGACCAGTTAGGAATCTATTTCAAAAGTATGAACCTAGAGCAGTGCCAGTGAAGACAGAAAAGAGGGGAGATACCTGTCAGAATACGGAGCTGAGAGGAGACCCACCAGATGGTAGACGAGCAACATGACCAGGTGTTTGGACTCTGGTCTGTGATTTAGTCCTTGGTGTCATGTGACTATGGATACAGGCTTTACCTTTTTTTATTTTCAACACAGAAAGGGGTAGTGAAGAGTAGGTTTTGCCTTCCAAAGTTGACTTCCTCTGAGCTCTCCATGTCCAAACTGGCTCACAACGTCTCCAGCTGGCATCCAGAATCAGACTGAGAAGGAAGATGAGTGCTCTCTGTTTCTCTGCTTCAGTTTCTGACATGATCAGAGTCTGACGTATTCACTTAATGTTCTCCGCCATAAAAAAAAGAAATGGTTGGTCTCCTTTCCCTAACTATGCTGTCGCTCTGATTTAAGTACTTTCCACCTGTAAATGTCCTTGGTTACTCCTGAACCATATTCTCTCTTATAAAAGGCATTAAATTAAAGACTGCTTTGGTGCTGCGTTTGAGTGATTTTGAAAAGTGCTACAAGATAGCTCCTCCTTTCATGGAGCCAGTGAAGTTCACCTCAAATGTCACCTCCTTTCTTCAATTTGCTGTAAGACTTTACCCATTTAAGATCCAGCTCACATGCCCTCTTTCTCATGATGCCTTTTCTTACCACACCAGCAATCCCTTGTGACCCCAGACGGGGCCGGGGTGCCTTGACTGTGCCCATCATCATCATCTGTTACCATTTAACTCCTCTCCACTCTTGAAAACCTTATAGGCACACAGCAGCCACAGTGGTCTTCTTAAATAGAAGTCAGATCTATCACTGCCCACTTAAATTCTCCACTCTGTGGAGTCAGAATAAAATCTGACTCCTCTCAATAATTTACAAAGCCTTGGACTGTCTGGTCCTGCCTACATCTTCTGCTACTCTTTTCCTTATTTGATCACATTCAAATTATGCTGGACCTCTGAGGGACTCTCAGATCCCAGTTTTCCATTTTTTTCTCCATCACTAGCCTGCTACCTCCCCACAGAATTCTAGGCCATCCGATCACCAAGTCCTTTCTTTTCACCTCCTAACTATGTGCTCATTTAGTGCACTTTTCTCCTATTCTACTGCCCATACTCTGGCCTAAGCTCCCCTTGATTAATACAGAACATCCTCTTGACAGGTTCCTCTTCCTCTTTGTTTGCATCTCTCCTATATATTTCCCACCCAGCAGCCAGAGGCCCTTTCTAAAAGGCAAATCTGATCAGGTCACACACTGCTGAAAGCCCTTCAAGTCTCAGTGGTCTGTTGAGGAGGCCTTTCAGGGCCTGAACAAATCCATCCACTCCTGCTTCGTGCCCATCCTCACTGCACACACATCTCCCCTTATCTTCCAGTAAGAGAGAGCAGTCTGCAATCACCAAACCTACTCTGTCTTTCCTGAAGAATTGTCTTCCCCTCACTCACCCCCTCCTTTATCATGCTAATTCCTATTGATGTCATTTTTTCCAAGAAGTCTTCTGCAGACAGGTCCAGTCTAGATAAAGTGGTTTTTCTTTGAATTCCTATGGGAATCCAAACTACTTCCTTTATGGTGCTTATTACTGGTTTTTTTTAGTTGTCTAGCCCCTACTGTGTGACTTTCATTTCTAAAACAAAGATTTCATAAGTCATCTCATTGCATCCAGTGCTTTAAAATCTTCCTTTTTTTCTGCAAATATGGGTGTGCCCAGTCCCCTTGCAAGGTTAATCCCTCCACACCCATAAGATCTTACCTCTCCCAGCTGTAAGTAGAGTCTCATCCATGTGCTGCCTCAACTACCCTTCCTGCTCTTCCTTCTGGTCAATTCAGCTCCATCCTTAACTTCCCATCTTTAGTGTTCTCTCTTCCATGAAGCTTCCAGCTCTCTATCTCTCTTCTGTTTAAAATTCTTCACCTATTTTTCCCCTATGGCCCCAAGTTATCTGTTCACATTTCTATCATTTACTTCATCACGTTTTTTGGTGTATAATTTTCTGTCTGCCACTGGTCTATAAACTTTTCAAGGCTAGAGACAAGGTCTCATTGAGCTTTTTTTTTTTTTTTTTGTCAGTGTCTGCTATACACAGAAAAGGTGTTCAGTACATATTCACTGAATGAACAAATGAATAAACAACTTCACCATTCTTCAGGGCTCTGCAACTTTTACCTCTCCAATTATTCTCCCTCTTGTGAACTACAATAGATCAGATTGCCTTATTTTCTGAGCTCTATACAGACAGCACTATATAATCTTTCTTATTAGGTTCTAGGCATCTAAAGAGCAGGAACAAAACCTCACAGCCTCCCTGTCTCTACCACCATGGCTTGCACAATATTCTTTTGCTGATTGATTGTTACTGCTCAATCTACTATTCATTTTTTATTTCTTTAAAAAAGAAAACCTCATCAGAAATCAAGCAACTAAAATCACAAAATGTCCTTTTCTAAAAATAACACATTTCCAAAACACTTGAGGCAGAGCTATGCTTTTTCTCCTCTCACGTTAATGAGAGAAAGATGCTGCTTCCTCCGTTTTCATTTTGTCTGCGTCATGTCTGTGTTGCCTGGAGATTTGTGGCTGTTGTTTCAAGAAAGATCGAATGACAATGGGAGATAGATGGTCTTCTTGATTAAAAAGTGGCACTCAGATACATCAGCTTCCTCCACATTGAAGAAGAGGCTTGTTTCACAGCTAGTGCCTGCTTCAGAGGCACGCCTCCCTGGGGTCAGCTGAAGCTTGCAATCCTCTTTCCAGATCTGCTCATGCAAGACCTGCACTGTAATGACATGTAAAGTAAAATTTAAGCCTCAAGAGAGGGGTTAGATATTGCCACTGATTGACTCGGGACCATCCTTTGAGATACACTGAAAGAACTGATACTAGTGTGGTTAGACCAACCTGCATTCAAGTCCCAGTCCTGAAAGTGACTAACTGTGTGACCTGGGAAAGTTCCTCAGCCTCTCTAAGCTTCAATGTCATCATTTGGACAATAGAGATAATGAAAACACACCTGATGGAGTTGCCAATGTGATGGGATGAGATGATACAAAGTGTTCAGCATCACATGTCACTCAGTGTTTATTAATGGTCATCATTATCGTGAAGTAGCCAGAACCACACCTGTCATAACAGCTGACCATTGTTGAACAACTACTCTGTGCTGTGTACTAGGCTCATTTTTCCTATATCAATTTTCTTATTTATGCATCTTAATAGCTCTTCAAGCAGGTATTATCAGCTAGTGACTCTGAGGATAACTGGCTGCATTCCCTGCCCCTGTGCTCAGCCTATGCATGTGATGTATTGGGACTTGGTAAATACATTTTGGAATAACGTTGACTGAGTGCACGACTGGCATAGTTGTCTAGGGCATGCCAAACCATGGGCTGCTTCCCCCATCTAGCATAGATTGTAGTGTTATGCTTAGAATTATGTCCCTCAAAGAGTTATTATGTTCAACCCTTAACACACAGTACCTGTGAATGTGACCTTCTTTGGATATAGGGTCTCTGCAAATGTAATAAAGTTAAGAGGTGCCAATGCTAGATTAGGGTAGCCCCTAATGCAATAGCAGGTGTCCTAATAAGAAGATGAACATTTGGACACAAGTGAACAGAGACACATGGAGAGAACTCCACATGGTGATGGAGGCAGAGACTGAAGTAGCACATCCAGGAGCCAGGAGATGCCAAGGGTAGCTGGCAACCACCAGAAGCCAGAGGGAGCCATGGAGGGATCCTTCTTTAGAGTTTCTGGAGGGAGCATGGTCCTGCTGATACTTTGATTTGGGGATTCTGGCCTTCATAACTGTAACAGAGTACATTTCTGGTTTTTTAATCACCCGGTTTATGATAATTTGTTAAGGAAGCTCTAGAAAACAAATACAGCACTTTACTCCTTTCTCGGCACAGCAAAACGGAATTTCAGGGCACTCACAGAGAGGGTTTAACATCCCTTATTCTCTTTCAAAAGAGAAAAAAAAGTACTACTCCCAGTTCTCTGTCTGAAGATGAGACTTTTCAGTCATCCCAACAGTTCTGGGTTTCAGAATTTAAGGGCACACTACGGAGAGATTGCTGGTAAGTTAGCTGAAGCTCTGTAGCCCCACAGGGCTTCTGTTCCAAGCAATAGATGAGAGACAAGAGAGGCAGAAATTATGAGTACACTTCAATTCCCTCATGTAGAACACTAAGCAGCAGCTTTCTCCCTAAATATTTCTGTAAAAAATACATATTTTATAACATCATCAGTTAATCTCATGTGCTTTCCAGAAGGGAAAATCATCACATGTAAGTGTTAGAGAGTTTCAGCACCCCTCCTCCCCACCAAAAAGGGGACTGTTCTCAGGGGCTTGCCTTCTAAGGGTCCTGTCCCTCTGGACTAGAAGCCTCATGATAGAGGAACAGCCCCTTTTTGTCCTTAAAAGATCTGGGATGGGAGGGTTGGAGACAGAAAGGGTCCTCCCAGGAAAGGTTGTCTGCTCCATCCTCTTTCTTCTAAATTCTTTGAAGACACAGGGTGAAGCTTTCCCATCAGTTAACATTCATCAAGGGTTAAATCCTCCAAACAGCCCCATACAATGACTAGGTATGTCACTAATCGAGCCAGATGCGCTGCTCAAAAACCCACAGGCTTAAAAATGCTTTCAGCTTAGCGGGACACGGTAAAATGAGCACAGAGCATTTTTCAAACCTACCCAGTTCTGGGACAATTGCTCCCAATCAGCCTCACTTTTTGCAATCTCTTTGGACCCAGCATTGACCTTGGGTCTCTGATGAACTATTTGCTGACTGTCTACACAGCCTGTTATGTATGTTTTCTTCCCAACAGGGCTATTTGAAAGCCCCCATTTGGCCCAGGTTCCAAAATTCTCTCTGATTAGCTCTTGGCCCTCGTCCTACTGAGCATGAGATCCGCTGAGTGGAATGGCTGCTGTACCCATCCTGACTCTGGAACAGGAGCTTCTGTTTTGCCTGAAGAAGGAGAAACTATCAAGACAGCAATTTGGATTCTCCAAAGGTTCAACTTGGGTGAAGTCTTCAGCCAGTCATGCAAATAGTGAGGCTCAAGGAACTGCTCAGAAACAATGTTCTCTTTCATTGCATCATTTAGATTTTAAGGACAATATGAGCCTCTAACAGTTTAATTGATGGGGCCATACTCTGGAGAAATTTTTATGTTATCTTGGCTAAACTGTTGGTAATGGTTAGAAGAAGAAGAAATAAAGAAATGAAAAGAGAGGAAAAAAGGTAGTTGGGGGGAATGAGTGGAACTATAGGAGCAGCAGTTCTTGCAAATCAGATTTGGGAAAGAGCAAGGAACTACATTTCTACCTTGGAAGAGGGACACTCAGATATCAGCAGGTGGTCAGGTGGTGGCCAGTTCAAATATTCTGAAGTGTTCTGATGAGAATTTAATAAACACCACCTCACACATGCACATGCATGCACACACACAAATACACAAACACACGTTTCCCTAACTCAAGCATGCAGTTAGGGAATCTCTGGAGTCCAGAGGATGAGTCAGCCTAAATGACTCAGCAAGGAGGAAACAGCGCTGAGGTTGGTGGAAACACAGCTGGAGCAAATGCAGATGGAACTGTGAAGACATGGTGTGAAGGCGAGGGAGGGTGTGGCTGGAGTTACCCAGTAGTGACCAACATCCTGTTAGCATAACAACATCAATTCCCAGGAGGAGCCTGGGGCAGGTCATTTCTGCACCCAAGTCAGTTTACCTCCCAAATGGGTTGATAATGGCAACTTTCCTGCCTACTGACAGGACTCCGGGAAAGGTTATATGAGACAATCGTTGCTAAGGAGCTTAGAAAAGTCCCAATTTCAAACATGTGGAAAGGATTATGGCATTCTCATGACAAGTTCTCCACCACCTACTGAAGCCATAATGCCTGCTTATGGGAGGAAATGGGGCATCAAAAATTTGAGGTGTGGGCTGGGTGAATCAAGGTACTTGCAGAGTGAATCACTGCAAGATCAGGACACCTTGTTATGCAACGTCAGGTGAAAATATATTTGGTGAAATCGGGTAGAGTTTCCCTAGAATCTTGGGATTATAAGCCAGAAGATCACACTGAAAGCTGAGTCACAGCGGGGTGAGTGAAACAGCCCCCAAAGAAGAAATCAGTATAACTGGATTCTCATCCCCGGCATGGCAAAGCCTGTGCCATCAGCTGTCTCTGCGTCTGTTTGCTCACTTATAAAATAAAAGTGTCATCTCATAATCTTTTCTGCCAGTAATACTTTGTGAGTGTGTGTGTATGTGTGTGCACGCACACATGTATGCATGCAAGGCCCCGACTTATGCTGGTGCAATGCTTTGAAAAACTTAAGCTTCCATTCTACCACATATACTCTGACATTCGTTCAGTTCTCCAATCTCTGCAGCTCCACAGTGTACTCAAAATGTCGAGAAGCACAGAGACATCATCCTGATTTGCCAAGGCTGGGCAGGGTACCCCTTCCCCCAGACTCCACCTTTATGGGCTGTGTAAACTTGGGCAAGTTACCCTCTCTGGGCCTCATGTACTTTATTTATAAAACAAAG
Organism: Aotus nancymaae; assembly: GCF_030222135.1. NCBI lineage: Eukaryota > Metazoa > Chordata > Mammalia > Primates > Aotidae > Aotus > Aotus nancymaae. The sequence continues at coordinate 13,218,905 of NW_026988417.1, read as the reverse complement.
AGAGTAACTGTACCTATAATCTACAGACTTGGAATGAGAATCCAATAAGATACTTCATATAAATCACTTAGCACAATGCCTGAGTCTTTAAAAAGACTTTTAAAAGTCTTTAAAAAGAGGCACAGTGGCTCATGCCTGTAATCCCAGCACTTTGGAAGGCCAAGACAGGAGGATCACCTGAGGTCAAGAGTTCGAGACCAGCTGGGACAATATGGTTAAACCCCATCCCTACTAAAAATACAAAAATTAGCCGGGCACGGTGGCAGGAGCCTGTAATCCCAGCTACTTGGGAGACTGAGACAGGAGAATCGCTTGAGCTCGGGAGGCGGAGGTTGCAGTGAGCCGAGATCATACCATTGCACTCCAGCCTGGAAAACAAAGAGTGAAACTTCGTCTCAAAAAAAAAAGACTAAAACAACGTTCTCCCAGTAATAAACATTATCACTATTGCTATTAGGGTTGCTGCTATTACTGTCATAGCATTTTATATTCCCATATCGGAACATATCCCTACATTGCAGCTGTGAGTTTACTTAAATGAAGAAACCCATGAAGGCAAGGATTGGGCCTGTCCCATTCTTCACTTGAACCCCCGTCCTCTTCTGAATGCCTGGCTGACAGCAGGTGCTCAATATTTGTCCCGTTAGATGAACGAAGGGTTTGAAGAAGTGGTTCTCAACCCTGGCTGCACATCAGAGTCATGTGGGTACATTTTAAAATCCTGATGTCCACCCCCACCCAGAAATTCTGATTTAATTGATAAAGATTAAGACCCTGGCATTAATAGTTTTTAAAGGGTCCCCAGGGTCTCTAGTGGGCAGGAGGAGGTGAGGCTCATTTGTATACAGTCTCAAAGATCAGCCACACCTTTGATTTCCAAACTTTTCCTTTTATAATAAAACCATTTTTTTTCCCCACAACAAAGTCTTAGATTGAAATCTACTTCAAAAAAGAGAATGAAGCAGCATCCTCTGGTAGAAGTGTTGGAGGTAGGCCCTGGGACTCTCCATCCAACTGTGTGCGTCCAAGGTGGTCCACAAAGCCCACAAGCCCCTAGACACAGCTTCCTAGGATTAGAACTGTCCTCTCCTGAGCTCTAAGCAGTATCTTCTCACTGCACTGCACTGCCAGCCTTGCTGACTCCTCATGTAACACAATGCCATCCTCACCCTGAAACTTGGACTAAGACATACTGCAACTGTTTTCCTTTTACAGCCAAATTCAGGCACTCTCAGCTCCCAGTGAAAATCATTCCCAGGCCTTGTGGATTGAGGAGAGAAAATAACACCTAAAATATATAAATAATTCAAAGCCGAGTTTATTCATGATGCTGTGTTTTCTCCAGGCGGCAGTTTGTATAATCTCTCTTACACTGCCAGTTGGGCAGCCTCCGTCGCATTTATTACTGCAGACAAGCCGTTAGAAGCTGTTTTGATTTATACATCTACATTCTATTATAGAGGTAACTTTAACAGCACACTGCAGTTTCTGCTGCTGACATTGTAGGAGGGGAAAGAAAAAGAAAAAAAAATGACGGTGGAGAAAAGAATAGGAAATTATTTCTGCCATTCCAGAGAAAAGCAAGAAAAATGGGCCTACATACTTGAATGACATACTTAGTTTATTATCTGGAACACAGACACAGACACACACACACATACACACACACACTACACTCACATGCAACAACATATGTGTGTTGCATCATTATGTCTTCATAAGACAGCCAATGTTTATTGAACATCTACTAAGTGCCAACTTACTCTGTTAGGTCAGGAGAATATATTGGTGAATAAACAAGACAGTTGATGGTCTCATTTGTTATTATTATTTGCTATCACCAAACAATGTCTCCCCAACAATCCTTAGCATGGGGTTGATACCCGGTAGATACTTGATGCCTTTTGAGTGAATGAATGAATTCAAAATTACAAATAAGATGAAGTTATATTGCAACTGTTCAGTTATCTATCCTCACAGCAATGCTAAATAAGATGAAACACATAAAACCTCATGCAATGATAAGCCTTTATTGTTCACGCATCAAAGATGTTAGGCTGGTTGACTCTGCTCATCTGTGCTCATCACCCAAATAGCTTGGAAATAGCTCGCAGTCCACTGATTGGTTCAGGTTTCTTCTGGGTCCTGTGGGAATGACTCAGCTCTGCTCATGTGTTTCTCATCCTTCAGCAAGCTACAGCCCAGCATGTTCTTATGGCCATGACAGAGAGACAGAGAGTAAGTATAATGGAAACACATGGCCTCTTGAAGTCTAGACTTGGAACTGGGAAATCATTACTTCCGATACACTTGATGAAACAAGTCACAGAGCAAGCCCAGATTCAAGACACGGGTAAAAGAGTCCATCTTTAGCATGAAGGTCCGCAAAGCTACATAGCAGAGACAAGGCTAAAGTGATTAAGAATTGAAACCACCTTTGCAATCTGCCACAGGAACTCAGCAAATTAGAGAAAAGGCAGTGATGGAAACCCACCTCTCAAATGAAGTCTATTGCCTCTTCCAGTATCCAAGTGTATTGCCACCCAGGCCCTGAACAAGGCTCTTTGGTGAGTTTAGGGATGACGCAGACATCTCTCTGAGAATAGTTCATTGTGTCCTGAATGTCCTTCCCTCTTTGACCTTAGGTCTTCACCCAGGCCCTACCTGGGGTTGACACCTGACTGTGATCTATTCACCTTGCCTGCCCTAGTTTTTCCTGCTCCATTTTAACCCATCACATCAGGAGACAGAATGTGTTTACAGTACAATGATGAGACAGAATTGTAGCTACCATACATTGGGAGCTTACCATATGTCAAGGCCTGTGCTGAAGAACTTTGCTTACATTATCTCATTTAATTCTTATAATGACTCTATGAGTTAGTCATAATTATCCCTCATTTTACCACCAAAAAGAATATGCACAATACTGAAAGAGATTAAGTAACTTGTCCAAGGTTTCATAGCTAGTTATTAATCAAGCCAGGTTTCAACCCTAATTTGTTTGAATCCAAAGTCCATGTTCTTAATCACTATGCTATGCTCCCCCTTCCTTAAACCAGGGAGGTCTACTTCACTAAACCATTACGCTCACATTGGTAAAGAATTACCACTTTCTTTTATTTTCTTTTTTTTTGAGACAGAGTCTCGTTTTGTTGCCAAGCTGGAATGTAGTAGCGCAATCTCGGCTCATTGCAACCCCACTTCCTGGGTTCAAGCGATTTTCCTGCCTCAGCCTCCTGAGTAGCTGGGACTACAGGTGCACACCACCATACGCAGATGATTTTGCATTTTGAGTAGAGATGGGTACAGTACAAATGGGAGAATGTAACCCAGTGGAATAAATGGCAGATTATTCCAAAGCCAAGCCAAGGGCACTGAATTTCTCATGGATTGTCAGTTCAATCCCCAGCATCTACAAGGTAGCCTCCAGCCTTCCTCTTCACCTCCACTTGACATTTACACCCAAAGAACAATTTACCCCCAAAGAGGTCAAGTGAAAACCTCTCGCTTAGTTTACAGGTTTTCAGTTTGTGACAGTTCCCCTGTAGATCCCTGATCAAAGCTGGATTCAAGAGCATGGCTTAAGTTTAAAATCCTGAGGAGCAATCTCAAGCATGCTGGAGAAGAAAGCTATAATATAACCAGTCAACAGCAAGACTTAGCGCACTGAGCCAGAAAACTGTACAGATGAGAATGACAGACCTGCTTCACCCCACTCACGAGGGAGTTCAGTGGGCACTGGCTTACCCTGGGGACAGATGGAATCCTCAGTAGGAAATGTTTACTAAGTCAGAGAAAAAGATGAAAGAGAGTCGGTTATGTTCAAGCACAAGGAAAAGTGGAGATTGGAATCCTGCCTTTCAAGTGCAGTGAACTCATTCTCCAATAAACATGTCCCAGAGAGCAATAAGCCTGGACCAGTCAGACTGGCAATCCCTCCCTCCCAGAGACAGAGTGAGTGAGGGGGTAGGAAGAGGAACATACTCTCTGTCCTTAGCATCCCTCCATTGATGAGGATGGCAGAAGTCACCTCAACCTTGAAAAGATGCCATACTATGAAGAAGTGGACATCAGCATGGTTTCTTTCAGCAAAGCCAAGGGAAGGGTTGCTAATCCTGAAGACTACAAAAAACCATCCAGGTGTATGAGAAAGCAGACAGGAAGAAGCTAATAGGATTGAGGGGCAGCCTGTTCATTGTAGCTTTTGCCTCCCGGGAAGCCAACCTGTCTTTCAGGCACAGCTGTAAAGTGTGGGGCCAACGTTGAGTTCATGAGAGAATTCAGAGGCATAGTCAGAGGAGCAGATGAGGCAGTAGGGGTCTGCAGATGAGGTAGTAGCTGAAGTGTGAGCCAAATGGGAGCCAGAGGACCAGGAAGAGGAGGGAGGAGATCACCAGAGAGGACAAAAGGGAGGTGATGGGGACTCACTCAACATAGGACATCTTCCCTTGCAGGTGGATTTCTACCTCCCCAGAGAGCTCTGGCCAGTGTGGAATGGACAGTGTCCAAAGAATGCTCAATGAACTCCTCATTTTGATTTCTTTGTTCTATAAAGGCGTGTGCAAGTGCATTAGTATGCTCAGCAAAAGGCCCCTTTTGTTGTGCCAGGTGCTGCAGGAATTTAGAACAGCTGATGTTTCATAAAATCATGAGCCTGCAGAGAGCCCTGGGAGGTCAGAAAACCCAAGCCCCTGCCTCTCACATCTGTTCTATCCATGGAATGGTGCTGCAGTTTTAAAATCATGTTTATTGTACTTCATCTTATTATTTTAAGAGAGATACACTGGGTGCACTTCTATTGCAGAACAGGTGAAGCAAGCAGTAAAGCACAGAGAAGAAGGGAAAAACAGTTTCTAATCTTATAACCCAATGACAGCCACTGTTAACATTTCAGCAAAGCCCCTGCTACACTTTCTCTCTCTCACCCATGGGGTATGGGTGTGGGGTGTGTGTATGTGTGTGTGTGTGTGTGTGTCTGTGTGTGTTGTAAGTATACAGAAAAGAAAGTGGGAATTTTCCTGTTATTCCAGAATTAACAAATAAAACTGTGAACAAAGAGGCATTAAGTGCCACACATTCTAAATAAAGCCAAACGCCTTCCTTGAGTCTTTCCATGAGGGTATGATCCAGCAATCCTACTTCTGCATATATATTTAAAGAAATCGAAATCAGTATCTTGAAAAAATTTCTGTACTTCCATGTTCATTGCAGCGTTATTCATAATAGCTGAGATATGGAAACCGTATGTCCACTGAGGGATGAATGGATAAAGAAATTGTGGTATACACATGCGATGGAATATTTCTTAGCCTTAATAAAGAAGGAAATTCTACCCTCTGTGACAGCACGTATGGAACTGTGGGAGATTATGCTAAGTGACATAAGTCAGGCACAGGAAGACAAATAATGCATGACCTCACTTATACATGGAATTTAAAATAGCCAAACTCATAGAAGCAGAGAGTAGACTGATGTTGCCAGGGGCTGGTGTGGGGACAGGTGGCAATGGGGAGATGTTGGTCAAAGGGACAAAGGTTTTGTTATTTGGGATAAATAAGTTCTGGAGATCAAATATAAAGTATAGTACCTATAGCTATAAATGCAATATTATATTTTTTAAATTTTCTAAGAGCTTAGGCTTACTTTAAGTGTTCTACCACCAAAAAAATTATTATTATTATAGCAAAAGAAAAAGAAATTTTGAGAGGTGATAGATACATCAGTCTATGACCTAGATGGTGGTGATGATTTCACAGCTGTGTATGTATCCTCAAACTCATCAAGTTTGCATAAATTAAATATGTACAGCTTTTTACATGTCAATCATACCTCAATAAAGTGGCTTTAAAAAAGAGGTGGCTGAACCTCGCTGTTACCTGCAACCCTCATTCAGCAACATACCAACCACCACCATGCGTTCTGTAACAGCAGACTGGAGAAAGGGGCCGTCTATGGCTGCTGGGTGGAAACGCTGGGCTAGAGCACATCTGAGAGCTAAACACAGGGTCTTCCCAAATCATAACTCAAAATGGTTGGGAACACTTTCAAAAAGGGATTGCAGACTTCTCATTCTCATTGAGCATCTGATTAGAACCTAGCCTCGTTGATTTCCTCTGTTCCCACTTAAGTAGTAAACTAGAGCCTCATTGAGAGAGCAGGGCAGAGAGAGGGCGTCTGTGGAGCAGCCTGTTCCTTTAGTTGTCATGGCAGAGGGGCGCCCGCCTTCTGGAGGTCAAGTGGACACTGAAGAAGAGACTCACACCAGTATGTGGACTGCCAAGGAAGAGGACCCAAGCAGCAGGAGGCTGTGAATGATCCCCAGGGAGGCATCTGAGGGAGGGTTGGGATCTGGAGTTAGATCTTCTGCAGTTGGGAGGGGGCTGAGCAAGGTGACCATGCACTGACCAGGAGGGAGCCACAGAGATGGTAACCTACCAGAGAGGGCCGTAAGGTCCTTCAGTGTAAGCCAGAGAAACAAATCCACTAACAACGTGCACTGTGCCTGCCGTGAGTTAAATAAGCAATGCCCGACCTTGGCCTCTTTTTCCTCCACTCACCCACACACACTACAGCACCTATCTCTATATGAGGGGGTGAGGAAGACCATTCCCAGAGAAAAGATACAGGAGGAAGGGTAAAGAGCAGATGAGGTCCCTCCCACCCACCTCCCCCAAGCCGCTGGAGTGAGAGGAAAAGGTGAACTAGCTTCTTAAGACAGAAGAACTTGTGCAACCAAGGGGAATGGGAAATTTTGAAATCTGCTACACTATGAGTGAGAGATTTAATACAGCATTATTAGGAACCACGACTAGAGGGAAAATCCTTTGATGTTTGTAGCTCAGCAAGTTTATATGCTTCAATAAACCCAAAATACACACACACACACACACACACACACACACACACACACCTGCAAATACACAGACAATTTTTAAAGTCCAGTCAAAGTAAAATATAGCCAAAAGCTACTTTATTTTTTCATACCCTGCCTTACTTTCTTGATCTTGTGATCCTCCCTTCTGTGAAATTGAATAATTTAAACTTAAACCTCGTGGAACTTTATATTATTTTGAGCCTTGAGAGGAATGTGGCTATGTGGCCTGGGTCATGTAGCATACAGCTGCAACTTCTGCTTCTCCATTTATAGATTCACTCCCTTACTTATTCTTGCACTACAGACGATTGGGAAAGACCAAAAGGCATGAGAGATAGGACCCCCAGGAATCTATTACCCCTCCTTATGGAATGTTAAACAATCTACCTTGGAATGTAGGAACCCGTAACCAATGAAATCGCTATAAAGTATGTATCGGTCTTATAAAAAACGGTGTGACTCTGTTAAATTTCTCCATCTCTGCCTATGCAAGTGAAAGCCTTAATTACCTACTTTGGAACACTGACCAATTCTTTTGGAATCTGTTTCCTGGGTTGTGAGCCTCAAGTTTTGCACTTGAATAAGCTCTGTACTTAATCATATTTTCTGAATCTCATAATTTAAGGGTGACGCTTCTCAGCACTTGCATGAAATCTCATGCAATTTCCATCATTTCTCTATTCACTTTCACATATAACAAAGTTCGTACTATCTCTCATCCAACTTAACTCTCTTCTCCACTCCATAGCGCATACGTGCCTTAGGCTGGGAACCTGAGCAAGAAAGGGTATCGTGGTTTGAAGGCAGGTTTCTTCACTCTCACTTGCTTTCTCAATCCACATTGTCCCTCACTTTCTAACTGTTGTTTAGAACTCTCTAAAAACATTAGAGGGCATGGTGTCTTTGTAACGTGTCAGCTTAGCTAAGCAGGAACTCAATTCCCAGAGTTTCATCTCCATTGAGGTTCCAGGTTGAAGAGGCTATAAGTAAAATGTACACAAGATATAAAAGACCATAGTGAAGATGCAGGATGCTCAGTATCTTTCAGTTTGGTGTAGGGCACCAGACACTGGCAGTTCATGCATATGGCAGCTCACTGATCTGCCAGCTTGTGTTGCTGGTACAGGGCAGCACCTAGGTTTACAGGTCCAAGACTGCATTGCTGTGTGGGGCAGGACCTGGGCTCGCAGCTCCTAGGCTATGTTGTTACTTTGGTGCAGCTCCTGAGCTTGCAGCTCCTCCAGTTCTCCCTGGATCTCTTCGTTCAGCTTCTTCAAGCCCTGGGCCAGATGCATGTGCATCTCCATGTGAAAAGTACCTGCTTCCCCATTATTATTAATGTTGGAGGCAGTGGGTGGGAGACACACAAATGCTTCAGCTTGTTTTTCTGGAATCCAGTACCTCTCATGGTTTGCCCTTGTTCTCCCAAATCAGCTATCCATCTTGCCTCTCAGCTGTCTTGGGTGACCTATAGTGACTTCAGGCTCAACATCACACACAGACCATCAGCCCTGCATGACATCCCCACCAGCTCCCATAACAGTGTAAGATCTAATTCCTACTCATAGTGGTTCTGCCTCTCTGATTGAGCCCTAACTGATACTCAGTTATAAAGAGCATCCAATAAAGATACTCTTTATATATACATCTTGACAAAGAAGAACCAATCCCTGCTGCTTCAATGCTTGCAGTAGCTGGTCATGCACAACAGTCTTTCAGTCCTTGCCTTCCTTTCTACTTAAAAATTATCTCATTTTGTTACTTCATCTCTCCAGGTAGTATCCTCTCAGAAAACTTTTACACTGCAGCCCATGACTAGCTCCCTTCCATAAAGTTCAATCCTGGCTTACCAGGAACACACATAAATCTTAGACCAACTAAATCTACAGCTATAATAACTTCTCAACATAGTCCTCTATAAACATTTTCAATCCAAGATAGGGTACTGGTGCTTATGTTCCCCAAATACCAAGAGAAGCATATTAAGTTCTCCAGTTAGTTTTCTTTGGCAAATTGTCGTTTAGTAAATACATCTTCCCCACATGGTAGAGTTTATTTCTCCACTCTCATTGATGTAGAGCAAGCAATATGACTTGCTTTGGCCAATGAATTATGGAAAGAAGCAACATCGTGCCAATTCTAGGTGAAGATCTTAAGAGCCATTACATCTTTCAGCTAATTCTTGTATTTTTGCAACCACTATAAAATCATGTCCTGGGCAATCGCTGGTTCCAGAAAAACAAGACAGAAGGCACAGACGGAAACCCAATCTGCCGCTACAAACAAGCCTGACCAAACCACAGTCTGAACTAGAGCTGCCAAGAAGAGCTCAGCTTGGATCTTCCAAACTGCAACCTGCCTGCAACTTTATGAAAATAAATGTTTATTTTAATAACAATAAGATTAGGAGATTATTTGTTACACAGCATTATTATGGTGATAGTTGACTGGTACACTTTGCTTATACTGTAGTGAAAAGGAAGTATTTGCCTCTAGTAATTCTCCCCAGAGTGTTTTCCCAGATATCCAATCTCCTATCAATTCTCAGCACCTTTATATGGAGGTGGATGATGAGCTGATGCTGAGAGAACCAGCTCTGTGATGTCTCCTTTACAAGTGCTTAATTGATGGCTTAGCACACCATTTTAGAAACTGAGAAAATTTGGGAACTTATTGTTCAGTTTGGGCACTGGAGTCAAAGCTGAGATGATAGAACAAGTCATGTTTACTATTCTCCTTCACACATACAAAATTTGGAACATACCATATATAGAGATATAGATATAGATATAGATAGATAGGTCTGCAACCTGACTTCTTTCACTTAAATACAGATTTTAACATTTTTCCATGACACTCAATTTTTTTGTGTGTCTTCAATTTTCTCTTTCTTTGAAAAACTATTAGAGAATGAATGAGAATATCAAGTGGAGTAAGAAGAATGGCAGAATTATGCACTTGGGCCCTTCCCACCTGCACCTGTAGGGTTTTCCCTGGGCATTCTGAGTGCTTATGTAAACTGAGAGAACCTCAGTGTTACCCAATTGTAACTGAGATCCTCTCAGTTGACACAAGCACTCAGAATACCCAGGGAAATATGAGGTTGTGCTGTTGTTTTGTGTCTTAACTTGGTTAAGACTAGGTACAAACACATAGTCAATAATAATAAATTAGTTTATACCAAATTAAATTGAAATAAAATATACTGAACTGAGCTGAACTATAAAGAAAACCAAAAAAAGAGATGTAATATTAGTCTGCACTAACTCCAGCATGAAGGGTTTCCCAAAACAAAATATGGCAGATGTTTTTAAAGAAGATTTTTTTTCACTCTCAATAAATTAGGAAAAGAAAAACATCCTCCAAATGTTTAGAAGTTTCTCTCTTCATCCCATACCAGGACTTTAGATCTTTAAAGAAAAAAAAAGGTTTATGACAAATGATTTATTTTGCTAAAAGAATAATTTACATCTCCAAAGGACATTATAGATGAAACTGCAATATTTCTATATTACCAGAATTTTTACCACTTTTTTCATTCTACCACTACTTCCAAAGAAAAACTCTTGCCTTAAATTTTTTTCTAAATGTCCTATCACCCTACCTTTGTCCTTGGTCACTTCCAACCATGCACAGCTTTTCATGTCAGGATCATCAACATGAAAATGCATGGCTATTCTCAAAAGATGGTTTTCTAAGCCTACATATTCACCGTAAAGCATCCCAGAATCCTCTAGAGTGAATGTTAATAAGCACAATAGGGCTGGAATTGATGGTCTCGCCCTCTTACCTTTCTACACTGATCTTTGGGAACTGTAATGAGAAAAGCAGAAAGCTTCCCTCAATAGCTACTATACAATTATGATAGCGTTAATAATAACAACTATCAATCAATTATACAAGCTAGACATGATTCCATTATTTAACTCTTATGACCAACCACATTCTATGAAAGAGATTATTAATATCTGAACCATACAGATGAAGAAAGGGAGGGTTTGATGACTTGCCTAAGAGAACTAAGACAGTAACTTATGGAGACAACAATATTATTCTTGCTTCTGACTCCAAAATCCACACTTTTAAGTTTTATGCCTGAAACCCTATCTCTCTTTGAGAGAGAATAAGAATAATATTAGCTATCATTTATTAAGCCTTACTGATTAAGCCCTAGCTTACTTGTTGCTTATAGATATACTCAATTTGAACTTATTTCCACATTAGCATCCACAAAATGCCACATCATTTTATTAGTCGAAATCGAATAAAGTCCATCTATGAGCCCCCGGAGGCCAAAATGGCAGGAAGCCCAATGGATGTCATTAGGGAGGAGCTCCATCTCCTCTCTACAAATAAGCACACTATCAAAGTTCCTGACCCAGAACGTTTGGGAATGGGCCCTGTTGTCATCACCTTGTCTATGTTACCTCTAAATTGTACTGCCCGGGGTCTGGCATCTGTGGGTTTGCAACTGGCCACACCCTATTCAGGGTAATGCATGTCAACAGTGTCCAGGCCTCTGCTATTTTCAGAAACTCCAAATCTCTTTTTTCTTCCAAGGTAGATAAATACCCAGCATCAGTATATATGCCAGTGTTTAGGAATCAATCTTCTAGGGTTAGTGCTGAAGAACTAACATCTTCTACGATGAAGACCTGAAAAAGCTACTTCAGAAATCTGAACACACGAAGGAAATCTTCCATCCACCATAAAGAGAAAAAGAAAAATATATATATGTGTGTAGAGGAACTACAGTATGCCAGACACTTTGCCATATCCTGCTCTACTTCACCTACAAACCTGCAAGGTAGAGATTATTGTAATTGGTATTTAAGATGAGTAAACAAAAGATTAGAGAAACCTTTTTTAAAAAAGTCTCCAAATTGTACAGCTATTTCACTCTTTGCAGACAGCCTGAGGAAAACTTGTAGTTTATATTAATAACAATTACCATTTCTTGGGCTCTCAGTCTGCACCAAGGCAGTATACTAAGCACTTTATATCTATTAGTTTCCATAACAATTCTATAACTTTTTTCATTATCTCCACCTAAGAATGAGAACCACTGGAGCTCAGAGAAGCTAAGTCCTTTGCCCAGGGCCACACATCTGGGAATGAGGGAGTCTGGATGCCAACCTCTGTGTTAGAATTAAAAGTTGGATTCTTAAGCACTGCACAGCACAGCCTCCCCTCAAGGCTTTCAAGTGTTAAGTGTGGCCCCAAAAGGACTGGAGAGATAGGTGGATAGAGCAGGCAGGGAGAAAAATGAAAAATACCAGCTAGTATTCCTGGTGTTTCTCTGCACCTTACCTCTGGAGCCCAGGGTACTCATTTTACAGGAATGAGTCACAGGACAAAAGAGCTGAGGCCTTGCTTGCTTTGTTTTGCAAACCATACACTGTAGAATGAGAATAATTATTAGTCATCTGGAGGCCTTGTGATGCTGGCAGCTTAGTCATTGAATAACTATTATAGATCACAGATTCCTAATCCTTTGGATAGAGTCTCAAGCCACCTACACAATCCTTAAACAACTTCTCAAAGTCCCTTGAGCTGGGGGTGGCTGCAGACACACTCTCCAGAAACTATGCATTCTTCCTACTGAAAGATGGACACCTTGTGGCCAGTAGCATAATGAGAAATCATTCAGCAGAATGAACAGGCATCTCTCTCCTGCTTTCAATGACCCACACACTCTTCAAATTATCCTTCCAGCAAGACTAGATACTCCAAGCAGTTTTAAGTCTTCCTTGGGGCACAGGAGTTTCATGTCAACTACGTTTGGTTTACATTTGTGTGACATGCTATCTCATGTGAATGAGAGGAAAAGAAAATACAGCAGGCATATGAGTGGGTAAAGGTACTAAATTCTAATAAAAATTATATGAACACACATGTGCCATTATTGCCGGGTTTTGGGGTGCAGCGGAGTGCTTAGCTCCCCTGAGAGGACGTTTCTCCAGGCTCTTGGTCTCTCACTCACCCAAGAATGGGAGAGGGGACCACCCCAGGTGCGGTACACTGGTAGATACCAGACCCCAAAACGTTTTGCAGAAAAGTGATTTATTTAGGCAGAGAAAGTGAAAAAGATGAGAGACAAAAAGGCTTCCACGAAGAGTGTGGAAGGGGAACCAAGTATGGAATCCAGGAGAGGAAAAGCAGCTTCCACGAGAGTGGAATGGGACCCCAGAGGGGGAAGTCCACCCGGATGAGGGAGACCTGGACTTTTAACCTGGTAGGAATTCCCACCTTCTCCAAGCCCCCTATCCAATGAAAGGAATTCCTTTAACCTTCCACTGGAGTGACTGACTTTTGATTTTTTTTTCCCACGCCAGTGAAAATTAAAACATAAACCGCTAAATCACCCGGATGGAGAGGCATGGGAGGGAGGCATGGCGCTGGGAAGTTCTTTCCCTTAAAACTACGCTCCCCTGTGGACCCGGTAAGAGAACACATTCCCTCACCACTTAATACCTTAATGAAAAATAAGAGTTACTAAATATTTTTTGCACAGAAATAAACTCTCACAGTAACTTCAAAAAAAATAAAAATAAATAAGAGTTACAGCAATCTGACAAACAATTTATTTTGAATTCTAAGTGTGGAGCTACTGAGATGACTAAAACAGTTGCTGTCCTCAAAGCACTCAAAGCTTAGTGGGAAGACAGAAACAACATTAATACAATAAAACTAAAGAGGTTATCATGAAAGCTCAGAGGAGAAACAGCCAAACCAAATGGAGTAGAAAGTGTAGGCAGAGGATAAGAAAGATTTCCTTGAGGCAATGAGAGCAAAGCTGAGCATTTTTTAGCCTGTCCAAAGCAGCAATTACTAATGCAGTACCCTGGCAATCCAGATGAGGTGGCATCATGATTGAGGATTTCATTCATATATATTATAGCAGTAAACATGCTTTGAACTTAAAATAATAGAAAGCTTGATATCAACTCATTTAAACAATAAGGAATAATTCTGTCATATAACAAGAAGTGCAAGGAGGCTTCAGATTTAATTTATCAACACAAAGACATCATTTGGAACTTTTTTTTTTTTCTCAGTATTCTACTCTGAAATCCTTGCTCTCTTCTAAATCACAAGGTTGCTGCTGCAGTTCCAGGCACCATGTGCAGTCACAAAAACATTCAGCAAAAGCAGGTATCTTTTTCATGTAATAATTTTTATGAACAAGTAAAGTATTCCCAAAAGCTTCCCAGAAGATATAAGGTTCCCCTCATATCTTATTGGTCATAAGTGGGATACTATAATTGGATTAGTAAGAACTGAACAGAGGGAGGCTGTAATCTCCCCAAGAAAGGCTTGGAAAGTTTGAAGAGTTCTCTAAATATTTGTTGAGTAGGTAGCTAAATTTTTTGGTACACTGGGAGTAGGATATGTGAGAAAACAAACCTATCAAACATGGTGCAAACCAAACTCTCCCTACTGGAATTCTGATGGAACAGTCTCTGGATTGATTGACTTATTTTAGGGAGTATGTTGACTACTGTAAATGGGGCTGTATCAAATGCTAAGAATCCCAGCTCTAAGCAGATAGAGCCAAAGGACCGGCCTTAATACCATAGAACTTTTATATTAGAAATGACCCAGAAGTGATGATTTTAGAGATCTAGAAACTGCTCTGCCATTTACTTAATACACGCTTTGTCCTGGCCTTTGCTGCCTGCTCTGTAAAATGCTTTGCCCATCTGCAGCTTTGGGCCAAGAACACATGCTTTTCTGAGGGTCCTTCCAGCTCTGAAAGTCATGTTTCTTCACTTTGATAAAGAAACGTGATGCAAGTTCTTAACATTCATCACCAACATTTTATGAGACTTCGTATTGGCTTTAGAGATCTCACTAGAATGAAGATTCTTGGGTCAGCCTAGCAGATAACCAGACAAATTGTTGCTACTCTAAAACAAAACCAAACCAAAAACAAAACACTTGAGCTGGTTTTATGGCAGAAGAACTAAAAAGTACATGTGACCTTTCATTTGGTAGCAGCATCCTGGAAATTCATCTTACAGAAATTATTTGAATTTTTAGAAAATCTTTAAGCACAAAGATTTTCATCAAAATGTTATTGATCAGGTGTGAAAAGTACAAAACAACTAAATATCCAACTCTAAAGCCTTGTTTATATTAAGTGTGGTCGATTCAATGAGTGGATTATAATCATGAAATGTAAATTTTAAAGATCTTATAGCATGTAAAAAAAAGTTATATCTTACAATAGTAAGTGAAAAGTGGTACTAGTTTGATTTACAATATAATGACAATTATGTAAACCAAACAAACCAAGCATTTAGAATAAAAGGAAAAAGGATTTAAAGAAAAGAAACCAAATGGTGCACAGTAGCTGCACTAAGAAATAACTCAAAGGTCATTTTTTTCTTTCTATTTTTCTTTTGACATTTCCCAAAATGTTTATAATGAGTATGCATTGGTTTTATAATGGAGAAACACAACAAAAATCACTGATGGATTATTTGATTGATTATCTTTATTAACTCAGTCTTACCTATAATTAATCTATATTACAGTTGTTGACAGGAAAAATCCAGGTGTTTAAGAATGAATTTCATTGGCATAGCTTGGTATTCCAGACTTTGCTTCATCTTATCAAGCTTACCTTCCAATCCAAGCTTCTCTCTCATAATGGTTCAAAAGACAATGCACAAAAGTCTTTGCAGAACCTGCTCTGGCCCTCCTGTCTCCCCCACCACCACCCCCTGCTTTTATTATGCCAATAATTTTTCCCAAGATGCCCTTTCTTCTTTATTCCACTCCTCTTTAGAGGCCAATATCAGAAAGCACAGCTCGAACACTGAATACCTTCCTGAATGATCTTGGGCAAATTATTTCACTTCTCAGTTTCCATTTCTACATTTCTAGAAAATGGAAATAATTTTTAATTTTCTTTTTCTCATTACTATTACACAAAAGTTACTGTACCTGGCACATAGTAGGAACACACACAAAAATAGAAAGGACAGCTGTTTGTTTTTCTTCTGAATCCCTCTATCCCTAATTTACAGCTGTCTCAGTGTCTGGCACCACAGAAATAACTTTTCAAATAACTCATGTTTAGTGGATTTTAAAAATGCCATTAGTGCTGCTACCAAAGCCTGACAGATAAGGACCTGTGGCTGTGTGATTTTAGATGACTTATCTACATAAGAAAGCACAAAGTAAGAAAGTAGTCTAAAAGAGAGCTTCCTTCCTACATAGAGAAAGAGCTTTATTGACTTTGATCAGAAACGGGCTTTGGAAAACCACCTGCAGCCATCTCTGTAAGTATTCACCCACAAAGCAAAGAATATCAGAAAATAAG
Organism: Aotus nancymaae; assembly: GCF_030222135.1. Lineage (NCBI taxonomy): Eukaryota > Metazoa > Chordata > Mammalia > Primates > Aotidae > Aotus > Aotus nancymaae. Next base: position 13,202,697 of record NW_026988417.1, on the reverse strand, counting down.
ATGGAAAATTTTCTCATCATTTTCCTCCCCACCCCAACACAAGGTCCCTATCTCAAAAGGAGGATTTGGTTGTGTTTTCAAATGGACTTTTGCACTTTTTCAAAAATCAGCTAGAAAGCAATGCATCCCCACAGCTGAATAAGCACCATTAGGATGAAAGCTGTATCCTGGGGGCAGTGTAAACTGTGATCCAGCTGCCCCTCCAGCTTGTGCAATGTCTCTTGTTTGACGAGAACAGGGAGGGAGTGGAGAGTCCTGTAGCCTACATCATGCAGGGTTAGCAGCCTCAAAGTTCATTCTGAAAGAAGAGCCATGATGCTTGGAGACGTTACTGAATTTCAACTTCCCCACTCAGAAATGCCATTGTTATAGAGTGGTGAAGGTGCTTCCGTTCAGCTCTTCTAGAGAAACCAACCCTATTCACAGGCAAGGAAAGTAAACCTCTTTCTTCAATCTACAAACGTTTGAAGCAGCCCTTTAGCATAATCGCTCTTAAACAAATAAAAATAGAATACTGTACAAGCCATATCATCTTGTTGGTATCTGGTTCTGAGGGAAGAGTATTTAAGGGGACAGTGAGTTTAGGAGAAAGTAGTTTGAGCATAACATCAGTAGAACTTCTTTTGGTTCTGTGACAAGAAATGTGCTTGAGAAATGTTCTTCCAAATCCATTAACTTATTCATTCATCTGTTCATTCAACAAACATTCAAGGATGAACTACTTTTCGTTTGCCTTTTTATTTATTCATTCAATAAACATTTACTAAGCACAGGATGGAGATACCATGCACTTTCCTGTGTGTTATGAAAAATATAAACAGTTAATACTTACATTGTTGAGTGATTATAATATGCCAGGAATTGTCTAAGATCACACAGCTGGTTAGCAGTACAGCCCAGAATATATCCAGGAGCCTGACCTCAGACCCCACATCTTTAACCTTCTGCTATGTTGCCTCTCAAAGATGCAAAACACCCAGATGTTAAGATGCAAGTTCGGGCCACAAGGAGCTTACACTTTAGTAGGGTTAAGTGCCTTAAGAGAAGTTCAGGAAAAAGTATCAGGGACATTTGGAGAAAGAAGAAATGATTTCTTCTATGCTGAGAAAGAAACTCCTTGGAAATGGTCAGATTTGAGATGACTCATGATGGACAAGTAGAATTGAACAAGCATCGATGGGCACAAAAGGCATTTTAAGCTAAGAAAACTGTATCAGTAACCCACAAATGAAAGAAATCAGAAGTTGTGAAAGAGAGCAACTAGTTTAGTTTGATTGGAGCATTAACATATATGAAGAGCGATCATGAGGCAAATGCCAGACCAGGAAGTTGAGACAAGTGTGTATGTGACACTGATTTTTTCTGAGCACCTTCACAGGTAACATTTATTCTGCTAAAATACATCCTGCAAGTAGGCGCTGACACTCAGTGAAGGTGTTTGCCTCATAAGAATGAGTGATCAAGCATTACTCTAAAACGCCCATTTACAATTCTCCATCTTAAATATGGGCTAACAGACTCAAGCAACACAGTTGTTCTGGAGTCGAAGTCCTTCTATTTATCTTGAGAAACTGTTAAGATAATTACAGCTCTGTAAGTCTGGATAAGAAATTTGAGAAAAGCCTCTTCTTTCAGGAAAGATTTTCCTATAAGGTTTGACAAAGAAGTGCCTATTGGGTTCATTTCCAGAGCAGAGAAGAACAATAGTGCTGTATTTACAATAGGTCTCCAGTCTACTGTATTCTTGCTTTGTGCCCATGGGGCAACAGTCTGAGACCTATTTGACCATCCTGGATCCTCTGTGTTGGGGAGGAAAATCACTGCTCAGAGGAGTTGTGTTTTATGCATCACCATACATGAGAGAGCTAGCCTTTGAGTTAGCACAACACGGATCAGTCCCAAATAGGCGCTATGTTATTCAATCTGTGCTTCCACTTTAAGAGAGAGAAGGGACTTTAGATGGGAAGAGGGTGCACACCCAGTTATATGATCAATAACTGATGCTCAGGCTGTGTAACAGAAGAGTAAGAAGTGGGAATGGAGATGGCAAAAGATGTGTTCATGTGTTCAAGATATGTTCATATGCAAAGAAAGACACTGTGACTCCCAAGAAAAGAATTTAAACCAATAGGTAGACTGAAATCCATATGAGTTATGTACTGGGCACTGTGATAAATAATTACATGTGTGATGTTCTCTAATTCTTACAAAATCTTCTGCAGTATTATATGCATTACGATTCTCATTTTTCAGCTAAAAATCTCTATTATTCAGGGGTGTCAGGAAGACTGAGAAACTCACTTGAGGTTTTACAGCTAACAAGTGATGGGGTAGAACTCAAACCCATGTCAGCCTAACTCTATCGTTTAGCTCCCCAGGCCACGCCTTCACTATACTATGCCTTATGCTATTTTTTTGTTATTTATCATAGGGAACAGATATGGAGAAAATACAGGGAACAAATATAGCTCAACATAAATTCACTCAGTCACACTTCACTGAATATTTAGGCAGAAATATGTCCACTCTCAGATATCAAATTCCCCTCCCAAAAAAACTGAGTAGTACAAATGATCCCATTATACTGCTTCTGGTATAGTTCTCCATGATCTCTAAGACTCTGTTGGATAAATAGAGACCCCTCAGTAGCTCTTTACAATCTATGAGAGTCCACTGGAATAAACAGAAACCTCTCCACAAGGCATTCATGCACCTTCATGATCCAGATCCTCCCATCTCTCCTCCATCACCTTCCACCCATTCAAACTCACATTCACTCTTCCAGCTCCACCAAACCACCTGCTAGTCTCCAAAGGGAGGGTCACACCTCTCCGGTTTTGTTTATCTTATTCCCTGCACTTGGGAAAAAAACTAGGTAGCTGGCATTCCTGTAAGCTGCTATTCTTAAACATATTTCAATATCTATTTGGCATCAGTGAAGAGAAAATACTTTTCTATTCACTTAAATGTTAAGTACATACATTCTTTCTTAGGCCAGTAAATAATGTATCAATTTCTATGTCATTTTCTTCTTTAAGATTCTTTGAAACAAACCACTCCTATAAGTCTATCAATGACCAAGGAGAATCTACTCAACATTACAGAGTTGACGGAGGAGGGCATTTATGTCACATGAAACGTCGCATACTATAGAAAATAGCTCCATTCCACAAGTCTCTCCTTAAAGGCATCTTTTCTGAGCCAGAGCAATGCTGGGCCTTCTCCCAACTCTTCCCCAGCTCCCGTTCCCACTACAGCAGCCTTCTTGGCTCTGTCTCTGCCTCTTCAATTCAGATTAATGAACTCTGTTCTTCTACCCCAAATGTGCTTACCTCCCACTTCTTAATACTGTTTCAAAGGTCAAAAGCTACACAGCATATTAAAGATGAAAAATGTGTTTATGACTAGTAAATAGAACTTCTAATTCTTTGTACCATACTAAATTCAAAATAAGGATTCTGTTATACTCAACAAATAAGAGGGAAAACAAGGTGCATTCCTCCAAGCACAATAGGAACCAGAAGTAGAACCCTAGGCCAACCGGAACCTCATTCTAGTTGGCTGTAGAGATATTTTGTGCCCCTCACAGAGTAGAACCTCAGTTAACTCCCAGCTGGTATGTATTTTTATCCAGACCTGCACCTGGCAAACTCCTGCTCTCAACACAAGGTTTAGCAGAATGAGGCACCACCTGTCTGTGGAGCCCATCCTAACTCCATCCAGTTCCTAACCAAGCCTCCCTTCAGTGTTCTCCAGTTTTCATGTGGGCTTCAGCATGTCAAAAGAAAAATGTCTGCTGAATTAAATGGAGAGGAGTTTAATTGAGCAAGGAATGATTCACGAATCAGGCAGCCTTCCAAGCAGGAGTAGGTTCACAGACTCCAGTGCAGCCACGTGGTGGCAGATTTATGGACAGAAAAAGGAAAGTGACTGCAGAAAATGGAAGTAAGTTTCAGAAACAGCTGGATTGGTTGCAGCTCAGCGTTTGCCTTATTTGAACACAGTTGCAACCATTGGCTACATTTGATTAGCCAAAACTCGGTGATTGGCACAAGTGTAGGCTACCATTTGTTTACACTTCCGCTTGTTATAGCTCACGATGTACAGAGAAAACCTTAGGCTGAACTTAAAACACGTAAGGAGGCAGCTTTAGGCTGAACTTGATTTAATAAGTACTATGATTATTTTATGGCGTCTACCAATAATGAGGCATTTATCAATTTATCTGTCTCTCTCCTTCCACTAGGCTGTCAGTTCCTTAGGAAAAAGATTCTGTCTAATCCGTCTCTGACCTTGCATAGTCCCAGACTGGAGTCGTGTGTGTGTGTGTGTGTGTGTGTGTGTGTAAGCATGTGTGTGTGCATGTGTGTGTTTCTCAAGATCTTGATTGTAGGCCAAGCTGACAGTAAAAATGATGCTGAAGGCAAAGCGTACCCAGTATTCCTCATTTTTAACTCAGGAAAAGGAAGCTGGTCTTGACCCCGTCCTGAGTACAGAATTGTCTGTATGTAGGAGAAATATGAAGGCAAAGAAACAGAAGGTGATTTGTAAGGGAAAATAAAGCACATGGCAAGTTAGATTCCCCAAGTTTCCTAAACCGGTAGTTAATTGAATCCAGTGTTCCAAGACCTTAATTTCAAACAAGGTCTTTGGGAGAAACAGTCAGTTGCTCTCCCTCAGGCAAAATGAAAGCCCTTTTCCTTAACTCGGAGATGTAACAAAGCTCCTGACTTCTTTTTCCTTAATCCTTGTGTACCCTGGCTGAAGCCTCACCCTGGGGGGCTTTGGAAGGCGGTTTCTGAGCCTCACTTCTTCCCACCTACCCTACATCCTAGATTATCTGCAAACCCCAATAGGTATTTTTAAATTCAAGGCTCCCTGAATAAAAATGCCAGACTTGCCAGGGGTGAGTCCTCGCCATCCTGACCCAGGCCATGTGGGGTCTTGATTTGAAGCCAGGGTCTAGGATAAATCTTTCCATCTCTCACTGCAATTTGCTGTGTCCTTATTAGTGTCTCTATATTCCCTCTTGCATTAAAGTAACCTCATTCATTCATTTGTTCAAAAGTAAATGTTTACTGAATGTTCACTACATGTTAAATCTGAAGAAACAGAATAATAATAATGGTAGCTGACAGGTATTGAATTTATCATGCACTGTAACAAAAATTAGATAAAGAGAAAAATATCTGGATTCTTCTCTATTTTATTTATTTGTCACTAAAAGCCTATGGAATAGGTACTATAACACTGTTATATTACAGATGAGGAAATGAGGGACAGAGAGTGAATAACTTCTGAATCAGTTAGAATTATTTTGTCTGCAAGTAACAGAAAAATCAACTCAGCATGGCTTGAACAATGAGAGAGATGCATTATCAGACACAACAGGAAGAACAGAGGGAGACAGCTTCAGTACTGATGAATTCAGTGACTTCACACCTGGGTTATTTTCAGCCTTTCATCCTGCCAGCCCCAGAGAGTCACCATAGTCTTCAAGCTGGGTCAGCAGAGCTGCAACAGGACTATAGAAGTTTCAAGAGCTTCATCGAGACATTAAAAATCCGAAGGGAGAGACCAAGGGCATATATTTTCTTTGTGCCTGCATTTGTTTCCTAGGGCTGCCATAACAAAGTGCCATAAACTGGACAAACTGGATGACCTGAAGCAACAGAAGTTTATTTTCTCATGGTTCTGGAAGCTGAAAGTCTGAAATCAAGGTGTCAGTGGGGCCAGGCTCCCTCTGATACCTCTAGAGAAGGATATTCCTTGCCTTTTCTTAGCCTCTGGAGGTCACCAGCAATCCTTGATGTTTCTTACATTGTAAACACATCACTCCAATCTCTCCCAGTTGCTTTATCTCTGCATGTATGTCCTTCTGTCTCTTCTCTCATTATAAGGATATTAATCATAATGGATTTAGGCTACACCTTACTCTGGTATAACCTTACCTTAACTCAACTACATCTGTAAAGGCCCTATTTTCAAATAAGGTCATATTCACAGGTACCGGGGGGTGGGATTGAACATATTTTGGGGGAGGACGAAATTCCACCCACAGCAATGTCTTATTTTAAGAGCTGGAAACCCTTTCCTGAAAGTCTCCTAGCCAACTTCTTAGATCTTATTGGCCAACATTACATCACATGCCCAAATCTAAACTAATCACTGCCCAGGGGAATGCAGACCACCAGGATCCCCAATCAGGGCCCACCCTAGGGCCTGGAAAATGTGCACAATCCTTCCCAAAGCAGCGCACGGCAAGGAGAGAACAGATACAAGAACATGTTTGAGGAAGAAGGAAGTGGGGAGAACTCATGTCTCTAAGAAAGCAACCAATAGTGTCTGCTACACTTACCCATAATTCCATTATGTGTCTGACTCCAGAGCCTGAGGTCTATGAGCTCACAAACCTCCATTTCAAGATTCACTATGGCACCATACCTCATGCTCTACAAGCACTATGCTGTGGGCTTTGTAGGCGCCTTCTCATTTAATCTACGGGTACATATCTTTATCACCACTATTACAGAGATGGTAAAATATGACTCATAGACATGAAGCCCAGGGTTGCACAGCTCTTGGAGGTAGATGCTTAGAAAGGCAGGAGTCTACAACACCGGGCTGTGAGAAATATAAAGTAAATGTTTACTACATGTGGAACCTGGCCCTTCCCTTCAAGAAAAACCTTTTATTTATTATCAGGAGAACATTTGAATTCTGGTTTATGTAAAGCATTTGCTTCTTTTATCCCACAATCATAACTAAAAATTCCTGCTTTGCCCATCTAAGTGAAATTTTCTTCTTTTAACCGGTAGAAATTAATTAACTGGTTCAAGGTGAGGGCCTTTGCTCCTCTTGGGTTGCTTGAGCCTGAAAGAATGCTTCTCTCTCAGAGATGAGCAGCTGGTTATTTTTTGTGGGGAAGGGCTATCTATCATGTAATCCATTTCCCAATTTTTACAATGAGAGCTTTGATGTGGAATGCCGTATGTTCCATGATCAAGGAAGAGACAGGAAGGTATGGTAAGAGGCGCAGCCTGGAATGGAACATTCAGGCATTTATTTTGTCATGTGAGCAAGGAGAAAAAGCACTGGTCTTACAGTCAGACTGGATTCTTTCTTAGTTCAGAAATTAAAAAGCCTGGCTCATGAATTTGGGCAATTTGCTTCCCTCATCAGGGCTCAGTTTTCTCATCTATGAAACAAAGTGGTTAAGTTTTCTTCAGCGATGACACTCAAAGTTGGGAAATATTGTCTTCTGGGTTTACTGTGAGGATGTCAACCCCACTTCACTCTCGCCCTCCCCTCTCTGCCCTTCTTATTCTGTACATTTGATAGTTTATGATTCTGAGTAGTAACTGTGAAGTAGAGGATAATGAGTTAAAATTATGCTTCCACTGAGAAGTTTGTTTTAAAACTTCTTTCATGGTCACTATCTTGCTTCTTTCTTACAGCAGTCCTAGAGGGTATTAATTTTCCCATTTCTAAACATCAAGAAATTGGAAAATGTTGGAGCTTGCCCAAAGTTACTCAGCTAATGAGTGACAAATTCAGACCTGAAGTCAGGTGTTTAGCTTGCAGTTAGTACCCTACTGTATAATAACTCAGCACACAGGACCCCACAGCACACCAGTCTCCCCTGCTTCACCAATGCTGGGAGAGCCCTGACTTAATGTTTATTCAAAGGAGATAAAAGGATGTAGATTAGTGGTTTACTTGGAACACATCTATCTTTGTTGTTTTATAATTAAGCTATCACTTATCCTCAAGAAATCTGGTATAAGGAAAAACCATCTAAAAAACAAAGTTGTCCTACAGACAATGCATTATCTTGAGAAAGAGTGAAAGGTTCATCATAGGCAATATTTAAGCATAGGATAAACAAACTCCTGATGGGACTGAAGGAATCAGACTTTGGATAAGAATTAACCTTCAGTCTCCAGTGAGGTGTTATTTGCACTAAGGCAATTTAAGCTTATGTGGAGGGTTTTTTTTTTTCTAATAGGAATAAATAAATCCATACAACAGCAATGATAAATTGGAATTTGAAATTATGGACACAACACCATTTAAATTAGCACCCAAAAAACTAAAATTCTTGGGTATGAAACTAACAAAATATGCACAAGATATATATAAAGAAAACCATAAAATTCTGACAGAAGGAGTCATAGACATAAATAACTAGAAAGATAATCCATGGTCATGGATAGAAGGACTCAACATTGTTCAGATGTCAATTCTTCTCAACTTGGTCAACAAATTCAACACAGTCCTAATTAAAATTCCAGCAAATTATTTTGTGAATATTGAGAAACTGATTCTAAACTATATGGAAAGGCAAAAGATTCAGAATAGCCAACAATACACTGAAGAAGAACAAAGTCAGAGGACTGTCACTACCCAACTTTAAGACTTACTTTATAAAGCTACAGCAATCAAGATATTATTGTTTTGGGAAAAGAATTGACAAACAGGTGAATGAAACAGAATGGATAGCCCAGAAATAGGCCCAAACAAATACAGTCAACTGATCTTTGACAAAAGAGCAATGGCAATTCAGGGAAAAAAAGGTAGTCTTTTCAACAAATGGTGCTAAAACAAGTCGACATCTACATGTAAAAATAAATAGATAAATCACAGATCTTATACCTTTTACAGAAATTAACCCAATTGCGTCATAGATCTAAAGAAAGTACAAAACTAAGAAGATAACAAAGAAAAATACTGAAGTGACCTCGAGTTTGGTGATGACTTTTTAGATACAACATGAGCAGGACAATCTATAAATGAAAAAATGAACAATTTGGACTTAATTAAAATTTAAAACTTCTGCTTTGCAAAAGACATTGTTAAGAGAATCGAAATATGAGCCACAGACTGACAGAACACACATCTGATAAATGCTTGGTAGCCAAAAATATACAAAGAACCCTTAAACCTTAAGAATGAGAAAACAAACTACCCATTTTTTTTTTGAGATAGAGTCTCACTCTGTCACCCAGGCTGGAGTGCAGTAGCGCTATCTTGGCTCACTGCAACCTCCACCTCCTGGGTTCACGCAACACTCTGCCTCAGCCTCCTGAGTAACTGGGCTTACAAAGGGGCCTGCCACCACGCCCAGTTAATTTTTGTATTTTTTAGTAGAGACAGGGTCTCACCGTCTTGGCCAGGCTGGTCTTGGACTCCTAACCTCATGATCTACTTGCCTCAGCCTCCCAAAGTGCTGGGATTACAGGCATGAGCCACCACGCCCAGCACAAACTATCCAATGTAAAGAATGGGTAAATGATCTGAACAGACACATCACCAAATAATATGTACAAATAACAAATAAGCATACATTTAGTAAGCATATTAGGGAATTACAAGTTAAAACACTAGGAGCAACCATATAAGATCCTATTATACATTTATAAGAAGAGTTAAAATTTAAAATACCAAATGCAATTAAGAATGTGAGGTAATATGAACTCTCATTTATTGCTATTTATTGCTGGTGGAAATGCAAAATGGTATAGACACTTTGGAAGAAAATTTGGAAGTTTTTTACAAAATTAGAGATATTCTTTTACTATATAATCCAGAACTCATGTTTCCTGGGTATTTACCCAAATGATCTGAAAGCTTATGTCCACACAAAACCTTGTACATGAATGTGCATAGCAGCTTTATTTATAATTACCAAAAACTAGAAGCATGCAAGTTGTCTCCAATAGGTAAATGAATGAACGATGGTACATCCATACAATGGAATATTATTCAGTGATAAAAATAAATGAGCTATCAAGCCATTAAAAGACATGGAGGAACCTCAAAAGTATATTGTTAGGTAAAAGAAGTGAGTCAGAAAAGGCTGTATGATTACAACTCTATTACATTCTGGAAAAGATGAAACTATACAGATAGCAGAAAAATCAATGGTTGCTAGTAGTTTCAGAATTTAGGAGCAAGGAAGAAGTGGAGCACAGGGGATTTTTAGGGCAATGAAATTGTTCTATATACTGTAATGGTGGATAGTTGAAAGTATCCATTGGTCAAAGTCCATAGAACTGTACAACACAAAAACTGAACCTTTATGGAAACTACAGATTTCAGTTCACAATTATACCAATACTGGATCATCAGTTTTAAGAAATGTACCACATTAATACAAAATGTTAATAGCTATATACAGATGAGAGAAGGAGAAGATAGTTAATGTGCTCTGGGGTGATCTAGCTACAACTACATGGACACATGCTTTGAAATCTTGACAGCTAGAAGCATGCCTCTGACATTTGAAAGCTGCCAACAATTCTTCTGTTTCTTCCAAGGAGGAGGATCAGATTCCTCTATGAAGGCATAGAGAGGCTTTGTTTAGGGAAAAACACTTACAGGGCATTTTAATTAGACAGATGTAAAGAGCCCCCTTTTGAAACAGAGAGACCTCAAACAATAACAATTCAGTCATGTCTGTAAGATCTGTTTCTGGGTGGCCAGCCCAGCCCAGGATTCAGAGGGAATCTTGGTTATTCTCTCTTAAGTTCTCTAGATGGCCAAGGGCTTGAATCTAGTGTAGGAGAAATGCACCTAGTTAGACCACTCTCTCTACAGTTGCTGTCATTAGTCTGTTTTCACACTGCTGTGAAGAAATGCCTGAGACTGGGTAATTTATAAAGGAAAGAGGTTTAATTGACTCACCATTCCACATGGCTGGGGAGGCCTCAGGAAACTTACAATCATGACAGAAGGCAAAGAAGAAGCAGGCACCTTCTTCACAGAGCAGCAGGATAAAGTGAGTGCAAGCAGGGGGACATGCCAGACACTTATAAAACCATCAGATCTCATGAGATTCACTCACTATCACAAGAACAGCATGGAGAAACCACCCCATGATCCAATTACCTCCACCTGGTCTTGCCCTTTGCACATGGGGATTATGGGGATCATAATTCCAGATGAGATTTTGGGTAGGGACACAGCCAAACCATACAGGCACTATGCTGGGCATCACAACTGGGAGACAGGCAAGAGCTAAGGATGCTAGGAGCAACTGTATCTGGTAATACTGGCCCGCATTGTCATTCCTTTCTCATTCCACAAGCCTTCAATAGTGTTTTATAAACTGCACTATAGAGAATTAAAGAACAGACCTGACTTGTGTTTAAGGGAAAGCAATATGAAGAAAATCACAGCTATGAGGAAAGTCAGGCTTGAGGAAGCCAGAAGCAACCTGAAAATAGACTGTTTATTATAATTTATATGTTGAAATCCTTACCCTCCAGGTGATGATAAAATCCTCTCCCTCTCTTTCTGCTATGTGAAGACAAGCCTCTGCAACCTGAAAAAATTAAAAAACCCTCACCATAACCTGACCATGCTGGCACCCTGATTTGAGACTTCCAGCCTCCAGAACTGTAAGAAATAAGTTTCTGTTGTTTATAAGTCCCCAATTTACAGTACTTTGCTATAGCAACCTGTGTTTGATTAAGTGGCACAGACGATAAGGGCTATGGGGGTTCTGAAGAGAGAGAGAATGCTTTGTGAGCTGGAGGGAACAGGGCAGATCCTAGCCACATGCTGAGTATGTGTAGTATTCATATGCTAGTGGAAGACAGCACTTTCCTGGTAGGAACCACGGGTGAGCAAATGTGTCAATTTCATAAAAAGTAAGCTCCATCTTTAAAGGCTATTTAAAGCATCTTTAAAGGCTATTTGATACCAGTCAGTTTGGTAGCAAAGAAATTGTCTCCTTGTGCACATTTTGAAACTAGTTTGCCAGCCAGAAGAGGACCACATAGTCACACACACACATAAACACACACGCACCCACAAACTTTTACAATCTTATCCTGTGTAGGTCTTGCTGTGTAAATGCTGAAGGAATTCCAAAATATGCCTGGCTTACTCTGAAGTTATTTTTCCTTCCCAGGCTTGAAGACAAAATTGTGTTTTTGTATTTCTTTCAATCCAAGTCCTGTGGATCTGCTTAATAAGATTCAGACCCATTCTTTCTGTCTCAGGAACTGAAGAAAGAGAAGTCTCCGGAAGTTGGCCCTGCTTGAATTCTCAGCAGACTTCACAATAAAAAAGTTCAAACATTATGGCCTCCAGTCATTTTCTAAAACAAACAAAACCAAAGCAAGCCTGGTAGGCTCTTTCATGACTTACATGACTAAAATCCTCTCTCTCTCATTTTTTTCCTCCCTCCTCCACATACTCTTCAAACGCAAGTGAGTCATGCGTACCCTTGGAACTCAATTGATGAGTCCCCGCATATCAGTGTGAAATGTCAGTAAGCAAATTAAGCAAAAGTTCTGGCTGGGGGATAAGTCGAGGTGGAAAGCTGCAGGAGCTGCCTGCTCAGGTCTGGTTTCCTCAGAGGAGGCAGAGCTGCTAGGAGTCCAGGACCAGAGACAAGGCAATTGTCAAGGACGAGGCTCATGGCCAAAGTCAGGACACAGTCAGAGAAGATGCAGGAAGCTGGAGCAAAGCCAAAGCCATCAACCCTCACATGAGGTAAACTGAGACTCATTGAAGGAGGAGAATGTATGAGATGGGGCAGGCAGCCGTCCTGGGGTCTCATCTATCTATCTAAGATGCTCATCCTTGCAACCTTTGCCATGTGGTTCACCATTACCATATACCCCCAATCTCCTCCTGAGCCTCCCCACCATGTCCTGGCCTTAACTGAGAACTGGCTCTTCCCTGATAACCTGATTCCTTTGCAGTCCTCTCATGTGGAGTCAGCCTGTTCTCAATCTGTCCTTCCATGTTCCTCAGAGTTGCTCTGAGCATGCTGGCCCTCAGTGCCAGTCCCAGCTGCTTATGTCAAAGTTCCTCTCCCTCTTGAGGCTCAGGTCCTCCAACTACACTGACCTCTGCCCCACCACTGCTTTCGCTTACCACCATCTAGCTAGTACTCACTCTCGTGATAGCCTGATGATGACGGTGGTATCTGGTCCACAGTCTTCCCTTCATCCCATATCACCACCCCAGGTGACATCATGGTCATCTACAGTGGCCAACCTGCACCATTTCCAGACATCTCAGGGGCCTAGCTTCTCATCTCCCCTCTGCATGCAGCACTCACCATTCATCAGCACCTACCACTCACTATGCTCTGGGCATGGTGCTGGGATACCAAGGTGAACACAGCCCCTGCCCTCTAGAATTGCATGGGAGAGACAGTCACATAGGAGAGTGACACATAGGCACTTAATCTGGAGGGAAGGATTTGGCAATAGGGCCCCTCTTTGCAGAAAGGCAGGATCTACAATGTTGAGATGGTAGATAATCTATCTGGGCTGTAACAGAATCCCATCAGCAGCTGGGGGTAGAACAAGAGGGGTCTAACTCAAGTGGAAGGTAGGGGAAGGCTGGCATGAGCTATGTTATGTCTCATAAATCCTTCTGCATTAAGTTTTAAATGAGGAAAACCTGATTACCAGAAATCAAGGCAGAAGCTCAATCATAAACATGGGGCCTTACTCATCTTTATAGACAAGCATCTAGTGCTATGCCAGATCATGGCAGGAGCTCACTAAGCATTTTTCCAGCAGAACTCAACCATCATGAACATGATAAGCATAAAAAGTGCAGGGGCGGAAGCTACAGAGCAATCCACAGGGCACAAAGCGGGCAGGCTGGATACCTAAGCATGACCAACGTTGGATCCTGCTTACCTTTGTGGATGGGGCTCCTATCATGCTCCATGATTGGGTTTTCAGGGTCCAGGCCTGGCTGTGAGTCCAAGTGGAAGGTGTAAGCATGAGGAGCCGAATAGGCCTGGCACAACAGGGCTATCACGGGGTCAGCCTCACTAAAAAGTAACATGGGGCACTAAGAGGAACCCACAACAGATCAACCCCATCTTCTGCCTGGAAGCCTCTTCTACATCTTTTGTTGTGGGAGAATCACCCAGCTTCCTGGAATATGGACCATTGAACTCTAGAGCAGGAATGCCCAACCCAGGTCCCCAGCAGAGTCCCTAGAACCACAGGAGGCTTTAAAGACAACCAGAGATCTATGGGACATTACTCTTATCCTTAAAATACTAACAGATGTTGAAGATACACAGGTGAACAAAAGTACTCTTATTTTTTACTGAAATTAGAACCAACTCAGTGAGCTAACCCTGGATATGGAGATCAGAATCTATGATTAGAGGTTTTATGTGCATTTGATTAAATTTAGATGGGGAAGTGATTAAATATTTATTGTTAAGTGTAGTTTTCTAGACAAAAATCTTTCAAAACATGTTGTAATTTGTAAAGAGTTCATTTTAAAAAGGCCTCTATGGTATAGAAAGGTTGGAAATCATTTGACAAGAAGCAAGAGACAGCTTGTATATTTCATCAGCTTATTACACGAGGCCAGAAACATCTTATTCTCTGCCTGAGGAGATGCTGATAACTGGGTTAATCCTGGGCTCTTAGTCAGGGAACCATGCAGCCTAGGACATCGGGAAGTTGGCTTACCAATCAACGATTTATGCTGCCTTCTCTGTACAAAGCACATCTGAGGGTCATTAAAGAGTTAATGAGGGGATTATTGATACAGAAGTATCCAGTTGTGTATTCCTTGCCCATGATTCTTTATATTATTTCGTAAAAAAAAAAAAAAAAAAAAAAAACACACACAGGTTTTAGATATTAAGAAGTCTAAATTTGAAACCCAGCTTTCACACTTATTGTGAACATGACTTTGGACAAACATATTAGTGAAGACATGTTGCTGTAAGTATCAAAAATGCTAATAAATAGTGGCTTAAAAATCTAGAGGGTTTTCTTACATAACAAGAACTTGGGTAATCTTGAGATGGAGCAGTTCTTGAAGGGACTCATCAAGGAACTGGGTTCCATTCAATTTCTATTCCACCATCTGAGGGAGTATCTAAGCATTCACCTGTTTGTGGTATTATCTCTGTTACCCCGCCAGCCACTTCATTCACAGTCCAGGTTAGGAAGAAGAAAGAGCAGAAAGCATGAATCAACTGAATCTGTCTCTCTCTCTCTCTCTTTTTTTTTAATCAGAAAAGCTTTTGCTTACTTGGAAACCTCATTCAGAAGATTTGTGCATGTGTATATTCATTAGCATATTGCAGGGATGGTCTGGATAAAAACCAATTGACAGAGAATTGACATTTAAAGAAAGTGTTAAGGAGTGGTATATAAAGAATTTCTTTAAATAGAAACAAGTGCTCTGAAATTTAAAGGTAACAAATCCTACTGACGCCCATCAAATACATTTAAATTATTAGTTAAATGCAGTTAAATATGATTATTAATAAATTCATTAAGATGTTTTTGTTATAAATATAGTTAACAATATATTTGAATGGGCTAATGATGAGAAAGAAAGAGAGGAGAGAGAAGGTCAGAGATGGAAGGAAAGAAAAAAGAAAGGAATAAAGGGAAAAGGCTAGGGACAAAATCTCATTGTAACTTTTAAAGGTTAAAAAATCTGGAGACAACAGATGCTGGAGAGGATGTGGAGAAATAGGAACACTTTTACACTGTTGGTGGGAGTGCAAATTAGTGCAACCATTGTGGAAGACAGTGTGGCAATTCCTCAAGGACCTAGAAATAGAAATACCATTTGACCCAGCAATCCCACTACTGGATATATACCCAAAGAATTACAAATTGTTCTATTATAAAGACACATGCATATGTATGTTCCCTGTGGCACAGTTTACAATAGTAAAGACCTGGAACCAACCCAAATGTCCATCAACAATAGACTGGATAAAGAAAATGTGGCACATATACGCCATGAAATACTACGCAGCCATAAAAAACGATGAGTTCGTGTCCTTCCTAGGGACACGGATGAATCTGGAAACCGTCATTCTCAGCAAACTGACACAAGAACAAAAAATCAAACACTGCATGGTATCGCTCATAGGCAGGTGCTGAACAATTAGAACATTTGGACACAGGGAGGGGAGCATCACACACTGGGGTCAGTTGGGGGGGACTAAGGGAGGAACAGTGAGGGGTGGGGAGGGTGGGGAGGGATAACGTGGGGAGAAATGCCAGATATAGGTAATGGGGGGAGGAAGGCAGCAAACCACCTTGCCATGTATGTACCTATGCAACAATCCTGCATGATCTGCACATGTACCCCAGAGCCTAAAGTACAATAAAAAAAAAATTAAAATTAAAAAATTAAAATTGGTAAATAAAAGTAAAAGATAAGCATTAATTCTGTCTTTTGTATACCAAGTATAGAAACTTGGTGTAGAAACCTGAGGGTAGTCAATGGATTATTGAGGGATGTTCCCTTGACAGAAGTATTCCAGCTTTAAAAAAAATAATAATGATAAAATTAGAAACTCATGTTTTATGAACTTTAGTAAAATAACGGATCAAGGAATGACCATGAATGGCTACTATCATCACAAAAAGAGAGTCCATTAGACACAATGAAAAAATAAACCATCATCTAAAGATTGAGGTGTTATTGCTAAAAACTTCAATCTGAATCTATCAAGCTTCAAGATTTAACTACCAACTTTCAGGAAATAGAGTTGCAGAGGAACATGTTAAACAATGCCACAAGGATTCAATCAGCAAAATTCAGAGTATGGGAAAGACTGCAGGCCAAATGAGTAGTTTTTTTTCAACAAGTAAGCTGCAAGGGGAAATAAAAAGAGAATAGAGGGGGAAGGAGAAGAGATTTTAAAAGACTGGAGCCACATCCAACAACTGCAATATGTAAAACTTATTTGGCTACTGATTTTAAAAACCTATTAAAAATATAAAATAGTTGGGAAAATTTCAACATTGACTCAGTATTTCATTATTATAAGTAATCATTTTTAATTATTTGGATATAAAGATAGTATTATCATTATATTTCCATGAAGAGTACTTATCTATAAAATACCTGGTAAAATTTGTATAGATTAAATTATATAATGTTTGGAATTTGCTCCTAAATAATCCAGGGGGAATGAGGAAGTGGATGGAGACTCAGATATTATAATATTGGCCCAAAGTTGGTAATTGTTGGAATTGGATTATGGGTACATGAGAATTTACTATTACTATTTTCTCTACTCTTTCATATGTTTGAAATTTTCCATAATAATTTTTCAAAAACTAACCAACCTCAGAATGAACAGCATTAGACAAAAGTACCACTGAATTTGGCTCAAAGTGAAGAAGAAACCATTTCAAGCCAATGGTTTTCTTCATGGAACTGGCTACAGTTTCTTCCCAGTGTCCTAATGAGCAGGGCTCAGAGTTGGCATCAGAACCAGAGGGCCCTTTTGCTGAAAGTTAAAGTAAAACAAAATGTAGAAGTTCCATTCTGGTCCCTGTATCATCTTCACACAATTCTGAGTTAAAAAAAAAAAAAAAGCTTTTCAAATTTCATTATAAAGTCCTAAACTATATAATCCTACTCTACCACAAAAATCAATGTACGATTGCTGCAAATAATCAAAAACAGGCAAACTGCCCCTGGATAGAGTATTTTGGTTTAGCAAAGCTTATTTCTTTTCTGAGTGTGCTCCCAGTTATATGTTCACATATATTTCCACATAATTATGAGGTTTTTTAAGAAAAGAAAATGTGACTACGGAGAAGTAAGGTAATTTGAAATTCATCCCAAATTAAATGTTTGTTCACTCCAGCAACAAATATCTGAGTGTCTACGCTCTGCTGGGAATTGTCTTGGGTTTACAGAGGTAGTGCTGAGGACAAACAAAAGCTACAGCTTTTGCCTGATGGAGCTCACAGCATGGGGAGACCTAGGGAAACAGAACACAGACTGTAAACACCCATGAATACCTGCAAATTACAACCTAGATCCATAGTAGCATTATTCACAATAGCCAAAACGCAGAACTAACCCAGGTTTTTATCTACAGATGAAAGGACAAACAAAATGTGGTATAACATATATGGAATGTGTATAACATACAATGGAATATTATTTTGTTTTAAAAGAGAAGTACATTCTGACATACACTACACCATGCATGAACTTTGAATACATTATGCCAAAGGAAATAAGTCAGTCACAAAAGGACAGACACTGTATGATTCCACTTACATCAAGTGTTAAAGAGTACTCAAGCTCATCAAGACAGAAACTCAAATGGTCATGACCAGGAGCTGGGGAGGAATGGGAACATTGTTTAGTAAATACAGAGTTTTGGTTTTACAAGACCCCAGCATCCCATAGGTATGAATGGTGGTGGTGATGGTGGCACAATCATGTGAATGTACTTAATGTCACTACACTGTACACTTAAAAATAGCTAAGATGGTAAATTTCAGGCTATATGTGTTTTACCATGTAACATTTAATTTTACCACAATTAAAATGCTTTAAAAATTACAACTTGGCTGGGTGCAGTGGCTCATACCTCCCAGCACTTTGGGAGGCTGAGGAGGGCGATTACCTGAGGTCAGGAGTTTGAGACTAGCCTGATCAGCATGGGTAAGCCCCATCTCTACTAAAAATACAAAATTAGCTGGGCGTGGTGGTGCCTGCCTGTAATTCCAGCTATTCAGGAGGCTGAGGCAGAAGAACCACTTGAACCCAGGAGGCGGAGGTTGCGGTGAGCTGAGATTGCACCACTGCACTCCAGCCTGGGCGACGAGTGAAATTCCATCTCAAAAAAAAAAAATTAAAACTTAAGGCAAATGCCACCCAGAAAACGCAGATAGCTATTTTAGTAGACACTACTTCCCTCTAAGCATCCATTCCCCACTCTCTGCTTCCTAATACCCAGATTTTATTTAGAAGTCCATTTCCTCTCCAACTTATCATGTGACTCAGGAGACACTAATACTTTTCCACCTCTACTGGTGGATTCTGATTAGTCTAAGTCAATCACACCATGACATTTCCCTGGCAATTTATGGATCCGAGGATAGGTTTGGTACATAAACTATGTTGGTCCAATTACACTGAAGTAAAGCATTTATATTCCATGGTTGAAAAAGATGGAAACAAGGGCACATATTGGCTCCACTGCTGCGAGTAGCCACATTGTGAGCATGAGGATTACCTGCTTTAGGCTGAAAGTAATGTAGGGAACAAATCATGGAAAAACCCAAAGAACGTGGTTATAGAAACAATTCAGTGACATTGCTGAGCCACTGAAACAACCAATTCAGTGGCCCTTCTACCCATGGGCTTACTGGTATGTCAGATAGTGCATATTCTCATATAAGCCAGTTTAAGTCGGGTTTCTGATCGCTCAGTCCACATCATCCTGTGTTAAGTAATAAAGTCAAAAAGGCAATGAATAAGAGTAACTAGCCTAGTTGGACAAATAGCATCTAGGCTGAGGCAATAGTATGTGGAAAGGCTCTGTAGCAAAAGGAAATGGAGTTCTGTCCAGGAGTTCCAGGAAGTGAAAGAGTTCCAGCCTGGCAGAAGCCTGGAGGGAGGGGCTGCAGATGAACTATCATACAAGATGAGGTTGAGAGACAGAGGGGAGCCAGACCCCTCCATGTGGGTCCTCTTACATTTTGGTCTTAATCCTAATGAGAGTCAGAAGCCATTGGAGTGTTTGATGATGTCGTGATTAAAGGACCAGATTTGCTTTTCAGTAGATGCTGTAATGTGGAGAACTGATGGGAGAAAGGACAAGGTGGGGGCAAAGAAACAAATATTGCAGGCCAAAGATGGCAGCATCTTAGGCTAGGATCGAGGCTGTGGGGCTGAGGAAAGAGATTGTGAGCTTTCTGAAAGGCAGGTTCAATGACTCGCAGTGCTGAATCAAATATATGTGTGGAACAAGGGGATGTAAGGCAGAGGGAGGTGTCAGGGATGACTTCTAAGTATCTGGATATAACAGGATGAATGAGGAGCCTTTTAGTACAGAAGAAAGAGTTTTAACTGCAAACAAAGATATAACTAATCCTAACTTAAAATTGATTTAAGTAGTACTCTTAATCATAATTAATAGGTATAGCAATAGTAACCATTTGTTAAGCATTTATTAGAGGACAGAATCTACATAATGCACTGTACTTTATCATAATCCTCATGGCCGACTTTGTTTTCCAAGGAGGACCCAACAACATCTCTCAACTCATGTGCTCTCCTGCAATGTGACCTTGCCCTAGTCACATCAGGGAGTAGTGTCTACATCCCAGCTTTTAAATCAAAGAAGGCTGGTGACTGTTTCTATCAATAGAAGATGCCAGTTTCATCTATAAAATGGAGATTAAAAATAAGAAAGAAAAAATAAAATTAAAAGAGAAAAATAGAATATGGCTGGACACAGCAACTCACACCTGTCATCCCAGCATTTCGGGAGGCCAAGGCGGGTGGACTGAAATTCCTTGAACTTGAGGCCAGAAGTTCAAGACCAGTCTGGGCAACATGTGACACGTGTCTCTACTTTTTAATGGTATATTTTGCTTTTCTATCTTCTATCTATCTCTTGGACTCCTTCCCATATATGTTTATCTCTTACTTTTTTTTGGTCATTATTATGAATGCACGATATAGTCATGGTTAAAAATTAAAACTAAAGTTCTAAGATGATTTCTCAGCTGTACTCCCCAAAAGTAATCCCTGTTAAAAGCTTGTGTGTTTTTTCAATTACATGTGTTTCTTTTATGATGGATATGTACTATGATTTACTTAGTCACTTTTCTGTTGATGGTCATTAGCAACTGCCTTCTTAAAAAAAAAAAAAATTAGCCAGGTGTGGTGGTGCAGGTCTGTGTTCCCAGCTACTCAGGAGGCTGAGAAGAGAGGATCATTTAAGCCCAGGAGTTTGAGATTGCAGTGAGCTAAGATTGCTTCACTGCACTCTAGCATGGACTAGAGTGTCACCCCAACTCAAAAAAAAAAAAAAAAGGAAGGAAACTAGCTGTTTTTGAATTTATTGTAAAAGTTATTTTTTTAAAGATATGTTAGAAGTGTTGCTATTTGACTTCTAAGGTTAAGTCATAGAAAGCCATATGGCTTCTGAAAAGTTTTTCTGGGACACCCATTCTGGAGAAAGCCAGACCATAAAAGTGGTCCAACTAAGGCAGGAGAGTAGAGTCTAGAGGCAGGAAACCTAAGGCCGATTCATGCTGACTTCCCAGAATTAAATCAAAAGAAAAACCCCAACTTTTCATGCACAGGTAACTAAAGGACCAGAGGCTACTTTCTTTGCAATCCCCTGCCCCCATCCCACCTTTTCTGCCTGGCAGATGAAAAATTGAAAGTACCTCTGATTTGTCCCCTCCCATAACCAATCATACTAATTGTGGGGCAAGGCTTCACTTGCATAGGGGTATAACTTTGGAACTTCATTTCAGCCTCTGATTGGTCACTTTCGGCAACCAATCAGACATTTGGAATAACTTTGTAATTTCACTTCAGCCTCTGATTGGTCACTTTCCATAACCAATCAGACTTATCACAGGCCTTATCACTTCATTTACACAGGGTGTAGACCAAGTAACCAATAGGAAATTTCCAGAGGCTATTTAAACACCAAAAAATTCTGTAACCAGGGCCCTTAAGCCACTTATTTAACCCTCCTCCCACACTTTGGAGTGTTTTTTCATTTCAATAAATCTACACTTTTTTCATTGCTTTATTTGTGCATTTTGTCCCATTCTTTGTTCAAAATACCAAGTACCTGGATATCCTCCAACACTAACAGAACTACTCTGAGACCACCAAGCTAGGATGGCCACATGGAGGCATTCTAGTTGTCAGACACCGCTGAACTCCCTGCCAATACTCAGCATCAACTCACCAGCTAGGATGATGGAGCCACCTTGGAAATGCATCTTCCAACTCCAATCTCATGACTACATCTGTTGCCATGAGAAGCAGAAACAAGTCATGTCCACTGAACCTTATCCAAAAGAAAAAAATTGTGTGCAAAATAATTGATCGTTGTTGATCTTTTATGGCACTAAATTTGAGGGGTGGCCAGTTGCACTCCCTCGCCATTGTATAGGTAAAAAATAAATAAGACTGAAAGAAACTTGTTGAGGATCACAGAACCAGTAAGCACAGGAGCCAGAATTCTAGCTAAATCTGTCTGGTTCAGAGTCTGTGCTATTTCTTCAATCTCATGCTGCCACCTTTTTGGTCATGTCTCAAAATTAAATTGCTATTTCTTTTCAAAACATCTTCAAACTCTAATCTCAAGTACATGCATTTTGAAAGTAATCTACTCTGCTCAAAAACAGCAACCCACCAGTTGAAGTAAGACATGGTCAATTGCTAGTGCTTAAAAAAGGGTTTTGGCATTTTCTTTTTTTTTCTGTCCCCCATCACTTTTTCCCAAGCAGTAGTGAATTGATAGAAAATTAAAACAGACAACTTCCATTTTCTTTCAAGAAAGATTTATGACCACTGTCTACAGAATTTCTAACCGTAAAGCGAATCATAAAACAAAATGTTTTAAAATAATATATTTAAAGCAACACAGTGCTATGTACAATTAACGTAAGACTGATCAGAAGTGATAGTTGCTGAGTAAAAGTAAACCCAGAGAAATATGAGCTATAGGGGTAACAGCATTTCATGAAACACTAATCTGTCAGTGAGGAGCACAAATCAAGGGAATAATCAGGCATATTAATGACTCTAGAGTAATTTTCTCTAACTTATCAGTCATCCTCAAGTGGAACTCTATCTCTTTGCCGCTGCCTTCTTCCAGGCCCTTAGGACTCCATCTTAATGTCCCTGCAGCCTCTCTGAGCTGGTCCTCCTACCCCCAGCCTCACCACTGCAACATTGCATCAACAACCCATATCCCAGCTTACTTTCTCCTCTTTTCCAGGGACATGCCCTCTGCCTGGAATGCCCACTGCCTACCCATGACCAGGATAAAGCTTGCTCATGCTACACATTTTCATCCACATGCCAACTCCTTGAAGCTGCCTCTCCTAGGTGTTTTCCAACCAGAGATGGGGTACTTTTCCTCTGAGTTCCCACAAAACAGCAAACTTAGCTCTGCAGGAGCTCTTCAGTCTACTTGCCAACACACATTTACTTAGCGATACTGTGTACGCACACTATGCCAGCCATGGGAGGGATAATAGAGAACTAGATAGACAATCCCTGCTTCAAGACACAGGCCTCAAATCAGTGCCTCTCAACCAGTGTAATTCTTCTCCCCAGGGAATATTTGTCCAAGTCTGGAAACATATTTTATTGTTATGCCTGGGAGGAGTGCTGCTGGCATCTAGTGGGTAGAGGCCAAAGATGCTGTGAAACTTTCTACAACTTACAGGACAGCCCCAACCACAAAGCATTATCTGGTCCAAAATGTCAACAGTGTGAAGGTAGAGAAGGCCTACCGTAAATAAAAGCAAATAAATAAATAAGATCATTTCAGGGACTGTTACAAGTCATGAAAAAATGAACGGGAGAATTTGTTAGAACACTGGAGTGAGAGAGGAGGGAGAGTCTCTAAGAGAGACAGTGAGTAGAGATTGGAAAAGATGACACCCTCACACAGCCAGTATGACGCTAGTCTGTAAGGTCCACCACTCCACCTGTTATTACTCACAATAACACCTTGTGACACCAAACACCCACCGACTGCTAAGTACTGGCCCAGAGACTCATTCTACTTGCCATTTTATTTAATTTACCTCTTCATGTAAATTTCTTGTTTCCCTAGGTTGAAGTTAACTTGATAACATGGCTTAGGTTTGTATTTCTTATAAAATGCCTAGCATAACCATGCACATTAATAAATGAATGAGAACGATCTTTCCAGAGCATGCATGAGAGATTCAAGAGCTGAGCACTTCAGCCTAAGGTGACTTCGTAGAGTATATTAGTTTCCTGGGGCTACTGTGACAAAATATGCAAACTGGATGGTGGAAAACAACAGAAGTTATTCTCTCTTAGTTCTGGAGAGCAAAAGTCCAAAATCAAGATGTCAGCAAGGTCATGCTCCTTTGGAAACTCAGGACAGAATCCTGCCTCACCTCTTCTGGCTTCTGGCTGGGGCCGGCAAGCCTTGGTGCTCCCTGACTTGCAGCTCCATCACCCCAATCTCCACCTCTGTTATCACACAGCATCCTCCCTGTGTGTCTCTGTCTCTTCTTTTTAAAAGGACACCAGCCATATTAGATTCCCCCCCGCCCCATCGCTATGATCTTTTCTTAACCAATAATGTCTGCAAAGACCCTATTTCCAAATAACATCACATTCACAGATAACAGAGGTTAGGACCTCAGTGTATCTTTTTTGAGGATACAATTCAGCCTATACAAAGTGGAAGGGTCTGGATGGACCACTTCTAAGCCTCAAGCACTTCAGCTGCAAATGAAAGCCGCACTAGCCAAGGTCCACCCAATAAAAGTGACTGCGGAGCACTTAGTAAAATTAGAGCCAGCTGCAGTGAAGAAGCAGTAGGATGAGCTTTGAGTTCTGTGGTCCTAACCCTCCAACTGACTGGGCCAGGTAGAGGCCACAATTCCCTTGTTATCCTTCTCTCTGCTCTGGTTCCTTATTTGGAAAATCTAAAAACAGCAATAAACCCTTGCATTTTCCCAGGGCCTTGCAGCAACCAAGAAACATTTCATGTTATTACCAAGAGTGATCCATCCATTCACCAGTGAGGAGGCAAGACCAGGACTAATGCCCCATCTCACAAAGGCTCAGCTTCTGCATTTGTCAGGTGTTAGTCGCAACACTCATCCTTACCTGCTAGTCTAGGATCCCATGAAGTAATATATTAAAAGTATCTGACACATAGTGGGAACTCAATCAATCTTTTGAAAACACCTCAGTAATCTGCCTGGCATGAATGTAACTTAAATTTCCTCTTCTAAACTCACAGTTTCCTCTAATTTTTAGATTACTCAAGTCTCCATCCTGCATGTTCCTGCAGGGAAAAAAGGCCCCTTCTGAATATGTCTGGATTGTATTGGGTGATGTGGAATTTCTCGTGTGTGTAGACTCCTGGTGGCAGCCTCTCGCCTCCTATTCTAAATGCTTCCTCTCTGGTTTCTATCTGGGAACCTCATTTATGACCCATCTGGCTAATTCCTGCTCTGTCTCAATATCTGTTTACCCTAAGCATGGACAGAGCCCTCTCCCCTTCTTTCCTCAAAGCACTCAAACACAATGCTTTTATGTGAGATAGATTTTGCTAAAAGCTTTAGGAACTAGAAAAAAAAAATTACAGCATAAGATAGAAAAGAAATTCAGTCTCAGACATCGCTGCTTCTATGGTTCATCAGTCAAGCCCTCCCAAGCCATCTCTCTCCTGGGGCACACAACTGCTCTTATACTGCTGAGACCTTTATTCTCTCAACAGATACTCCCTCACACCACCGGCCCCCAACCACAATAACCAGGTTCCAACCATTATCCTCACCAAGCTCACTGGCAGCTACTCTCCAAGTTTCTAAGATTCCCAGGAAGAACTTAAAAGATTGTATTATTTATTATATAGGACAGTTTTAGATCCCCTAAAATGATCAGTCTCTTCATTCATTCCCAAGTAGGCCCAGAGGCCTTATCTTTTATGATCAAAGGTCCATTGAATAATAAAAAGCATGATTTCTGCCATTGCTCTCTTTGACCCTCAGGGGACAGAAATGACTGCAGCCTGATTCTCCCTGCACATCACACAGAATAGGTCCTTCACACCTATCAATTTCTCAGTTGGGAAGTGAAGGCTAGGGAGGTTAGTTGACTGCCAAATAGCTGTTTAATTGAATAAACATAAAGCATCAACTTAGCAGGAGCAAAGCTCAGGTCAGGTCAGTAGCTTACCCGATTCATAACCCAGGTGTGAATATTCAGCACCGCTCCAGCTGTGTGTATGTGGAAATGCCTAAAGAACACTTTCCTCCTAAAATCAACTAAGCACTCTCAGCTCTGCTGTGTCAAGCATATGTCTCTGCCTGGTCTTCAGATGTCCATTCAAAGACAAACTCTCACCTTAGTCTCCCACCTTGAGCCTTATCCTGCTTTGGACCTTCTTCGAACAAACCTCACTACTCAACACTGCATACTGTATTCACTAGAGTTCTCGGATGCTAGCAACCAAAACAGACACTGTCCACTTTACACAGAAAAGGAATGTATTAAAGGATATTAACAATGAATAGAATTTTAGGGAGGGCTGGAGAACCAGGGTTGGAGTGGTACAGCCAAGAGCTCTGCCCCCAACCAAAAAAGTAGACTCTTGAGAAAGTCTGAAGTTACTTGATGAAATAGAATAGTGGGTGGAAGCAATGGGAATGGGAACAAAACTAAAAGCCTGAGGACAGGTGTGATGGTCCAAGTAAGAGATGATAAGGGTCTGAACTAAGGCAGATGCTATTGAGATGGACAGACATGGACAGACTGAAGGAACTGTGCAAAGGGCAGATTGGCAATATCTGCAGACTAATAAGATGTGAGTGAGGGAGAAGAGGCATTCATTCTAAGATCACTCCTAATGGCTAACTGGGTAATGGGATGCACGATAGTGCCACTGACTCCAATAGGGAGTGCAGGTGGAGAAGCAGGGATGGGAACGAATGGCAGGGGGAGAGGATGAGAGACACCTGGGACATACAGAGGTGTAAATAACTGTGTTCGTCCATCAGCAAGTGGACTGCAGTGAAGGGGAGATACTGGGAAGAAAACACAGGCGTCTAAGAACTTGATTGTAGAAAATAAAAATTGTTCAAGGTGAAAACTGGGATGACCAACTTTTCCTAGTTTGCTAGGGATTTTCCTGGTTTTAAGACTAAAAGTCCCACATCATAGAAAACTGTCATTCCAAGGCAAGTCAGAACCCCCTGTGTAGGGAGTAAGAAACAGCAAGAAAGGAAGAGTATTTGCTCAGGGTGATTGAACTTGTTGGATTCAAAACCACAGCTGAAATCCAGACTTTCTACCTCCTAGGCCATTGCACTTTCTTCACACTCTGCCAGTCAAGAGCTAAATTGAATGAATTCACTAGAAAGGTAAAGTATTAGGATTCAAATCCTAGAGTCCTGACCCACCAGGTATATGACCCCGAGCAAACTAGTTAGTCCCTCCGAGCCTTACTTTTCTTACCTAAAAAAAAAAACAGAAGTAATACCAGTATACTCCTTAATCCGAGGATAAAATGTAGAATCAAATAAAAACATAGAGGCAGTGAAAGATGGAGATTCTGCCAGCAGGCTGACAGGAGTTGCAAACAAATGAGCCTCTGCTGGTTTTGGAATCAAACCCCAAGTGTGCTGGATCTCCCACAGCCCAGCCCTCACACTGGTTTAAAAAGTTTCACCCTCACTAAAGTGTCCTCACCACTCCTTTGAAAAATACAGTTTCACTACTAAAGCTGTCTGGAGTAAAATGTATTTCCTCCAGAAAATGCTGGTGAATTTATCACAACTGGGCTGTTCATCTGCTAAAAAGCAGAATGGCATTTATTGCCAATTGCTCACTTTATGGACGAAGAGAAACAGGGAGCCTAATAAGCTTGGTTAATTTTTTTCTTTTATGACTCCAGCAACTGCACTAAATATTCTGTCTGCTTTTCTTATGTAGTTTGGAAACTGCTCTAAGCTTCAGAACTGTTACTAGGAGGGTTCCAGCAGAATCATGTGCTTGCTACTACTTCAGAGGAGACCCTGGTAGAGAGGACTTCTGAGAACTGCCCCCAAGAGTCATCCCTGCTGGGGGTCTGCATAATCAATGACCAGTTCTACAAAATTGAGAATATAACTTTCAAAAATCCATCAGTAGATGGGCACATTATCTGTAATGATTTGGCTGAAATGATTTTGAAATCCCCTGGATTTCACTATGCTTTAAAGACACAGAAAGAAGCAGAGTAGAGTTCTAAAGGGAAGGAACACCTATGGAGTTAAACCCAGGTCTGAGTCCTGAGACTCATTAACCATGAGAACTTGGTACCAACATCTGGGGCCATCCAGAAGGCGTATTTCAAGTGCTCACCCTCCACTATCCCACAACACTCACACATCCACCCTGATGTTTCCGCTCATTTCATTCATCAACTATTTAGGGAGTTCAAGAGCATCTGCTATAGATCACACACTGCTTTCTCTAGAGCATGATAATGTACAAAGAACACTGAAAGCCTAACATTTAATCCCAGCTCTAATATTTAAGTAACCTTCCAGGTCAATGCTGTCCAAAAGAACTTCCTGAGATGATGCCAGTATTCTGACCTGCACTGTTCAATGTAGTAGTCACTAGCCATAAGTATTTGAAGTGTGACTGGGGCGAGACTGAAGAACTGAATTTTTAATTTTATATAATTGAAATAAATTTAAATATAGAGAACCACATTCCAGTCTGGGCAACACAGCAAGACCCCATCTCTGCAAAAAAATATTTTAATAACTGGATGTGACGTCACACATCTGTAGTCCCAGCTACCCGGGAGGCTGAGGCAGAAGGATTGCATGAATCCTGCTCATAGATCCATCTTCATTTGGCCCTGGAACCAGTGCTTCAAGTTCTGATATTAACTGGGGGTGTCAGGCGGCATAAGCATTCCGATCAGCACTTGTCCTGAGGCTGCAGAAAAGCAATCCATCTTTTAGAGAACTTTGCTGTTGGTGGCCAAGAATGTTCTGCATGAAGAAACCTAT
This sequence comes from Aotus nancymaae, assembly GCF_030222135.1. Classification (NCBI taxonomy): domain Eukaryota; kingdom Metazoa; phylum Chordata; class Mammalia; order Primates; family Aotidae; genus Aotus; species Aotus nancymaae. Next base: position 13,174,156 of record NW_026988417.1, on the reverse strand, counting down.
TAACTGCTTCATGTGAGAGAATATTTACAGGAAGTTAGAAAATGCTGACTTTAGCTAAGGAAAATGCCTCTCTGTGGAGTTTCATGGCCGATCAATGCCCTGGAATTTCATTGAGGGGATTTACAGATAAAGATTACTAACTGGCTGCACAGTGTATTTGTAAGTATGTTCTTACAAAGTGGAGGTTCTGTTCAAGGTGCGGCATGGGGTTTCTAAGAGAAAAAAGAGAACTCTTTTAATAGAATTTCATAGAAAAACAAAACTATAATGCTCCAAGGTTGTCAGCCACTGGCAGAAGTCTAAAACTTTCAGCTTCAGAAAAACCTTAAAGGTCATCGCATTTCCTGACACATGATTTCGGCTTGAACAATTCCTGTCGGGGATCTCCCGGCATCCTGAGGTGGCTCATTCATTTCACATTGATGTGTGATATTGTTAGAAAGAGCTTTCAATGGTGAGCAAAAATCTAGGGAAAGAATATGGTATCTTAGAAGCATTTTGGGCTCTGCCATTTTCAGCTCTGTGAGACATAAAATGAAGAGATAATAAAACAGTAGTGTAAGGCTGTTGGGAAGACTAAGCCAGATAGAGATGCAATGTGGTCTGTTTGATACCATTTCCTTCCACTGGCTCTCCATCTTCAGCTCTGGGAGTGAACTGATAATTAACTTCTCACAATGTCTCTCCATCATGGTAATACCAGTAGTTGTAGCAGTAGAAACAGTCACACAACTACTGCTATAACATTGCCTTTATTAATACTATTATTCCTAACACCTCTTCCACAGACTCATAAATATATGAACATGGGCCACATTGCTTCACCAGGCTCAGTAACCTTAGTTCCTTTCACATCTCTCATCTGTTAGATTTCAGGTGTCTCATGGTCTTAATGATTCAATAGGAATAGAGCAATGTGCCAGTGAGTGGCTGGCCCTGAGAACAGCAATGTCAATCACATCTAGAACTTGCCCATTATTCCAGCCTTACTTCCCACGATGGCAATCATGATGTTGATGGTGGTGGTGGTGATACTGCAAATTAGCAGCCATAATATTAATTATCAAGGATAACCATGAGTCAGGTCCTATGTTAACTGCTTAGCATAGATAATTGCTTTTAATATTCATAACAGTATCATGAGGTATGTTTTGTTATTATAATCTATATTTGACAAATAAGAAAACTGAGCCAGACAAGTTAAGTAACTATCTTAACTTATCTAAAAACATTTGGGCAAGCTGAAAATAATCTGGGCAAACCCATCCCAGACTGTACCCTTTCCCACTGTATAGTAAAGGTGTTAAGAGTGCAAGCTCCAAGGCCAGTCAGGAGTGACTCCCATCCCAAAGGCAGGGAGACAGACAAGAGATTATTACATAGTAACAGCACCAGGGACAGCAAAGGGACCTTGACCTGAAAGTGGAGAAAGAGAGGAACTGATTAATGGAAATACTTCTGGAAGACAGGATTTATAAGATTTGGTGTTTGATTGGATGTGAGATGATGGAACCTTTTTAAAGGGGGTGAATGAGGGAAGGATAGCAAGACCAGAGACCATCAGGGATGACAAAAAGTTTCCCTCAGACTTGTAAAATGCTGGAAAATCAAGCCATTGGACAAGAAAACACAAACACTTTTAAAAAGAAAAAAGTTATCTTAAAAAAAAATAAATTTGACCTTTGAGATTGTCAGAATAAACAGCTTGTGAGAAGATTCTTCCCAGAGACCTGGTTCTTGAGCTCCAACATCTTTAGCCCATTTTCACCTGACCCCTCTCCCACTGCCCTTGAAACATGCTTATTTCCCAGATAAATCTGAAGCCTCTTCTAGTGGTCCAGAGGATTATTTTTATGACTCCTAAGTCTGGTCCAGTTTCCCGCTAAGTTCTACTTCAGGTCCTAGCATTCAATTTGGGTTTACTGAAACCATGGGTACACATCAGTGTCTGTATTCCATGTGCAAGTGTGTTTCAAATTTCTTAACCAGCCAGGAGCAGCAGTCATTTACTGAACAGCTGCTAGGAACCAGGCACTGCTCTAACATCTTACATTTATTAGCTAATTCACTATTTGTCTGTGAAATGGGTGCTGTGATCATTCCCGTTTTACATATGGTGAAACAAAGATCAAGGAATTTGCCACGAAGCAAATAGTTGAGCCAAGGTTTGAATGCTCACAACTTGATTATGCCAGAGCCTATAATTTAAAGCAATTAGTCTATTTCTGGTTCATTCAGTAAGTCTTTATTGAGTCCCTAGTGTGTACCTTTTTATCTCTGAGGGGCTATTTCTTCTACTTTAAGGCAAAGTATCAAAGCATCATAGAAAATCAAAATTTGGGTCAACTAATCAAGCTCCCAAATTATATCGAAAAATTGATGCTCAAAGAGGGACAGTAACCTATCTAAGGTCACTCAGTCATGATAAAGCCTGAATTCAACCTTGATCTCTCATTTCACCACTCTTTCCGTGATATGATGCATTACATTAAAAATACTTTGACATAGATTTGCTCTACAAATTTATAATATGGTTATTATTCTTATTGCCATTCCTATCCATCAGGCAACATGTTTTTCACTCAATAGGTAGTTAACAGATATGTTTAGGCTATAAATGTCAACCTAGGAATGTAATTTAAAACTTGAGGTCTTAGATAAGAAAGGCCTTTTTGGAAATATATATGAAAGGCATTTTTGCAGGACAAACATTCCATTAGTACATCAAATCATTAATTATATTTTGTGGTTAAGGTCAACCCAATACCTTTCCCTGTAAACTTATAATAGATTGAAAACAGATGACCTGCTTTCTGGACTCTCTTTCAGTAGTGAAGCACTTGGAGAAAATTGCAGTAGATTGGCTCCTCAGGTCCAGGCTAATGAGGGCCTGAACTGCCTAGGAAGCTGCTTCATGGAATTGAGCAGATGTGTTATGGGAGTTCATGGCTCAGATTAAAGAAGTCAGACAAGGAAATAAAACTACCACTTTATCAAGCAGGAAACTAAGGCTCCCCAGGACTTATAGGAATAGTGACTAAGAATTGAAGGAAGTAGAAACCAAAGTTGCCTCTTTCAACTGCAAAATTCTAGAGTATTAATCTAATAACTTCATCCTAAAGATATCCTTTCTCCATATTCCATTACAGAGAGATAATAAACAATAATGATTTCAAATGCACATCTATGGAGCAACTGCCTTTCGTCCATAATTGAACTGGATGTCTTGACATTTCATAGAAAGTGCTTGACATGGTTTCACCTGTAAAGAATGTCTAGACCACCAATTAGCATAAGAAATGTGATGAGCAAACATCCAAAGATTCTTTTAATTATTGCATAGTTCTGATAGATCCTAAAGTTATACAGCAGAGAGGTTAAGAGGTTAAGGAGCTAGGCTTTGGGGGTTCAGATTCTGTCTCTGACACTTACTAGCTTGACCTAGGCAAGTTGCTTAAACTCTCTGAGCCTCAGTTCCCTCCATCCTTGGAAAATGGCATAATATCAGTACCTCTTTCCAAGGAGTGCTGCAAAGATTAAATCAGCATAAGTCCTAAGTCCAACTCAGGATCAGGCATGTAGTAATAATTACATGAGTGAGTGCTCATCGTGTCTCCAGAGATTGGAAAACTAAAGCTGACAAAGTGTCAGTGAGCCTAGAGGCAGTTTAGACAGCAATGATAATGTGAGTCAGAAACTGAAGACCTGCTGCTGAAATGATACACCAGACGTGATACTCCTTTTCTTAACTCTTTCAGGATTTCATAAACAATTCTCAAGCTATCCTTCCAGTACTGGAAATGGGCAATTCTACTTAAGCTGCCTGCTGTAGGTAGTTGTTTGGATGTAATAAACTGTTGTTTAATCTTGTGTGTAAATGAATACAGAAGTTAGTCAGTGGGTGCATATTAATCCAAAATAAATGAATACATTTGAATTAATCAGATCCCGAGTCTATGTAAATTGATGATTTATAATGATATTAGCACAAATTGCAATGGTAAATCATTTTAAAATTAGATCCAATGCTGCTTAAGGCTATAAGGTAGCTGGAGATTTGAACATACTTTGAAACAACTTTAAAATGTAGATTGGTCTGGCTGTAGAGGGGCAGAAGCAGGGGACGGGATACCAGAGGGCAATGTTGAACCACATTCTATGAAAGGGTGATAGCAGCAGGGCCTGCAAAGTCATAAAAATAAGAAAGAGCAAGAGAAAATCAACGAAACAGGTGTGTTCCACAATTCACAGTTCATTTTCTGGCTTGAGACACAGGACCTTGGGACTTCAATTCAATGCAACAAGCAAGAATTAAATTAAGGCAGCATGATGAAGAGGGGAGGTTTCAGCAGGATCTTCTACTTACTTATTGTTGATCTTGGACAAAATAACTGCTGTGGCTGGTGATTTCATCTGAAAAACAGACTTTATCATTCCAACCCGGAAATAGTGTTCTGAGAACCCAATAACATTGAATGTAAAGTGAATATCTCAGTTCATAAAGATCAGGGTTGTAATTAAAAGAATAGAGTTGGATTGCCTGGATTCAAATCCTAGCATTGCCATCTGCTAGCTATGAGACTTTGGGCAAATTTTTTAGCTTCTCTGAGGCTTAGTGTTCTTGCTTATAAAAAGGGGAGATGAATTGAGGATTGGTGTGAGAATTAATTGCAAACACGCATTCCAGTAACAAGAAAATACTTAACAAATGTTAGCTATTAGTTTGAACAATTGTTATTGATGTTTTCTTGATTCCTGGGTGGTGATATTGTGAACTTGCTTAAGAAGAAAGATGGAGGAACTATGGAGAATATACCAATGCAGAAGAGAATATTGACCAGAGTATCAAGAAGAGGAGGAAGAGAGTAACTCTGAGGGGAGGCAAATATATGACACCCAGAGGCCCAACCTCTTCTTCCCCCATGCAAGGAAGACAAGGCTAACTATACACAGTCTCTCCCCTACTAACACAAGACGTAACCTTGACCATTTTTTTTCTTATGTGCAAGGTGAGAAAACTGTTCTGAAGATTACCTGAAGACAAGAAAATGAGCATTACTTGTCAAAGAAAAGAAGAAAGGGCCAGCAGAACTCTAAGCTCCCTCTCCTGAGAATGGGTCCTGTGTAAAAAACATTATGTTCTGTGATAAGCGTAAAGATGAAGAAGACTTGCCCTGATGTCCAAAGCTGTGATTCCTACCTGTGATTGTTTAGAAATTCAAGTAGCAATGCCCCAAGATTCAATCAGAATATTTGAACCGTCTGGCAGATGACATAGTTTTGGAGCCTTAAGAGGACAATCCCAAGACGGTTGTAGAATACTGTTTTATAACTACTATGGGTGGAAAAGGAGACAGGAGAAAAGATGAACTCTGTCAGTAAATCATTAACTACAAGTTTGTGACCCAGAAGTAAATATTTGGGTAGATGTTATAGAAGGAGGTGCTGAGGCTATTCTCTTAAGGATTTGGGATGAAGATGAGGTAAACACTTTGTTATGGACTTAATGTTTACGTCCCATCCCCACCCCAAATTGATGTGTTGAACTCCTAACCCCCAATATGATGGTATTTGGAGATGGGGCTTTGGGCAGGTAATCAGGTTTAGATGAGGTTATGAGGGTGAGGCTCTTGTAATGGGATTAATACTTTTTTTTTTTTTTTTAGACGGAGTCTCACTCTATCACCCAGGCTGGAATATAGTGGCACCATCTCAGCTCACTGCAACCTCCACCTCCTGGGTTCAAGTGATTCTCCTCTCTCAGCCTCCTGAGTAGCTGGGACTACAGGTGTTCACCACCATGACCTGCTAATTTTTGTATTTTTTAGTAGAAACCAGGTTTCACCATATTGGAAAGGTTGGACTCAAACTCCTGACCTCATGATCCACCTGCCTCAGTCTCCCAAAGTGCTAGGATTACAGGCATTTGCCACCACACCCAGCAGGGATTGATACTCTTAAAGGAAGAGTTGTAAGTGCCCCTAAAAGAAGTGTCTACCAGAGTTCTCTCGCTACCATGTGAGGACAAAGTGAAAAGGAATTCTTCTGCAAGCCAGAAAGAGGACCCTCACCAACAGTCAAATCACATACCTTGATCTTGGACTTCCCAGCCTCCACACTGTAAGAAATAAATGCCTGTTGTTTAAACCACCCAGTCTACATTATCTTGTGACAGCAACTAGAGCTGACCAATACACACTTATTCTATGACTAGTACTTGCCAGGACTGGGGAAGAAATTCAGGAACATGGAACTTCATCTTTAAGTTAAAATCATTTTCTTACATATGCAAGTGCACCTGCACGTAAGCACGCACACATACACACATCCCACACACACACTCATAGATAAAACATGCAAATGTGACTGTAACTTACAAAATTACCAACATTAACAAAATGTTTATTCATTCTTCCTAAAGGAATGATGCTTTCTGAATGCTTACAACTTATGATAAGCAAAAATGGAATGTTTTCCTTTAGCCAAAGTAAAATCTCTGTGTCCTTGGTGGTCAATTGACAGACAATGCAGCTACCACCAAATAGTTCCTCATCATCACCTACTGCACAAATGCAAGAACTTTTGGGCATTGATTCTAAATCAGCGAAGTGTCACTAGATTTTCAATAGGGTCAAAAATAAGGGGATGAACACTAAAATTTTCAAAGGCATTTGGCGGATATTTTCAAGGATACTCCCCCTAGAGAAGTACTCCCATGTGGGTCTGAAAAAGCATGTGCAAGGACGTTTATTGCATCCTTATTTGAAAAGACAGCTAATTAGAAAGAAACCTACATGGGTTACTTCAATAGGGAAATGGATAGACAAGAGTATTTTGCTTGATTTTGCTTTTTATGAGGTATCTCTGTATTAGATCTATAAAGAGCATTGACTGAAGAAAACATAAGTTTCAGATAAATACACAAATATAATGCTTTTCATGTCAAATAAAACACAAACACAAAATAATACTTTGTATTGTCTCTGGAGATGTATATGTATGTAAATGCATTTACTACAGATCGGGAAAATTATATAACAAAGAAGAGTGGTTTATTTTGAGAGGAAGGGAAGGGAAATTAGACTGTGGAGGAGATGGACAAAGAAGATTTTGATGTCTACAAAATCTCACTTTTAGTAAGAATACACAAACATTATTATCATGTGATGAAATATTATTTTTTAAAAGAAAAAATATGTAAGGTCATCTAGTCAACTGCAATACTGCAATGCAATTTCAGCGCTAAATACCTGAAGGTAGTGTCAGACTTCACAAGTTAAAGGCACAGTCCCCAACACAAGTACCCTCACATCAGACAGCAGCCACAATTTCAGAGATCTCGGACTACCTGCCCTTCTGATCAACTTAGCTACAAGTCTGGGGCTTTTCAAAACACCCTCAGGTTAGATAGTTTATTAGAACAACTCACAGAACTCAGAAAAGTGCTATCTTTATAATTACAGTTTCATTGTAACAAATACAAATCAGTGCCTGACAAATGAAGAGACATAGGACAAGGTCTGGGAAAGCCCTGAAGGCAAAGCCTTCTTGTCTTCTCCCTCTGGAATCAGGACATATTGTTCTTCTGGTACATCAACGTGTTCAACAACCAGGAGGCTCCACAAAGCTTCAATGTCTAGGGCTCTCATTGGGGATATATTATGTAGTCATGACTGAGTAAATAACTGGCTATATGATTAAACTTAATCTCAGGAAATTCCAAAGATTTAGAGTCCCCTTCCCAGAAACTAGAGACAAAGGCCAAATCTTTTATTATGGAATACCAATTCTCTAGAGGCCAGCAGAACTCCACCTAACTCATTTCAGCCTAGGGATCTCTCAGGTGTCAATCATAGCCTACAAAATTTGTCACATAAAGAAGTCACACCCTACAAAATTTGGGCTCATATGGTACAAAAGTAAGTTATAAATCAGACACAACTATGGAGGTGCTGCCCTGTATTACTTGTGTACATTTTAGAAAACCTATTTTGCTCTTATAATGAAAATTCTTTTCCCCTCTCTCTCTCACTGTTACTATTCTTTGTTGTAATTATATCTTAGTTAGATATCAGCTGATTCTGCAATCTTTCTAGGTAACCCAATTTGATGCCAAAGAAAAGTGCTGTCTCATATCTGCCTTAAACTTACTTACAGCAATAATAATACTATATAAAGACTAGCAGAGTGGACAAGACCTCTGGTTTTCAAGTCATATAGAACTGGATTGAAATCCCAGGTTTGCATCAGACAACATGACTCTACTCAGCTCCACACATCTCATCACCCCAGCAGGTGAGGCTGTGCATATTCGCATGGAGATGACCAAGATAACAGAAACTTGCAACTGGCACACTGCCATGTCCACCTCATAGTACTGGCCAAGGCAACATATGTGGCTGAGTCTAAAGGTAGAACAAAAGGCACTTCCAAGTTACATGGTAAACAGTGTCAATAGAGAGCCTAGTGCAGTGGCTCATACCTGTAATTTCATCACTTTGGGAGGCCAATGGAAGGATTGCTTGAGCCCAAGATTGCTAGACCAGCCTGGACAATATGGCAAGACCCTGCCTCTACGAAAATACTTTTAAAAACATAGACAGGCATGGTGGTACACACCTGTGGTCCCAGCTATTCGGGAGGCTCAGGCAGGAGAATTGGTTGAGCCCACGAGTTCAAGGCTACAGTGAGCCATAACTGCAAACTGCATTACAGCCTGAGCAACAGAGTGAGAATTTGTCTCAAACAAACAAACAAACAACAACAAAAAGTCTCAATACACAGAAAGAGAAGAACTGGGGCCACTTTGGAATCCACCACAGTAGCCAATACTATTTGAGAACTTATGATGTACTGGGATCTCTGCTAAGTAACATATATGCGTTAATATACAACAGCATTATTACGATTTTGCAGATCAGGAAACTCTGGCTTAGGCAACTTCCGTAACTTGCTCAAAGTGACACAACTAATAAGAGGGAGAATCTGAGTTTGAACCAAAAATTGTCTAACCGCAGACCTTGCACCCTTATCCCAAAGTTATGTAGCCTTTATCAATCTCACATACTTCAATAAAGCTGAAAACTTAGGCAGAAACCACAATCATGTGGCATGAATCATCATAATCTAGCTCTCAATTACTATGCAGTATAATCCTCCTTACGGCAGTGTACCATTTCTCTCGTTATTTGATCCTATTTATCCAGATTGCCTGGTTTTGAATTCCAATTCAAACACTTACTAAATGTGGTTAGCTTGGGTCAGTCACTTTGCCATTGTCTTAGTTTTCTCATCTGTAAATGGGAAATAAAATTAAAAGATCTACCTTAGAGAGGTATTGTATAAATTAAATGAAGGAAAACTTAATAATGATTTATAACAAGGCTATCTAATATCAGACACCATTCAGACTACTTTTCATAAATTATCTCACTTAATCCTAACAAGGACCTGTAGGGACAGTACTATTATTCTTTACACACAAAGAAACCAAGACATTCATAGTTTAGGCAACGTTCCTCAGCTCACAGAGCTAATAAATCGCAAAGGTTGGGTCCTTTGGGTCCTAACTGGGCAATTTGCTTCTTGGTATCTACTTTCAAACCAAGAATAGTTGAATTACCAATAGCAATGCCTTTTATTCTGGTTGATGTCGTGTTATTTCAGAGAAGGTACTCAGGGGTTATGCCCACAAGAGGGTTCTACCACTGGGCTCATTAACCCCCTGTCTGTGAACAGACAACTGAGTGACTCAAACAAAACCAGATTATGGACCTCGAGGACTCTTACTTCCTAAGGAGGAGAGATCAAATGCCAGGGAGGCACGGCTCCCTCTGAGCCGTTCCTCTCACTGCAGATTAAAAACAAATGACTCTCAAGAGACCCACTTCTAGCAGGAAGCAGAGGAGGCACTTAACACTTAAAGTTGTGTCCCTGAAGTGTTTGCTGCTTCTACAAAGATTGATCTGAAAGGTTCCAAATAAATAAAAATTAGCTGGAGATGAATGTGTGCTCTGCTTCCTAGCCTGAGATATTGAGTGTGGATTACACACACACACACACACACACACACACACACACACACACACACCCCTAGGGCTGCCTTATGGCTCAGACTCCTGTCTTGTCCCAAAATCAAACCCTACCTTTTCTGGTGATTTGTTTAAATGGAAACTGACAAGGCACAATAGGAGGGATTCTGTTTTATCCAACCATAAAAACTGTAATACCACTGAGAACACAGAGTACAGAAAGGGCCCATAGTTGGGCCAAAGTCTTATTACTAAGATGTAGTTGAATCAATATCCATCCCTATTTTTCTATCTTTCTTGCCTCTACTATTTAAGCTGCAATAGTGTTTAGAGAGAGCTTGACTCAGTAAATATGGCTATCTCTACCCAATTGTGAACTAGAGCCCTTCTGAACCCCTCCTATCATCTCCTTCAATTAAAAGGAAAAAATAAGTATCAGCATAAGAAAATAAGAAAACAAGATTCAGAAATCCAAAACAAAACTGTCTTCCTTTGAGATTCTATCACTTAATACATTTTTAAGAAGTCAAAAACTCATTCAAAGGGAAAATACTAAAAGATTTTCATCCATTGGTGACTCGAGTGTTTTTGGATAAGTGATAAAGCAATATAGAGAAACAAGTTAGAAAGTAGTTAGTAGCAAAGACAATGATGAATTTACCACCTAATTTCATTATTCTATACATATAGAAGTTCTACATTTCCAAGTGTATCCTGAAATGAGGTGAGTTCTGGTCAATAGACAATGGGCAAAAGTGATGCAGGCCATTTCTAGACATTCCAGTATCAGCAATTGATTCTAGAGAAATAATTGTACAGTTGCACAAAACTATATTACAAGAATGTTCATGTAACATTGTTCATAATAGGGAAAAGACCAGAAGTCAAAAAGGGGACAAAACAATTAATTGATATCATATATACAGGTACATATATATACAAGAAGATTTGGAGTTCTATGTATTCTTCAAAATGAATAAAACACTCACAGTTGCTGAATAGCTTGTGCCATACTAAACCTCCTATTGAGAACAACCTAAAAGTTGGACAATATATTTTTTAAAAGACAGTTATTTATTATCCTTAGTATTTACCTAAAGAAGCTGAAAACTTATCTCCATACAAAAGCCTGTACATGGATGTTTACAGCAGCTTTATTCAGAGTTGCCAAAACTTGGAAGAAACCAGGATGTCCTTCAGTGTGTAAATGAATACATAAACCATTCCATAAAATAGAATATCAGTTAGTGCTAAAAAGAAATGAGCTCTCAAGCTATGAAAAGATGTGGAGGAAACTTAAATACTTGCTTAATAATGTGAAAGAAGCCAATTTAAAAAGCCTATATACTATAGAATTCCAACTATATGACATTCTGAAAAAGGTAAAGCTATGGAGATATAAAAAAAAAAAAAATCAGTGGTTTCCAGAGATTACTGGAGAGGGAGGGATGAGGAGGCAGAACTCAGAGAATTTTTAGGGTAGTGAAACTACCCTGTATCATATTATAATGCTGAATACACATCATTATACATATGTCAAAACCCACAAGATGTACAATAGCAAGAGTGAACCTTGATGTAAACTGCACACTCTGGGTGATAATGTGTCAATGTAGGCTCATTAGTTGTAACAAATGTATCACTCCGGGGGGGGATACTGATAAAGAGGGAGGCTGTGCACGTGTGGGGGTGTCGGATACATGGAAAATCTCTGTACTTCTTGCTCAGTTTTGCTATGAACCTAAAATTGTGCTAAATTTTGCTTCTCTGTACCTCCTGCTCAATTTTGCTGTGAACCTAAAAGTGCTCTAAAGAAAACTAAAGTCTAATTTAAGTGAGGAAAGAGAAAAAAGCAACACTTTTTGGAGGTATCAGAGAACAACCAAGGCATATGAAAATTGAGGGGTCATAATCCCCCCAAAAAAGAAAAAGTAGTAAAATAAGCCCTCCTTCCAAAGCTGCTTTTTCCTTTGGGGTTTTGCTAATCTGCAACAAGGAGCACAGAGGGAAAACAGAAAGCAGTGCCGTAGAGTCTGCAGCAGTCTCACTGAACTAAGAAGGTAAGAATTGAAAGTAAGGGTAACTAAAGTAGCCAGGGCTAGATGACCCCAGATCACAGAGAAAAGAGCTCTGCAGACAAGTGAGCCTGAAAAGAATATGTTATTTGTCATTAAATTACTTCCTGATTCCTAAACCGTTTTGTCATGGAACTACGTAATGAAAAGTAAGGCAGAAAACAGCTGCTAAGAGACTAAAAAGCTATGCAGAAATTTGGTTAGTCTTATAGTGTCGGGGAGAGGAAAACCGGAGTCCAGAGTCCATGATGGAAGAAAGGTCCTGATAGAAAACCCAGGCCTTCCATTGAGAATACTTCAGGGGTCTCCAATCTTTTGACTTCCCTGGGTCACGTTAGAAGAATTGTCTTGGGCCATAAAATACACGATAACTAAGAGTAGCTGATGAGAAAAAAAGAATTACGCAAAGGATCTCATAAGGATTTAAGAACATTTACGAATTTGTGTTGGGCCACATTCAAAGCAGTCCCGGGCCTCATGCAGCCCACAGGACACAGATTGGACAAGTTTGCTTAAATTCTATTCCTGAGAGGAAAGGAACCCATTAAAAGGTAAGTCCTAATAAAACCAGAAACTCAGGTTTAATTGGCTCAGGAAGGTCTCATATTTTATATAACTGCCAGAAGAAAAGTAAATGCTCCTTAAGGAAAGTAATGACATACAGAGCCTCTAATGCCTACATAATGTAAGGCATTTAATTTAAAAATGCATGTCATACCAAGAGTAAAGGACAAATAATTAAAAACCAATGAATAAATAAACAATAGAAACTTACCCAAAGGTGATCACACAATTGAGTTTTCAGATAGGGAATATAAAGAAACTACGATTAATGAATTCAATAAAATGTGATAGGATGAAAAGCATTACCATCTAAAAATAATATTGATAAAAGATAAACAACAAAAATTCAAAACTTAAAAATATAATAACTAAATTAATAGTCAAAGGCAGATTAAAGAAAGCAAAAAGAGAGAATTAGTAAACTGGAAACAGATAAGTTAAAAATTTTATATTTCTTGTTGTTGTTAAAATATTTGAGTTCTTTGTAGATTCTAGATATTAGTTATTTGTCAGATGCATAGTTAGGAAATATTTTCTCCCATTCTACAGGTTGTCTGTTTACTCTGTTGATTATTTCTTTTGCTGTGCAGAAGCTTTCTTTACCACTATGCAATATATCCATGTAACAAAACTGCACTTATACCTCCTAAATCTATAATTTAAAAACAGGAAAAAGAGTTCATATTGATGCATCAAGTGGGGAAATGAATATGGAGAGGAAAAGTAAAAGATATTTAGAACATAAATGGAAATGTCAAATATATGTTTCATTAGCATCCCAGAAAAGATGAGAGAGAGAATTGATCAGAAAAATGTTCAAAGAGAGACTGTCTCAGAATTTTTCTAAACTGGTGAAAGACACAGATTCAAGAGTATCTCAGAATCTGAGCGACATGAAAAAAGAAAGAAACATGAAAGAAAAAGAAAACACAAGAAAAACATCATAGACAAACTATTAAAAAACATAGAGTGAAACTCTTAAAAGTAGAGAGAAAAAAATATATCTTCTGATTTTTTAGCAGAAATTATAGAAGCCAAAGACAATATAATGAATGTTTAAATGAACAAAAATAACTTATCAGTCTAAAATACTTTTGCTAGTAACTAAAATAACTTCCATAATGAAGATCAAAAACATATACAGAAAAATAAAAATGAAAAGAATAGGTCCCCAGCAGACCTGTAAGAAAAAAAAGTATCAAAGATAATTCTTCAGGCAGAAAGGAAGTGATCCCGCATAGAAGTATAGTACTACAAAAAGAAATAAAAAACAACTGAAAAAGAAAATGTGTGAAAAGATAAATGAATATTGACTGCATAAAACAATGTAATATGAACAGACACTTCTCAAAAGAAGACATTTATGCAGCCAACAAACGAAAAAAAGCTCATCATCACTGGTCATTAGGGAAATGCAAATCAAAACCACATTGAGATATCATCCCACACCAGTTAGAATGGCAATCATTAAAAAGTCAGGAAACAACAGATGCTGGAGAGGATGTGGAGAAAGGAACACTTTTACACTGTTGATGGGAGTGTAAATTAATTCAATCATTGTGGAAGACCATGTGGCAATTCTTCAAGGATCTAGAACCACAAATACCACTTGACCCAGCAATCTCATTACTGGGTATATACCCAAAGGATTATAAATTATTCTACTATAAAGATACATGTACATGTATGTTTATTGCAGCATTATTCATAACAGCAAAGATTTGGAACCAACCCAAATGCCCATCAATGATAGACCGGATAAAGAAAACATGGCACATATACGCAGCCATAAATACTACACAGCCATAAAAAGGAATGAGTTTACATCCTTTGCAGGGACATGGAATGAGCTGGAAACCATTATTTTCAGCAAACTAACACAGGAACAGAAAAACCAAACACTGCATGTTCTCACTCATAAGTGGGAGTTGAATAATGAGAACATATGGGCACAGGGAGGGGAACATCACACACTGGGGCCTGTCATGGGGCGAGGTATGAGGGAGGGATAGCATTAGGAGAAATATCTAATGTAGATGACGGGTTGATGGGTGCAGCAAACCACCATGGCACATGTATACCTATGTAACAAACCTACACATTCTGCACAAGTATCCCAGAACTTAAAGCATATTAAAAAAATCCAATCAAGTATCTGCTATCTTCAAGATAATTACCTTAAGTACTCACATAAACTTAAGGTAAAGGGGTGGAGGAAAATAGTAAATGTAAATGAAAACCAGAAGTGAGCAGTAGTAGCTATTCTTTTATCAGACAAAACAGACTTTAAAGCAACAAGAAGTAAAAAACAAAAAAAGACAAAGAGGGGCATTACATAATGATAAAAGGACTAGTCCAACAGGAAAACATCACAATCCTAAATATATATGCAGCTAACACTGGAACTCTCAAACTTATAAAACAATTACTTCTAGATCTAAGAAATGAGATAGCAACACTATAATAGTGGGAGACTTCAATACTCTGCTGACAACACTAGACAGGTCATCAAGACAGAAGTCAACAAAGGAACTACAGACTTCAACTATACCCTAGAACATATGGACTTAACAGATGCTTACAGAACATTCTACCCAATAACTGCAGAATATACATTCTTTTCTTCAGCACATGGAACTTTCTCCAAGATAGATCATATGATAGGTCACAAAACAAGTCTCAATAAATTTAAGAAAAGTGAAATGATATCAAGTAGTCTCTCAGGCAACAGTGGAATAAAACTGGAAAATAACTCCAGAAGGAACCCCCAGAACTATACAGATACAGGAAAATTAAATAATTTGTTATTAAATAATATTTGGGTCAACAATGAAATCAAGGTGGAAATGTAAAAATTCTTTGAGCTGAAAAATAATACTGACACAACTTATCAAAACTTCTGGGATACAGCACAAGCAGTGTTAAGAGGAAAGTTCACAGCATTAAATGCCTACATCAAGTCTGAAAGTCCACAAATAGAACATCTAAGGTCAAACCTCAAGGAACTAGAGAAACAAGAACAAACCAAACCCAAACCCAGCAGAGGAAAAGAAATACAAAAGATCAGAGCAGAATTAAAAAATAAATTGAAACAAAAAAAAAAATGAAACAAAAAACTGGTTCTTTGAAAAAATAAACTTGATGGACCATTAACAGGATTAACCAAGAAAAGAAGAGAGAAGATCCAAATAAGCTCAATTAGAAATGAAATGAGAGATACTACAACCAATACCACAGAAATTCAAAAGATCATTCAAGGCTACTATGAACACCTTTACACACATAAAAGAGAAAATCTAGAGGAGATGGATAGACTCCTGGAAATACACAACCCTCCCATATTAAATCAGGAAGAAATAGAAACTCTGTACAGACCAACAACAAGTAGCGAGATTGAAATAGTAATTTAACAATTACCAACAACAAAAAAAGTCAAGGACCAGATGGATTCACAGCTGAATTCTATGAGATATTCAAAGAATTGATACCAACCTTACTAAAACTATTCCAAAAGATAGCAAAGGAGGAAATCCTCCCTAAATCATTCTGTGAAGCCAATATTACCCTAATTAAGAAACCAGGAAAAGACATAACAAAGAAAGAAAACTACAGACCAATATACCTGATGAACACAGATGCAAAAATCCTCAACAAATTTCTAGCGAACCAATCCAACAGCCTATCAAAAAAAAAATATGCCATAATTAATTGGGGTTCATACCAGGGATAGAGGTATACACAAGTCCATAAATGTGATACATCACATAAACAGAATTAAAAACAAAATTATATGATCATTTCAATAAATGCAGAAAAGCATTTGACAAAATCTAGCATCTCTTTATGATTAAAACCCTCAGCAAAAATTGGCATAGAAGGGACATACCTCAAGGTAATAAAGCCCTATGAGTAACCCACAGACAACATTATAATGAACAGGAAAAAGTTGAAAGCATTTTCCTGAAGAACTAGGACAAGACAAGGATGCCCACTTTCACCATTTCTATTTAACAGAAAGTCCTAGCCAGAGCAATCAGACAAGAGAAAGAAATAAAAGGAATCCAAATTGGTAAAGAGAAAGTATAACTGTTGCTGTTTGCCAATAATACAATCATGTACCTAGGAAATTCTAAAACCTCATTCTAAAAGCTCCTAGAACTGATAAATGAATTCAGTAGTTTCAGGATACAAAATCAATGTACACAAATCAGTAGCACTGCTATACACCAACGATAACAAAATCGAGAAACAAAATAATCCTTTTTACAACAGTTGTAAAAAAAATAAAATAAAACCAAATATTTAGGAATATACCTAACCAAGGAGGTGAAAGATCTCTACATGGAAAACTACAAAACACTACTAAAAGAAATCATAGATGACCACAAATAGAAATAGCTCATCCTCATGGATAGGTAGATATTGTGAAAATGACCATGCTGCAAAAAGCAATTGACAGATTCAATGCAATTCCCATCAAAGTGTCATCATCATTTCTCAATGAACTAGAAAAAAAATCTAAAATTCATATGGAACCAAAAAAGACCCTGCATAGCCAAAGCAAGACTAAATGAAAAGAACAAATCTGCAGGCATCACATTACCTGACTTCAAACTATACTACAAGGCTATAGTTACCAAAACAGCACAGTACTGGTATAAAAATAGACACATAGGCCAATAGAACAGAATAGAAAACCAGAAATAAAACCAAATACTTACAGCCAACTGATCTTCAACAAAGCACATAAAAACATAAAGTGAGGAAGGGACACCCTATTCAACAAATGGTGCTGGGATAGGAAAGCCACATGGAGAAGAATGAAACTGAATTATCTCTCACCTTATATAAAAATCAACTCAAGATGGATCAAAGACTTAAATCTAAGACCTACAGCCATAAAAAATTCTAGAAGATAACATTGGAAAACTCTTTTAGATGTTGACTTAGGCAAGGACTTCATGACAAAAAACCCAAAAGCAAATACAACAAAAACAAAATAAATAGATGAGACTTTATTAAACTAAAAAGCTTCTGCACAGCAAAAAAAAAAGTAATCAGAAGAGTAAGCAGACAATCCACACAGAATGGGGGATAATCTTTGCAAATTATGCATCCAACAAAGGACTAATATCCAGAATCTACAACTAATTCAAACAAATTATTGTAGAAAACACAAATAATCCTGTCAAATATAGGCTAAAGACACAAATAGACAATTCTCAAAAGAAGATATACAAATGGCCAACAAATATAGGAAAAAATACACAATGTTATTAATTATCAGGGAAATGTAAATTAAAACCACCATGAGATAGCACCTTACTCCTACAAGAATGACCATGATTTCAAAAATTAAAAAATAATAGGTGTTGGCATGGATGTGGTGAAAAGGGGACACTTTTACACTGCTGGTGGGAATTTAAACTAGTACATCCACTGTGGAAAGCAGTATGGAGATTCCTTAAAGAACTAAAAGAAGAACTACCATTTGACCCAGCAATCCCACCACTGGATATCCACCCAAAGGAAAAGAAGTCAATATATGAAAAAGACACTTGCATATGCATGTTTATAGCATCACAATTTGTAATTGCAAAAATATTGAACCAGCCTAAATATCCACCCATCAATGAGCAGATAAAGAAAATGTGGTATATATACACCATGGAATACTGATCAACCATAAAAAGGAACCAAATAATGGCATTTGCAGCAACCTGGATAAAGTTGGAGACCATTATTCTAAGTGAAGTAACTCAGGAATGGAAACCAAATATCATATGTTCTCACTTATAAGTGGAAGCTAAACTATGAGAACATGAAGGCATAAAAATGATATAAAGAGCTTTGGTGACATGGTGGGAATTGCAGGGAGAAATAAAAGACTACAAATTGGGTCCAGTGTACACTGCTCAGGTGATGAGTGCACCAAAATCTCAGAAATCACTACTAAAGAACTTGTTCACAAAAGCAAAAAACACACCTTGATGTGGTTTGGTTGTGTCCCCACTCAAATCTCATGTTGAATTGTAACTTCTATAATTCCCATGTGTCATGGGAGAAACCCAGTGGGAGATGATTGAATTATGGGAGCGGTTCTTTCCTGTGCTGTTCTTGTGATAGTGAATGACTCTCACAAGAGCTGATGGTTCTAAAAGGGGGAGTTTCCCTGCACAAGCTCTCTCTTTTTGCCTGCTGCCATCCATGTAAGACGTGACTTGCTCCTCCTTGCCTTCTGTCATGATTCTGAGGCCTCTCCAGCCATGAAAAACTGTAAATCCATTAAATACTTTTTCCTGTACAAATTACTCAATCTCAGGTATGTCTTTATCGGCAGTGTGAAAACAGACTAATACACACCTGTTCCCAAAAAACTATTGAAATAAATAAATAAATAATAAAAATAAAACATACTATCCCAAGTACTGGCAAAGATACAGAGCAACTGGAATCCTCACACATAGCCTGTGAACATCCAAATTATTAACAATTGCTTTGGCAAAGCTCTTGGCAGCAGCAGCTGCCGAATGTACCAAATATGCACATTATTTACAACAGCAATTTCACTCCTAGGTATGTGTCCAAGAAAATGTGTGTGTGTGTATGTGTGTGTGTGCATTCATCAAAAGACACATAAGTAAACAGTCATTATTCAGAACAGCCCAAAACTACAATCTAAAAGTCAACCAAAGGAAAATGAATAAATTATGATACAGTCATACAATGGAATACCATATAGCAATAAAAATGAACCATTATTCCATGTAGTAATGTGGAAGAATTTCATAGCTATAGCAAGCAAAGGAATCCAGACACAAAAGAGTTGATATTGAATGATTTTGCTTATATTAACCTCACGAAAAGGCAGAACTACTCTATGGTGAGAGAATTTAGAAGAGTGGTTGCATTCAGGAAGGATGGGTTAATGACTGGGAGGGGTATGAGGGAGAATTCAAGGACAGTGGTAAGGAGAGGTTACACAGGTATATTCACTTGTGATTGAAAATAAAAATCTACACAAAAATTCTGTATTGCTTTACAGTATGCTTTTAATTTTAAAAATATTTTAAACATGTGCAGACATAAAAAGATGTCCAAGCTATAATATTGAATAAAAAGAGCAAGTTGTAGAACAATCCATAGAGTAAGAGTGTATGTTGGAAAACTAAACTTTTAAAGTGCTATGTGTGTGGATCTGAGGGAATATATTGCCTCTAGCAAAGGCTGTATGTCACAATAAGAGACTTTCCCTGCTGTAACTCTATATTCTTTACTATTTTAGTTTTTCACAATAAGCATTACTGTGTCACTGCTGGGGATTTTTTTTAGAATAAAGTTTCTGAAAAGCTTTTGGGAAAGTGAGGACTTGAAGTGAATCACAACTGAAATAAAGATATGGCATGGAGAAACCATTGTTATAAAAAATAATTTGAGTTTGATCTTTTTGCTCTGATGACTGCCTGGGCACAGGAAATAAGAGAGGAGCTGAAGTGTCTGCAATGTCTCAAGCAAGGGCCATAACCACTCAAGCAGTCAGTGTAACCCCAGTATCCAACTGATGTATTTTAACCAAAAGCCAAAAATTAAATGATATGTCCAGGACTTCTGTCACCCTTCCTCTCCATCCAGCTTCCAGCTCTTTCCTATATGCCATATTTTAACCAACTTTATTTCCCTCCAAAGTCTTCTGTATTTTCCCCCTCAGGAGTAAAATGTATTCTGCCATATTACTTTCAATTACCACTTAATAATTTATGAAATTACTCAGCATCATACCTGCAGTATTTCAGTCAGGCCCCATTACATTGTAATGAGGTTTGATTTAACATGGTCATTATAAATGCTGCTAAAGGTTAATAGGGAAAAAAGTTTCATTCCAATGCACTTGATTTCAATCATTTAGGAATAAAATAAGCATCTGTCACTAAGCATAGGACTTCCTTTTCCTGTAAGCAGCAGGGTGTGATTATTTCCCTCACAAAAGTTTAGCAGAATATAAAGGACTATGATCTGGCAGAAAGCCAACCTGTAAGAGGAACGGTGTAGAGCAGAATTTTCCAAGGATTGCACCATAGACTTTTTGGTTAGGACAGTTCTTTGTTGTGCAAGACTGTCTTTCACGTGGAAGAATATCCAACATTCCTGACCTTTGCCCACTAAATGTTTGTAATATCCCTGCTACAACCCCAGATCGCCCTGAGAATTTTCAAATGCCCTCTACGGGGCAGCACTCCTCCCAGTTTATTACCATTGGTTTAAAAGTCTAGAAATCTAGTTTTGACAGTCTAGTTTATGCTGAATAGTTGTTTTTTTTTAATGTAACAACAGAAAAAAAAAGTAGCTGTTTGTGATCTCAACCATCCTCTGAGGAGAGCACATCCTTTGTTTTTTGAGCCCTTCAGCGGAGGACTAGAACCAGCTAATCACAGCTCTGAAGGGCTCGCTGCACAAATCTCTTCCCAAATCAATATTCAGTGACTTTGCATTAGTTACTTGAAATCACCTAGGGTGATAATTTTTGGAAATCAAGTTATTAGGCGTTCATCAGTACACCATTGTTAATAGATGTATAGTTACAACCATAGGAGCTAGGGAGACCTGAATTATTACTCATTACAGAGAAAAAAGAATTTGCAGCTTTCAGGGAACAATGGAGAAAGAACTTGAGAACAGGGATAGAGAAAAGGAACAAAGCAGAAAATTGCAGCCTTACTCTATTGAGACCATCAATCTTCAATAAATTCCTCTTAAGTTAAAAAAATGCTTGAAGCCAGAAAGAAATCAATAAAAATGCTGAACTGTGCCTGAATCTATTCATTTCAATGAATAAATTTGTCTATTTATTCATTCAAAAAATATTTACTGGGCACCTACCAAGTCCTGTCCTATACACTAAGTTGACATAGCCATTAAAAGACAAGATATATAATTGCAGAAATATGAAACAGGAGAGCTTCATAAGAAGTAAACTCCAGATAATATATAGAAAAGTTTGGAGGATTTTAAACATTTTCTTGGAATCAGTGAAGCTGTAAGAAAATCATACCTGGAAATGAAAGGAACAAAAAAACTGAATTTCAAATGGAAAATGGGAATTTCCACAGAGATGTAATGAGGGTGAAACATCCAACTTCCTGGCATCTGGGGTTCCAACTGTCACAGCTGTCATTTGAACCACTGTATTGCATTCCTACTTCACCATGTCAACAAGAGAAAATCTGAGCTCTTTAATGGCTCCTAGAGTCTTCTCATGACCTGTCTGCTTCCTGCCTGCTGCACCAGCTCCAGTACCTTCCACTTCTGTGTGGCTTTTAATGTTCAACAGAGATCAAATTTGATCTCAGCTTGGTATATACTTTGGTATATGGAACCCAAGCAGTTTGTTCTCTAAGTGTTTTGCTTCTGCCTGAAATGTCCCATCCCTTCTTGATTTGTCTATATTCCACTTATGCCTGAAGACTCTGACCATGTAACTGATAGAACTTGTACTTCTTATCTGCTTCCCTAACATGCTGTATACATCTCCATCATTGGTCTTCTACATGCAGGTAACTGAAATAAATTTCTAAGAGTGTACCTATTACTGTGGTGGTTGAAAAGAGCTAAATGGATTTTCATCTAAGTTGCTTCTTCATGGAACAGTCTATATTCAAAAATAGACTCTTCGATAAACATAACGTTTACTTAGGTGTGCATGGTGACACAATCAGTCATCATCCAGAGCATCTGAAGCTGAGATACAAGGAAGAGCACATAAAACTTTAAGGTGTGACCGGTCTGTAATACAGATTTAAAAATATGACTAGAGAAAAACAATGACAGCTTCAAATATGAATCCCAAGTCAAAATTCACAAAGATAGACACTCCAAATCGAAATTGTTGGTTTGAAATTGAGTCGCTTTTCACAAGTGTCACTTTTAACCATAGATGAGAAGTGTTCTTCATCAGCACTCAATGGACTAGCAGGTTCTATTAAACCTATCTGATTGTTTTTTCTCTCCCAAGTCAGTGAATTAGTCAAAGGCAGAGACTTTGTATGTTGTGTTCACCATTGCCTTTCCCCTATATTGCTAGGGAGGAAGGAATCCAAGTAACTGGCCTGGAATCCATTTCTCTCCCAGTTATCAGGAGAATAGTCTAGGGAAAGAAAAAAGAAAGATAACACAATGCAATCTCCTGTAAACATGCTGATAACTGGACCTCCTGGCAAATGAAATCACGATGTTTCCTATAATTGGGTAATTATTTATGCAATTGTTTTAGCAAAGATGCTCCTGGTTTAGAATCATTTGTGGTAGATAGACCTAGAATCTAAAGATTTATGTGGTATAGTTTCCCAGAGCATGTCACATTGATTATACAACTCTCAGGGGTACAAAATGGAGCTGTGTCTTAATCTAGACCATCCATTGTGGGCAGGAACTCACAAACCTCACTTAGAGACCTCCTCTATTATGTTGGGCCAGAGATTCTATATCTGATGCTAGGAGAAAAGACCTGAGGAGTCATACCAAATTCTCTGGACTGCTGTTGGCTTTACATGTGCCACTTGGTGGTATGTGTCCATGAAACTATTAGTAAACATTGACACTGGGTAAGATCTCTGAGTTGTGTAAGTCTGATTTGACAATCCAGTCTTCTGTGTTAGCTCACTAGCCCCATGTCTCCCTCAGTAAATACAGTTGAACCAAGTATTCAGATTAAATGTGCCTCTGTGTAAGTTAGCTCTCACTGCTGGAATTGTTACAAATAAAGCTGGAAGACAATCCTTCAAAGACACCATCGAGTGGAGTTCTAGGTTTGATGGCAGTTTGTACTAGTTTAAACATTAAAAGCTTCCAACATTGATAGTCCGTAGCAGAACACTATGCAGCCAGAAAAAAAGGAATGAGATCATGTCCTTTGCAGGGATATGGATGAAGCTGGAAGCCATCATCCTCAGCAACCTAATACAGAAACAGAAAACCAAACACCACATGCTGTCATTTATAAGTGGGAGTTGAACAGTGAGAGCACTTGGACACAGGGAGGGGAACAACGCACACTAGAGCCTGTTGGGGGTTAGAGGACAAGGGAAGGGAACTTAGAGGATGGGTAAATAAGTGCAGCAAACCACCATGGCACATGTATACCTATGTAACAAGCTTGCACATTCTGCACATGTATCCCAGAACTTTAAGTAAAATTTTTTTAAAAAAAGAAGAAAAACAGAGAAAAATTAGTTCATAGAATAATAATCCATTTTTAAAAGCTTGAATCTTAGGCATCCCGGCCTCACCTAAGACCTCAGTCAAATGCTAAGCAAACTGTAACATAAAGCTCCATTGGCATAGCTCTTGCAACTTTAGAGGGACAGAACCAAGAACGATTCACTCATAGAACCCATAAAAAAAAACCCTGAGATATTTTTGATATATCGATGTTATGATCCTATAATAACCCTGTGAGATTGTAAGGGAGAGAAGCTATTATTCTATCTCCTAGGAAATAGAGGGTTAAAGTCATTTTTTCTATCTCAAATAGGTAATATCTGTCAGAAGTAGGCCTCAAATCCAAGTCTTTGGCCTCCAGAGTCAATGTTCTCTCTTAGTATTCTGTATGTCGCCTGTGTTAAACTAGAGCCTGCCAAAGGGTGGCAAAGAAGCACAGCACCAGAGGAAACAGAGGTCCTTCCTTCGAAACCGTCCTGCTCCTAGGGCTCTCCCACTCGGCTGTGATGGGAGTGGCAGCCATGATGATTTCTAAATTGTCTTCAGGGTCATTCTCCCACTCTCTTGGAGAATAGCTCTGAGCTTCTGTTCAGATGACTGACCTGAACTAATCTCCTTATCAAGTTGATTGGGCATACCCTTTATGTTCTTTCCTTGAACAGATTTTGTCATTCTTTTCAACACAAATAGGCTGAGAATGTTCCATATCTTTACATTCTGCTTTCCTTTTGATTAACAATTTCATTTTTAAACCATTTCCCTCTTCTCACATTTTATTATAAGCAGTCAAGAGGAGTCAGGTCACTCCTTCCAAACTTTGCCTAGATACTTTCTCAGCTAAATATCCCATTTCATTGCCCGCAAGTTCTAACTTCTACAAAACAAAAATTCAGCCAAGTTGTTTTGCCCCTTTATAGCAAGAATGGTCTTTCCTTCACTATCCAATAGCATATTTCTCATTTCCATCTGAGATCTCAACAAAACGGCCTTTACAGTCCATAGTCCCACCAACATCCTGTTCATGACCACTTAGATACTTTACACTTAAGAATACTGAAGCTTTCTCTACAGCTCTCCTCCTCTTTTTCTTGGCCCTTCCCAGAATCACCCTTAACAGTCTGCTCACAGCAATGTAGGCTTTATTTTGCATGTACTTCAAAACTCCAAAATAGCTTCCACATTTCTAGGTGCTTGTCATAGCAACTCCCTACCCCCATACCGATTTCTGTGTTAGTTAGTTTGGGCTGCTGTAACAAACTAATATAGACTGGGCAGCTTATAAAAACAGAAATTCATTTCTCCCCACTTGGGAAGCCAGGACAGCCAAGATCAAGGCACTAGCGGATTTGGTGTCAGGTGAGGGCTCACTTCCTGCTTTGTAGATGGTCATCTCCTTGCTGTATCCTTACGTGGCTGAGGGTAGGGGGGAGCTCTCTTTTATATAAACGCTAATTCCATTCAGGTGGGCTCTATTAGACCTAATCACCTCTAAATGCCACCATTTAGGGATTAGGATTTCAAGTGGATTTCAAAGGGACACATTTAGTCTATAGCACCTACCTCACATACAACATTGTAAATGTTCCATGATAGTGAATGTTTATTCAGTACTCTGGTAAAATTCTGAGTATTAATGGATTATCATAATGATTCTATGTCTCTGCATCAAATTTTGTAATTTCTTATTCCTTTTATATTTGTTATCTCATATTACTTCAACTAGCTTCTAAGACAGACAGAATTGAGCGATACATAGATAGATAGACAGACAGATAGATAGATAGATAGATAGATAGATAGATAGATAGATAGATAGATAGATAGATAGATATACAACAGATGGAATTTTTTTAAAAAGAAGGAAACCATGACTTCTTTTAATATGGTTAGATGAACTGGCTAAAGATGAGTAACTGAAAGTGAAACTCTTCATGGTCTGATTTTAAAACTGCATGCTAGATGTTACATAAGTTTTCTAAAACAGCAAGACATTTTACTCCATCTTTTCTTAAGAAATTTACAGCCTTATCAACATGTAGGGCTTTTTAATACATGATGTGTGTTATCTAAAAAATTTAATCCACCCTAGAAATAGGGCATATGATTATGGATTTCAGAGTGCTTAAATATCAAAGGTAAAAGAATCCTTCAACATATGCAGAAATTACTCTTCGATCAGTAAGCTTGTAGGACTATGACCACCACTGAATTCCAAACATGTAATACAAATACAGACAGATCTAGGCCTGTTGTAGACATTCTCTAAATCCTTGGTTTATACATAAGTTCATTTTGGCTGAAATATAGGGAGGTAATGAAATGACCTTGATTTTTTTCCCATGTCCATGCATTGGTAGCCAATGTTTTCAAAAAGAATTCACCAAACCAGAGTTTCATTATCTTCATCAGTAAAATAGAGGCTCTATGGAAATAATTCCAATTGTCCACTAAAATCTTTCTTTTTTTCTGGCTACTAAGATAATCTGAATGTTTCAGCTTCCTTTACAATTTGTTGTGGCCAAATTGTGGTGGGTTTGAGCTGATGGATTATGAGTGGAAGTGTTGTGTTTCACATCGAGACCTGACCTAAAAAATGCCCAGACTCTTGCATAGTCTTCTCCCTTCCATGGCTGGAAGACAATAATAATGAGACAGCCTTGGAAGCCATGCACTAACGATAACAGAGCCACTGTCAACCTCAGCCCCTGACAGAGGTGTGGAACAGAAATTTGCTCCTTACCGCCAACTTCCAACACTTTGCTTACCTGCAACATCCCTGCTAGATGCTTAGGTGAGAAGAAAACAGGCCTCCATTGTTTTTGAACCACCACATTTTTAGCTTCTTTCCTGTAGGAATTTAGCCCACATAAACTAATACAAATGATGAGGTACTCTGTAACAGTAAAGAATTGTTTTTCTCAAGCACCTTTCAGCAGTTTAATTTTTATAGCATATGTCAACTTTAACATCAACCTGTTTATTTTAATAATATGTTGTTCATAGTCATGAAAATATCTCTGTGCTACCACTCTATAATTTCTCGTCAACTACAGCTTTCATCACATCA
Organism: Aotus nancymaae; assembly: GCF_030222135.1. Taxonomy (NCBI): domain Eukaryota; kingdom Metazoa; phylum Chordata; class Mammalia; order Primates; family Aotidae; genus Aotus; species Aotus nancymaae. The sequence continues at coordinate 13,147,205 of NW_026988417.1, read as the reverse complement.
ATTCTAAATCAAGAAAGTTCAGTGATTCCAAGCACCAACTAGATACCAAGTTTGACATGGTTTGATCCTCCCCACCCCCCCAAAAAAACTAGTCAACCCTGTAAAAAGAGGCAATTTATGGAATAGGCTAATTCCCATTTCGAGTCAAGTAAACTGACATCCAGAGAGGTAAGGAATATGGTATGATTTAAGAGCACGAGGAAGGCCCATCTCTGTTAGCCTGTCTGCATTTATAGATCATTGCTGGAATAAAATGCACTACTGATTTTTTAAAAGCATGGTAATTTGGACTGCCAACAGGTATAACAGGTCTTCTAGCTTCTCCTACTCTAATCTGCCCCAAGTATCATTTTCAAATTATTTTGTAAAGCACTATTTTATTCTCCTTTTTGCAAACTCAAGAACTTATCATGGTTCTCTATTGTTTTTCACTCTGTTTGTCAAGAATCCCCTCTGGCCCTACTTAGCCCTCAACCTTATTTTTCACCACTCCCCATCAATCTCCTTCTGAGCAAGTCATGTAACCTCTATGATTTTTACCTTCTTATTTGTAAAATGGGCATAACCCCAACCAGCTTTGCCTTCTCCTGCCAGTTTTCCAAAGTCATGGTGAGAATCCAGTGAGATGCTACATATGATAAAATTATGAAAAAACAAAACATTCAAACCAAAATATAATGCCTTAGGCCAGTGATCCTCCACTGGCATTAGAATCACCCAGAGGGCCTGTGAAAACCCAGATCACTGGAGCCCACCCTCAGATTCTCTGACTGTCTAGTCAGAATTTAGTTTCTAACAAGTTCTCAGGTGATGCCGATGCTGCTGGTTTCAGGAACACATTCTGAGAATTACCACCTTATCCCACCCCTGCCATGAACACTATACCCCAGGCATCTCCCAAAGTCACCTCCCTTCATGTCAGGGAAGGTGCCACTATAGGCTGGGTCCCAGTCCTCATTAGTCCTCCCAGGAACATCACAGAAAATGAAATCTCACTGCAGCAATATCCGGGAAACAATATTATGATGGGACAGATCGCAAGGCCATGGAGAGCTAGCTCCCTGACAGATCCTTTTATCCGCAGGAACAAAAGCATGCAGTGTGCTCAGAGGAAACCTCCAGGGAATGCTTTAGCCCAGATGTCCTGACAGGCTCATAGGAATATATCCTTTTCATAATGAGGGAGGCATTCTCTCCTAATGCCTTTCTGAGTGTGGCTGTGGCTGATAACAGCATAATTTCCCTTGGAAAATGTCCTTTCCTTCTCTCCCTCTCACTCACCATCATATGCCCCCTAAAGGAGAGAAAGAGAGACAGAAAGAATGACAATCTTCTACAACGTTCCTTTAGCCATCTCATGCTGATGCATCCAGAATATTAAGCCAAGGCCAAGGCACACTCTTCCACCTGCCCCAGTTACCTGTCCACAGGTGGGATGCTGTGGTCCCTGGTGATGAGGGCACCTGGGGCAGCCTTGCACACCCCACCGTGGGCACCAAGCTGCCATCATCCCCTGGGTTAAGCCCTCTCTCCTCTCACTCTTGGGGAACTGAAGGGGCTGCTGCTGGATGCCCCTGGGCCACCTGATGGCAGTGGAATCTCCATAGGAAAGGGGAACAGGTGGAGCCACCCACCGGTATCGCTTCTCCTTGGTACCATGCCATCAAAGTTCTCCTGGGTATTCCAGCACCGCCTTGCCTGGTCACAGAATAGCCTGGGTTCTTCAGATATGCCAGTGACTCATTTTCCATCCATCAGAGATGAGACTTAAATAAATAAAAGGTACTTCGTGGGGTGGCTGGGCCTAATGATAAGCAATTATAGGAAGCCAAATGAAGGCAGTGCTTTGTGCGGGGCCTGTGAAATTGGTTAAGCAAAAAGAATAATGGCCCGTTTCAGTGATTCATCCCTTTGCTCATTTCAGAGGGAGCATTATCTCAGTTAAGTGATGCAATTAATATGAAAATGAGGGAATCATTGTTTAAGGAGATGAGGGGAAAGTGGGGAGGGGGCTGGATGCCACAGTAGGGAAAAATAAGGGCCACTGAGATGGAAATTTGCATAGGTCACTAGCAATATGATGTCTTTAGCACGTACTCAAAGCTTAGCTAGCATTGTAAGACGTCGCCATTAAATTCTCATTACGGTGACCAACACAATTCAATTTTTCAGAATCTTAATGATAAAAAGTTAATTATGCTAAGGTGAAAATCTTTTGTACTGGGGCCTAAAATAAAACAGAAAGGGCACTGTGACTACCTTCAGGATACTGGAGGTAGAGCCAGGGAGACTTAATTTACTGCTTTATTAACCATAACATGATTTGCAGGTTGATTTTTTTTTTGTGAGCTCTGCAGATCTTTTGTAATGAAGTCAAGAGGGATAAATAGGGTATTTGTCTCTCCTCTTCACTTTTTTTTCCTTCCTAGGTTCTCATGGTATTTTTCCACTTAGTAGCTTCCATACCATATTTCAAGGACTGGTTGATATCCTTGTGGACATCGAATAGGAAGAGAACAGGGCATGAGGGTTGAACAGGTGGCAAAGAGAGCAGAGGATCAGGAGCCATCAGGCTGGGCTTGATGGCAGGGAGGTCACTGGCTCACTCTGTGCCTTAAGCGCAGAGTTTTATACCCAGAGGACTCCCACGCAGAGCAGAAGAAAGGACAATGGTGTGACTGTCACAGCAGAAGATCACATCTAGCTTCTGCCACTTCTCTGCTCTGTGTCCTTGAGCCAGTGACCTAACCTCTCAGAGCTTCAACATTCCCATGGGCAAGAAAACAATAATGTTACCTCCCTTGCAGGAATTGTTGTGAGGATTTGGCATGGAGTGCATACAGTGTTTCCTATCCGGTCAGGGAGAAGGAGGGCATTGTAATTATCATCGTCATTGTCATGATTATGGTGCTGAAACCTCCATCTCAGCGATAAGAGGTCTGCAATAAGCATCAGTTCCCCTCCCATGTGGTCTTCATTTATAAAACCATGGGGGGAATCCTGATGTTTAGATGCTGACAAGATAGAAAAGTAACAAAGATTGCTGGCTCCCTCCCTCCACAAAACCTAGCCCTGAAAATCCCCAAAATAAGAAAAAAGAAAGTTGAAGTATCTTTCAAACTAGCATAAGAACGATGAGAATTCAAAGGGCAAGAGAAGGTTGTTACCAAACCGAACTGGGTTCTGCTCACCCAGCACAGTGAAGCCAAACATCTGCCCCAAGGTTTGCAGCAGGAGAAAGTGCTCCAAGCAAGAACAATCAGGCAGCTCCTGCTTAAGAACAAAACTCCCATATGGCTAACAGGCAAGTTTGTAAAGGCAGAGAGGCAGAGGATGCAGGCAAAGTCATAAATCCATACATGGAGGAAATACATTGGTTTGACCTAAAAAGACAAGACATCTTCAAAGGGGAAGTCATGGGATCCATAGGTCACAGGTGGGTTTGAAGATTTTCTAATTTGCAATTGGTTCAAGAGGCAAACCTTTGTCTAAAAATTTGGGACAGGCAGAAAATAACATTAGCTTTGGCCTAGGGACCTCCTCTAGGCCCCTCAGGAAGAAATTTAAAACAAAGAACAGTGATCAGAGTTCAGTCCTCAGTTCCTTCTGATCTGAGGCCTACATATAGCAGACCTAGTTGGTAGCAGTTCAGGTTTTTGAAAAACAACTCAGGGACATATGTTAAGATGTTATCTTTAGTTTCTATAGGGAACCACACATTCCATGACTCTAACTCCTTTGGCTATTGTTTTAAGCTGCCATTACCTTCTTGCTTATCAACTTTCATTTACTTCTCAGGGATAACTAGGTACCTGAAATTTCCCTTGAAAAAACTCAGCTTTTCCTTCATTTCCCTGCTTGGTGGGAGGTGGGTACCTGGCAGCCTCCCAAGAGGGGTTCCTGCCCCATGTAAGGGTGATTGAGTCCTCTGGAGATAAAGTGAAGAGGTAGGAGATGCAGCAACTCAGAGGAGAAGACGTCCAAGGCAAACCATTGCAAGCCCACAGGCAGCAGGGTAACATCAGAATGGACATGGGCCATTCCAGCTGAAGTGGAAACATTGATAGTAGTAGATTACAAAGAATGTATAGTAATAGTAGTACCAGTACTAACACGGGTAGAAATGCTAATAATAAAAGGAGCTGCGGTTCTTAATGATATGTTTGTACTTTTTATAGTGCCAATGATCCTTCATGGTGAATCATATTAAGTATATAAAAGCAAGCCTATTAGTTCCTTCTTGCATTGCTATAAAGAATGACCTGAGACTGGGTAATTTATGAAGAGAAGAGGTTTAATTGACTCACAGTTCTGCAGGCTGTACAGGAAGCGTGGTTAGGCGGGCCTCAGGAAACTTACCATTATGGCAGAAGGCGAAGGGGAAGCAGACACATCCTACATGGCTGGAGCAGCAGAACGAGAGGCAGGGAAGGTGTGACACACTTTCTAACAAGCAGATCCAGGGAGAACTCTATCACAGGACAGCACTCGAGGGATGGTGCTAACCATTAGAAACTGCTCCAATAATCCAATCATCTCCCCCAGGCCTCTCCTCCAACACTGAAGGTTACAATTCAGCATCATATCTGGGGCAGAGACACAAATCCAAATCACATCAGCAAGGGATATATATATTTTTTTCTTTTTTTTTTCTTTTTAAGACAGAGTCTTGCTCTGCCACCCAGGCTAGAGTGCAGTGGCATGATCTTGGCTTTGCCTCCTGGGTTCAAGTGAATCTTCTGCCTCAGCCTCCAAAGTAGCTGGGACTACAGGTGCCTGCCACCACACCTGGCTAATTTTTCAGGTACACAGTATTTTTAGTAGAGATGGGGTTTCACCATGTTAGCCAGAATGCTCTCCATCTCTTGACCTTGTGATCCACCCACCTTGGCCTAATGGCAGGAAAACACAATTTATAACACTAGTATCTTGAGTAGGCAAAACATCTGTAGATATCTACTCTGACAGATTGCTCTATTTACCTCTGAGCTAAAGTATTTAATATTATGAAGCAATGGTCTCAGCAGAACTTATTCAAATCTGAATATATTCAAATGCAGATTCACACAGTTGGCTATACTATGTTTGGATGCCAAGAAAAATACCAAGATCTGGATAACAAGGGATCAAACAGAAAAGGCAAGAATATGAAACCAGAGTGAAAAACTAAAGATTCTTTATACAGGAGGAAGAAGGTGTGTTCATTAAATAAAAAGTTTAGAGGCATTTCAAGGATTAAAAAAGGGATGTGAAAATATGATAAGCAATGAAAAACCAACAAGACACAAGAAATCAAAAGGTTGGGATGAGTATCAGAGAACAGAAAAATCTCAAAACAGGAGGAAGACCAAAATCAAAGCATCCTCCTCCCCCAATCAGGAAACCACCTCCTGCAGTGATACAAAACACTCCTGAAATTCACCTGTAAGCCTGAGAAATTTGGAATAAGGGAAGAATTTAAAAATAGGAGTTTCTGTGTCATGAGTGAATTTAGTCCAACTTTAGTCAACTTGACTAATTCTATAGGTCAAACATTCTTTATGATCATGCTAAGTGAAATAAGTCAGGTGCAAACAAACCAAAAAAAAAAAAAAAAACACTACTATATGATCTCACTCATGTGGAATCTAAAAATGTTGACCTTGTAGAAGTAGGGAGTAGGATAGTGGTTACCAGAGTCTGGGGTGGTTAGGGCAGAAGGGAGATGAGGAGAAGTCAGCCAAAGGATATATAATTACAGATAAAAGGAATACATTCAAGAGATCTATTGTACAGCATGTGACTATATTGAATTACAATATATTGTATTCTTTTAAATGCAAAGGTAGTGGATGTTAAATGTCTTCACCATCCCCCAAAAGAAAAGATAACTATGTGAGATCATGTATTTGTTAGTTAGCTAGAGTTAACTCTTCCACGATGTACATGTATTTCAAAACATCATTTTGTTCATAACAAATATATACAGGTGTCTCTGTAAATTTAAACAGACATTTTTAAGGTTCACAGTATTTTACACCAGTGGCTCCTAAGCATGGGTTAGCATACAATTTACCTGGGAAATCGGCTAACGTATTCCCAGACAAAAGGTTCTGGAGTTAGAGCCCAGGACCCAGTATTTTCAATAAGTAGTCCAGATAATTTTTATGTAGTTAGCCAGGAAGACACCTGAAGGGCACAAGTAATTTTGGGAACCACTGTTCTGTAGAGCCCAAATGTTCTGCTTTTCTACAAACACTAAATATGTTTCCTTGCTTGTTGACTTCCCTGGAACATCCACAATTTCTCTTAACAAGTTTATTCATTAAATGAGTGTTTACTCAGTATGTACCATGAGTGAAAATGAAGAGTAAGGCAAAACTCCTGGCATCTTTCAAAGACCTGAAAGTGTAGGGTGGGTGGTTCAGGCCTGGGCATTTGAACTATAACAAAAAATACAGTACAACAAGTTGTATAAGGATGCACAGCAATAAAGAAAAAGGCTGTTGATTTTGGCTGCAGCCATCTGGGAAGATTCTGGGAAAGAGAGGGCATTTGAACCAATCCTTGAAGGATAAGCAGGGTTTAAAAAATGGATAAACAAAGGAAAAGTACTCCATGAAGAAAAGCATAAGCAAATGCATGGAGAGGTGAGAAGGCAGAGGGCAGATCTGGCTAAGGATGGGTAGAACAGTGCTAGAATATCCAGGGTGCACTGTCTGAGACAGATTAGAAAGGCCCTGAGCGTACTGGAAGGGTGTTGGGCTTTTGTTGGTAGGCTATGGAGAGACATTAAATATTTATTATTATTATTATTATTATTATTATTATTATTTAAGTTCTGGGGTACGCATGCCGAAGTTGCAGGACTGCTGCATAGGTACACACATGCCATGGCAGTTTGCTGCCTCCATCCCACCATCACCTACATCAGGCATTTCTCCCAGTGTTATCCCTCCCCAACCTCCCCACCCCCCACAGTCCATCTCCTAGCCCCACCTCTAACATACCCCAGTGTGTGATGTTCCCTTACCTGTGTCCATGTGTTCTCATTGTTCAACACCCACTTGTGAGTGAGAACATGTGGTGTTTGGTTTTCTGTTCTTGTGTCAGTTTGCTGGGAATGATGGTTTCCAGATTCATCCATGTCCCTGCAAAGGACATGAACTCATCCCTTTTTATGGCTGCATAGTATTCCATGGTGTATATGTGCCACGTTTTCTTTATTCAGTCTATCATTGATGTGCATTTGGGTTGGTTTCAGGTCTTTGCTACTGTACACTGTGCTGCAATGAACATATGTGTGCATATGTCTTTATAATAGAACAATTTATAATCCTTTGGGTATATACCCAGTAATGGGATTGCTGGTTCAAATGGTATTTCTATTTCTAGATCCTTGAGGAATTGCCACACTGTCTTCCACAATGGTTGAACTAATTTATACTCCCACCAACAGTGTAAAAGTGTTCCTATTTCTCCACACCCTCTCCAGCATCTGTTGTCTCCAGGTTTTTTAATGATTGCCATTCTAACTGGCGTGACTTGGTATCTCAATGTGGTTTTGATTTGCATTTCTCTAATGACCAGTGATGAGCATGTTTTCATAAGTTTGTTGGCCGCATAAATGTCTTCTTTGGAAAAGTGTCTGTTCATATCCTTTGTCCACTTTTTGATGGGGTTGCTTGTTATTTTCTTGTAAATCTGTTTTAGTTCTTTGTAGATTCTGGATATTAGCCCTTTGTCAGATGGGTAGCTTGCAAAAATTTTTTCCCATTCTATTGGTTGCCGAATCACTCTAGTGATTGTTTGTTTTGCTGCGCAGAAGCTCCTAAGTTTAATTAGATCCCATTTGTCTATTACGGCTTTTGTTGCCAATGCTTTTGGTGTTTTAGTCATGAAGTTCTTGCCTAGGACATTAAAGATTTTTAAAGATGAAAGTAGACATAATTTAAGCCTTGTTATGGGAAGACAACTGTACTACAATGTAAATCAAAAATTAAACAGGAAAAAGACTAGAAATGGGGACACGTTTAACTAGCTATTATAATGGTCCAAATAACAAAGAATGAGGCCCATATTTAGAAAACAGCCCTGGGGTACAGAGAAGGGGGTGTCACAACAGTGATCTCAGTTTTGCCTCTTACTAAATTCCCATCCTTGGGCAACACACTGAATCTCTCTGGGCCTCAATTCCCCACTATGTAAAACAAGATTGATAATGACCTGCCAGGCCTTCTTATCATGACTATTATGGGATATGTAATCATGGAAATCACATGAAGTACTTTATAAGTGTAAGGCATTGCTGGCATCAATGATCATGATGAAGTCTCTACCAAAGGTGGGGATGTCAATGGGAGAGAGCTGTGAGACCAGCATTGCTGGGGAAGGCAAGGCGGACCTTGCCCTCTTCTAAAGCCCTTTCACCTTTAAGCTGTTTGAAGTTCTTATTAACTAACATTACGGTTGTTTATGCAGTCTAAGACACATGTTTTTCACAGAATTCAAACAAATTGTAAATCAACTGCCCAACTTTGTCTTAAGTCATTTTGGACTTTATGCTTGTCTTCTATAATACATGCATCTTAGCCCATGTATTTTTTCCCATAAGCACACTTTTCAATAACTGGGTATATTTAGAAGTAACAGAAACATCAGAGAGACAGCAACATCTTACCTGAAGCTTAATGTCTATAGGCAAATGAATGAATGGTACAGATTTCCTAATTAAGCGAACAGCCCATCTTCCCTGACAGGAGAAAAGGAGGTAGTACCAAATGTAGATCCTTGGGGACAAGACTTGGGCTATTGTGCTGAATGTGTATTTTAATCTTTTCTGGCAGGCAAAGGTGGCTGCAGAAGGTGACACTATTTAGCCTTTTAAGTGATGTATCCAGCTTCAGCAAGAGACCTTAAGAGGCCTTAAGCATGAATTTCTGTTGAGTTAATCTTTTCTCCCTCATCTGTCTCCAAGAGCCCTGCTAAACACCTCTCCCAAGATTCAGCATTGATAATCCATTCGCATATGAAAATTGCAGAAACTTTAGGTTCTGAACACCCAAAATTGTGATTTTTGGTCCCAAACCTGCTCCTCCTCCTTTGTCAGCTCTTTAAAAAGCCCACCTACAGCCTATTTTCCCAGATGAAAGTCACGCTCTCCTCCTCCTCATTCTTATTCCCAAAGTTCCCAAAGCCCCCTGGCCATCGGGCCCTGTCAGTTCCCAAGACAGATCCCAAAGGCCACATGGATGTCTGCAGCAAGGGCTCGACCAGGACCATAGGTCTGACTTTGTCCCATTACTCTTTGCCTGCCACACCACAGAATCCCTTGACTAATGTCAGTGTGAAGGCAAAGGTCAAGAAAAAACAAAGGGACTCTGATTAGCTCTGAATCAAGCCATGATACTAAAAACTGCAAATGCAAAATAGCCAGCTAGGCAATGACCTACTGATTTATGGAGAGACTAGAAAACCAGGATATTAATTAGGATCATTTTGTTCCTCAATAATGAGATTCAATTGACTTATAACCAGTTATAAGCTCACTGTCTTTCGCTCTGCATTGTTAACTGTACTTATTCATTTTTACAGTTGCTAAATTATAAGATATGCCATAGTTGCAAAAGAAAAGAAAGGATTTATGTGTGTTCTATGCTAGGCTGTGCAGGAGAAAGTGAAATTTAAAGTGTTAAAAATGTTCATGAGAAAGTCAATGTGATTCTCCCCAACTCCCAGTTCCCGGAGTAGGGAGAAAGCCAGGGCAGCCTCTCCGCTCTGCAGCCATTGCCAACGAGATTCAATTTGTTGCGCAGAACTCCTGAAATAGTTTATTATTCTGGGATTGGGCCAAAATTTATTTCACAGCAACCTGCCAAGAGTCCCAAGTCTTCTTAGCTACCCAAACTATATTATGAGAGAACTGTCTTCAAAGACCAAAATGTTCACTGCCATCATCATCATAATTATTTCTCTCCACATGAGAAAAGTTAAGGACCTTGAGCCTCTGTTTTCTTGGTTCTGATATATACATTTGCTTCCACCTGCATAACACAAAGCCTCACACACAGAAAGTACTCAATTCATGTTAGCTGCTAGTGGCATTTATCATAATGGGATATCCAAGCCAAAAATTACCCAAATTCAAATCTTCTACCTGCCTTAAGGACCTCCCATTATAGTCCAGTTTCTGTCTTCCAGGCAAGCATCTTCTGTTTGGCTTAGAAAAGGAGAATAAAACAATCAAGGATCTTACTCCTCAGATACAACCCTCCTAACTACATATGGGAAAGCCTTGCCTTTTCAGCTCCAGGAGAGCATAGATGACCTCTCCCATAATTGTAATGTTATACACATATATACACAGCATTCATAGACATAGAATGTCAGGGAAAAGTTGGCTTAGTAGATCAGCTAAATCTCCCTTGTCAAAGACTGAATTTTTGCTTTAGAAGAAATAGCAGATCAGATATTTCAGCTAAAGGATAAGGCCCCAAGGATCATGTACAATTAAAAATAGATGCTTTCTGTGCTGCCTTCAAAAGAAGAAAGGCTTTTTAAAAATAGAAAGACAGAAAAAGAGAGGAAGAAGGAAGGAGGGAAGGAGGGAAGGAGGGAAGGAGGGAGGGAGGGAAAGAGGGAAGGAGGGAAGGAGGGAAGGAAGAAAGGAGGGAAAAACAACAACTGCTTGCTGTTCTTGGCTCTGGAAATCTGGAAACACAATATGAGAACTAAGAACTGGGCTCTGCTTAATAAAGAGTTGAAGAATTTTCAGTTTTCCCAAAGAAAGCCCAGGAAGGAGGAGGACTGAGGCTTTGCTCTAGATGGGGAAGAGAGAGAAGGGAAGCCCACAGGCAATGGGCATTCAGTGAATGACACCTCCTCTAACATTTAGATACAAACTGGTAGAGTCACTGCTTCCAGCTGACTGTAACTTGCTGCAGAGTGGAAAAAAAAGTAGACCTAAGGGACTAAGATGGAATCTACAAAATTTTAATAGTGAGGTTAAATTCAAAGAAGTCTAATGAGCTATTTTCATAGCTTAAGTGACAATGTGTAAGCTAACACTATAGTCGTTCATCCAGTCTAAGATGCATGTTTTTCTCATTTTGATGTCTCTACAGTCCAGATTCACCTTGCAACTGACATTGAGTTAATATTAATTGGCAATGCCTTGTTTTTTACTTTCTTTCTTGGAGGCAAGAAGAAAGGTGTGTCTTACAAATGACCTCTCAGAATCTATGAATATGACAAGCTCTGTATTAGTCCATTTTCATACTGCTATAAAGAAATACCTGAGACTGAGTATAAAGGACAGAGGTTTAATTGACTCACAGGCTGCAAATTTTCCAAACTTTTATGTTCTGCTTCCCTTTTAAACGTAAGTTCCAATTTCAGATCATCTCTCTCAAGTTCAAAGTTCCAGAGCTCTCTAGGGCAGGGGCAAAATGCTGCCAGTCTCTGCTACAGCATAGCAAGAGTGACCTATGCTCCAGTTCCCAAGACGTTTTTCATCTCCAACTGAGACGCCCTCAGCCTGGACTTCATTGTCCATATCACTATTAGCATTTTTATCAAAACCATTCAACAAGTCTCTAGGAAGTTCCAAACTTTCCCACATCTTCTGCTTCTTCTGAGCCCTCCAAACTGTTCTAACCTCTGCCCATTACCCAGTTCCAAAGTTGCTTCCACATTTTCGGGTTATCTTCACAGCAGTGCCCTACTCCCTATATCAATTCACTGTATTGGTCCGTTTTCACACTGCTTTAAAAAAATACCTGAGACTAGGTAATTTATAAAGGAAAGAGGTTTAATCATCTCACAGTTCCACATGGCTGGGGAAGTGCCAGGAAACTTACAATCATGGCAGAAGGAGAAGCAGGCACCTTCTTCATGAGGTGGTAGGAGAGAGAAGAGTAAAGGAGGAACTTCCAAACACATAAAACTATCAGCTCTTGTAAGAACTCACACCATCATGAGAATTGCATGGGGGAAACTGCCCCTATGATCCAATCACCTCCCTCCCTCCACACATGGGGATTACAATTTGAGATGAGATTTGGGTGGGGTCACAGAGCCAAAGTATAAGATACTCCAACAGATGTGCCAATGACTTCAATGCTTCTAACCATGTTTCACACATACTGGAACTATCACAGTCCTCATGCTGAAATGTCATGACTTCGGGCCAGCAAAAACAGACCCAGGTTGTTGTTTTATTTTAAACTGGTATCTCTGAGAGTTCATAAAGTCCTCATCTAACCTCCGACACGTGGTAGAGCACAGAGAAGGGTCCAATTTAATTTTACCTGATACCTTTTTTTTGTAAGCTGATGACCCAGTTAACCATGTGCTTTGATTAACTCACTGGGTCATAAATATATTGAATCCTTTCACCCTCATTACCACTGAGAAGGCAATTCAGAGCACTGCACCTCTGTAAACAAATTTTTTTAAAGAAAATATATTTATCTGGGAATAAAGTATTGCAATGGGAATACATATGCCATACTAAAGCATGCATGTTTTTAGAGAGATAAAGGAAGACAAAGGTTTTTAAAGAAAAAAAAAATGTACACTACATAATTGTTTTGAAACAATTACACATGGCTACAGAGATCCATAACAAGGTTGATGCCAGTCCAAAGTTGGACAGGCAGTTATTGGGCAGATGTCCTTGTAGAAATATTTTTTGCGTAAGGCTGTGATGGCCTGTATTTAAGGTTGTGATTTTTGCAGTCTTTTTATTCTTCCAACTTTTACTTTAGATTCAGAGGGTACATGTACAGCTTTGTTACATGGGTAATTTACATGTCACTGGATATTATTTCATTTTTCAGACATTAAGCATAGAACCTAATAGGTAGTTTTCTTGATCCTTACCTTCCTCCCATCTTCCACCTTCAGGTAAGCCACAGTATCTACTGTTCCCCTCTTTGTGTCTACATGCACTCAATGTTTAGCTTCTACTTAGAAGCAAGGACATGCCATATTTGGTTTTCTGTTCCTGTGCTAATTATCTTAGGATAATAGCCTCCAGCTTCATCCATGTCGCTGCAAAAAAAAAAAAAAAAAAAAAAAAAAAGTGATTTTCTTCTTTTTTATGGCTGTGTAATATTTTTAGTCCAATTAGAGTATTTCCTCTCTGCAAGACTCATCATCCATTTTTAACTGGGAAACTTGCATAATTTTTATTCCACATTTTCCTTCTCAAAGAAAAGACTTAGACTTTCTAATTCCATCTTAGCCTAGTGGATAGAGTAGATACTCTGGGAACAAAAAGTGCAAGACAAGGTCTTTATTAGAATGAGAAGCATGGCACAGTGAGAATCTTCTTCAGTGATGCTACAAAACTTCAGTAAAAACTCTCATGCATGCTCACATACACACTCACAAACACACACACTCACAAACACACACACAAACACACACACTCTTACTTAACAAATTTGGATTTCTTGTTAAAGATTATTATTTTGTAGCTAGATAATAAAGGAACAAAACAGCCAGTGTTGGGGGGGAGGGAACAGTTTGTATCTGTAATCCACAAGCATTGACCAGAGTCATTCACGTACAAAGGTTAAAATCGACGTGACAAACAGGCCAAGGAGGTTACGTGCCTTTTCACTGGATCGTGTTGTGTGGGCACCTGAAACAAGCTGGCAATAGCTAAATCCCAGCCATCACTCAATGTGTGCCAGGCACCTGCACCCAGTATCACTAACACCCATGACAGCCCTTCGAGGGAGGTTCTGCTGTCTGAGAGATTAGGTGACATGCCTAAGGTCACAGGATCGGCAAACACTAGGGCTGAGAGTTAAACCCAGAATGCCCACTGCCGAAGCTTTTGATCTCTTCCTTGTGCCATGTTGCTTCTCATTTCCGGCTTGGTCTCCACTTCCCAGTCCCTGAGCAAGTTCTCCAGGTCTGCCCCATCAGCCCTGCATCTCCGAACAAAGCTGCAGCTGCGTCACTAATCTCCTGGTGGTGAGGAACCTTCCCGCTTTGCATCTAACCTTGTGTTCTGCAGTCAGTGCTGACAGGTAGCAGTAGTCCTTCCTTTCTGAAAATGTCACTGAGCCATCTTCACAGAGAAAAGGTAGTGCTGACATTCTACTTTTCCTGTGACTTCCTGGAGAACGTTCAATCCCCATGACCTTATGGCTATTTAAAAAGAGCCAATCCTCAGACCTTGTCAGTCAGTGACAGCCAGCATTTTGTTTAATGGGTCCAAGGGTGGGCTTGGGAAGGGTAACATCTGGCTGGAGTTTAAAAGGCAAATGGGGTTTCTCCGTGATTATTATTTATCAGCAGTACTCAAATGCATGTTTTCCTTGTGTTTCTGTTCATAATCAAAAACAAATACAAAACACAGATATTTAAAATCTACTTGTTTTTATGATGACCTAGCAAGATGCTTCTTTCTGGCTGACTTGGAGGACACCCCCCATCCTAGTTTGAATTTCTGACACCAAAAAATGAGTATTAAAGTATTATTTAGAATTATCGAAGCATAACAGCTATGGACATTAATAATTACCACTTACTAAGCCGGTGCTGACTTTGGTGATTTATTTATATTACCCAGTTGTATCCTTCTAATAACTATTCATATATAAAATTATCTCCATTTCACAGATGAAAAAATTAAAACTAAGTCAGTGACTCAGGACCTGGGCTGTTCTGAGAACTGTTTGTCATCCATCTATCATGAGATTAGTGTACAAATTGAGAGTGTTTAAAAACTTTTATAGGCATTTGACCCTGCCATGATAACCAAGCAATATTAGATTTTTCTAGTAATTTGTTTTTACTGTATTTTACGAAGTTTCAGTCCACAGTGGTTTAGAATTAGAAAACAATTTGCCCTTTATCACAGATGGTTTTAGAAGCACTGTTCCAATAAAACCCTCCCTCTGGAATCAATGTGCGGGGAAAAATAAATTCAAATGATTCTAACTTGCCATTTAATGATTAGCCGTTCTTCACCCAAGTGGCTTGGCTTCTGGAGTGGCTGGTGGAGCCCAGAAATCTATTTAATTTAAAGCTTTTCCAGAGATGTAAGCTCCATGAGGGTAGTGTTTGAGGTCTGCCTTGTTTACTGACATATCCCCAGGCGAACAGTGCCTGGTTCTAGGTAGGCGCCTAATAAACATTATTAAGGACATGAACAAATGAACAGCTCCTGATGGACAGACATGCTTGAGAACCACTATTTTTCACATTCCTATCTACACTCAAGATTTTATCTATGACAGCATGCTGAAGATTCCCATGAGCTTACATCCTAGCAGGTAAGAACAAAAATTAACCAACAGGATGATTAAGATCGCAGAGATGTTATGGAAGAATTGAAGCTGGGTATGATAAGCAAAATAACGCCTCTACCCCTAAAGCCATCCATGTCTTAACACCTAGAACCTGTGAATATGTCAGGTTATGCAGCAAAGGAGAATTAAAGTTAAAGCTGGAATTATGGTTGCTAATCAGCTGACCCTAAGATAGAGAGATTATTCTGGGTTGGATGGGTGGGCCCAAGGTAGTCACAAGTGTCCTTAAGAGTGAAGGAAGGAGGCAGAAGGAGAGTCCAAAGGTGAAGTGACTACAGAGGAATGGTCAGAGATACAATTTTGCTGACTTAGATGGTGGAGGAAGAGGCCATGAGCCAAGGATACAGGCAACCTCTAGAAGCTGTTCCCAGCTTCTAGGGCAAGGAAATTAAATGTCCTTTATAAAAAGTAATGCAGCCCTGTAACATCTTAATTTTAGTCCAGTGAGACATATGTTAGATTTCTAACATACAGAACTGCAAGACGGGGTGTGTGTGTATGTGTGTGTGTGTGTGTCTGTGTCTGTGTGTTTCTTAAGTCAGGGTCTTGCTCTGTCAGCCAGGCTGGAGTGCACTGGCATGATCTGGCTCACTGCAGCCTCAAACTTCTGGGCTCCAGAGACCCTCCTGCCTCAGCTACCCTGGCTATTGGTTTATTTAATTTTTTTTTTTTTTAGAAATGAAGTCTCACTATGTTGCCCAGGTTGGTCTGAAACTCCTGGCCTCAAACGAGGCTCCCACCTCAGCCTCCCATGTTACTGGGATTACAGGCATGAGCAATCATACCAGCTAAGTTTGTGTTGTTTTCAGCCACTATGTGTGTAGCATTTAGTTACAGCAGTAATAGAAAACTAATGCACTGAGTGATGACATTGATTCTAAGTAGGAAAGGTCCCCTTTAGGGGCATCACACGATGTAACAGTGTAATGAAATGCTAAAGAGCAAAAACTAACCTTAAAAGAGCCGAGAGAAGATTCCAAGCAGAAGAAAGAGCTGGTATTGTGTTCCAAAGAGGACACTCCTTGGCAAAGGAGACTCAAGTGGCTGAACTAGCAGAGCAAGAAACAGAGACAGAAAGGATGAGATGGAGCTGGAGAGGTTGGCAGAGTCCTCTGCAGGACTGGGAGGTCATGGCAGGAGGACTGGAGTTTGTTTTATAAGCAGTAGATGGCTCTATAATACAGCAGGGGGGTGATGGGTTGTTTTCCACTTTCTTAAAGGCAAAAAATTAGAAGCAAAAACTTTTTAATTTTGATAAAGTAAAACTTAAAAATTTAATCTTTCATCACTTGCAGTTTTAGTGTCATATCTAAGAAATCATTGCTAAACCCGAGATCACACAATTTTACTCTGGCATTTCCTTCTTGGAGTTTAAAAATTTTAGCTCTTACATTTAGGTCTATGATCTACCTTGAGTTAATTTTTGTGTATGGCTTGAGGTAGGGATCCACTTTCATTCTTTTGCATGTGGATATGCAGTTGTCCCAGCACCATTTGTTGACAGAATAAGTAACATTTTACTGCAATAAAGACAGACTCAGTAACAATGCTATGCTGACCCATATTGATGCCTGAGGTGAAAGAAAAGAAAATCAGTAACATAGTGTTCTGTAAATATAAATTCTTTCTAATTTGATCTTGCAGTCTCTCTCTGGAGAGTGGCTATAAACTCTAGCCCTGACCTGACAGGACTCCAGGGAAGGCGGTTTCTGGATGTTTACAGTGTGCCTTTCATGGGTTACTTCTTTATCCTGGTAGACTGCCTAATGCCTAAGTGTTGGACCATGGCCATGTGTCCCCCATACAGAAAACTTGCTTATTTTCACAGATGTCCCTGTGGCTCTTGTCTAAGCTGTGTCCAGTTTATTCCTACTAAGATAGCCACTCCATAGGAGAGCCCTGACCAGGAAAGAAGTTAGGCTCACGTGTGTCTGTCAGGGGAGACACAGAGGAGGCAGTACAACACAGAACATAAAATAACAGACACATTTGTTACTTACAGATTCCAGAGAGCAGGGGGCAGTACTGGAAAGGGGGCAGCCAGGGCCACTGGAAAGGGGGCAGCCACTGAGGACATGTGCACTCTGGGCCACTCAGAGCCACTGGAAAGGGGTCAGGGCCACTGGAAAGGGGGCAGCCACTGAGGACACTCAACCAGCAGGTAGGGAGCAAGAGAGAGAGAAGGGGACCTGTAAGCCAAATTCTTTATTGGGATCCCGGGAGTAATTCAAGCAGGTTTCTTGTGGGGCATTCTAACTGGTGGCACAGGCAGGCACTAGTTCCATGGGGGTCACATTGTGACTGAGAGGTGGCCATTGTGGCACACCTGCACAGTCCATGCAGAGTGTGGAGGTCAGTAGGGCTAATTAGGTCAGTTGTGTCTGGCTGTCTCATAGAGAGGTAACCACCAGGAGTTGTATAAGCCAGATAGCTGGATTGACTACCTTAAGGAACTAGGAGGAGGTATAAAACTGGATACTGCATCAAGGGTGACTGAACCTGCTTCTGGTATGAGAAAGTTAAAGTTGTATTTAAAATGGATACTGAAGCAACATGAAATTATAAGAATTCACTCAATAATATTCATCTTAAAATTTTATTTTTTTCACTGTGGATTTTTCATTAATTTTGATTAGTTAAAATATTGCACTTAATATTATTTATCCTAGTGACTGAGACCTTGGAGCTCTTTTACATTTTGTGCCTAAAATAGTCCTTATTCACTTCACCCTAAAGTCCTGCAAAGTCTTTAGCTCAGTGTACCGTGCCTTCCATGTCCTCACCCCTGCCTGCCCCTCCAACTGCCTCTCACTCCCTATTCTTCAACTCTTATCACTAATAATACAGATTAGTTCATGTTTCCTTGCACACATCATGCTTTGTCAAGTGCCTGTCATTTTGATCACGCTCACCACTTGACTTGGAATTACTTATCTTTATTATCTTGCTCTTTCCCACCCTACAAGATCAGATGTTGACTCCACCAGAAAGCTTTCCTTGAGCCTCCGGGTGGGTTGGTGCTCCTCACCCAGGCTCCCACAGTGCCCTCCTCACCCATTGTGCTTCCATAATTATTATAGAATAATAACATAGCACGTATTACCTTCTAAAATAATTATTTATTATTTGTCTTCTCTCCCTCTGGACTGCAGCTCCTTTTCCCTTATGTCAAACCACATCTTATCCATTTAAAAATTCTCACATCCTAGCACAGTGCCTAGAATATGGCAGATGAGTAATAGACATTTGTTTAACAGTTCATCTAGCTAGAAGTACAGCAAGGAGAAACCAATCCAATCTGCCTAAAGTGAACAGAGAAGGTTCTTTGTGGAACCTCCCTGGGAGGAGGACACAAGTTAAGCATCTGGCACAGAATGCTTCCCTGCTAAAAAGGTGAGATATCCCAGAGAGCAGAAGTTGTGCCTGAGGCAAGAGCTCCTTGTCTGGGCTCTGAGGATGGAAGGAAAGGTTTCCAAGACCACATTGGAGCGTCAGCCGCATGGGCAGAAAGATAATACAGAAATTTAATAACGAACTGGTCCTAGAGGCCTACAAGTGAAGCAGGGAAGTGGCTACCTCCAAAGAGTACAACAGTGAGAAAAATTAAGGGAAAATTCCCACTGAGCTCACTTCATTTATTCATTCATTTATTCACTAGTCATCCCATAAACATTTATGGAGCATCTTTTGGGGTACTGGGGTAGGCCCTGGAACACAGGAATCAAAGATCATCTCTTTACCCAAAGAAATCCATGGCCAAGTCAATTGCTGCAAACCTACTATATGTGGGCTAGAACACCAAAAAAATGAAGGTATTGACAACAAAGTCTGGCCATCAGTGGTTTTACTGGATTATTCTATTTGCCTCGCCAAATCCACTCTCTATCTTTGTCCACCCTGCTGTTCCCTGGGGAAGCTGAACCTGAACCACACTGTTGGGTTCTCTTGACCAACTGCACATGGGCAATGTTGTGCATCAGCAGGAGATTGGAAGGAGCGAACTAAATGAGGGTGTGGCATTTATTACTATTGCTGTCAGATTCCCATGGACCAGTTTTGTTGAAAGCCAGGAGTCCTGTGTTTCTTCCACATAGCCCCCACGGTCTTCTGGCTCTCTTTCCCCTCTCTTCACTCTTTCAGGTCTACAATAGCACCTCGGTTTCATAGTCCTCTGACATTGGACTATTCTTTGTGATTTCCTTAAGCCCTGCTCCCAGCTTTGTAAATAGTCCTTTATTAAATTCTTCTCACACTATCCAAGTATAAGTGTGCCATCTGTTTCTTGCTGGGACCTTGACTGACACAACAAGCTCCTAGGGGAGATATGACAAGAACATCAATAAATGGGGATGGAGGGAGGAATCCCCCTGGACATGTGAATGAATACATATGGCCACCTACTGGGAAAGGAGTGCATGAGAAACAGTCAAAGTCAAATGCCTTGGGATTGTTGGCTTTTGTGCCCAGGAGGCTGAGCAGGGGGCTGGTTGAAGGCACCTGAGAATCCATTCCTGAAAGATAGCAGATTTGGAGGGTTAGGAAAGATTTCTTTCTACCTGAGAAGTGCCTAGGAGACAGTGACTCTGAGTTTTTTGGGGGTAGACAGCAGTGAAGGCTTAATGAGCAGACCCCTCCAGGCTGGTCTTCCCTCCTTGTGCCACTCTGGGACCTTGAGGCAAAGGGAGGATCAGGCTGATACGCCTCAAGTGCTACAGGGAAAGGGAAACAAGACAGTTTCCTGAGTTGCAGAATATGTCAAAAAATAAGATGAAAACTACACTCTCCCAAGTCACCTTAAAGACATGAAATGGGTTCCAGGCCTGTAAAAGTGCCTGCGGCTTAGCATAGCTACAGGTTATTTAGATGTTTCCAGTGTGAGAACTTTCACCTGAGGAAGAAGCATGCATCAGACTCCTCTAACAGCATTCTAATCACACTACTCACATTCCTCTTTTCAATTCCATCCTCCTCAAAACTCCTTAGGGGTATTATTTGGTTCCTCATGTTGTTTTCCCTCATGGAAGAAAAACCATATGTATGCTGATCAGATATAAGGTACCTAACAAATAGAATTCACGCTGAAAATCAATACTTTTGGCATCTGCCGTCTCCTGCAAGCATTGTGTGAGTCGGCCTCCCCAAGTCCAGGAAACTTGAATGCTTTGAGAATCTACACCCACAAAGCCAAGGTCAAACCGCTGGCTTGGGTGAAGTCAGGAATGTCAGTGCTGCTTGGAGGCTCCTCAGAAGCCCACCATCCACCAGCCCGGGACACACAGAGACACACTGGTACTTCGAACAGCCATTGTGCCAGGTCTCTCTCATCCCTTTCCTGAACAATGGATTGCTCTAACAAACTTCAGAACATTACCTTCATCTATTTTTTTCTTTAATTTTAATTTTAATTTTTTTTAGTTGACACAGATCTTTTTTTTTGAGATGGAGTTTTGCTCTTCTCAAAAGAGCAGATCTTTTTTTTTTTTTTTTGAGATGGAGTTTTGCTCTTCTCTGGAATGCAATGACACAATCTCGGCTCACTGCATCCTCTGGGTTCAAGCGATTCTCCTGCCTCAGCCTCTCCAGTAGCTAGGATTACAGGCATGCACCACCACACCCGGCTAATTTCATATTTTCGTAGAGACAGGGTTTCTCCATGTTGGTCATACTCCCAACCTCAGGTGATCCGCCTGCCTCAGCCTCCCAAAGTGCTAGATTACGGGCATGAGCCACTGCACCTGGCGACACAGATCTTATACATATTTATTGTGTGCAGCATGTTGTTTGAAATATGCAGACTTTCTGAGATGGCTAAATAGTGCTAATTAATATATGCATTACCTCACATACTTATCATTTTTGGGACTGAGATACCTTAATCTGTTTTCAATTTCATAGCCTGACATTGGCCCATTGTTCTTGACTGATTCTGTCACTGTATCTACCATCTGTGTCAGATTAGAGTAATCCACAAATTTGATAAGCAAGTGACTGATAAAAATGTTAAATATACAGCCTGAGGATTCTTCAGTCCCACCCTGGCTTCTCTCCTTTTAAAACTTTGGTCTGTCCTTTTCATTTTAAAATATAGAGCCCAGAACTATAGGCACCATGACAGGTGTGGTCTAGCCTGTACATGGCAAAGCATGCCTCTCACCTCATCGAAATTCTCTGCTCCTTCAGGCTGAGATCAAAATATCTCCCTTGCACATTATGGCTGATACTACTGAGGTGCTTCTGTCATTTTTATCCTGCAGATACTAAGTCACATCAGTCCATCTTGTTGGTTTTCTTTTGGGCTCGGGTGTAACATGTTTGGTTCCTGTTCAGTTTTGCCTCGTTATGCTTAGACTGTTGCTGCAGCCTGTTAAGATCTATTAGGATACTGCGTAGACCAGATACACCTCTCATCACTCAACTTGTGTCTAAGTCTCCAGTACCATCCCATCCCCACTTCTGTATCAACACTTTACTTCCAGCAATAGTAACTGCATCAGGGTCTCCTCAGTGTCTTCTGGACTGTGGATAAGGTACAATCTCTCCCACACAGAAAAAGTCTCAGACTAACACAAAGATCCACATCCCAGAATCCGACCCATTTTCCACTCCATGTAACAGAAAGTAAAAGGATATGGGAAATCTCTGAGTCATGTGACCAGGGGGCTGGGGTCTAGTCCTGTCTTTACCCTTAAATGGCCCTTGTCTGCCCTGTGAGCAGGCATAGGGCACAGCAGTCTGAGAATACACCAGGAATCTTTCTGCCCCTCTCTAGCAGAGCAGAGGCTGCTCTTGATTCCCAATATCCAGTCTCTTCTGCTCCTAAGAACAGACCCCAATATTTAGAAGAGCACATATAAACCCCTGAAATGATGGCATTGCCAGCTGCCTTATAGCCAGGAGTGGTCATGAGATAGTTTTGGCCAATGAAATGGGAAAGGTCATGTGTGACTGACTTTCAGGAAGGTCTTAAAGGGGAGGAAATAAATGATCTTTGTCCTCATCCACTTGCACCTGCTGTCTGCCTGGAATGTGAATGTGATGACAGACTTTCCAGCAGATATCCTAGAACCATGCAGTAAACTCAAGGTTAGAAAGTGGTCTGATGATTCTGGAGAAGAAAGATTGAAGTATCATCTTGGAAACACCATACCATGCCTAGACTGCCTTTACGCCAACTTCTTTTATGAGAGAAGGGAAGTAAGCTTCTATTAATTTAACTCACCTTT
This sequence comes from Aotus nancymaae, assembly GCF_030222135.1. Classification (NCBI taxonomy): domain Eukaryota; kingdom Metazoa; phylum Chordata; class Mammalia; order Primates; family Aotidae; genus Aotus; species Aotus nancymaae. The sequence continues at coordinate 13,124,674 of NW_026988417.1, read as the reverse complement.
CAGGAGTTACTTTCTGCTATATTCAGTGATGTTATCCCTAGCTGCTTAACTCTGGAAAAGGCTCCTCTTTTCTAACCCTATTTATCCAATTGCAAAATGAAACTAACAACATAATATGAAGGGGAAAAACATCATATGTCAAGCATTAACAAGGCATTAGGAATATGAAGGCAAAAAGATAAAAGCAATTCAGTCTGCAGATTTTATTTGATGATCGCCTCTCATTGCTCACTCACTACTCCTTTCTTTCTTTTAGCAAGTATTTATAAAGCCCCAACAGAGATGACAGACCCATAGGGACTAGGGTTGCCATATTTAGCAAATAAAAATACAGGGACAACAATTTTTTTTAGCATAAGCATGCCTTGTGCAATATTTTTATATTTAAAAAGGTATTTGTTGTTTATCTGAAATTCAAATTTAACTGGTTGCCCTGTATTTCATCTAATGACCACACCTGGGGCTACCGTGGTGAATAACAGTGAAAGGAGCTCATCTTGCAAAAAGCTCTCTTCCAGTGGAGGGAATGGTGAACAAACCATGCAGCTCAAGATCAGAATTGAATGTGGGGATAAGTGGCATAAAGAAAATAAAGCCACTACAGTGTGACAGGAAGATGACTCTTCAAGGCTGTCAGGGAAGTCCCCCGAGGAAGTAACATTCCCCCAGATGCCTGGACATTGAAATGGAACTAGCCAAGCCAAGGGAGGACCAGTCCAGCATGAGGGGCCAACAAGAGCAAAGTCACTCAGGTGGGAACATGTTTGGAATGTTCTAGAAGCCCAAGGTCAGTGGGGTCAATGTTAAGGGAGAGAAGTGTGCTGGAGCCTGGTCATGTAAGGTCCGTAGGTGATTTTAAAAAGGCCATGGATTTTATTTTAAGAGCAATTAGCAGCTATTAGAGGGTTAACAAGGGAAGAATATTGTCCAATTTATTTATTATTGTTTATTTTTCAAAGAACTTCTTAACTGCTTGGTGGGGATGAGACAGGGTTGGAGAGGTAAAGGCAGCTGCAGGAGAATGAGTAAGGGGGCTTTTCAACAGCACAGCTGAACTGACAGAGGCTGGAGAGCTGCAGAAGAACTCAGAAGAACTGGTGAGAAGGACCCCATGGGCTGTGCATTTGGGAGTAGGGACCAGTGAAGACATTCACTGTGGAGGGTGCAGGAGAGAAGCGAATCAAATATGACGTGCAGGCTGGGTCCTGAGTTACTGAGTAAAAGGCTCTCATTTACTAAGATGGAGACACTATTCCTAGGGCAGGTTTGTCAGCAGCACGGGGCAGAATATGAAGCTTGTGTTGGCCAGGTCCCTGAGATTAGATAGTTAAATGGAGATGGTGACAATTAAAAGCTGCTTTTATTATCCCTAACTTACAGAAAAGGAAACTGAGGTCCAGCAGGTTAGAAAAGCAGGACTCATAACAAAACCTGTCCAGACCCAGCTTGCTTCCCCAGACCACACTATTATAAACCTCCCTGCTGCAGAGGTGAAACAAGCACCAAATGCGATCATAGACTTTTAAACTATAATGATGATTAATGTAGGATAGTGTCTGAAGACAGGAAGAGCCTGGAACCTACAGGATCCAGGGAGCGGGTAAAATGTGCTCAGCTCTGCCTTGGAGCTGAGTCCTCCGCACACCAGGGTCAGTTACATTTCCCCAGCCAAGCTGTTCCACAGCCAGACTTCACGCCATCCCCTCTGAATCATTTAAATTGTCTGCTAAATAATTTACCTCCATGTAGACAAAATGGGTCCACAGGCTCCCCAAACATTGTGAGACTGGTGCATAATTTACAGAGCACTGCTCAGCCGCCCTATGCAGGGAGAACAACAGGGCTTGGATGCCTGCCAGAATCAAGGAGGGCACCAACTGAAAAGGAGGCAAAAAACAGCTCCATCAAAGAGAGGCAAAGGCATGTACTGACACCTGGATTCTCAAGGCCAAAAGTAAGGCAGGAACATGTGAGGGTCAAACTGCCTATGGACACAGGTTGCAGACAGTAAGGGAGGAGCACATAGCTAGCACGTGTATTGGAAGTCTGAGGAATATATTATCAATGCTACACTCCTCCTGATTACCAATATCCTGAGACCTAATTAATTGTGCCCTTTAAAAAAGCAGCATTGTCCCTGGCAAGAAGCATGTTTAGCAAATACCTAAGCATTTTAAGACAGGCAAGAACAATGTGGAATTCAGTCAGGAAGGGCAATTTTCTGTGCCTGGAATGCCTTCCTCCACACCCATTATGCACCTAACAAATTCCTGCTCCTTTCTCTAGTGCTGTCCTCAAGGGTTACCTTCTCCAGGAAGGCTGCCTCACTCCCAGAGGCAGACCAAAGTTTTCTTCTCATCATGAACTATGTTTTACCTCTCATTTCATTATATAATAAATGTTGGTCTCCTGCCCTGGACTCTGAGGTCCTTGGTAACAGAGTTTCTGTAAATCTGTAGTCACAGTACACGATTCAGTCCTAGCACATTTTATATTCATTGTAGAATGAAGGATGAAACAAACAAGACATGCATCATAACTTACAAGATATTTTCTCCAGCACTGCATGTAGCATTGTTGCTTTAAGCATAAAAATTCATATCCCAAGAGGATGGCAAAATGTGTATAAAAGAAGCAAACATACCAGAAGTTACTCAGCATCTTCAAGAATCATTCTGCTCCTTGCTCCGTGTCTTTGTCCATTTTCTGTTGCTATAACAGAATACCACAGATTATGTAACTTATAAAGAAAAGAATTTTATTCAGCTCACAGTTCTGGAGGCTGAGAGGTCCAAGAGCATGATGCTGGCATCTGGTGAGGGCCTCCTTGCTGTGTCATAACATGGCAGAGGGCATCACATGACGAGAAGGCAAGAGCACATGTGCCAGCTCAGGTCTCTCTTCCTCTCTCAGGAAGCCCTTGTTCTGATAGTGGAGACTCCACCCTGATGACGTTATCTAATCCTAATTACCTTGCAAAGACTCCATCTCCAACCGACACACGGATTTGGGAATTCAGTTTCTAACTCAAGAAATTTAGGAAACATATTTAAAGTATAGTGCTCCCCTTGGACTAACACTTCCTGTTTCTAACCACCTGTCAGATTCAGCTCTTTGAGTTTGACATTTAATTTATTCTATGTCTGCCTCTTAATAGTGTGATTGGGTTCTTGAATCAGACAGATATATTTTTATTGGAAGTTTCCGGCCTTGCCACTTAGAAGCTGTGTGGTCTCAGTTTAGTAAGTTAAATTCTCCGATCTTCAGCTTCCTTACTTATAAAACAAGCACAGTAGAAGTATAGAGGTATTAATAACACCTAATTCATTGTAATGTTGTGAATATTACATCAGATTAGTGTATATATATATATCAGTGCAGTGCTTGGAACTTAGTGAGCACTGAATGAATACTGGCTATTACTACTTTTTTCACTTTACTCTAAGATGATTATCCATTCTGTCACTGCACCTGCTTTCTATTTTCCCTACCAGCACACACATCTTTAGTTCAGCCCTGGACTTGCAGCCATGTACCCAATACCCCATGATCACACCCAGAATATGTTTGGCAAGCACAGGTTCTCTTCTTGTGATTATAAGAAATTTCCTCTTCCTGATGCTTCTCAAGATCAAGAGTAAAGATCTGAGTCATCTTAAGCTATGTTTGGGTTGTCGGTCTGTGCTGCTTTGAATACAACTCCCCCAAAAGACTGCCTCATATAAAGACCCAACTTATATTAGGGTTACTTGTGTTTCAGCCTAAAGATACAATGGCAGTTAGAATTTAAATGCCATTTACTATGTGCTTGGCACTTTTTGAAAGTAACTTACATTTAGTACTCAAAACCTATAAGGTACCAGTATATCTTCATTTTGCTTATGAGAAATTGAGGCACAGAGAGGTATCATTTGCATGAAGGTGGGGTGTGTCACACTATGTTCAGGAAGGCTTGCTAGTCTCAGCTATAAACTAAGTTTACATCATTGGGAGAAGAAAAACTTTGTCACTTCCAAAGGATCTGATTTTTCCCAGTTTTAGACCTCAAGGAAGAGGCAGCTTCTGTTATAGAAAATCAACATGAGGCAAGGATTAGATGGGCAGGACCAAGAAATGTTCATCATTATCTCAGCTCACTCTCTTTACTTAAGATTTTAATGCATCTAAACATACTTAAAAGAAGGTGGGAGAAAACTGGCCCTTGACTCAAGGAAGTTTTTGGACATGGGGCAAGGTAGGGAGATAGGCTGTAGGGAAATTGAGACTACTGTTAGGAAGCAAGTATCCCATACAATAAAATGTCAAATGATACTCTCTAGAGTTAATTCCCTTCTGTTATCTGGGAGCCCTGTTAATCATTCTTTCCTGCCTTGGTTGAACCATGGGGAATAAAGGATTGGATTTAGGTTTACTTTGGACACGTGTGAAAATAAGATCTGCAGCCTCTGAAGCCAACTTTGTTGGATACAAAGAGGTGTGGCTCAGGGATAAGAAAGAACTCCCTCCTAACCATGGGGAGCTTCTCCATCTATTGCTATCCAAGGTGGATGAGGATTTGATTTCATTAAATGACCTGGCACATTTCTTTAGCTGCCCACGAGAGTGAGTCTACAGGAGAGTGAAAATGGAGGCCCTTTCCGACCAAACCTGGAGGCTGCTGTAGGTCAGACAGTTGAGGCCCCAAGGGAAGAAAAATAAATAAGTTAAACTCCCTTCGTTGGAAAATAAACATCAAATGGCATGTGATAGTGTGCACCATATAAATGAGTAAAGGGGGTTTAATTCTTTAATTATTGCCTCTAGTTTCCTCATAGTAACAAAGAGCAAGTTGATGAAGAGAGATAATCAGGACATAAGATACTGTGCCCCCTTGGTTTATTTCACTTAATAAAATAATAAAAATATTTCTCAAGTTCTCAGTCTTGCTTAAAAAATATTGAGATAGTACTTTTATCTAAACTCAGTTCAAAACAGATCCATAAAGATTTACTGAGCACCTAATATGACACTGTGTTCAACACTGGGTTCAATATGATGGTGTCTGCTTAGAAAGCACGATTCTGACTTCCCCTTGACACTCCCCACAACTCAGATTCACACATTTTATACCTGGTGTGGTGGTTCACACCTGTAATCCCAGCACTTTGAGAGGCCGAGGCAGGCTAATCACCTGAGGTCAGGAGTTTGAGACCAGCCTGGCCAACATGGTGAAATCTTGTCTCTATTCAAAATACAAAAATTAGCTGGGGGTGGTGGCAGATGCCTGTAATCCCAGTTACTCAGGAGGGTGAGGAAGGAGAATCACTTGAACCCAGGAGGCAGAGGTTGCAGTGAGCTGAGATCGTGCCACTGCACTCCAGCCTGGGTGACAGAGCAAGACTCAGTCTCAAAAAGAAAGAAAGAAAGAAATTTTAGATCTCTAGTGAATTCTTAGAAGATATTTGCATTTACAATATTCGCCATCAAGAGTCTATGACTTCACTAATATTCACCTATGTTCTTTTGAAAGATTGCGTGTCTAGCAATTTTTTGTGTTTATGTTAAGCAAACTATATTTACTAAGAAATAGTTTCCCCATTTTGTATTTAAAATTTCCAATAAGAATTTCCTTCAAGGGATAACCTCTGTGCTTTTACTGAGTTAAAAGACTTTCAGCCAAAGTGTATGCATTCATTCAATAATCATGTATACAGTAAATACTTGCTATAACCTAGGCATTGCTTGCCATACTTGGGATACAACAGTGAACAAAAGATTTTAAAAATTCCAAGTCCTCGTGCAGCATTATTTCTAGTTTAAATGTAAAGTCAAAACAAATTTACTAAGAAAAAGTAAATTGCATTGTATATTATGTGATGATTAGTGCTACTAGAAAATGTAATGCAAGGTAAGAGAGGGAGCCATGAGATGTCAGGGAAGGTTGGTGATGAATGTGGGAAAGGGAGGCTGTAATTTAAAAGAGTGGTGAGCATAGGTGTATTAGTCTGTTCTCACACTGCTGATAAAGACATATCTGATACTGGGAAGAAAAAGAGGTTTAATTGGACTTACAGTTCCACATGGCTGGGAAGGCTTCAGAATCATGGCAGGAGCCAAAAGGCACTACTTAAATGGTGGTGGCAAGAGAAAATGAGGAAGATACAAAAGCAGAAACCCTGATGAAACCATCAGATCTCGTGAGACTTATTCACTACCATGAGAACAGTATAGGGGAAATCGCCCCCATGTTTCAAATTATCTTTCACTGGGTTCCTCCCACACACAACACACGGGAATGATGGGAGTACAAATTAAGATGAGATTTGGGTGGGGACACAGCCAAACCTTATCATTCTACCCCTGGCCCCTCCAAATCTCATGTTCTCACATTTCAAAACCAATCATGCCTTTCCAACAGCGCCTCAAAGTCTTAACTCATTTCAGCACTAACCCAAAAGTCTACAGTCCAAAGTTTCATCTGAGACAAAGCAAGTCCCTTCCACCTATGAGCCTGTAAAATCAAAAGGAAGTTAGCTACTTCCTAGATACAATGGGGATATAGGATTTGTATAAATATAGCCATTCCAAATGGGAGAAATTGGCCAAAACAAAGTGGTTACAGGGAAGATGTGAGTCCAAAATCTACTGAGGCAATCAAATTTTAAAGCTCCAAAATGATCTCCTTTGACCCCAGGTCTCACAAACAGGTCATGCTGATGAGAAGTTGGGTTCTCATGGTCTTGGGAAGCTCTGCAATTGTGGCTTTGCAGGGTACAGCCTCCCTCCCGGCTGCTTTCACAGGCAGACATTGAATGTCTGCGGCTTTTCCAGGCAAATGATGCAAGCTGTCAGTGGATCTACGATTCTAGGGTCTGGAACATGGTGGCCCTTTTCTTATAGCTCCACTAGGTGGTGCCCCAGTAGGGACTCTGTGTGGGGGCTCTGACCCCACATTTTCCATCTGCACTACCCTAGCAGAGGTTCTCCATGAGAGCCCTGCCCTGCAGCAAACTTCTGCCTGGGCATCCAGGCATTTCCATAGATCTTCTGAAATCTAGGAGGAGGTTCCCAAACCCCACTTTTTGACTTCTGTGAACTCACAGAATGAATACCATGTGGAAGCTGTCAAACCTTGGAGCTTGCACCCTTTGAAGCCATGGCCCAAGCTCTATGTTGGCCCCTTTCAGCCACAGCTGGAGTGGATGGGACATGGGGCACCACGTCTCTAGACTGCACATAGCATGGGGACCCTGGGATGGGCCCATGAAACTATTTTCTCATAAGCTTCCTGGCCTGTCATGGAAGGGGCTGCTGTGAAGACCTGTTACATGTCCTGGAGACATTTTCCTAATTGTCTAGGGGATTAACATTCGGCTCCTGGTTACTTATGCAAATTTCTACAGCTGGCTTGAATTTCTTCTCAGAAAACAGGTTTTTCTTTTCTATCACATTGTCAGGCTGCAAATTTTCTAAACTTTTATGCTCTGCTTTGCTTATAAAACTGAATGCTTTTAATGCTTTTAATAGCACCCAAGTCACTCTCGAATGCTTAGAGTGACTTAGAAATTTCTTCCACCAGATTACCCTAAATCACCTCTGTCAAGTTCTAAGTTCCACAAATCTCTACAACAGGGGCAAAACTGCCAGTCTCTTTGCTAAAACGTAACAAGAGTCACCTTTGCTCCAGTTCCCAACAAGTTCCTCACCTCCATCTGAGACCACCTCAGCCTGGACCTTATTTTCCATATCACTATCAGGCTTTTGGTCAATGCCATTCAACAAGCCTCTAGAAAGTTACAAACTTTTCCACATTTTCCTGTGTTCTTCTGAGCCCTCCAAACTCTTCCAACCTCTGCCTGTTACCAGTTCCAAAGTTGTTTCCACATTTTCAGGTATCTTTTCATCAACACCCCACTCCTGTTACCAATTTACTATATTATTCTGTTTTAATGCTACTCATAAAGATGTACCTGAGACTGGGAAAAAAAGAGGTTTAATTGGACTAATAGTTCCACATGGTTGGGGAGGCATCAGAATTATGGCGGGAGGTGAAAGGCACTTCTTACGTGGTGGTGGCAAGAGAAAATGAGGAAGATGCAAAAGTGGAAACCCCTAATAAAACCATCAGATCTCATGAGACTTATTCTATCACTAGAACGGTATGGGGGAACCACCCCCATGATTCAAATTATCTCCAACTGGGTCCCTCCCACAATATGTGGGAATTATGGGAGTACAATTTAAGATAAGATTTGGGTGGGGACACAGAGCCAAAGCATATCAATAGGATTCATGGGGTGCTAGTTAAAGGAGGTAAGAGTCATCCATACCGTATCATTCTAAGCAACGGCTGGGAAATCAAAATCAAAGAGGAAAACAGTCACTTAGTGCAGACTGGCCAAAATCCAAGAAGAGTCTCCAATGATCCAGAAAAGTAGTGGGGCTGAGGAAAAACAAGATGGTGCAATACCATGTAGGATGTTGAAAAGACACTGGTCTTTACTGCCAAGGAAAATATCCTTGGAGAATTTTCAAAACTATCATTTTCCCTAGACTGTGTACTTTTATTTAGCCTACCCCTAAGGTATCCAGCAGGATTTTTGGAATAATGAAAACACTTGAAGCAGCTTCCAGAACCCCCTCTGGGCTACATAAGAGATCCAGGCACCCAGGTTTGGTGCCAATATTTCTTTTACAGAGGAGAAAATGGAAACCAAGAATGGGCAATCGACTAGCCTATGGCTATTGCTGAGTTACAAACAAGCACAGGACTGGACACAGGGCTCTTTCTTCCCACATCGTGCCATTAACCAAAGTGATTATGCAAGAAGAAACCAGTCTTGGGTGCATTAATTTTATGTTTTCAGCCCTCCTTTGTTAGCCAGGCACCATGTTAAGCTTTTTATAAGCATTATCCTCAAAATTCAGGAAATGTTCTTTTTAACTCATAGATGAAGGACTGAGACCCACAGGGTTTACTGCACTTATTTGAGACACACACCTAAAACATAGAGGAACCAGGATTTAATGCAGGCTTTCTGCCTGACTCTGACAGAGCTGACTCTTTTTCACTGTAGAGGGAGGTTTGTAAAAGAACTGAACAGAATTTCATATTGGTTACATTTCTGCATCCTGTCACTCAGCTGCCTTTTTATGACTCTCACTTTCAATAAGTTGACTTGAACTCACAAGTTCCAGAATAAAACTTTTCTAATGGGAAATTAATGTCATTACACAAAAGACTTCTTAAATGGGACTCAATCAAGTATTTTTCTAACAGAAAAAGATCATTTCCCAAGAATAGAGGTCTGTCCTTTAATGCCCAGGTTATGGTAACCCTCTCTGAGAAGGTTTCTCTGCTCCTGTCACCAAGTGGGAAGAAATGACTTCTAATTCCAAGCCTTTATAGCTGTTCATGAGCAGTGATAACAATTGTCCTTTACTGACTCCTTACTGTGGGCCAGGTATTTGACCTCCATAATCCCTAAATTTCTCAGCAACCCCTTGATACCAGTAGTCATTTTCTGTATCTTAAATGAAAATTCAAGTGAGTTCAGTAATTTGCTCAAAATCACACAGCTATGGAGTGGCAAAGCTTCACTCTAAACAGCCTCAGAAATCATTCCTGTTGCACTGATCACAGGAGGCTTGAGTACCAGTCAGTCTCCAGAACTCCTTAGTTATGAATAAGTTCCAGGAAGGTAGGGAGTTCCTCACTTCTGGTTACGTTGGATCTCCAGCACCTAGAATAATACTGGACCCTCAGAGGATGCTCAGAGGATATTTTCTAATAGAATAAATAACCTCCCCTGTACGGTTCAAATTTCTAATCCATAAAACACTGACTTCATGTAAAAATTGAACTATATAACAAAGGATAAAGTGTTGTATGGGTCACAAGTACCTAGATGATGATTATTCCAAATCTGAGATGCTATGATTTGACCTTTTATTACTGTAATATCTGTGCCTAAGAACATGCAAGTAAGATGGTGTTTGATGTAACATTGTGCCACTGTGTGTTCTGATGAACAAATAATCAGGAAGAGAGTTTTGTTTTGGTGATGATATGAAAGGAATAAAAGTATTAAACCAGAATAATTATGTATTCCTCAAAGAGGATCTGTGTATTATAGCCTATAGGATCTGGCCCTTGAAAGAAAGAAAGGAAAAGAAAGAAAGAAAGAAAGGAAGGAAGGAAGGAAGGAAGGAAGGAAGGAAGGAAGGAAGGAAGGAGGGAAAGAAAGAGAAAGAAAGAAAGCAAGCAAGCAAGAAAGAAAGAAAGAAAGAAGAGGAAGAAGAGGAAGCAGAAGAAGCAGACTGGTTACTTTCAAGAGTCTGAACTCCTTCCTCAAGTTCAGAACTTCAGACCTACAGGTCTTTCTCCTCCAGCACCATATCGACTGGCAAAAACAACTATAAAAACTAATAGATGCTACATGCTGGATGGAAAGAGACTGCAAAACAGAGGATTATCCTCCCTCAGGAATAGAAGGGACTAGATAAAGGGGAATTGATTGAAGGTGTTCCAGGACAGTCCTTTCATCAGAGCTTGAGGGGGGCTGAGCCCATGGGAGGGCAGGTTGCCATTATGGCAGCACAGGCAGGGCCCCTGGAAATGCTTTCTCCGAGAAGTCTTTTGACTGATAAGGCTGCCAGAGCTACTTTTGAGGCCCAAACTGGCTTTCTGTTATTCTCTAGGGACTTGGCCTGTTTTGTTTTCAAAACTGTGCTGTCGGACTCCACACTCTCTCCAAGTTATCTCCCTGAAAACCTGCTTAGGAGTGGGACTCTGGCTCTCAGCCTCCAACCACCTTTATTACTGACACAAGAGAAATGCACAGGGGCCTTTGCTGCCACCTGTAAGGAAATTCAGAGCTTGCAGCAGTCACGACTTGACAGACGACTGAAGAACAGTGTAGGTTTCTGGTTCCCCACCCAAGGCTTCTGTCGGTGGACCTGCCCAATGCCGGGTGGTCTCTGGCTGTCTTCTTTCGTCCCTGCCATGTCCCTGGGGATGTGAGCCCTGCTCATTTCTGCAGCCTCCTTACTCACCACATCCCTCTCTCCCTTGAGGCCTCACCCTTCTGAAATCCAAACAGTTCCCCAAACCCTTTAATCAGGTCTTTTTTCAGTGTGTGCTGGGGATTGTTTTAATCCAGTATGGTAAGACACGCAGGCACAGAAATGACTGTCATGAAGGAAGAAGTCCACTCGCAGTTCTCATGCTACTGTATGCAAGGCCACACGGGGAAGCAGCAGGGTCTGACCTCTTGGCGGAGGAGAGAAGGGGAACTGGGTGCAAGAGTTTTTGTTGTGGTTTCCACAGAAATGGGTGAGACAGGGTAAGCATTAGGACTGGCTAGTGTGCATAATTTTAGCAAGCTCTGGGACATAGAGGGTGCCCCTATCTTACTGGTACCTGGCCTCAGAGCGATGAGAGAAATAGTGGCCTAAAGTATAAAATCTCTGTAAAGGAGGTACTGGGGGTATGGGCTCTGAACTGGTTGGTTTGCATATGAAAGATATGCTCAGAGCCAGTTATTAGTAATGTCTAGGAATTAGCTAGTCCAGAGCAGGGCAATCCCACCAATGTCAGCAAGACTCCAGGTTGTCAAAGTATCAAAAATACAGAATAGAAAGGCATGATCAGTAAAACTCCACACTCTCTCAAGCATCCTAAAAGGGCTGGTCTCAAGTATGTGGGCACTCTGAGGGTTTCAACCCTTTAAATATGTGTACATTTACCTTCAAAAACACCTGGGAGTGACGGCAGAGCAGCCACCTCCGCCAGGAAGCCTCCCTTGACCAACCCTTCCCCACCTCACTGGTGCTGAGTGTGACATGCTCCAGTTTGTGTTCACACAGTGAGTGCTCTGCACTTGCTTCTATCCAGCCCTGAGTACACATGGTTTAGCAGACTGTGACTTGTCTGTCGCCCCCAAGAGATGATAATACCCTCAAGGATAAGGTCAGAATTTGACACAGTGACCAGAACCATGAGGATCTGTAAGAGGAAAATTAGTTTGGAATCTTACTAAATCTTCCTTCTTACCAAGGAAACCACAAGACGTTTTCCAGGCCGAATGTTAATGGTCATATACAGCATCTCTGCGTGAATTCACAAAAGATGCCCCTTCTTCAAATTTACAACAACAAAACAAATGAATCAATATAACTTTGGACAACCTGGACAAGAAACAGCATGTCCAAAATCAAAGTGTAAGCAGGGCTGCCCCCTCTCTGAAGTCTCTAGGGAAGACTCCTTCTTGCCTCTTTCTAGCCTCTGGTGGTTGCCCAGTAATCCTTGAGATTCTTTGTCTTCTAGAAGCATCACCCCAATCTCTGCCTTCGTCATCACGTGACTGTCTTCTCTACGTGTCTGTCCCTCTGTGCCTTTACATGGTGCTCTCCTCTCTGTGCATCTGTATCCAAACCTCCCTCATCCGAGAAGCACACCAGCCATTGCATTTCAGCCTGACCTGATCCACTATGACCTCATATCAACTTGATTACATCTGCAAAGCCCCTATTTCCAAATAATGTCACGTTCATGGTACTAGGGGTAAGGACTTAACCTCTATCTTTCTCTCTGTCGAGGGCACAAATCAAACTACAGAACTCTCTCCTGATGTGTTATCCCACTGGCCAGAAGAGAAAGCCACATCCACAAGTCACCTGTGATACTTTTTTTGAAGAAAAATATTCGGAAAAGATTTGCATACTCACATCTTGACAAATTATAAAGTTCTTTATTCACTCTGTCTTTTAACTTGCCTCTCATTGCCCTCTCTTGTGTCAGAATGTACTTTCAGCCATGGCTAACAACAGTACATCTGTGTCCCTAGAGAATTTCAACCAAGGTCACTGTGAAAAGCAAGACAAAGAAAAGCTGATCATGTCTTACTTCTTGCCAATATTGGTCTGAAAAAAAAAACAACCAGTGAATTCTGTGTTTGAAAAAAGCATCTCAAATGAGTACACCCTAGAAAACTGAAAGTCCATTTCTTGAGAAACTAGAAATGTCAACTGTTAAACTGTACCGCAGTGAATGTGGCAGAGAGAACATGGTAAGTTTGCCATCTCTGTTACCTTTGCCTCAGCACACAAAGACAGACTACATTTCCCAGCCTCCATCTCTATCAAGTGGCGTTATGACACTGAGTTTGGACAGAGAAATGTGGAGGAATGTGATGTATGCCTCATTCAAGCCTGTATTATGTATTCACAATATACATCCGCTCAGCAGTCTTCCCTGTTCTTTGGCCTCTGATCTGTGCAAAGAATTTCATTGATTCCCAAAGGCCCTTCGGAAATGGTAGGTGCACTCTATGGATGAAGTGTGGGCATTTTAATCACTGCTGCATCATAACAGATCCACACTCGTAGATAGAGATCTACATTGCATTGTGACAGGGTTTAAGAACAAGGGTTCAGCCACTGGAATTGAGTGATTGCTCTGTACATAAATTAACAAACCCTAAAGAAGCGTGTCCTTTATGGAAGACACAATAGTGTGGCTAGAGTCAAAGGATAAAGTTAATTGGAGGAGATAAGACCAGCATTGTGTAGTTTGGATTTACATAATTACATAGGAAAAGGCTAGCAAAGGTACGGAGACTGGAAAGTTTAAAAGCACATAAAAAATAAAAGCCATTCAACCCAATGGGGATGCGGTGAAGCTGGAGTAGGTGAGAGTGAATAGCAGTAAGCATCCTTAGGCAGCTAAGGACAAGGTGGCTCTGAGTCCTAGGAGACAGGCAAGGTAAGCAGAGAAGCTGGGGCCAATACAACTGACAAGAGAGAGCCATCAAAGATGACTGAGTAAGTGAATAAATTGTTAAAAACAGTGCACCCACCATGGCATGTGTATACCTATGTAACAATCCTGCACATGTACCCCATGTGCAGATCTTGCAGGATTAAAGTATAATAAATATTAAAAAAAAAACAGAAATTCACAAGTGTTGGTGAGGATATGGAGAAATTGGAACCCTTATGCCAACTGCTGCTGGGAATGCAAAAATGGTATAGCTGCTGTGGAAAATAGTATGGCAGTCCCTCGAGAAATTAAAAATAGAATCAGCATATAATCTAGCAACTACACTTCTAGGTATATAGTCAAAAGAATTGAAAGCAGAGTGTTACAGAGACATTTGTACACTCATGTTCATAGCAACATTTTTCACTATAGCTAAAACCTGGAACCAACCTAAGTGCCCATCCACAGATAAATGGATAAGCAAATATGTGTGTATGTACAACGGAATATTATTCATCTTTGAATACAAAGGACATTCTGTCATATACTACAACATGGATAAATCCGAAGGACCTTAAGCCAGGTAAATGAGTCAGTCAGAAACAGAAGAATACTGTATGAGTCCACTTATATGAGGTACTCAGTCAAAATCCTAGAGACAGAAATGAAAATGTTGGTTTCCAGGAGCTGGGGGAAGGAGGAAATGAAGAGTTATTGTTCAGTGGGCGTAGTTTGCAAGACCGAGAGTTTTGGAGATAGATGATGGTGATGGAAAACAATTTGAATGTACTTAATATAATTAAACTGTACACTTTTAAATGGTTAAGATAGTAAACTTGGTGTTATGTGTATTTTACCACAATAAAAAAAGTGGAAAAAATTTTCCTCTCTCCTTATGGTGCCTTCCAAGGCCAGACTCAGCTGGTCCTCTGGGCCCCGATGCTGAGTCATTCATCTTCCTATCCATTCTTTGCTCTCATAGTGAATTTCCAAAGCTGGGCTGCTTGCACCCACCATCCAACCCTTTATGTGGCTTCTGAGTAGCATTACCATCTATCTTTGGGATCCTACTCTTCTTTTATGTGGCCAGAGGGTAACAGAGCTTTCTGGCCTCCTTAGCACTCCATGCTCAATTCAAGGAGCTGGTGAAAAGTGAGCTTCATTGGATTCACTGGTGGTAAATTCCTTGCTACATCTCTCGAAGCAGGAGACAAATTATGGGAAACCTGACTGCGGTGGGTACCAAATGGTGATCACCTAAATTGTTGTCATGAAATCTACCCTCTTTTCCATATCTTATCAGTGGAGAACTGGTAGACGTTTCTGGAAATAAAGCTCATAAGCATCTAGTGTTTCTGGGAGTTTACGCAGGTAAGATTTAAAGGTTCATTGGCCTCATTTGTGCCCTCAGAGTGAGTGCTATCTCTGCATCCTCCCTACTGGCCCACACTGCAACACTCCATGTTCTTGCCCATCTAATCTGTTCTGCCATAACATGAGAATTGGTTACCTAAGATGACTTGGATTATAAAAATTGTGTTAGAAAATAATTATTTCAATAGAAGTGTGTTAAGGGCAAAACAAGCAAACAAACAAAAAGGCACCTAGAAGACAGCAGTGCAGGCCATGTGCTGGATGGATTTGAGGCAGGTGGAGGCAAGAAGTCCCATTAGGAGGCTATTGCAACAGTACAGGTGAGATCGCACAGGCATCACCTGAGGCTGGGCACCAGGGGTGAAGAGGAAGGCGTGGGGAAGATGACAGCAATAATAACTTTGTCTTGGGGCACCTACTATGTGCCCAGTGACTTACATTACACCATATAATTTAATCCTCAAAATTGTATGCAGTAGTGCTATGGCTTTCTGGGATAGTTGAGGAAACTCAGGCACAAAGAAATTACGAGGCTAGAAATTACAACATCTGAGCTGGGACTTAAACTCAGGCATTTGTCTCCAGAGTCCTCTCTCTTAACCACCATGTGTAGATGAAGGTAGTTAACAAGGAAGAAATTCGGGTGCCCTGATAGGCTGATCTCACTTAAACTCTCCATAGCCCACCACCCAGCTACAACCTCCTTCTCATTTCCAAAAAACAATGTGAGCTTCAATGACAAATTCTAGATCATTTGTATTACCTTCAAAGCATCTGCCTGTGATCACATAATACATCCTTTTCAATAAATGATAAAAATGCAGTAAAAATGCAAATTCTTCCCTGGCCAGGCTGCGCAAGGCCATAAACACAGGTGCACCATTAACTTTGAGCAGTGAGAAAGGATTCTGGGTACAAAGCTTCCCCAGAGGAAAAAAAAAGCGACTCTCAAATTAAAGGGAAAGGGGTGACTCTGTTCCTCTGGCCAGACAGGAAGCAAATAAAACATAAACTTAGCTCACAGCTGTCTCAGAGGTTGTGTTTCTCAGCCCTGACTGCACATGAAACCGATTTGAAGAGTTTCATATATATATACATATATGTATATATACCAACACTCAAGCCTCATGCTAGACCAGCTGAATCCGAATTTGGGAGTTCAGGCCTAGGCACTGTATGTTTAAAACTCTCCCCTGGGATTCAAATGCAAGGTGAGGGTTGAGAGGCACTGCCCTTCCTGAGCAAAGTAGCTGTTTCTGTGCTATTTGGGTGCCCTCATTCAACTACTCACTTGGCCAAACTTTATTGAGCATCTCTCTGTGCCAGAAGCAGTACTATATTCTGGAGATACAGAAATAAATGACATGATCCTGTCCTCAAGGATTTTAGTGTGGAATGAGTGAAAAAGCCAATTATAACGGGGCGTAGGAGTCAGCTAGGTGTTAGAACAGACTAAGTGCAGAACAGTGGGGAGGCACAAAAGGAGGCACCCGTCTTGGGGATCAGAAAGGACCTTGAACAGGAATCAACACCTCAACTGAGTGTTAAAAGAGGAATAAAATTGAGCCAGGTGAATACAAGGTTGGAGAAAGCATTTATGGCTGAGAGAACAGCTTGTACAAGAGAAGAGAGGTAGGAGGTGCAGCAAAAAGTACTTAAGGATTTAAAGAAACTCAGGCCAGCAAAAGCACTTGCTGCACTGAGAGGACCACAAGTAAGGCTGGAGACTAGGGCAGGCAGGGGTTTCCATGGGACCCAAATCTAGCAAAGGCTACTGGATTTAGCACCTTTAAAAAGGTGTCTGGGATCAAAGAAGGAAAGTGTGAAAAAAATACTGAGATGCATAAATGCAAGGTAGATGGTATCATTTTCACATTTATTATACCATTTAGTGTACACTTACAATGCATCAGGCCCTTTTCTGAGCATGTCGTCTTCATTCATTCAATAATTTAACATGTATTTATTGGCCATCTGCTGCTATTGGCCAATAATAGCATGGTATAGGCTATTTCCCATACACACCATTGTATATGCAAATAAGATAAGAGTGAACAATCAAAATCCCTCTTTTCATGGGATGTACATTTTAGTGGAGGAGACAGACAACTGGAAAAATAAGTTAAAATAGTAAATTAGATGCTGATAGCTGTGGTGGCAAAAATAAGCAAATAAACAAAACAGACAGTATTGGGGTATCTGGCCTTTTGATGTGTCAACTTGTCAAGGCTTCAGTCCTCTATAACTACATCAAGCATCAATTTGGGTGTTACTATGAAGGTATTTTTTAGATGTGATTAAAGTCCATAATCAGTTGGCTTTAAGTAAGAAAGATGATCCTATATGGTCTGGGTGAGCCTGAATCAATCAGTTGAAAGGTTTTATCAGTAAAGCCGAGGCTTTCCTGAGAAAGAAATTCCATCTGTGGGCTGCAGTTTCAGCTCATACCTGAGGTTTCCAGCCTGCCCTTCACCATGGACCTGGCCTATGGATATTTATCAGCCCCCACAATTGTTTAAGCCAATTTCCTGCAATAAATCTCTTAATATGTGTTGCCTACTGCTTCTGTTTCTTTGGTTGAACCCTGACTAATAGGGGGAAGCTGTCATTTTAAACAGGAATGTTGAGATAGACCTCACTAAGAAGGTACTATCTGAAGGAAAACCTAAAGGAGGTAAGTGAGTGAATATCATGCGAATGCAGGAGCAGGGATGTGTGTGTTGGGGTTGGGGGGTGGGGTTCCAGACAACATAACACCCAGCATAAGAACTCTCTTCTATTTAATCCTCATAACAACATTGTGAAGTAGGAACTATGTTATCATCCAAAATTGTGAAGGACAAGGCAAAGATAAGACATCAACCTAAGTGGCCATCAATGGATAATTAGATAAAGAAAATGTGGTTTAAATACATGATAGATTACTCTATTCAGCCATTTTTTAAGCTAAATAATGTCTTTTGTAGCATTATGGATGAAACTGGAGGCCATTATCTTAAGTGAAACAAATCAGACACAGAAAGATAAATAAGGCCTGTTTTCACTTATAAGTGTATACACATGGACATAGGGCATGGAGTGATAGACAGTAGAGACTCAGAAGGTGTGGGGGTGGGAAGAGGCTAGATGATGAGAAATTACTTCATGGGTACCATGTATGTTATTCAGATACTAGATACACTGAAAGCTCTGACTTAACCACTATGCCATCTACCCAGGTAACAAAATTACACTTGTACCCTATAATTTTTACTAATTTAATAAACTTGGCATTAATAAATTTAATATATGTTTAAAACTAAATAAATATAAATGAAATTGTGAAGATATGATATTTTCCCCTGCTTGCTAGCTAATAAGTCTAGCTGCCACACACAGACGCATGCAGAAGATACGAGACTCCCAGGTCAGAAGCAAAGATGTTATTACTCATGGCATAGCAGGTGGCATGAACTTCAAGTTCATATCAGTTCCCTTTGCTCTGCCCACGTTCCACAAGACAATGCAAGTGGGCCTGTGTAGACACTGCACACACTGTGGACTTGTTTCGTAGCTGAGGAATCTGACCCTGGGAAACCCCTAATCTTATAACCAGGCCACTGGCAAACCTGCTCAACCTTTGTCTCAGAGGGAGACATTATCTTTATTATATTGGTCAGAAAATAGATCTGTCCTGTCCATGGAGGGAGACGCTACACTAAACTTGTCCAACCCACAGTCCGCAGGGCTGCATGTAGCCTAGGACGGCTTTGAATGTGGCCCAACACAAATTTACAAATTTTCTTAAAATATTATGAGTTTTTTGCAATTTTTTTAGCTCATCAGCTATAATTAGTGTATTTTATGTGCTGCCCAAGACAGTTCTTCTTCTTCCAATGTGATCCATGGAAACCAAAAATTTGGACACCCCTGAGTTATACCTTCCAAGGCTATTTGCTATACAAATATACTTTAAAAGGCCAGGCATGGTGGCTCACACCTGTAATCTCAACACTGGGTGGCTGAGGAGGGCAGATTGTTTGAGCCCAGGAATTCAAGACTAGCCTAGACAACATGGTGAAACCCTATCTCTACAAAAAATGTAAAAATTTGCTGGGTGTGACGGTGCATACCTGCAGTACCAGCTACTCAAGTATATATACCTAAAAAGCTGGCCCAGTGTAACAGCTGTTCACAAGAGCTAAAAAACATGAGAAACCTATGGACAATGACCTCTCATTTTGCAGATAAGGAAACTATGGCACAGATAGGTGTGTAACTTTCCTGAAATCACACAGCAAGTAAATGGAGAAGCAATAACATATGATCATCAGCTTCCCCCACTAGAACAAAGGGTCATAGCCAGATATTTGTTTTCTGTAAACTGCCAGACACCCGGGGCCTAGAAAAATGTTTGACATTTAAATTAATACCCCAAAATAGATGTAAAGTGAATTTTTAAGAATCTGCAGGTGCTCACATATAACAGAGAAGAGAGCAAGAATGGTTCTTAATAACATTAAGCTTAGAGTTCAAATAGAAAGTCAGGCATTAGGCAAATGTTTAAATAAATAATTACAACTGCAATAAGTGCTACAAAAGAGAATGTTTAAGAGCATGTATGTTTCTGCACCATACATATACGTGTGGGGGTGAATACATGTACCTATACATATCTCTCAGCCCCCTCAATTACACTGAGGAGATGAAATCAAACTAGAAAGCAAAACAGGCAAAAATGGAAGTGAGCATGTATAGGTGCTATCAAATACATTTTCTTACCTATTTTTCACCACAACTTTGTGACATAAACACACTATAGTATGAATATTATCTCTGTTCCACATATGGGAAAACTGAGGCTTAGAAAAAAGCTGTCCTTGTTCTTTGCATGCACAAAGAGCTTGACAAATGGATACTCTCGATGACTGGATTTAAATAAGAGAGGTAAAAGCTTCTGGACACCTCCAACTTAAAAACATTTACGTACTATTATGCCTGAAGTTTCTTAAGAGAAAGAAACATTATGTTATTCTCATTGAAGAATGAGGTTTAAACTCTAAGTGGCCATTTTTACAATGTCTTTCCTTAAATTTATTTGTAGGAAGACACAGATGACAGAGTTCCTTTCCATCACAATGGCAGAGGAACATTTGAAGAGCAAATGATCATTTTAGCAAAGGAAGCTAAATATGGACTACTCACAATTGTACTAATAAAAAAGCTACTTACATTACAGGTAAACTGGCAAGTTCTGTGATCTTAGGAAATAATTTTCCTTCCCTGAACTACAGTCTCCTCATCTTCCAAAGGAGGAAGTTGAATTAGATGACTTCTGAGCTCCCTTTCAGCTGTATTATTCTAGCACAAATCAAAGGAAGCCCTTGGACTTCTTATTTGTTCATATCTTTCTAAGTGTTCTCCTTTCTCCCCAGTATTCCCTTAGGAACCATATAAAATAATATTTTCTACAAAAAGCACAAGCGTTACTGGAAACGGGTCCTAATCATGACTCCAAGGGAGGGTTCTTGGACTTTGCACAAGAAAGAATTTGGGGAGAATCTATAGAATGAAGTGAAAGCAAGTTTATTTAAAAAGTAAAGAAGTAATAGAATGGCTACTCTAAAGGCAGAGCAGCAGCATGGGCTGCTCGACTGTTTATACTTATAGTTATTTCTTAATTATATAGTAAACAAGGGGTGGGTTATTTATAAATTTTCTGGGAAAGGGGTGGGGATTTCCCAGAACTAAGGGTTCCTCCCCTTTTTAGCCTCTATTGGGTAACTTCTGGATATTGCCATGGCATTTGTAAACTGTCATGGTGCTGGCAGGAGTGTCTTTCAGCATGCTAATGCATTATAATTAAAGTAGAATGAGCAGTGAGTTTGACCACAGGTCACTTTCATCGCCATCTTGGTTTCAGCAGGTCTTGTCCAGCTTCTTTATTGCATCCTGCTTTATCAGCAGGGTCTTTGTGACCTGTATCTTGTACCAACCTTCTCTCTCATCCTGTGACTGAGACTGCCTAAACTCCTGGGAATGCAGTCCAGTAGGTCTCAGCCTTATTTTATCCAGCCCCTACTCAAGATGGACTCACTCTGGTTCAAATGGCTCTGACACAAACAAAAGGCCATCTGTGTTTCTGGCATCACAACTCTGAATTCTTTATAGTTGTCTGCCTTTTGTAACACAAGGAAATGCTAAACTCCAGAACAGCCTGGCAAAATTGATTGGCAGTGAATAAGAGGGTCAGTGATGAATGAGTTGAGATTGGAGAAGAGGGGCAAAGCTCAGATTATAAAGGGTCTTGCAGAGTGTAATAAAAATGTTGGATTTTATAGAACGTGGAAGCCCAAATGAAGGATTTAAAACTGAGGAATGGCATAACCACTTTGAATTTTCTGAGTATCACTCTTATGGCTGTTTGAAGAACAGAATCAAAGACAAAAGAATTACAAGTGGAAAAAACACCTTGGAAATGAATACCATAGTCCAGGTGAGAAATAATGGTGATTTGGACTAGTGACATAAATGAACCTAAACAGAAGTGGACAAACACAAAGGTGCTTTAGAAGATAAATTAACAGGACTTGGTATTAAGTTTACCGTAAAGAAGAAGAGATAAGGAGGTATCAAGAATAACTCCCAGCTTTCAGACATAGGCAACTGGTCATTTACTAAGCTGGGGAGGCCTTGGAGAGAAGTATATGTGGAGGGAAAAAAACATAACTGTTTTGAACATGTTCATTTTGAGTTGTCTGGAAGATATTTAAGAAGAGCTGCTGAGAGACTATTGAAATGTGAGCCTAGATACAAGATGAGAGAGAGGCTGGATGATGCAGACTCAATTAGGGAATTTCGGTATAATAGAGGTTTTTGATTTCAAGTAAGTAAATGAGACTGCTAGAGGAGAGTGTGGACCAAAACAGAAAGGCCTAGGACTGTTCCTCGAGATATTCCAACATACAGAGATTGGGAGGAGGAAAATAAGCCATCAAAAAAGGCTCAGAAGGTGCTTCCAGACAGCTAGTAAGAACACTTGGAGAGTTTGAAGTCACAGAAGCCCATATAAGACAGCATTTCAATAAGAAAAAGTATTAAATGCAAAAACAGCCTCATTATACGAGACTGGAAAGTTACACTGGTTTCTGCACTACATAATCCATTTGATCTCTTAAAATGGGGAGGGATGGAAGTGTGGGAAGTGGTGGGATCCACCCTGAAATGGGTGGAGAAGAGCTTTGGAAGTTTATAAGTAGAGACAACTTGTGTAGACATATCTTACAAGAATCCTGAAAATAAAATGAAGAAGAAACTTGTGTGGTACCTGGAGAGCAATTAGAAGGTCAAGAGAAGTTTGAAGGCTCCCAGGAAGAATCCAAAAATAAATGACAAATTGAAGGAATACAGAAAGACAGAAGTAAACAACAGAATGAAAACTGGTGGAAGAGGATGAGATCCAGGCATCAGATTTAGAGCATACCTGGAAAGATTTGCCTGTGATAGAGGAGCAACACAGGAAAGTTCAGAAAGGGTATGGAAACAGATGAGGATTGTGTGTTGACCTACCAGTAGGGGAGGAGGAGTTAACAATGCCTATATTTGCATCATCTTTACATCTACAGAACTGTTCACATTCACCACCTCCATTGATCCTACAGTGTAAAGACTGATGTCCTACTATATATGTAAGAAAACTGAAGTTCAAATTGGCTTCAATGATCTGCATGAAATCTTATAAAATGCTAATAAGAGAATCAAGATTCAAATCTAAATCTTTGGTCTCAAAACACAGATCTCTCCCTCCCCTTCTTTTTTTCTCTCTCTATCACTCTGGCTCTTGCTCTCACTCTCTTGCTCTCTCTCACGCTCTCTCCACCCCCCATCATCTCTGTATCTCTATCTCTCCATCTCTCTCTCTGACTCTTGTCGTCTTTTTCTTCTTCTTCCCTTCCCTGTCATTTCTTTTTAGAATGCCAGTCAGGTCTTTTAGCAAAATCAATCTTGGAATTAGGTGGGATTAGTGTACTGAAACGCTTCAGCACACACTTCTCAGCCTAGATTTCACATGCTATCAAAGAACAGATTCACTAGCAGATTAAAGCTGTTTGAAGCCTTCTTGAGTTTTATGCCTCAGTTGTTTGTAGTTAGAGACCTCTCCAGTTCTGGATTTTAAAATATGCTTTTTTTTTTCCTTTTCAATTTTGTTGACAATTTTCATTAAAGCCCTGTTATCCCTCTGGGTTTCTCTAAAATAACTACTTTAGAGGTTAAAGAATGCATTTGCCAAGGTTGGATGCCAACTGGAGCTTCCTAAGTTCAAGGCTTCATCCTAAATTGCAAACTTATCTGTGGTTCAAGTTCATTTACACTTGACATCAAAATCAACATGATATGTTTCAAAGAAAAGGGACTTCAAATGGCCTTTAAGAAAAGGATCTTAAGCACTAGGCATTAAATAATTCATCCAAATATCTTTCTTGAGCATAAACATGTAAATGAATGAGAATCATTTAAGTTACATTTTACTTGAAGTCCACCAGGAAATAAATAAAAGGTTTGAAAGCTAGTCTGAAATTTCTTAAACCCTAAATACATCAATTTTCAACCACCTCATTAGTATAAAATAATACATTAGTCCAATTCACTTAGGCTGTTCAAGTGGAAAACTTAGGTACAAATAAATTATTTGTATGAAAAGATGTTTGCTTCATTGCACTAAACAGTACTCTTGTGGCTTTAACGATGTACCCAGTCACTTCTAATGGCATGCACTAATATCACACTGTTTCTTAAATAAAGACAGAGGACTATTATCAGTACTGGGAATTGCAAAGCAGAGGGGAACAAGCACGCACAAATTCAGAGTTTCAATCCTGGATCTGCCGTATTCTAGCTGTGTGCCTTTGTGCATGTTATTTAACCTCAATGAATCCTTCTTTTGTTTGTTTTCTTAAAAAAAAGAATGATAAATATAAGAAAGATTATCGGGCCAGGTGCAGTGGCTCACGCCTGTAACCCCAGCAATTTGGGAGGCTGAGGTGGGTGGATCACCTGACGTCAGGAGTTGAAGACCAGCCTGGTTAACTTGGTGAAACCCCCATCTCTACTAAACATACATTAGCCGGGTGGGGTGGCACATGCCTGTAATCCCAGCTACTCCAGAGGCTGAGGCAAGAGAATCGCTTGAACTCGGGAGGCGAAAGTTGCAATGAGCCAAGATGGCGCCATTGCACTCCATCCAGCCTGGGCGACAAGAGCGAAACTCCATCTCAAAAAAAGGAAGAAAAGAAAGATTATCTTCAGACTGTTGTAAGGGTTACTTATACGAAAGTGTTTAGTACTTGGTATAAAAATCAACGCTTTCTGTTTCTAAGATGACGAACTTCAAATGGCCTTTAGGGAAAGGCATCCAGTAAGCCCTGGATGTCATTTCCCCCAAACCCGTAGCTTCTCTGCATCCCTGTGTTGCTGCTCAATTTTGGACTCTGAATCGTTTTCAGTGTGAAGCAGCTGGCTTGGTAAGGCAGTGTTTCCCACTGTCTCCTGTTATCGACGCCTGTGCTCCATTCCCTTCTCCAGGTACCTGGATAGGTTGTGCAGAGTCTTATACAACAGGGCGAGAACCCCGGGATCACCCTGTCTTTCCTACTTCATTTACAAATGAGGAAACTAAGTTCCGAATAATGGAAGTAACTGGCTCAATGTGCCTCAGCTGGTTAGCATAAGTTCTTAACGTTCTATTTCCATGACTAAATTTCAGGTGAAGGGGACGTATTGTGCAATGCATAGCACGTCCTTTGTCATCTAAGCAAGTTCAAAGGACAGGACAGGGAATGATTAGAGAGCTTATTTGGTGGAAAAGAGCCAATATCTGATCATCGTTCAATGCTTATTAAGTTTCCCTTCAGCACAAACCACTGCTGGAGATGCTGAATAGAGTAGCTTAAAATAAACACAGTCATAAGTCTGGGAGAGCTGACAAATATCTAATAACTAAAACACCAATGAGGATAAATGATGCAGCAAAGTCAACATGACCTACCTGAAGAACCCGATTAGAATGTTACCATAAATTGCACGTATTTGTTTTCTTTTTTAAAAAAGAGGAGTAATTTTAATCATCAACTAAACAAATATTTTTGTATACCTAGTCCTGCACAGAGTATTGTAGGAGAATTTTAAAAAATAAAATTATATAGTATTGCCAGTGACTTCAAGGACTTTATGATTAGCTGAAAAGATAAAACACAGCCTTAAAAGCTAGTTAACAGTACAATAGATACTAACCAGATGGTCCGTGAAGTGAATTGCAGGGGAAGCTGTGTGGGTTATTCAATCAACAAGCTATATATATATATGTAATTTTTTTACAAGCTACACTGTGAAGGGACCTGTATTAAGCCCTGGAAATTTAAGGAATTTAAAAGCATGACCTTTGTTTTCAAGATGATCATACTCTGTGGGGAGATGTCAAGTAAATGGGCAATTAGGATACAGGTTACAATGACAGGAATATGCATAAGGCATTAACAGTAGCATAAAAGAGGGCCACCTAACACCACCAGCTGAGGAGATAAGGATGGGCCTCATGGAAGAAGTGACTTACTAAAGGCTGTGCAGTAATATTTTGAAAGATCTCAGATGGGAGAAAGAGACTGCTACATGCATGAGCTTCATGGGGAGAAAACAGCATTCAGAACACAGTCAGATTCTCAGATTTGAAAAGTCACTTTTCTAGGGAGAAAACTTTTGAGGATTTGGTTGGCTGGTTATGTTTGAGAAAATTTCAAAAGCTTACCTTTACATACCTAGAGAAAAACTGAATAATGCAGAGCGTAGACTTTATACTATAAACCTCAGGGCAGGGAAGAATGAATAATGACAGAATAGCTTTCCTGCCCTAGAGGAGATACAGGTCTAACCAACTGGAGAGCAGAGGAAGATATGTCATGTGTGAACCCTGAAATACCCCAGAACAAAAGCATGACCACAGGCCACAGCAGCAGATGCTGCCTTTACAATAAAAAGGCAACCACCAGAAAGGCCCAAGGTGCACAGGTGCCCTCTTCAATGCCTGGGAGACACATCACTCCTGGCAACTTAGATCACCTTGGAGGAGAGTGTAGAAAATAGAGTCTTAAATGGGCCAAGCTGACATTCTGAATTGACTATGCTGAAATCCAGAAGTGACTGGGTTGCCATGAAATGACAAGAGTCATTTTTTTCACCATGAGCAGAACAGGGATTTCTGAGATAATCAGAAATAAAGAAATGGGGGGCTTCTGAAGAATGTAGAGAAAAAAGAGTTACATTCTTGCCCACCTGAGTGATACAAGTTGACACCCAAGTCAGGGCTATCCACGTGATGAACCCATGGACTGAACACAGTGTGTGGTAATACACTTTGATATTACTGGTGCACCAGGTCCCCCCATCTGCGAACGTCAGCAGAGATGATGAGGGCTTGCAGTAAAGAAACTCAGATTTTATCCTGAAAGTCATGGGAAGCTACTGAAGGGTGCTAACCAGGGAAAGCCACATCAGATCTGCTTTTAGAATATCTCTCATGTGGCTGTGTGTGCAGTGGGGCAGCTCAAGGGAACTAAAAGCCAATTGGAGAAAGCCTTTGGGGATGAAGTGAGACATGCACTGAGCTTTGAGAGAAGGGCATATGGATTGGTGAAGGTAACTGGGAGAACTCAAGCAAAGGCACAGAGTGGGGAGTTCACATCAGATGTCCCAGACAGAAGGTAGTCACGGAATGACTAAAGCCGTAAATGCAGAGAAGGAAGTGAAGGAAAGGGATAGAGTGTTTGCCACAAGCTTCTCTTTACTCTGCATCCTGAAAGCCAGAAAACTCAAATCCAGGATTGACAAACTAAAATTTCTATACACAAAGTTTTATTGAAACAGAGTCATGTCCATCCATTTCTGTATTGTCTGCTGCTGCTTTCACCACAAGGCAGAGTTGAGCAGTTGCAACAGAGATTGAATGGTCTGCGAAGCCAAAACTATTTAGTATCTTTCCCTTTACAGAAAAAGTATGCTGACTCCTGCTTTAGACCCACAGTTTCAATGATCACATATCAATTTCACTACCTAGTCACTGGGTTACTAAAGCATGTAGTTTCTTTCATCCATGAAAGGGAAAGTCGCCATTGGGAGACCAGTACTCAGGTGAGCAGATTTAAGCTAGAATTCCACATTACCGTTTATTAGCTGTGTGACCTGGAGCACTTCTCTGAACCTTGGTTTTCTCATCTGTATAATCGATAAAATAACAGTATATACCTTATATAGTATTTACCATAGCCCACCACATAGGGCTGGTGTGAGGATTAAATAAGGCAACATATGAGCTAACATAAACTCATGAGCACAGTGTTTGACACATGATGGTTATCCAAGAAATGTTAACTACGTTTCTGTTGTTGTTAAATTGTCTACTATTTAGCTCTTTTATATATTTATTTATTCATTTATTTATTTATTTGTTTTTTATTGTACTTGGGCTCTGGGGTACATGTGCACATCCTGCACCCTGCAGGATTTTTACACAGGTACATACATGCCATGGTAGTTTGCTGTCTCCATTCCTCCCCCACCCGTCGCCTACATCAGGCATTTCTCCCAGTGTTCTCTCTCCCCATCCTCCCGGCCCTGCTGTCCCTTCCCTTCCCTCCCCTCCACCCCTCCACCTAGCCCAGTGAGTGTTTTTCCTTCCCTGTGCCGAAGCGTTCTCATTGTTCATCACCCACCTGTGAGTGAAATCATGCGGTTTTTGGTTTTCTGTTCTTGCGTCAGTTTGCTGAGAATGATGGTATCCAGATTCATCCATGTCTCTACGAAGGACACAAACTGGTAGTTTTTTATGGCTGCGTAGTATTCCATGGTGTGTATGTGCAAGGGAAGACAGTGTGGCGATTCCTCAAGGATCTAGAAATAGAAATTCTATTTAGCTTCTCTTTAAAACCCAGGAGATTTATGACAGATCATTTAAAAGACAAGTCATCTATCTTTTCTCCTAAGAAAATATTCTCCATATTTTTCCCAGAACCTACTGGATCACAATCAACTGGAGTAATGGTAAAAAAGAAAAAAACGCAGATTTCTAGGCCCATCTAAGACCTACTGCATCAAACCTCCTGAGGTCAGGGTCCATTATAAGCTCCCTCAGAGCACAGTAAAGTTTGAGAGCTATTGCTCTGCTTCTGCACTTCTCAAACCGGGGAATGAAGCATTTCCCAAAGGAAAATGTAAGTCCCTGTTGGTACCCTCCAGGTGTGATATTTTATGTTAGTTTTAATGAGTACAAGAAATTGAACATGATCTGGAATTTATCATTTCATGGATACTAGAGCTTAGTATGGGAAGGAAAGATGTATTCAGTTTAAAGTTTAGTCTATTTCAAAGATATTAAATTTTAGAAAAAGTAATCGTGTTGCATAACGATGAACAAACTAATGACAGTAATCCTAGAATGACACAATTATGGGGAAACTGCCAAGAGAATCCCTCCATGTGCTGGAACTCCATTAAACAATAGCGTGAGCATCGTACATTTTCCCAAACCATCTATTTTACTCAGATTTACGGGAAAACTTTATTTTTATATAAAAACAATCAGAGATCTACTAAGGAGAATAATGTAAAGTGTATGTAAATTTCAAAGTTAAAATACAAGATTTCAAAGGAAGTGTGTGCTAATCCCTCAGATTTACCTCTCTCTTCAGCCTCCTAAAGCCATACCACATAGAAATACTGTTTCCTCTATTGTGAGCAGACTTGGACAAAAATGTTTGAACAAAAGTTTATGTGGACCTCCAACTTTAACCCTAACCTCCCCTCCCAATAGGGCTGTGCCTCGACCTCACCGACTCTGCCCAGCCAAAATCACTGTCTCTGAGCTAGGCTTTCTTCTCACAGACCAGGAGGTTATCAAGAGACATGACATCAAGCAGTCTAATGAAATATATCACTGCTTTTGCAGAATGTAAGGATCTTATTAGAAATTGTGCTCTCATTCAGTGATTAATTTGAATGAGTTTTGCATGTAAAGCTCCATGAGAGAATTTCCTTTAGAATTCACTTTTGAGGGGAAACTTGGTCACCCTGAGGGACTGGTATATTCCTTGGTAACCTAAAAGTACTACATATATGAACATATATATCATATTACATGTTATATTAGAAGTGAATACACACACATGCATAAGAAATGCTCCACTCCCTCTGCTACCTACAGTCAGACAGCAACCTCCAACTGTCTCCAATGGCCCTGAGGACCTGGAGAACCCTCACACAGCAGAGACTTTTGGCAGACTGTGGCTGACACTGGATGTTGTTTACCCAGTATCTGCACCCACGCAACTCCAGTTTTATTAAGATATTCACCCCAGTACTAGCCTCAAATCCTGATTATTCTAAGCCAAATGGCACATGGCATTATCCTGTCTCTAGGGTGGGCATGTGACCTAACTAAGCCCTGTCAGTCTGCTTAAGGCAAAGGCTTCTCTATTTCCTGGCTGTCCTGCCTTCCCTTCTCTTTTCTTCTTCTGCCTGTCTCCCCTCCTTCTCTTCCTCCTCCTTCTCCTCTTTCTTATTCCTCCTCACATCTGCTTCTCCTCCTCCTCTTCCTCCTCCTTCTTTCTTCTCCTTTTTCTTCTTTTCTTCTTCTTCCTTTTCTTCTTCTTCCTCTTTCTCTTTCTCCTTCTCTCTATCTTTCTCTCTCTCTCTCTTTCTCCCTCCCTCTTTCCATCCCCCCATGTCCATGGAAGATTGTATGGATCTTGAAGGGAACAATTAGGAAAAAAAATGTAAAACACCAGTAACATACAAGAAGAAAAAAGGTAAGAGAATCACAGAAAACAGGCAGATCTCTTGGTTCCCTACTCAAGACCCACCTTAATTCTGGCCTTCCTTTTCAATGGGATTTTTTTTGTTGTTTTAGCCATGTTGTGTTTCGTTACAGCCACCAACACTGTAACTGGTACACAGACCTCCAGTAAACGTCTCTCATGTGAACTAATGCTATTGAAATTTACTAAAAAAAGAAAACAGAAAATTGCCTAACCAAGGATCCTCTCCACATCTCCTGGGACAGATTCTTGTGATCTGTATTTTTGTCATAATCAATTTTTCATTCCTGCCCAGAGTTCACATGAACCATCTCCCAAGTCTGCCAGAAGAACTATACTGGTAGATTACATGCATATTAGGTATGAGTCCAAGGAACTAAAGTCATCCCTTCTCTCCCAACTAAAAATATTCCTTTACTGGCCTTGCTTTGGTGGTAAACATTTCCACATAATACATTGTTGGGTGAAACTAATGAATGTTTCTGTGAAAAGAGCAATGTAAGAACTCTGTAGTCATGAGGAGGCAGGAAGAACTATGGCATTTCCAACCTCATACGATGATAGGCTGATGAGGTGGAACCCAGCATGCCGGGGAATGAGAAGTGTTTACAGACTGAAAGGAAAGAGGAAAGGGGCTGAAATTCAGATGACCTCCATGTGTAGGAGGACATATGTTCCAGGGTCAGAGTGGCAGCATGGAGAAAGCCGTGCTCACATGACCAGATACACATCCATTCAGTCCTGGGCCTGATGCTATAACAGTAGCCAGAATTCACCTGGGACCTGTCCTCCCTGGATCTGTATAAAGAAAGGAGAATAAGGGAAAAGGCAAGTCCAGAGGATGTACTTTGACAAGAAGAATTTGGAGCTCCTGGGATTGTAGTCCCCAGTATCAGGGCAGGGGCCTCAGGAAGGACAGAATCACCATGAAACTTGGCCCTGGTACAAGAGAAAAAGAGCTGGACTTAGAATTCAGAAGATCTAGATCTAAACTCTGGATCTGCCACTTAGTAGGTACGTGATCTTGGACAAGTGTCCTTAACCAAGTCTTTAAAGCCTCAGTTTCCTGATCTATAAAAGCCATAGAGTTGTTGTGGGGATTTGATGAGCCTCCCTAGTGATTTCAGGCATAGTATATAAATATAGAAGACTCAGTGAAAAGCCAGTCAAGACAGTGGACTATATTTGGCCCATGGGCCAAGGCTGCTGGCCCCTCATCTAGTCCCTCTTCTTCTGACATGCCCTCCAGTCATCCCTCCCAGGCATTACTAGTTGACCTTCAGAGAACATCATCATTCAGTGTTTTCTCCTTCTACCTAGCTTTTGAATTTCTATCACACTTAGCTTAGTCCCTTTATTGAAAGTTGCTAAGAAAAAAACAAACAAAAACCATCCCCCAGCCAGGGATCCTCTGCAGATCTCCTGGGATAGATTCTTGCAATCTGCTTAGAGAGACAGATTCTGCAAGTGCATAGAAAGCACTCACTGCTTTCTAAGTTATAATTTAAGAAATGTAAGTATAAATCCCATGCTAGATGGTGAGCTCCCCAAGAGCGCATGATGAGGCCCAGGTGGGATTTACTCAGCATTACCCACATGTTCTGCACATAGTAGGTTCTTGTTAATGACCTTGGACAATGGTAGGGCTCCAAAAGCTGTCTCCCTTTTGTTGGTTTCCAGAACCTGCCAGAGCTAATACTGAACTTAAACTTTACTTGAAGGATTTGAATCTTATTCCAGAAGCACTAAGGAGCAATGTCCCGTATCAGAAAAAATAGGAACTGATCCATGTTTGGAACCCTAAGTGAGCAAATATCCAGAAGGTTAAAGCTATTCTTAAAAAGCTCAGATTTGCTTTAGTTACTAAATGGTCTTATCTCTAGCAACAGATATTGTCCTAACGGTCCGTTTTATCTCCCACTGAGATCGAAACATCTTGGGGATGCAGTAAACCTGGTGATTTGAACCCTGATATTGGAGCTGGTTTGAATCATTCCTCTACTTCTCACTAACTCTGCAACCGCATAAAAATTATTTGACATCCCTGAGTTTACCTTTTTTTAACCTGTAAAATGGGATAATAAAAATACCTCCTTCACGGGATTCTTGCGAGGATTAAATAAAACAGAGCATGTAAAGTCCCCAGCACAAAGGCTGACCAAGAGGACATGCTAATCCATGTCAGGTGTCATGAGTAACATGACTGCTTCTATAATACAGCCAGACACTCAGCTTTCTAAGGAGCTTTTAATGTCCACCATTAGCATTTTTACCTTTCTTTCTCAGTTTCCTGCCTGCAAGATTTTCCTAGGAGTCACTGGGGGTTCATGTTCACTTGTCTGCTAATGATATTGAATTTACACATCCTTGCCAGCCTCCCACTACACTCGGGTCAGCTGTGGAACTTCTTAGTGTCTCAGGCAGACATGTTACCTCACCCATAGGAACTTCCTGAGTCAAAATCTTAATAAGCCTGAGGTCTTCTCAAAGTTGATAGCCACTGCCCCTTTTCAGATCTCATTTTCTTAGGGTCAGTTCCGCATAGTTATTTCTTTTTTGACCAAATTACCAGCACATGGATCATAACACTTACCCAGCAGTTTTCATCTCCAAAGTGATGTAAGGGCCTCCAAGTCCATCTGTCTATTCAGTGAATTTTCCATCCTTAATAAAAACAAGTTTCAGGCACCAACTTCAAAAGCTGATGCAGGCAAACCTGCCTCCCGGGGAGCAGGTGCATTACATGCATATTAATGTGCAAAAATCAGAAGTGGGAAGCAGGGAGGAGACTTCAAAGACACAGAATGTGGAGTCAGAAGATAAAGATTCCCTATAGAAATTCTGCGTTTGGGCAAGTTATTTAACCTCTGAGTCTCAGTTGCCTAGTATGCGAAATGGGGATAATAAATATATCTCACTCATATCACAGGTTGTTTCAAGAATTAAGTGAGATAGAGGCTAAAAAGATGATTTATAATATGATATGGATGATAGGCATTCATTATCACTTGCTAAAGATATCATTTTTATCCAAATGTTGGACCCCTATAAACAAATCCAGAGGTTTGCCTCTTCTACTTCTGACACAAAATGTTCCAAAGGTCTCTCTTCTGTTCCAAAGGAAAAGGGGAGAGAAAAATTATTTTGTGGTGCATTCACTAGTAATGGTAATTGATTTTGATCATTTACTAAATTCTACACTATCTTAAGAGAACTGATATAATTCTCAGAGCAGCCCTATGAAACAGATAATATTATTACCTCCATTTTACAGATGAAGGAACTGAGACATTTAATGTCTTGCTCACATTCACATTTACTCAGTTAGAAGGGAAAGAGACTATTTTCTTTTCTTTTTTTTTTTTTTTTTTTTTTTTTTTGAGACGGAGTTTCGCTCTTGTTACCCAGGCTGGAGTGCAATGGCATGATCTCGGCTCACTGCAACCTCCACCTCCTGGGTTCAGGCAATTCTCCTGCCTCAGCCTCCTGAGTAGCTGGGATTACAGGCACGCGCCACCGTGCCCAGCTAATTTTTTGTATTTTTATTAGAGACGGGGTTTCACCATGTTGACCAGGATGGTCTCGATCTCTTGACCTTGTGATCCACCCGCCTCGGCCTCCCAAAGTGCTGGGATTACAGGCGTGAGCCACTGCGCCCGGCCCGAGACTATTTTCTTAACCAACAGCCCTCAATATCTGATTCAGAAATCCCAGGGAAGTTTGTGAGATCATAAACTATTTTCATCATAATACTAAAGTATTATTTGTCTTTTTCCATATTGAATGTAGAACTACATAGGAAAATCCTGCTACCTTCTATTAAACCATAAGAAATTTGCAAAAATGTACAATGCCACCTTTTCACTATATTTTTTGTTTTAGAAAATATATATTTATTGAAATGTTACTAATTTAACATGCAATGCATTTTATTGTTATTTTAATGAATTAATAAATACATTGAATTCTAAGTTTTAATTTTTAATACAGTAAATATCAAAAGCTATAATAAATGTAAACTAAAGCTCTTAGGGATCCTCAATAATTTTTAAGAATTTAAAGCAGTCTTGACACTTAAATCTTTGAGAAGTGCTACTCTTAACTAAATACAATAGCTATCTCATTTTTGATGAGCTATTCCTCATTTTTGATGAATGAACAGCTATTCCTCATTTTTGATGAAAAAACTAAAAAAAAATAAGAAGTTATAATACAATAGTAGACTAGAAATAATAATACAGATGGTTAATTGCTAAGTGCCTATACTATTATTTATTTCTAGTTTTTAATGAAGAAAATGAGGCTTATAGAGGTTACATGGATTGTTCACTATCACACAGCTCACAATAAAAGTTCTCAAAAATTAAGAGTCCACCAATTCTGTCATTGACTCACATTCCCATTTGTTTTAATTTATCGTGACATTTCCTCCTTTTGTGCCACCAGGCACTTCTGCTGATATAAAACTCAGCAACTAAATTGGTTCTGTGTTTAAAAGACCACAGAAACTAGATGTCACAGGAATCTCATGATTTGCTTCTAAACCTCTCCTTGTTTGAGATCTAGACAATATTAGAAGTCTCATATGTTGCTTTTGGCTCTTCTTTCTCCCACTAAGTTTCCCACAAGATGAAAATCCAATGCCATTCTGAGAGTGAACCTTAATTTTTGGCACTGCAGTGTATGAGCAGCACTGTCTAGCCTAGCTTTTCCTCAACATCCATTTCCCTGTTATATGAGCTGTAGTTTGTTCAGGAGTCCAAGGAAATTAATCATTGGTCTAAATCAGTCATGATAGTCTTGTTTAACTTGATGAGTGGTTAGTCCATAGGAAGTCATGTGACCCAGTCTTGGCCGATAACATGGAAAGCCACTGGGTTGAACTTCCAATAAACCACTGTTTTCAGGGGAAAAAATGGATTTAAGGCATAACATTTTTCCTACTTGGAATACAACTGTGATGTCTAGTGTCTGGAGGTTTGCAGTTTTCTGGAAACAATGAGGTTACCAAGATGAGAAAGCAACAAAAAGAACTGTAGTAATCTCTGCGTTTTTGAGCTGTTGAATCAGAGCCAGCAATTTCTTACCTCTGGACACTTTTATGAGACAAATAAACCTCCTATTTCTTTAAGTTACTGTTGTTCTTTTACTTGAAGCCAAATGTGCTACCAACTGATACAGAGAGGTTTTCTACATTGTACACTGTGGGTACAACATTTCCATAAACAGTCAGGACTCTCATTGCCAATAAAAATAGATCCAGAAATGACAGACAGAGTGATTAGCAGAAAAGGACTTTGAAGTAGCTAATATAAATATGTTCTAGAATGTAAAAGAAAACATAAAAATGATAAAGAGAAAAATTAAAGAAATAAAAACAAAATTAAGAGGCCTTCTAGAGTTGAAAATTCAATATGTAAAATAAAATTTTTACTACATGGGACCAATAACAGATTAGACATTACAGAAAAAAGGAAAAAAAAAAAACAGTGTAATTTGAGAATGTAGCAATTGGAACTATCCAAACTTAAGCATTAAAAAGAAAAGAGACAGAAAAAAAATTAACAGAATCCCTATAAAAGGTAGAATAGTTTTAAGTAGTTTAATATAAATATAACTGGACTCAGAAAAAAAGAAGGAGCAGAAATATGTATTCAAAGAAATAATGCCTGAAATTTTGTTGAAATTTGATAAAAATCATAAACACAGTCAAAAAATTCAATAAGCACAAAGTTTTAAAAAATAAAAATGAAAATTATGCCAAAGCACATCATAATCAAATTGCTACAAACCA
Source organism: Aotus nancymaae (assembly GCF_030222135.1). Classification (NCBI taxonomy): domain Eukaryota; kingdom Metazoa; phylum Chordata; class Mammalia; order Primates; family Aotidae; genus Aotus; species Aotus nancymaae. The sequence goes on along the minus strand of NW_026988417.1, from coordinate 13,088,925 downwards.
GTGATAAAGAGAAAAATCTTAAAAGAATCCATAGAAAATTGGCACATTACATTCAGAAAACCAAAGAGAAGAATTACTTTCAATTTTAGATCACAAACAATGTAAGACAAGAAACAATAAAGGATACTCAAAGTGCTGGAAAAAAATGTCATTCTATCTCCAGTAAAAACATCTTTCAAAAGTTAAAAGTAAATTAAAATGTTTTCAGATAAGCAAAAACTAAAAGAATTTACTTGTGAAGAGATCTCAACTATAAGAAACATTAGAGGAAGTTTTTTGGAGAGAAGAAAATGATATCATATGGAAATCTGAATCTGCTCAAAAGAATTTAGAACCATTTAAATAATAATTATTTCTATAAAGGGAAAAAGATTTTCCTTGCATTTCAATTCTTTAAAAGAAAATTGTTTTCTTTTTTTAAAAAAGGTAAAGAACAATTATCATAGAGTTTATAACACATAGAAGTAAATTGTATTATAACAATAATAGAAAACCTTGGGGTAAACAGAAGATTCTCACATTATGAAAGAGGATAGAAAATTATAAATAATACAAACACTAATAATAAAACTGGACTCGTCACATTAATATCAGCTAAAGTAGACTTTAGGACAAGAACTCTTACCAATTCTTGTGATAAAGCAGAACGTTTTATAAAAACAAAAGACAATGTATTAAGAAGACCAACAATCCTAACTGAATAGACATGTAGTAATTGGCATCAAAATACATGAAGTAAAAACTGATAAAACTGGAAAGAGAAATGGACAAATTCCCAATTATAATTGAATATTTCAACACTCCTCTTCTAGTAGTTGATAAATTAGACAGAATAGGATCACAGAAGACTTAAATAAAACTCACCTTCAACCTGACCAAATTGATATCTATAGTACCAGTAACTAAACAACAGAATATAGATACTTTTCAAGGGCATATGGAAAATTCACTAAGATATGCAATACACTGACCCCAAACTGGGTCATAAGACAAGTCTCAATACATATCAAAGGATGGAAATTATACAGTTCATTTTCTCTGACTACAATAGAATGAAAATAAATTTCAAAAACAGAAGTATATCCAAAAAATTAAAGTATCTGGGAAATATTGATTTCACATAGCCCATTTTTCAAAGAGAAATTGACAAAAGAAATTAGAAAATATTTCAAAATGAATGAAACACATCATAACAAAATTCATGAGATGAAAATAAAGTAGCATTTAGAAGAAATTTTATACCATTAAATGCCTCTGTTGCCAATTTTTTAAAGTCCAAAATTAGTTATCAGAGCTTCCACTGTCTAAAGGAAAAAAAATGAGGATCCAAGACGGCTGAATAGGAATAGCTTTGAAGTGCAGTTCCTAGCCAGCACGCAGAGGGTGAGTGATCACCACATTTCCAAATGAGTTTTTATTGCCCACAGACCAGGAGATTCTCAAGCAGAAAAGTGTCATGAGTTTCTAGCATGGCTGTTTCAGCTGGTGCAGCAGGTCTCCCACAAAAACTCACACAAATCTGGGAGGCCATTTCAGCTGGCGCCTGGAATGCCTGGGAGACAGAGCCACCCATTCAACTGAAAAAAAGGGGGCTGAAACAGGGAGCCAGGTGATCTGGCTCAGCAGGTCCCACCCCGACAAAGACCAGCAATCTGAAATGCCCTGTATTGGGAGTTTCACAGCAAGCACAGCTGGACCCAGGACGGTATAGCTCAATGGGAGGAAGGCCATCTGCCATTACCAAGGCAGTCCACCACCACCGAGGCAGTCTGCCATTGCTGAGGCAGTTCACCATTACCGAGGCAATCCACCATTACCAAGGCAGTCTGACATTACAGAGGCAGTCCACCATTGCTGAGGCAGACTGTCATTACTGAGGCAATTCTAACTATACCTCTATAAACAAAACCACAAGGAAGGTCACACCGCAGCTGGGCAGAGCCCATGGAACCTCAGCAACACCTCTGCTGGCAGACTATGACTAGGCTACCTCCTCACTGGGCAGGGCATCTTCGAAAAAAGGCAGTAGCACATCAGAAACTTATAAATAAAGCTCCACATTCCCAGGACAGAGTACCTGGGAAAAAAGGTGGTTATGAGTTCTGCTGCAGCAGACTTAAATGTACCTGCCCAGCAGCTCTGAACAGAACAATGGAGCTCATAGCTCAGCACTTGAGCTCCTATAAAGGACAGACCATCTCCTCAAGCAGCTCCCCGACCCCTGTATAAACAAAGAGACACCTCATAAAGGAGAGCTCAGGCTGACATCTGGTGGGTATCCTTCTGGGACAAAGATGACACAAGAAGAAACTGGCAGCACCCTTAGTGTTCTGCAGCTGCCGCAGGTAATCCCCAGAAAAGCAGGGTCTAGAGTGGACTTCCAGCAGTCCTACCGCAGAAGAGCCTGACTGTTAGAAAGAAAACTAAAAAACAGAAAGAAATAACTTCATCATCAACAAAAAGGACGTCCTCTCAGAGATGCCATCCGAAAGTCACCAACTGCAAAGACCACAGGTAGAAAAATCCACAAAGATGAGAAGAAACCAGCACAAAAAGGATGAAAACACCCAAAACCAGAATGCCTCTCCTCTTCCAAGAGATCAAAGCTCCTCACCAGCAAGGGAACAAAGCCGAATGAATAATGAGTCTGATGAATTGATAGAAACAGGCTTCAGAAAGTGGGAAATAACAAATTTTTCTGAGCTAAAAGAACATGTTCTAACCCAATGCAAAGAAACTAAGAGCCTTGAAAAAAGGTTTTATGAAATGCTAATGAGAATAAACAGCTTAGGGAAGAATATAAATGAATTGATGGAGCAGAAAAATACAACACAAGAACTTTGTGAAGCATACACAAGTTTTGATAGCCATACTGACCAAGCAGAAGAAAGGATATCAGAGATTGAAGATCAACTCAATGATATAAAATGAGAAGGCAAGATTAGAGAAAAATGAGGGAAAAGAAATGAATAAAGCCTCCAAGAAATATGGGATTATGTGAAAAGACCTAATCTACATTTGATAGGTGTACCTGAATGTGACAGAGAATGAATCCAATCTGGAAAACATTCTTCAGGATATTATCCAGGAGAACTTCCCCAACCTAGCAAGGCAGGCTACCATTTGAGTCCAGGAAATACAGAGAATAACACAGATATTCCTCAAGAAGAGCAACCCCAAGGCACGTAATCATCAGATTCACCAGTGTTGAAATGAAGGAAAAAAAGCTAAGGGCAGCCAGAGAGAAAGGTCAGGTTACCCACAAAGGGAAGCCCATCAGACTCACAGTGGATCTCTTAGCAGAAATCCTACAAGCCAGAAGAGAGTGGGAACCAATATTCAACATCCTTAAAGAAAAGAACTTTCAACCCAGAATTTCATATCCAGACAAACTAAACTTCATAAGGGAAGAAGAAATAAAACCCTTCATGAATAAGCAATTGCTGAGAGATTTTGTCACCACCAGGCCTGCCATACAAAAGCTTCTGAAAGAAGCACTAAACATAGAAAGGAACAACCAGTACCAGCCACTCCAAAAACATTCCAAATGGTAAAGAGCATCGACACAATGAAGAAACTGTCTCAACTAATGGGCAAAACAACTAGCTAGCATCAAAATGGCAGGATCAAATACACACAAAACAATATTAACCTTAAATGTAAATGAGCTAAATGCCCCAATCAAAAGACACAGACTGGCAAATTGGATAAAAAGTCAAAACCCATCAGTGTGCTGTATCCAGGAAACCCATCTCACATGCAAGGACACACATAGGCTCAAAATAAATGGATGGAGGAAGATTTACCAAGCAAATGGAAAACAAAAAAAGCAGGAGTTGCAATCCTAGTCTCTGATGAAACACGCTTTAACTAGCAAAGATCAATAGAGAAAAACAAGGACATTACATAACGGTGAAAGGATCAATGCAACAAGAAGAGCTAACGATCCTAAATATATATGCACCCAATACAGGAGCACCCAGATACATAAAGCAAGTTCTTAACGACCTACAAAGAGGCTTAGACCCCCACACAATAATAGTGCGAGACTTTAACACTCCACTGTCAATATTAGACAGATCAATGAGGCAGAATATTGACACAGATATCCAGGACTTGAACTCAGATCTGACAAAGCAAACCTAACAGACATTTACAGAACTCTCCACCCCAAATCCACAGAATATACATTCTTCTCAGCACCACATCACACCTACTCTAAAATTGACCACGTAATTGGAAGTAAATCACTCCTCAGCTAATGCAAAAGAACGGAAATCATAACAAACAGTCTTTCAGACCACAGTGCAACCAAATTAGAAGTCAGGATTAAGAAACTAACTCAGAACCACACAACTTCATGGAAAATGAACAACTGGCTCCTGATTGTTGACTGGATAGACAATGAAATGAAGGCAGAAATAAAGATGTTCTTCAAAACCAACAATAATGAAGACACAACATGCAAGAATATCTAGGACACATTTAAGCAGTGTCTAGAGGAAAATTTATAGCAATAAATGCCCACATGAGGAGCAAGTAACGGTCCAAAATCCACACCCTATCATCAAAATTGAAAGCGCTAAAGAAACAAGATCAAAAAAACTCAAAAGCTAGCTGAAGACAAGAAATAACTAAGATCAGAGCAGAACTGAAGGAGATAGAGAAACAAAAAAACCTTCAAATAATTGATAAGTCCAGGAACTTGCTTTTTGAAAAGATCAACAAAATGGACTGCTAGCTGGATTAATAAAAAAGAAAAAAAAAAGAATCAAATAAGATGAAATAAAAAGCAATAAAGGGGATATCACCACAGATTCCACAGAAATACAAACTACCATCAGAGATTACTACAAACAACTCTATGCACATAAACCAGTAAATCTGGAAGAAATTGATATATTCCTGGACATTTGCAGTCTCCCAAGCCTAAACAAGGAAGAAGTTGAAACCCTGAACAGGCCAATAACAAGGGCTGATGTTGAAGCAGCAATTAATAGACTACCAACCAAAAAAAGCCTAGGTCCAGATGGGTTCACAGCTGAATTCTACCAGACATACAAAGAGGAGCTGGTACTCTCCTTCTGAAACTATTCCAAACAATCCAAAAAGAAGGAATGATTCCCAAACCATTTTATGAGACCAATATTGCCCTGATACCAAAACTCAGCAGAGGCTCATCAAAAAAAGAAAATTCAGGCCAACATCCATGATGAACATAGATGCAAAAAATCTTCGATAAAATACTGTCCTACCAATTACAACAGAATATCAAAAACCCTATCCATCACGATCAAGTTGGCTTCATCCCGGGGATGTAAGGCTTGTTCAACATACACAAGTCTATAAACGTAATCCATCACATAAACAGAACCAAAGACAAGAACCACATGATTATCTCAATTGATGGAGAGAAGGCCTTCAACAAAATTCAACAGCACTTTATGCTAAAAACTCTCAATAAACTAGGTATCAACAGAACGTATCTCAAAACAATAAAAGCTATTTATGACAACCCACTGCCAACATCATACTGAATGGGCAAAAACTGAAAGCATTCCCTTTGAAATCTGGCACTAGACAAGGATGCCCTCTCTCGCCCCTCCTATTCAATATACTATTGGAAGGTCTAGCCAGAGCAATCAGTCAAGAAAAAGAAATAAAAGGTATTCAATTAGGAAGGGAGGAAGTCTAATTGTCTCTATTTGCAGACAACATGATTGTACATTTAGAAGACCCCATTGTCTCAGCCCCAAATCTCCTGAAACTGATAAGCAACTTCAGCAAAGTCTCAGGATACAAAATCAATGTGCAGAAATCACAAGCATTCCTATACACCAATAACACACGTAAAGAGAGCCAAATCAAGAACTAACTGCCATTCACAATTTCTACAAAGAGAATAAAATACCTAGGAATACAACTAACAAAGGATGTAAAGTACCTATTCAAGGAGAACTGCAAACCACTGCTCAAGGAAATAAGAGAGGACACAAACAGATGGAAAAACATTTCATGCTCATGGTTAGGAAGAATCAGTATTGTGAAAATGGCCATACTGCCCAAAGTAATTTACAGATTCAATGCTATCCCCATCAAGCTACCTATGACCCTCTTCATAGAACTGGAAAAACCACCTTAAACTTCGTATGGAACAAAAAGAGAGTCTGCATAGCCAAGACAATTCTAAGCAAAAAGAACAAAGCTGGAGGCATCATGCTACCTGACTTCAAACTATACTACAAGGCTACAGTAATCAAAACAGCATGGTACTGGTACCAAAACAGAAATATAGAACAATGGAAGAAAACAGAGGCCTCGGAGGCAGTGCCACACATCTACAACCATTTGATCTTTGACAAACCTGACAAAAACAAGCAATGGGGAAAGGATTCCCTGTTTAACCAATGGTTTTGGGAAAACTGGCTAGCCATGTGCAGAAAGCAGAAACTGGACCCCTTCCTGATGCCTTACACTAAAATTAACTCCAGATGGATTAAAGATCTAAATATAACACCCAACACCATAAAAACTCTAGAAGAAAACCTAGGCAAAACCATTCAGGACATAGGCATAGACAAGGACTTCATTACTAAAACACCAAAAGCATTGGCAACAAACGCCAAAAGAGATAAATTGGATCTAATTAAACTCCAGAGCTTCTGTACAGTAAAAGAAACAGTCACTAGAGTGAACCAGCAACCCACAGAATGGGAAAAAATTTTTGCAATCTACCCATCTGACAAAAGACTAATATCCAGAATCTACAAAGAACTAATCCAGATTTTCAAGAAAAAACAAACAAACCCATTCAAAAGTGGGTGAAGGACATGAACAGAAAGAAGACATATATGAGGCCAACAAACATGAAAACATGCTCATCATTATTCATCATTAGAGAAATGCAAATCAAAACCTAATTGAGATACTATCTCATGCCAGTTAGAATGGTGATCATTAAAAAATCTGGAGACAACAGATGCTGGAGAGGATGTGGAGAAATAGGAACACTTTTGTACTGTTGGTGGGAGTGTAAATTAGTTCAACCATTGTGGAAGACAGTGTGGCGATTCCTTAAGGACCTAGAAATGGAAATTCCATTTGACCCAGCAATCCCATTACTGGGTATATACCCAAAGGATTATAAATTGTTCTATTATAAAGACACATGCACACGTATGTTCACTGTGACACTGTTTACAATAGCAAAGACCTGGAACCAACCCAAATGCCCATCAATGATAGACTGGACAAAGAAAATGTGGCACATATACACCATGGAATACTATGCAGCCATAAGAAATGATGCGTTTGTGTCCTTTGTAGGGACATGGATGAATCTGGAAACCATCATTCTTAGCAAACTTACACAAGATCGGAAAATCAAACTGTACAAGTTCTCATTCATAGGCAGGTGTTGAACAACGAGAACACATGGACACAGGGTGGGGAGCATCCCACCTTGGGGTCTGTTTGGGGGGACTAGGGGAGGGACAGCAGGTGGTAGAGAGTTGGGGAGGGATAACATGGGGAGAAATGCCAGATATAGGTGACTGGGGGATGGAGGCAGCAAACCACATTGCCATATATGTACCTATTCAACAATCCTGTATGTTCTGCACATGTACCCCAGAACCTAAAGTGCAATAAAATATGTATATATAAAAATAAAAATAGATTAATTAATTAAAAAAAGAAAAAAACTGAAACCCAAAGTACAATGAAAGGGAGAATAAAAAAGTGTAAATCAATGAAATGAAAAGCAAGCTAACAATGGAGAAAAATCAATAAAACCATAAACTCCTTGTTTAAAAAGATCAATACAAATCATAAATCTCTCGCCGGACTGATCAAAAACAATGAGAGAAAATTTCTTTTTTTTTTTTTTGAAAGAAAGAAAGAAAAAGAATAAAGAAGAGGAGGAAAAAGGAAGATAAAGAGAGAGAGAGAATGGGAGTATTGCTTTCTTGCCCAGGCTAGAATGCAGTTTAGTAATGGGTATTGAAAACCTCTTTTATACCAATAATTATACTTGATGTAAACAGGAAGGAATAAGGGAAGAAAATAACAAACGAGCAGCCAACCAATATTTCATTTAAACCTATGAAATGCTATGCAATTACTGAGGAGTGATTTACTTCCAATTATGTAGTCACTTATAGAATAGGTGTGAGGTGGTAATGTATGTTTTATGTATTTGAAGTGGAGAGTTCTATAAATGTTTATTAAGTTTACTTGTCCCGGGTCTGAGTTCAAGTCCTGGATGTCCTTGTTAATTTTCTGTCTCGTTGATCTATAAAATCGTTAGCTCTTCTTGTTACATTGATCCTTTTGCCATTGTGTAATGTCCTTCTTTGCCTCTTTTGCTCTTTGTTACTTTAAAGTCTACTTTATCAGAGGCGAGAATTGCATCTCCTGCTTTTTATTTGTTTATTTTTACTCTGATTGGTTGATAAATCTTCCTCCTTCTCTTTGTTTTGAGTCTTTGTGTATCGTTGCATGTGAGATGGGTCTGGATGCAGCATAGCAATGGGTTTTGTCTTTTTATTCAATTAGAATATATATAACTTTAATACTAGCATTTGATGCTAGCTGGCTGTTTTGCCCATTAGTTAGTGTAAATTTTTCGTTGTGTTAATGTTCTTTTCTTTTTGATATATTTTTGGAAAGGCTGATATTGGTTGTTCCTTTATATGTATAGTGCTTCTTTCAGAAGCTCTTGTAAAGCAGGCCTGGTGGTGGTGAACTCTCTAAGTACTTGTTTCTTCACAAAGGATTTAATTTTTCCTTCGATTATAAAGTTTAGTTTGGCTGGATAGGAAATTCTGGGTTGAAAGTTCTTTTCTTTAAGGATGTTAAATATTGGTCCCCACTCTTTTCTGGCTTGTAGGGTTTCTGCTGAGAGATCTGCTGTAAGTCTGATAGGTTTCCCTTTATGGGTAACCTGACCTTTCTCTCTGGCTGCCCTTAGTATTTTATCCTTCATTTCAACCCTAATAAATCTGGCAATTATGTGCCTTGGGGTTGGTCTTCTTGAAGAATACCTTTGTGGTGTTCTCTGTATTACCTGGAGTTGAATATTACCCTGCCTTGCCAGGTTGGGAAAGTTTTCCTGAATGATATCCTGAAGAGTATTTTCCAACTTGGATTCATTCTCTTCATCACATTCAGGTACACCTATCAAACATAAATTAGGTCTTTTCACATAGTCCCATATTTCCTGGAGACTTTGCTCATTCCTTTTCATCCTTTTTTCTCCAATCTTGTCTTCTCGTTTCATTTCACTGAGCTGGTTCTCGACTTCTGATATCCTTTCTTCTACTTGATCAATTCGACCGTTTAAACTTGTGCATGCTTCGCGAAGTTCTCGTGTTGTGTTTTTCAGCGCCATCAATTCACTTATATTCCTCTCTAAATTGTCTATTCTCGTTAACATTTCGTCAAACCTTTTTTCAAGGTTCTTAGTTTCTTTGCATTGGGTTAGAACAAGTTCTTTTAATTCACAGAAGTTTCTTATCACCCACGTTTTGAAGCCTGCTTCTGTTATTGGAACACACTCATAATCTATTAAGCCTTGTTCCGTTACTGATGAGGAATTGCGATCCCCTGTAGAGGGAGAGGCATTCTGATTTTGAGTATTCTCTGCCTTTTTACGCTGATTTCTTCCCTTCATTATATATTTATCCGTCTGTCGTCTTTGTAATTACTGACTTTCTAACTAGGTCTCTGAGCAGACGTCCAACTTGTTAATTCCCAGCGCCGAAATCTGAGCAGTCCACTGCGCCAGCCAAAACAGCGGTGTTAAGATTGATGGTGCTTTTCTGCCTGGGAATCTCTGGTCTCTGCACCAAAAACTGGCGTGCTAAGGCACCAGCAAAACCGCCACGCCGGCCACAAGAGTCGCCCTGGCGACACGTGGGGCTCCTCCGCTGGGAATCTCCTGGTCTGTGAGCAACTAATATTCCTCTGAAAGTGTGGCGTCCTCTCGTTCTCTGCACTTTCACTGGGAGCTAGGAGCCCGAGCTGCTAGTGATCAGCCATCTTGGATCTCTCTTCAAGTCGAGAAAATTTCTAATATCAAAAGCAAAATAGGATATCACTGAATATTCTCTGGACATTAAGTAGACAATAATAAAATGTTATGAGCAACATATGACCAATGTGAGAACATGGGTGAAATGAACAAATTTATCAAAAGACTGAACTGGACACAAAAAATTTACCAAACCTGAAACAAGAAAAAAGAAAAAATCAAAATAGCTGTATATCTCTTGAAGACGTTGAGTTTATTTAAAAACATTCCCAGCAAGGAGGAGAACCCTCCAAACTGAGATTGCTTGACTAGTGAATTCTATCACATTTTTAGAAAATAAATAATTCCAATCTTCCACAGATACTTTTAGAAAATAAAGGAGTTCAGGGTACATCTCAGTTCATTGTGTGAGGCTAACATTACTCTGACACTATAAAACTACCATTTTATGAAGAGAGATGGGGCAATCCTTTATAAAATATGGGCATTTGGAATCTAACAATAATTAGAAAAGATAACTTAATATGTTAAAAATGGGAAAGAAAGATATTCCATGCAAGCTGTAACCAGAAGACAGTTAGAGTCACTATACTAAGATCAGACAAAATAGACATTCAAACAAAAAGTGTTGTTAAAAACAAAAAAGAACGTTTTATAATTAAAAAAAGGTTAAGCCATTGGGAAGACATAACAATTGTATATAAACCTAACTAGAGAGCTCCAAAATACATGAAGATAAACAATGACAGAATTAAAGAGAGACATAGACAATTCAATAGTAACAGGTAACAACTTTAATACCTCACTTTCAATAAGGGACAGAGCAGGACAGGCAGAAGATCAACAATAAAACAGGAGACTTGAACAACTCTAACTACATTTATTAAATTAAATAAACAGGAAGTCATTGACTTGAGGCTATCTCCCAACTTTGAGTTGTAATGTAGCACAACCTATTATATAAACAAACTGAAACCAGACTTAATAGCTGCATTTCAGCCATCACAAACAGCCAGGCTTCAGCAAATCAGTCAGCTGATCCACCATGCCCAAATAAAGCAGATGTCTAGATGTAGCCAATTAAGTGATCGCTCCACTTCGCTTCCACGTTTAGCCTATAAAATCTCACTGCTCAGGCTGTTAGGTGGACCTTTTTGAACCACTTCTGGTTGTGAGTGCTGCCTAATTCATGAATTGCTCTTTGATCAAAAAAAACTCTGCTAAATTTAATTTGTCAAAAGTTTTTCTTTTAACAGACATCTATAGAATGATCCACCCAACAACAGTAAAATACATGTTTTTCTCAAGTGCACAATGAAACCTCTCCAGGATAGACCATATGTGTGTGTATAAAATCAATAAATTTTAAAATTATACAAAACACATGCCCTGACCATAATAAAATAAAATTAGAAATAAGTAACAGAATAAAACCTAGAAAAGTCACAAATATATGGAAATTAATTAATGCATTCCTAAATAATCAATTGATCACAGAAGAAATTATGAGAAATGTTCTCTAAGAGAATACTCAGAGATTAATATAAACAAAAATGCAACATACCAAAACTTACAGTCTGCAGCTAATGCAGTGCTTATCATCTATATTTTAAAAAGAAGAATAAGACATATTTCAAATGAGTAAGTAACTTAACTTTTCATTTTAAGAAATCTTAATAGGTCTATAATAAATGATGACAGTTACTTTAAAACTTCCTACAAAAAGCAAAATTTCAGACACAGATATCTTCACTGATGAATTTTACAAATGGTTAAAGATGAATTAATACCAATATTCAATCATGGATAAACTCTTCAACAGAAAATAGAAATAAAAAAACAGATTTTCTCACTTATTTTATGAGACCATTCTTACCCTAATACCCATGCCTGGATAAAGATATTTTAAGAATACAGAACTATGGCCCTATATCCCTTATATATATAGATTAAAAATTCCCCAAAAAAAGCTAGGAACTTACTTCAGCAACATAGAATTATACATCTTTTCATGATTTTTTTAAAAATCTAGTTTGTTAAACTGGAAATAGAGGAAAATGTCCTCAACCTGATAGAGCATCTACAACCAACTCACAGCTAATATCACACTCAATGGTGAAAAACTGAAAGCTTTTACTCATGAGATCAGGAAAAACACAAGGATATCCACTCTTGCCACTTTTATGCCAGCATTGTCCTGGAGCAATTAGGCAAGAAGAATTAGGCAAGAAATAGAAATAAACGGCAACCAGATTGAAAAAAAAGAAGAATTGAAACCATCTCTATTCACAGGTGATATAGTTGCAGATATAGAAAATTGTGGCCAGGCACATTGGCTCATGTCTGTAATCTCAGCACTTTGGGAGGCTGAGGCAAGAAGATCACTTGAGTCCAGAAGTTCAAGACTAGCCTGGGCAACATAATAAGACCTTATCTCTACAAAAAAATAGAACTAGCTGGAGTGTGGTGGTGCACACTTGTAGTTCCAGCAACTCAGGAAACTGAAGTGGGAAGATTGCTTGAGCCCAGAAGGTTGATGTTGCAGTGAGCTGAGATTGTACCACTATACTCCAGCCTGGGCAACAGAGCGAGACTCTGTCTCATAAATAAATAAACAAATAAAATTTAAAAGTAGAAAATTGTGAGGAATTTACTTTAAAGTTTTTAATAAATGAGTTCAGCAACGTTGTGTGACATAAACCATTATTGACCGGGCCTGTGGTGCCTAGAAATATTCTCTAACCTTAAGCGATGCCTCTGCATCCTCATCAGTGAAACTGGATTGATGTTCCTGCTTCCCTTGCTTTGATGGATGAAACAAAAGAATATATGCAGAAGTCCCTAATGCAGTGCCTCATGCATGATAAATGCTCAGAAATGTTAGTTTCTTCCTTCCTTCATTATTCAGCTCACTCTTTTGCTAACTACAAATGGTGGTTAATGACAACATGTTTGTGATATGCAAAAATCCTAGCACAGTTGGATTACCTGACATTTATACATCAAGACAAAAGAAGCTAATCTAAACGAGTTTGTCTCCTCACATCTAGCTGAACTGCATGGGAGCATACATTACATTGTCAGGCCTGTTTTTTCTTCCCTCTTCTCACCCCTGTGTGGTCCTCACCATATTCCATTTCTGGACTCAATCCTACCTGAGGACTACACACTTTCAGTCCCTTCAGTTAAGAATAATGCTGTAAAGAGAGAGGGACCAAAATTAAAGTAAGAAGGAAAGGTTAGACTTCCCACCTGCTCCCCATTAAGTTATTCTCACTACACTCTATTCCCTGGGAAGAGAATGAGGCTTCTTCCTTTCACTATACCTCCCCTTCCTTAACAAAAAGGAAAAAAATGAAAGAAGGAAAAAAGAGAGAGAGACAACAAAGGGAGGAAGCAGGGAAAATCTGTTTTAAAGAAAAGTCTCTGTGGCATAGGCCATAAAGAAAATGGAGTTTCAAGCTCACACAAAGTGGCCAGAAGGCAGGAAGAAGGCATTGTCAAGGGAAGGGAAAAGAACTTTAAGTATAACTCTTACTGATCTCTTCTCTCTGTTTTCTCCAAGTTCTGCTGGTTTCTAGGCGTTCTTAAGTTTCCTTTAACTAACTAGTGTTGAAAGGCTGGTGCAGGACAAAAGGGTGATAGGGACAGGAGAAGAAATAGAATACTGTTGGAGCTGACCGTTCCTCAAGTCTTATCTTTAAGGGGCACAGCTGCCTCACCAATCTCACAAGGCCAACTCATCTCAGAAAGAGAGTTGGGACCAAAACCCAAACTAACAATGATTGTGTGTTTTACTGGGATGTCCCCTGTTGTGGGTTCAATTGTGTCCCATCAAAAATATTGATGCCCTAACCTCCAGTGCCTGTAAATGTGACCTAAATTTGGAGATAGGGTTTTGCAGATGATTAAGCTAGATGAGATTATTAGGGTGGACCCAAATCCAATATGATTGGTGTCCTTATAAAAAGTGGCAAGTTAGACACAGTGACGGAGGTGTACACAGGGAGAATGCAGGTGAGGATAAAGGCAGAGATCAGGATGATGCATCTGTAAGCCAAGAAATGCTGAAGATTGCCAGCAAACCACTCGTAGCTAAGAGAGGAATCTGGAACAGATTCCCACAGCCTTCAGAAGGAAATAATGCTCCTGACACTTTGATTCTGGACTTCCAATCTCCAGAACAGAGAGACAACTGGTGTATGTTATATAAGCTCTGCAGTGTGTGGTACTTTGCTACAACAGCCAAAGCAAAGGAACACAGCCTCCATGGTAGGCAATGGGACAGGATTCAGCATTCAGGATCCTACCTGTGTCTTCTTCAGGAGGTATGTAAACCAATATCCCTCTCTCAGCTTCAGTAGTAACCAGAGATCTCTTCCTATTCTCCCATGGCTTTTCCCCGGGAGGACGGTTGAAATAATAGTATATTCCTCTTTGTCCCTTATCCCTTAAATTGGGACAGACCTCCCAGACTCCACCCCAGAGACACGCCCTGCTCAGAGTGGTAGACCTCAGGGGGTCAAATCCTGAGTTCCGGGGTCAAACAGGCCTGAATCCTTACCCTGGCCAGTCTATATTCCAACCAAGTGACTTTACACAGGTCACTCCTCTCTACCTATATTTCTAGAATAGTAGAACCTGCTGCATGGGTTTGATCTGAGGCTGCACAGCCCAGTGTCTGGCTCATAGCTAGTGCTCATTAAATGTCTGTCTAATAAATGTCTCTGTAGGCAGTGACTCTTCTGCTCAACCACCTCTGATTCCTTCCTCATGCTCTCATTTCCCCTATCCAAGGGTGTGCCTCAATCTCTGGTTTTAGGATCTGTATTTGGTTTTGTGTGTGTGTGTGTGTGTGTGTGTGTGTGTGTGTGTGTGTGTGTGTTTAGATGGAGTCTTGCTCTGTCGCCCAGGCTGGGGTGCAGTGGTGCAATCTCAGCTCACTGTAACCTCTACCTCCTGGGTTCAAGCCATTCTCCTGCCTCAGTCTCCTGAGTAGCTGAGACTATAGGCACATGCCACCCCGCCAGGCTAATTTTTGTATTTTTAGTAGAGACGGAGTTTCACCATGTTGGCCAGGATAGTCTCGATCTCCTGACCTCATGATCCACGCACCTTGGCCTCCCAAAGTGCTGGGATTACAGGTGTGAGCCACCACACCCGGCCTGCTTTTGGTACTTTCATGCAGAAAAATCTTCACCCTGCTCTTCTAAGTTTCAGTTTTGTCCTTCCACACTGTTCCTCCATGCTTGCTCCTTCTCCTATAGTCCAGCCCCAACCTCAAAAACTCCTCCTGCTGGGCCTACCCAGGGTCTCTCTTCCAAAGTCCCAAGAGAGACTGGTAATGAAGATAAACCACTCAAATCTACTCTGCAAAGCCCAATCACCATGGAAAACACCTTTAAGAAGGTTACTTAAGTGTTGTCTGTAGAGGTGGGCCCTGAAAGTGAAAGGATGAATGGATACATGAGCTGGTACGCTTGTTGCAAATAGAATATATAATCGATTTTGCTACTCAAGCTAAGATTCTGAACTTCTGATGCTGGTCAGGAGAAAACAAGCCTTGGATCACAGTGTTTCAACTGTCATGACCTGGCAAGCACAATGCGGAGATGTAATTGTGCATCCAGCATGCTTTGATGGGTTGGAGGCCGCACCTCCCCCTAACACACAAGGGGCCTTGTCAGAACAGATAACCGACCGATTCCCACAGACTGCAGCTGTATGAGTCACCTTGCGGAAATCAAGACCCCAGCTGCTGAGATGAACAGCTTTAAAGCTGAAAGTTTGCCGGAGACAATTTTGTGCACAGCAGAGAGAATTTCTGCTGGCTTCAGCTCTGCTCGGGCAGAGCTACAAGCCAGTGCCTAGCATGAGCCTGCCTGCAATGGTGGTTCCCAGCTGGGGATCACTCTGCCTGCCCCCTGCCAGGCACATTAAGAAATGTCTGGAGAAATGTTTGTTTGTCACAAACAGGGAAGGAAGTGTTACTGGCATCTCGTGGGTAGAGGCCAGTGAGGCTGCTAACTGTCCCAGAATGCACAGAATAGCCCTGCAGAAAAAGAATTATCTCCCCTAAAATGTCAATAGCTCTGCAGTCAAGAAACTCTATCCTCTCAGGAAGAACCAGGATTGTTTCCCTGACTGGTGGGAGGCATAGTACTCCTCTCCATCCATAAACCAGCCCCAGTTTGGTAGAGCAGCCTCATGAATGATGAGTACATGTGGTTGAGAGAATGGACTTCTGGGTTCTAAACCAAGCTACTAGCATGGGCAAGACACTTCATTCTCTGTGCTTCCTTTTCCGCATCTATAAAATGGGGATAATATAATAATAAAACTTATCTTGCAGCGTTGTGTAAGGACAAAATGGACAACAAGAAATAATGTGTATAAGGTGTTTCATAGGTACCTAGCACTTAAGAAGCAACGTTAACTATGATTTTGCTTAATCACTGCTTTATTTTATTTACTGTTATTTTGTAGGGGACTCCTGGTTTTTGCCTTTCCCTGGCTAAGATGCCCTCTTCCCTTGGACACTTTCACCTGTGATCATTCTCCTCTTCCCTCAAAGTTTGGTTTAAACATCATTTCCTCCAGTTACTCTCAGATCTGCAAGTGGGGATCACTCAGTCCTGCTGTGAGTTCCTGGCATGTCATTTTGTGCTGGGTCACCTAAGTCCCTAGTTGGTCTGCCAGCTCCTAAATGGCAGAGAACACATCTTACCACCTTTCATGCCCTCATCAGGCCACAATGAACATTCCTTAAATTAAACCTCCTTCTGCCTTTTTCACAGTTGTCATCATTTCTTATGTCCCCTGCCTGTCTGAAAGTGCTTGCTATATGAATAATGATCTCTCTAAGGTCATCTGCAGCAGCAGATGTCTCTTAGGGGTTGACGGTGGGTCCAAGGATCTGAAAGACTTACTATGTGATGGAATTGGGAGGATAGAATTCCAATGTAGATACTGTGGTGAGAAGGAATAAAGAGGCTTCCCCTCACTTAGACCCAGGAGACAGAAATACTAGTCATACTTGGTGGTCACTAAAGCTCTGTATTTGTTAGGCATTGCATGAATTTTCTCCATAAACTATCTTCTTGGTGTCTCAAAACAATCTTAAGAAAGAGGTACCAAAATTATCTCCATTGTTGCAATTACTTGCCCATTGTCACACA
The DNA here is from genome assembly GCF_030222135.1 of Aotus nancymaae. NCBI lineage: Eukaryota > Metazoa > Chordata > Mammalia > Primates > Aotidae > Aotus > Aotus nancymaae. The sequence continues at coordinate 13,071,714 of NW_026988417.1, read as the reverse complement.
GCAAAGATGACTTTATCTCCATTGTTGTAATTACTTGCCCAATGTTACACACCAAAGATGACTTTCCAGGTAGGTCTATCTTACTCAACATCTGTGTTTCTAATCACTCTATTGTACAATCTCTCAAATGGTAAGTCAATTGCATCATCAAAAGGAAGGCACAAAACTCCAGTGACACATTTGTAAAACTCTTTAAACCCACAATTGGAAGTGCCAGTTGAATGGTCTTTTAATTTTTCTGTTTCCCTAATAACAGAAACCATTCTTCAAAAACAAAACAAAACAACAACAAAAAAAAAACAATCTTAGAAACCAAGCCTGCTTTGCAAAACAGATAACACAGAACTATTCCAGGTTGAAGAAGGTTGGGGGAGCTGTGAAAAACCCACTTGTCACTCCCCTCCCATCCAGGTACCCTTAAAGCATTATGAGGCACCAGCTGATCACACCTCCACAGTGTGCAGATGTGGAAAGAGAGGCTAGAAAGAGGAAATCATTTGCTAAAGCTCACTCAGCTCAAAAGTGGCAGGGCCAAGAATTCTAAGTCCCTTGGCTCTGAAGTCAAAGCTCTTTTGACAGTATTGATGCCTTGTTTGTGACAACTAGGCTTTCTTACTAAGAAGGGCAGAAATATAAAATAAGTCAACAAAATCCACAAAGGATTACTGTACTTCATCTGATCTAAGATGATATCAGTTACAAGATGCACCCCAATTTGAGAAGTTAAAAATTCTAGACCTCAGAATCAATACAATGAAATGTGTCAAGAGTGTTTATTCTTCTCTCATGTGGTGGAAAACACTTCTGTTGATTCTCCTTTTGTCCTTCACCATTCTAAGACATTGGTTCCAATCATTTTTTTAATTGAAGTTTCCTTTGGAATCTGGTGAAAGTTATGGAAACTCTAGCTAAAAACATGTGCATTGTATTGACACAGTGTGGGACACAGTCTGACAATCCTGAAGCCACTCCACAGAACCTATATATTTTATGTATTCCTAATTAAACATAAGTCTATTGGAAGAGTTCAAATAGGAGCTCTTTCCCACTTATGCTGTTTCTATGGAAAGGAAAAGGAAATCTGCTATCCATCTTACAAACACAAAATTAATTTCTGTACTAAAGGATGAAGGTTTAGGGCAAAAGGGCAAAAGGGCAAAAGAGTCAAAGTTACCTTCTTGCCAAGCTAACAGTTTCCCAACCCCCATTGTCACCCTATAAAGCAAGGATCCAATTTTTTAAACTTCCTAAATTTTCAAAATGAGAAATCCTAAATATCAAAAGCAAAATAAGCCAAGTGAAGCTAATTGTATTTGGAGTTGGTGCTTAACCACTCAGAGAAAAGAATTATTTCCATTGACTTCTGGAGCACAGTAATGTGACAGTATATCCCTCTAAGAACAAAAATAGCAACTGGAAAGGAATTGTAAACTCTTTTCAGTAATTATATTTTCAGTTTAATATTGACATTGTTATTTCAAACTATAAGGCTTCAGCAAAGTGTTATTGGAGATTTTCATTGCCTGAGTGTCTTTTAGCTTTAATGTAGAGAACCATGGAAGATGGTCTTATGAGTTGAGAAAAGACAATGAATATTCTGAATCTGTATCAGTCTCCCAACCAGCTCTGTCTTGGCTAGGCAATTATTCAACAGCAAACATGCTTTATCACAAGAATTATTAATTTTATCCTAAAATAAATAGACTCATCTCCAATGATAAAAGAAATTATCTACCCACTGACTTGACCTATATTTTTTTAAGAAATGTATCCTTGGTTTCACTACTGTGTGACCAATTTGTCCAGGTTAGCTTGGTACTTGCCTGTTTTCAGCTGGAAATCCAGCGTCCTGAGAGAAGCCTCATTTTTGGCAAAATGTGATGGTTGGTCACGGATGTGGTTGGCTGTATCCCCACCCAAATCTCAGCTTGAATTGTATCTCCCAGAATTCCCATGTGTTGTGGGAGGGACCCAGGGGGGTATAATCAAATCATGGGGGCTGGTCTTTCCTGTACTATTCTTGTGATAGTGACTAAGTCTAATGAGATCTGATGGGTTTATCAGGGGTTTCTGCTTTTGCTTCTTCCTCATTTTCTTTTGCTGCCACTATGGAAGAAGTGCCTTTTGCCTCCCGCCGTGATTCTGAGGCCTTCTCAGCCATGTGGAACTACAAGTCCAATTAAACCTCTTTTTCTTCCCAGTCTCAGGTATGTCTTTATCAGCAGCATGAAAATGGATGAATACAGTAAATTGGTACCAGTAGCCTGAGGCATTGCTGAAAAGATATCCAAAAATGTGGAAGCGACTTTGGAGCTGGGTAACAGGCAGAGGTTGGAATAGTTTGGATGGCTCAGGAGAAGACAGGAAAATGTGGGAAACTTTGAAACCTCCTAGAGACTTGTTGAATTGCTTTGCCCAAAATGCTGATAGTGATATGAACAATAAAGTCCAGGTTGAGGTGTTCTCAGATGGAGATGAGGAACTTGTTGGAACTGAAGCAAAGGTGACTCCTGTTACGTTTTAGCAAAGAGACTGGCAGCATTTTGCCCTTTCCCTAGAGATTTGTGGAACTTTGACTTTGAGAGAGATGATTTAGGGCATCTGGTGGAAAAAAATTTCTAAGCAGCAAAGCATTCAAAAGGTGAATGGGTGCTATTAAAGGCATTCCGTTTTAAAAGGGAAACAGAGCATAAAAGTTCAGAAAATGTGCAGTCTGATGATGCAGTAGAAAAGAAAAACCCAGGAAAAATTCAAGGCAGCTGCATAAATTTACATAAGTAGCAAAGAGCCTAATGTTGATCCCCAAGACCATGGGGAAAATGTCTCCAGGCCATGTCAGACACCTTCACAGCAGCCCCTCCTATCACAGGCCCAGAGGCCCAAGAGGAAAATGTGACTATGTGGGCCGGGCCCAGAGTCCCTGTGCTATGTGCAACCTAGGGACTTGGTGCCTTGTGTTCCAGCTGCTCCAGCTGTAGCTGAACGGGGTCAAGCTACAGCTCCTGCTGTGGCTTCAGAGGGTGGAAGCGCCAAGCCTTGGCAGCTTCTGCATGGTGTTGAGCATGCTGGTACACCAAAGTAAAAAACTGAGGTTTGGGAACCTCTGCCTAGATATCAGAAGATGTATGTAAATGCCTGGATGCCCAAGCAAAAGTTTGCTGCAGGGGCTGGGCACTGATGGGGAACCTTTGCTAGGGAAGTGCAGGTGGGAAATGTGGGGTCAGAGCCCCCACACAGAGTCCCTACTGGGGTACTGCCTACCGGAGCTGTGAAAAGAAAGCCACTGTTCTCCAGACCTCAGAATTGTAGATCCACTGATAGCTTGCATCATGTACCTGGAAAAGCCACATACACACAACACCAGTCTGTGAAAGCAGCTGGGAGGGAGGCTTTGTACCCTGCAAAGCCACAGGGGCAGAGCTGCTCAAGACCATTGGAATTCACCTCTTATATCAGCATTACCTGGATGTGAAAACTGGAGTCAAAGGAGATCATTTTGGAGCTCTAAAATTTGACTGCCCTGCTGGATTTCAAACTTGCATGGGCCCTGTAACCCCTTTGTTTTGGCCAATTTCTCTCTTTTGGAATGGCTGTATCTACCCAATACCTCTACTCACATTGTATCTAGGAAATAACTAACTTGTTTTTGATTTTACAGGCTCATAGACAAGGACTTGCCTTGTCCCAGATGAGACTTTGGACTGTAGACTTTTGGATTATTGCTGAAATGAGTTAAGACTTTGTGAGACTGTTGGGAAGGCATTATTAGTTTTGATATGTGAGGATGTGAGATTTGTGTTGGGAGGGGCTTCCTAGACAAAATGATATGGTTTGGTTGTGTCCCCATCCAAATCCAAACTTGAATTGTATCTCCTAGAATTCCCACATGTGTGGGAGGGATCCAGGGTAAGGTAAAGTCTTTCCTGTGCTATTCTCGTGATAGTGACTAAGTCTCATGAAATCTGACAGGTTTATCAGGGATTTCTGCTTTTGCTTCTTCCTCATTTTCTCTTGCTGCCTCCATGTAAGAAGTGCCTTTCACCTCCCGCCATGATTCTGAGACCTCCCCAGCCATGCAGAACTATAAGCCCAATTAAACCTCTTTTTCTTCCCTGTTTCAGGTATGTCTTTATCAGCAGCATGAAAACAGACTAATACCGTCCCCTATCATGCAAACAATTTATTCAATTTTCCCTAGGATGACACTCTTTTTAAAGCCCTCCATATTAACTGAGGATAGTTCTTGCCAACCCCTTTGGAAAAGATGGCACCCTGCCAAAATGTCTCTTTTCCAATCATTATATTTCACTTTTGATAGAAGCCATGGCAGAGAGTTGGGAATGGGCTAGGATGGGAACTTTCAATTTACCCTACCATGTGTCTTCCCTAGTACCTTATGTTCTTTACTTTTCTTAAAATTATTTGCCTTCCCAAATAAGTCTTACCTCCAAGTCATATTTTACTGCCTACATGGAAGGAAAAGAAATAAAATGAACAATTTCCAAACCCAGTTGAGTGAGCATCGGGGACAATGAACACAGGCCCTGAAAGCATGGGGTTTATGTTTGTGTGAGTGTATTTGAGGGTAGGGCAAGACCTGGAATAAAGCTAGAAGCTGGACTCTTGGGGAGAAAAACACACATACACTGGGACAGCATTCATGGGCAAAAAAATTAAAACCAGAGAGCTTGTCCAATTAAGTCATCAACATGCAGGACCTGGAGGAGGAAGACATGACCAGCAAATGGAGGCAAGATTGGCACCAAGGAGCAAGAGGGTTCAAGGAGAAGCTTGGGAAGCAGGATGTGGAGAAATTCCGTGGAAAGACAGTATGGCTGCTACTGCTCTTCTCTTTGGTTTTAAATTTTTTATTAGGGAAATTATAGACATATGCAAGAGCAGAGGAAATAATATAATAAAATCCTATGTATCCATTTGCAACTTTCAACAATTATTAAATCATGATGACTCTTGTTTCATTCATATGCCCCATTTCTCCTTTCCAGGTTACTTTGAAGCATATTCTAGGTATACTATTTCATTTATTATTTCAGTATTTCTCTCTCAAAGATAAGGTCTCTTTTTAAAAGCATATCCATAATATCACTGCTATGTGAAAAAAAAAAAAAACCTGACATAGTTTTTTTGTGTCCTCACCTAAATATCATCTTGAATTATATCTCCTATAATTCCCACATGTCATGGGAGGGACCCAGTGGGAGGTCATTGAATCATAGGGGTGAGTTTTTCCCATGCTGTTCTCATGTTAATAAGTAAGGTTCATGAGATTTGATGGCTTTAGAAAAAGGAGTCCCCCTGCACATATTCTCTTGCCTGCTGCCATGTAAGATGTGACTTTGCTCCTCGTTCAACTTCAGTAATGATTGTGAGGCATCCTCAGCCATGTGGAACTGCCAACCAATTAAACATCTTTCTTTTATAAATTACCTTGGGTATGCCATTATTAGCAGTCTGAGAACAGACTAATACAGTAAATTTGTACTGAGAGTAGGATGCTGCTATAAAGGTACCTGAAAATGTGGAAGCCACTTTGGAACTGGGTAATAGTCAGAGGTTGGAACAGTTTGGAAGGCTCAAAAGAAGAGAAAATGTGGGAAAGTTTAGAACTTTCTAGAGACTTGGCTCAGAAGACAGAAAGATGTGGGAAAGTTTGAAACTTTCTAGAAACTTGTTTAGAATGGCTTTGACCAAAATACTGATAGTGATATTCACAATAAAATTCAGGCTGAGCTGATTTCAGATGGAGATAAGGAACTTGTTGGGAACTGGAGTAAAGGTCACTTTTGCTATGCCAAGAGACTGGCAGCATTTTGCCCCTGCCATAGAGATCTGTGGAACTTTGAACTTGAGAGAGATAATTTGGTGTATCAGGTGGAAGAAATTTCTAAACGGCAAAGCATTCAAGAGGTAACAGAGCATAAAAGTTTGGAAAATTTGCAGCCTGATGATGCAATAGGAAAGAAAAATAAGAAACCATTTTCTGAGAAGAAATTGAAGCTGGCTGCAGAAATTTGCATAAGCAATGAGGAACCAAATGCTAATCAACAAGACAATGGGAAAATGTTCCCAGGGCATGTCAGAGAGCTTCATGGCAGCCCCTCCTATCAGAGACCTGGAGATCTAGGAGAGTAAAATGGTTTTATGGGCCAGACCCAGGGCCTTCCTGCTCTATGCAGCCTCCAAACATGGTGTCCGGCATCCCAGCTGTTCCAGCTCCAAACATGGCTATAAGGGGCCAAGTATAGCTTAGTCCATTGCTTCAGAAGGTACAAGTCCCAAGCCTTAGTGGCTTACATGTGGTATTAGGCTTGTGGGTACACAGATGTCAATAATGGAGGCTTGGAAACCTACACCTAGATTTTGGAGGATGTATGGAAATGCCTGTATGCAAGGATGGGGCTTTTCATGGGGAACTTCTTCTAGGGCAGTGTGGAAGGGAAATGTGGGGTTGGAGCCCACACACAGAGACCCACTGGGACAGTGCCTAGTGGAGCTGTGAGAAGAGGACCTCTATACTCCAGATGTCAGAATAGTAGATCCACCAACAGCTTGCGCAGTGCACCTAGAAAAGCTACAGACACTCAATGTCAGCCCATAAAAGCAGCCAGGAAAAGAGGTTGGACCCTGCAAAGCCACAGGGGCAGAGCTGCCGAGGCTGTAGGAGCCCACCACTTGAATCAATGTGACCTGGATGTAAGACATGGAGTCAAAGGAGATGACTTTGGAACTTGAAGATTTTATGACTGCTCAATTGGATTTCAGACTTGCATGGGGCCTGTAGCCCTTTGTTTTGGCCAATTTCTCCCATTTGGAATGGGTATATTTACCCAGTGCCCTACCCTCATTGTATCTGGGAAGTAACTAACTTGCTTTTGATTTTACAGGCTCATAGGCAGAAGGGACTTGCCTTGCCTTATCTCAGAGGAGACTTTGGACTTGGACTTTCGAGTTAATGCTGAAATAAGTTAAGACTTTGGGGGACTGTTGGAAAGGCATGACTGGTATTGAAATATGAGGACATGAGATTTGGGAGGGGCCGGGGCAGAATGATATGGTGTGGCTGTGTCCTCACCCAAATCTCATCTTAAATTATAGCTCCTGTAATTCCCACGTTATGGGAGGGACCCAGTGGGAGGTAATTGAATCATGGGAGTGGGTTTTTCCCATGCTGTTCTCATAATAAGGAATACGTCTCATGAAATCTGATGGTTTTACAAAGGGGAGTTTCCCTATACAAACTCTTTTGTCTGTTGCCATGTAAGACATAACTTTGCTCCTCATTCACCTTCAACAATGATCGTGAGGCTTCCCCAGCCATGTGGAACTGTGAGTCAATTAAACCTCTTTCCTTATAAATTATCCAGTCTTGGGTATGTCTTTATTAGCAATGTGAGAACAGACTAATACACTAACCCTAATGTATTATCAAGTATCCAGTCTATTCAAAGCTTCTCCTTTTCCTTATTACAGTGGTTATTCTGTCTTTTTTTTTTTTTTTTTATCTAAAGGCTTTTTCAAACTCTTTTGTTTTCCCTTACAACTTATTTGTTGGAGTAAAGTGTAATTATTTCAGCAGAGTTTCTCACATTCTAGATTTTTCCAAGTGCATGTCTGAGGTGTTGTTTATTGTGTTCCTCTATCCCCTGCACTTCCTATTAGCTGTTAGGTAGATTTAGAGGTTTGATCACATTCAAGTTCAATTTCAGTCAACTTTTATGATATAGTGAGGTTCTATCAGGAAGCACCTAATGTTTGATTGCTTCTATTTACATGATGTTAAGATTAATCAGTGTTATCAGTTCATCTATCTTTTATGATGTTCCCCACTAACTTTTCACCTAATGGTTACACAGATGCTCCCCAACTTATGATGGGGTTATGTCATAAACTCATTGCAGGTTAAAAATATCATAAGTCAAAAATGCATTTAATACACCTAACCTCAGACATCATAGATGAGCCTAGCCTACTTTAAAAGTGCTTACAACACTTACATTAGCCTACAGTGGAGCAAAATTATCCAACAACACAAAGTCTATTTTATAATGCAGTGTTAAATATCTTATGTAATTTACTGAATACTGTACCAGCCCTGTAATATTACCAACCCTGGTAATATAACAAAACAAGGCCCTTCAACACCCCCCAAAAAATCACACTAGTTCACCAGCAACAGATCTAAACCAGGAAGAAATCCTTGATTTACCTGAAAAAAAAATTCAGGAGGTTAGTTTTTAAGCGAATTAGGCAGGGACCAGAGAAATGAGAAGCCCAATGCAAGGAAATCCAAAAAATGATACAAAAAGTAAAGGGAGAAATATTCAATAAAATAGATGGCTTAAAAAAATCAAAAATTCAGGAACCTTTGGACACAGTTTTAGAAATGTGAAATGCTCTGGAAAGTATCAGCAATAGAATTGAACAAGCAGAAGAAAGAAATTCAGAGCTCAGGGCCGGGTGCGGTGGCTCAAGCCTGTAATCCCAGCACTTTGGGAGGCCGAGGTGGGTGGATCATGAGGTCAAGAGATCGAGACCATCCTGGTCAACATGGTGAAACCCCGTCTCTACTAATACAAAAAATTAGCTGGGCACAGTGGTGCGTGCCTGTAATCCCAGCTACTCAGGAGGCTGAGGTAGGAGAATTGCCTGAACCCAGGAGGCGGAGGTTGCGGTGAGCCGAGATTGCGCCATTGCACTCCAGCCTGGGTAACAAGCAAAACTCCGTCTCAAAAAAAAAAAAAAAAAAAGAAATTCAGAGCTCAAAGACAAGGTTTTTCAATTAACCCAATCCAACAAAGACAAAAAAAAAAAAAAAAGAATAAGAAAATATGAACAAAGCCTCCCAGAAGTCTGAGATTATGTTAAATGACCAAACCTAAGAATAACTGGTGTTCCTGAGGGAAAAGACAATTCTAAAAGCTTGGAAAACATATTTAGGGGAATAGTTGAGGAAAATTTCCCTGGTCTAGATAGAGACCTAAACTTCCAAATACAAGAAGTACAAATAACACCTGGGAAATTCATCACAAAAAGATCTTCTCCTAGGCACGCTGTCATCAGGTTAAAATGAAGGAAAGAATCTTAAGAGCTGTGAAACAAAAGCACCAGTTAACCTATAAAGGAAACCCATCTAGGAAAACCTAGATTAACAGTATATTTCTCAGCAGAAACCTACAAGCTAGAAGGGATTGGGGCCCTATCTTCAGGCTCCTCAAACAAAACAATTATCAGCCAAGAATTTTGTATCCAGCTAAACTAAGCATCATATATGAAGGAAAGATGCAGTCACTTTCGGACAAACAAATTCTGAGAGAATTTTTCATTACCAAGCCACCATTACAAGAAATCCTAAGAGGAACTCTAAATCTTAAAACAAATCCTGGAAACACATCAAAATAGAACCTCTTTAAAGCATAACTCACACAGGACCTATAAAATAAAAATGCCAGCTAAAAAGCAAAAGCAAAAAACCAAAGTACACAGCCAACAAAGACCACAATGAATGCAATGGTACCTCACATTTCAATAGTTAACACTGAATGTAAATGACCAAAATGCTCCACTTTAAAGATACAGAACTGCAGAATGGATAAGAACTCACCAATTAACCATCTGCTGCCTTCAGGAGACTAACCTAACACATAAAAACTCACATACATGCAAATGGACACCTAAAGCAAGCAGAGGTAGTTATTCTTACATCAAACAAAACAAACTTTAAAGCAACAGTAGTTAAAAGAGACAAAGAGAGACATTATATAATGGTAAAAGGCCTTGTCCAACAGGAAAATATCACAATTCTAAACATATATGCACCTAACACTGGAGCTCCCAAATTTATAAAACAATTACTAACAGACCAAAGAAATGAGATAGACGACAACACAATAATAGTGGGGGACTTCAATACTCCGCTGACAGCAATAAACAGGTCATCAAGACAGAAAGTCAACAGAAAAACAGTGGATTTAAACTATACCTTGGAACAAATAAACTTAATAGATATATACAAAACATTTCATCCAACAATTGCAGAATACACATTCTATTTAACACCACATAGAACTTTCTCCAAGATAGACCATATAGTAGGCCATAAAATGAGCCTCAGTAAATTTTAGAAAATTGAAATTATATCAAGCACTCTCTTCGATCACAGTGGAATAAAACTGGAAATCAACACCAAAAGGAACCTTCAAAACCATACAAATACATGGAAATTAAATAACTTGCTCCTGAATGAGCACTGGGTCAAAAACTAAATCAAGAGGAAATTTAAAAATTCTTCAAACTGGGAGAGAGATCCAAGATAGGTGATTACTAGCAGCTCAGGATTGTATCTGCCAGTGAAAGCACAGAGAACGAGAGGACGCCATACTTTCAGACGAAACTTTGTTGCTCACGGACCAGGAGACTCCCAGCGGAGGAGCCCCACAGGTCGCCAGCATGACTCTTGTGGCCGGCGCAGCAGTTTTGCCGGCGCCTCGGCGCGGTGGTTCTCAGTGCAGAGGAAACGGGACTGGGTCCCCTTTTGGTCGACATTTGGAGCTCCGGGAAGGCAGAGTTGCCCATTCAGCTGATTGAAAAAGGGACTCAAGAGGGAAGCCAGACCGGAGATTCCTGGGTAGAAAAGCACCATGAATCTTAATGCCGCTGTTTTAGCCGGTGCAGTGGGTTGCTCAGATTCTGGTGCTGGGAATCAACAAGTTGGACGTCCACTCAGAGAGCTAATTTGAAAGTCAGTAATTACAAAGACGACAGGTGGATAAATTTACAATGACAGGAAGAAACCAGCGTAAAAAGGCTGAGAATACCCAAAATCAGAATGCCTCTCCCTCTATAGGGGATCACAGTTCCTCAGCAACAGGGGAACAAGGCCTGATAGAGAATGAGTGCATTCCATTAACAGAATTAGGCTTCAGTAGGTGGATAATAAGAAACTTCTGTGAGTTAAAAGAACATGTTCTAGGCCAACGTAAAGAAACTAAGAACGTTGAAAAAAGGTTTGACGAAATCCTAATGAGAATAGATAATTTAGAGAGGAATATAAGTGAATTAATGGAACTGAAAAATACAGTACAAGAACTCCACGAAGTATGCACAGGTTTTAACAGTCGAATTGATCAAGCAGAAGAAAGGATATCAGAGGTCGAAGACCAACTTAATGAAATGAAACGAGAAGACAAGATTAGAGAAGAAAGAGTAAAAAGGAATGAGCAAAGTCTCCAAGAAATATGGGACTATGTGAAAAGACCTAATTTATGTTTGATAGGTGTACCTGAATGTCATGAAGAGAATGAATCCAAGCTGGAAAATATTCTTCAGGATATTATTCAGGAAAACTTTCCTAATCTAGTAAGGCAGGACAGTACTCAACTCCAGGTAATACAGAGAACACCACAAAGATATTCCTCAAGTAGAGCAACCCCAAGACACATAATCGTTAGATTCACCAGGGTTGAAATAAAGGAGAAAATTCTAAGGGCAGCTAGAGAGAAAGGTCAGGTTACCCATAAAGGGAAGCCTATCAGACTCACAGCAGATCTCTCAGCAGAAACACTACAAACTAGAAGAGAGTGGGGGTCAATATTCAATATCCTCAAAGAAAAGAATTTTCAACCCAGAATCTCATATCCAGCCAAACTAAGCTTCATAAATGAAGGAAAAATAAAAGTTTTCCCAAACAAGAAAGCACTCAGAGATTTCATCACCACCAGGCCTGCTTTACAAGAGCTTCCGAAAGAAGCATGACACACAGAAAGGAACAACTAGTATCAGTCATCCCAAAAACTTACCAAAAGGTAAAGAGTATCTCCATAATGAAGACTCTATATCAAGTAATGGGCAAAATAGCCAGATAACATTAAATGACAATATTAAACTCAAAAATATCAATATTAATCCTAAATTTAAATGGATTAAATGCCCCAATCAAAGACACAGGCAAATTGAATAAAAAGTCAAAACCCATCCATACACTGTATCCAGATCCATCTCATAAGCAAGGACACACAAAGACTCAAAACAAAGGATTGGAGGAAGACTCACCAATCAAATGGAGAGCAAAAAAAAAAAAAAAAAAAAAAAAAAACAGGAGTTGTAACTTTCGTCTCTGACAAAATAGACTTTAATAGTAACAAAGACGAAAAGAAACAAAGGACATTACATAATGGTAAAAGGATCAATGCAACAGGAGTCATTGATCATAAATACATATGCACCCAATATAGGAGCACCCAGATACATAAGACAAGTTCTTAATGACTTATAAAGAGACTTGGACTCACGCACAATAATAGCAGGGGACTTTGACACCACATTGTTAATATTCGATGGATCAATGAGATAGAAAATTAACAGGGATATCTATGATTAGAACTCAGACCTGGAACAAGTAAGCTCAGTGAATATTTATAGAATTCTTCATCCCAGGTCCATAGAACATACATTTTTCTCAATATCATATTACACCTATTTTGAAAGTGACCACATAATTGGAAGTAAATGACTCTTCAGCATTTGCATAGCATTTCACAGAATTAAATGAAATATTGGTTGACTGTTTGTTATTTTCTTCCCTTATTCCTTCCTGTCTCCGCTGTTAAGCACAATTATTGGCATAAAACAGGTTTTTAATACCTATTTTAAGATTGCATTCCAGCCTGGGCAATAGAGCAAGACTCCTGTTCTCTCTCCCCCTTTCTCTTTCTCTTTCTTTCTTTCATAAAAAAAAATTTTTTTAATTTAAAAAATAATAAAAATTCTTCAAACTGAATGCCAATAATGACATAACCTATCAAAACCTCTGAGATACAGCAAAAACAGTGGTAAGAGGGAAGTTTATAGCCCTAAACAACTACATCAAAAAGTCTGAAAGAACACAGACAATCTAAGGTTACACCTCAAGGAACTAGAAAAACAAGGACAAACCAAACCCAAATCCAGCAAAAGAAAGGAAATAACCAAAATCAAAGCAGAACTAAATGAAATTGAAACAAACAAAAAAACCCAAAGATAAATGAAACAAAAAGCTGGTTCTTTGAAAAGATATATAAAATTGGTAACCATTAGCAAGATTAATCAAGAAAAGAAGAGAGACAATCGAAATAACCTGACTAAGAAATGAAACAGGAAATATTACAACTGACACAACTAAATTACAAAACATTATTCACAGCTACTATTAACACCTTTGCATACATAAACTAGAAAACCTAGAAGAGATGGATAAATTTCTGGAAAAATACAACCCTTCTAGCTTAAATCAGGAAGAATTAGATGCCCTGAACAGACCAATAACAAGCAGCGAGACTGAAATGGTAATTTAAAAATTACCAATGAAAAAAAGTCCAGGACCAGACAGATTCAAAGCAGAATTGTACCAGACATTCAAAAGAATTGGTACCAATCCTTTTGACACTATTCCACAAGTTTGAGAAAGAAGAAACCCTCGTTAACTCATTCTATGTAGCCAGCATTACCCTAATACCTAAACCAGAAAAGGCATAACCAAAAAAAGAAAACTACAGACCAATATCCTTGATGAACATAGATGCTAAAATACTTAACAAAATACTGGCTAACTGAATCCAACAACATCTCAAAAAGATAATCCACCATGATCAAGTGGGTTTTTTATACTAGGGATACAGGGATGGTTTAACATATGCAAGTCAATAAATGTGATACACTACACAAACAGAATTAAAAACAAAAATCACATGACCATCTTAATAGATGCAGAAAAAGCACTCAACAAAATCCAGCATTCCTCTATGATTAAAACTATCAGCAAAATTGGCATACAAGGGACATACCTCAAGGTAATAAAAGCCATCTATGACAACCTCACAGCCAAAATAATGCTGAATGGGAAAAAGTTGAAACATTGGAGCCTATTATTCTAAGTGAAGTAACTCAGGAATGGAAAACCAAACATCACGTGTTCTCACTGATAGGTGGGAGCTAAGCTATGAGGATGCAAAGGCATAAGAATGATACAATGGACTCTGGGGACCTGGAGGAAATAGTGGGAGGGGGGCAAGGGATAAAAGACTACAAATATAGTGCAGCGTATACTGCTCGGGTGATGGGTGCACCAAAATCTCACAAATCATCACTAAAGAACTTACACATGTAACCAAATACCACCTGTACTCCAATAACTTATGGAAAAATAAAATTAGTAATAATAATAATTAATAGGGTCTCTAGAATCATCCAAAAGTAATCACTGATCTTTTTGTTTGTTTAAAATATCATTACAGGCTCAAGGATTTTTAACATATTTGATATATTTCAATATATTGCACATATTACTTCTTTTGGTATTAAATTTCCCATATTTAGCCTTTGGAAGGAATTTCATATTGTTCCTAAGTTAATTTTACATGGCCCCAAGGGCCTTTAATAGCTTCCTTGCTTTCTGATGCAATGAGAGGCTCCAGACTTACCTTATGCATATTTTGTCCCACACTTATAATCATCCATTTCTCAAAGAAGCCCAAGCTCCTTAGTAAGAAATGATATTTGGAGACCACAATTTAGATGTCAAGGGTCCTCCTTGTTACTGGGTTTATCATTCTGCCTAGGCTTTTTCAGAGGACACAACTAATTTGTTTTTTCTTACTAGGAGAAAATATATCAGGAGTTTATTTTACTTATATCTTTCCTCTCTAATGAGTAAAAGCCTCAGTTCCTATTGACATTGGAATTATTACTTATACCACATGCACAAATAAGCGGGTGTGTGTGCATATATCTATATCTGTATGATAAAGAAGGGGCATGGTCAAAGGATTGTGTTTTTATGTCAGAGGGAGGTAGAACATCAGTAGAAGGGACAATTAAGGAGAAGCTTCTGGAGCAAGACAAGGAAAGATGGAGGATGGAAAGGAAATTAAGGAATAAGAGAGCCTTTACATGGAATACTTTCTGAATGCAAAATTATAATCTTGTGCACAAGATAAAGATATTCATATAACAGTAAACAACTTTCTGAGAGTAAGAAACTCTGATATTATGTACCTTGACCATCCCCCAAAATAACAGCATACCTTTATACAACATATGCCAGTCATTGTCTAAGTAATTACTATATAAACTCATTGAATCATACCACACTAAGAGGCATTATCATTATTATCTCCATTTTATAAAAGAAAAAAATTGAAGGACAGAGACATTAAGTCACTTGAACAAGGTGAAATCACTAGTGAGTAGCAGTGCTAAGATTCAACCTAGACATTTTGACCTCAGAGTGCCTCCATTATGTGCTATAACTCTCAAGATAGGGTATTAAAGACCATCACATGAACACATGCAGATATTCACACATACAAGCAAATATAAATTATTTGAAAAAATGAAGTAATCCCAAGTTATAAACAACTCACTGTAAAATAGGATTTTGAAAACCCATGAGATTTCTACACAAATCAGCAGAACTCGTAAGAGCTTTAAAAGAGCATGTAGTAATCAGAATTAAAACTCACAGAGAGAGGGAGAGAGATAAACAGATGACTGATAGATAGATAGATAGATACATACATACATACATACATAGAAACACAGATACATAGATAGATATATAGATAGACAAACAGATGATATATACATACATACATACATTCATGTATTTATCTACTTATCCACTTATTCATTCATTCTTCATTTCACAAATGAAGACACTGAGAGAGTAAGGAAGGTTAAATAAGTAAGTCTGAAAAGTCAATGAATCCAGAATCATGTAGTCCAAAGACTCTGCAATGCCTTTAGCATTGAGGAACCCAGTGTGATAGAGGTGATGGGTGGCCAGGCTTGAACATGGGATCAAGGCTGTCTCCTCTCAAGATACAGCATTAATTGTATCCGTAAGGCTTTCCTTCTGAGCAGATAATTCAATTCAACTATGTCACTACAATAAGCTAGAAATAGTCCATTTGTAAAAAGTCATCTCAGCATAACGGGTGAGAGGGGGAAATCCCTAATGCAAGCCAGAGCAGGTGCAGGAAGCCATTCACCTCCTTCCTTCATCCCAAAGGGGCAATCATCACAGCTTCACTGCCAGGATGTGTGAGAAGCAGGGCCTACAGCTGGGCAGCCCTTATGCCAAGAGTGCATAAACCCAAAATGGAAGCTGGAAGGAAAAGAAAGGCAGACTTAGCACATCAATCCTCCTACTTGCTCCCCTTTGGAGTTGGAGCTGGGGAGAGCAGACGTAAAAACATCACCAGCTGGTGTGTTTCCTGGCAGGAACACCAGCCGTAGCCTTGTCCGCCCCCAGACACACTACTGCAGCAAACAACTTCCATCTGTAGCTCCATTTCCTTTGTTTACTAGCACTACTAGGCAGGAGAGGAGAACAAACTAATGTTTTGGAGGCCCATCAGGACCTGGGCGTTGCTTCCAGCAGAACAGGGTTGATGGATGGTAGAGAGAAAATCAACAGACAAAGCCTCATTATACTTGTAAATCCTGATACAAAATAAGTGATTCCTCTTTTGTATTACTGCTGCAGCGCCTGCTCTCAACACCTGCCCTCATGACTACCCTGTTCACACTTCTGTCTCTCAATAGCCCTGGTAGTTAAGCTAAGTTGAGAGGATGAGGAGGAAGCCCTTGGTGATGGAACTTCTAGACAAGACAAGCCCTGCCTGGCAGGGCTGGGAGCAGATTGAACAAGACCCTCCTACCCACATGTTGCCTTGATCTTCCATCCCCAGCTGACATTTTGGTTGCTCATCTCTGAGGAAACCTCAGTCTCTTACTTGATCTTTCCTGGACAACCCTTTAATAGGCAGCAAGAAAAAGAGATGAGAGGATGTGATTTTTCATCGCTGACTTAACATGATTTGTTTTTCTTTTAACAATTAATCCATGTCTCTCCTCTCTGTTTCTCACATACTTTCTATATCTCTGTATAGCAAAGCAACTTTTTGGGCAGTTCTCTAAGAAGATTTCAAATAGGAAGAAAAAAGCAGAATCACAATAGCTCCTTCTGCAGTTCAATTCAGCAAGTCCCTCTAAGCACCAGTCCAGGTGCAAGGCACAATGAGAGGCAAGATGAAGAATGGGGGTTACCCCATCCTCATCAGACCAATTTAGAATCCAGTATATGCACAAACGGGAAAAATCCGATGTGTTCATCACCAATATGTTCCATAATTATTTACTGAGCACCTCTTATCAAAAACAGAAACCTTGTTAAAGTAAACTGGATTCTCTATTATAACATCAGTGAAGCTTGGCAAAACGCTTTCCTCATGTGAAGCCTTGAATTCGAAGAATTTTAATTGATGTGCATCTTGATTCAATCCAACATTTGTCCTTTTGTATATATTAGATCCTGTGAGGGACACAAAGATAATTGAGTTGTGGATTTAGATTTTAAGACATATAAAATCAAGTGAGTCTATGTCTTCTAATACACAAAATCAAGTGGAGAGACATAAACAAATAACACTAACTTCAGTGCAATGTATACTAAAGTATAGGGAATGATGACTTATCGAACAGCTACTATGTGCCTGGTGCTTTACCCATATGATTAGTAAAGCATCTTTTGGTGATATTTACTGTTCATGTAATCTATGGTCTAGGCCTGGTGATGTGGTCTTGAGAGGGATACAAACATGTAATCACAATGTAACAGGAAGTAGTGACAGAGAAAGTACAGGAGAATAGCCAGGACATTTAATCTGATTTGGGAAACCAAAGAAGGCTTCCAGGAAGACGTGACTTCTGAGCTGAATCGTGAAGAATGAGTCAGCCAAATAAATCAGAGGAGAAGATTGTTTTGTCAGAGAAAATAACATGTACAAAGTCCCAAAGGCATGGGGGAGAGTTACGTTCCTCATCCAACAAGAGAGGAAGCTGAGGTTCAGATGAGTTATGTAACGTACCCAAGATCACACAGCTGATGAGTGACAGAAGTTGGATTTGGATCTGGTGTGAGCATCTTCCACCTATAGATGTTAATAACAGAGGAAGAGAGTGAGATTTTGATTGATGACTACAGGGAAGCCTTTGATAAATTGGATTTTGAAGAACAAAGTAGAATGGAAGAGAAGAATTGGCAGAAACAAAGTGTTGAGGGGCAGGGAATCCCAGTTTGACTGGAATATAGAGTGATGTCGGGGTTGGGAGGAGGTGCTTTGAAAAATTAAGTTGGAAAGATGGAAATGTTTTAGATGGAAAGACCCATCAATCAAGTAAAATACACTTCATTTCCACCAGCAGGATTATTAAGTCAATAAGACACTAAACACTTTAACTGTCAGATGAAAAGAGAAGACAAAATACTGAACACTGCAGTACAGTAACAGAGGAGCCCTGTAATCACTCCCAGAATAACCTGCAGCGGTCCACCTTCTTAGCCCACTCTTCCTTCTATTCTTCTTCCTTTTTCCCTTTGTTCCTTCTTTTCTCCCTTACTATCAAAATCATATTTGAATCTATTGTTTCTTGGGATAGATAAGTCCGCTTGAATAACAAAGAGGTTTTTATAACAAAGTCATGAAGAGTAGAAATTGCTTCAAAACTAGGTTTGATGGACTATCTTAACATATGTTGGACTCCTCATGATTGTGCCTGGCTACCATGCAAATAACAGTAAAAAAAATTAAAACTTATTCCTCCAAATTCATGTTTTAACAGCAAATTAATAATGAAAGACTTCTTTACATTATAAAAAGAAAGGACCTTTTGTTTACTGTTGCTTGTTGTCTAACTCCAGCAAAATTGACATTCATGTGAAAGAAAAGGTGCAAATGGCCCAAAATCACCTAAAGGAAGGCAAGGGCCTCAGAGGTCAATGGCTGAGCAGCGCTTGCTAGCAAGTACCAGCGGACCTCTTCAGAGGCAGGATAATGGAAACCTGCATGGCACAGCCTTGACAACCAGCAGAACTGTGGGCCCCACCAAGCCCTCTAAGCTTGGCAAATCACTTCTTTCTTGATCTCATTTGGAAGATGAGGATACTGCTTCACATCTTCTTGCAAGATGGTTTTAAGTTTATTTACTAAATAAATATTTACTTGTTTATTTACTAAATAAGATGGTGCACACCAATTTCTAGCTCAGGGCTCAGAACATGAAGGTATTCAATAATAAATACCTCCTCCATAGTCACCCTGCCATATTCATTTCTTCTTCTCCCATAGGACTTTGTACATCTTTCTATTTTACACCACTTATAACTGTGAATTTTAATTTTTAGATTACTGGTCTGTCTCTACTACTAGATATGAGCCATTCAAGAATGTCAGCCACCACTCACACATTTATCTTTGATAACTAATAAAGTGAATGGTAGTTGTTCAATTAGCCATTTCTCCATGGTTGAGTTTAAAAGCTGTCAACTCAGTTAAGGATCTAAAACTGACACTTAAAAACAATGACCACAAGACGGTGTATAACTTGGTGCTAAACCCTGTGCTACAACAGGCTTGTCAGAGGTGTTGAAGTTCAGGGCAGAAGGAAAAGATGGGGTAACATCAAGGGGCTTTCATGGGGGAAGGAGAACCTGAGGGTGGCTGGAAGATTGGGCAGCCCTAAATGAAATGAGAACAGCCACTTGAGAAAGGATGAAAATGGGCAAGAGTATGGAGAAAGAAATGAGCATGTCACATTCATGGCACAGGAAGAAGACTGCTACGATGTGCTCATGACCAGGCAACAAGGGTGTTTGGAGTTAATGTGGTGGAAATAGGGAACCACAGGGGTATCTAAGGAGGGAGTAACTTGAGTTGCTGATGTTTAACTAAGGCCAATGGGCACAAGGTCTAAAGTTTCTAAACATCTGGAGGAGGGATGTTACTTTGCCTGAGGTTGCTGGAGAAGGAAGTTCATGGAAAGAGGGTGGGAGCCCCAGAGCTTCCTACTTGAAGAGTTCATTAGTACTAGGGGATCAGTTCCCATCATGCTGCAGTTGTGTTCTAAACAGGAGGCCTCCCTTAGGATCAGCAAGTGCCAGCAGCTCAGCTCAGCATCCTAATGGACCAAGTAGCCCAGGAGCTCTGATGAGAGAGCATCACTCCTCAACTCAAAGGCAGCTCCAGAAGGATGCTGTCCCAAAAACAGCCCAGGCCTTGTAAGAAAGAATGACAAAGAGCAAGTTGAAATGAATTTTGGGAAGGAGAGTTTGTTGGAAATGAAGAATCCATTTAAAAAAAAAAAAGGAGCCATAAATGTGAGAAAGACACAATAATTAAGACAGTAATATCCATTTTGAAGGCAAAGCACTTTCACATAGAGCATCACATTTCACTTACTCAACAACCCGGTGAGACAGACCTTATTCCCATTTCACAGATGAAGTGAGGCTTGTGAGGGTAGGTGACTCTCCCAAGAGTGCCCAAGTAAATAATGGAGCAGACATCAGACTCCCCGTGTTGTATTTCCTAAATCCACTGTGTACTTCTTTGAACCAAGCTGCCTGCCTTCAGAGGAATGGAAGTGTGCTGAGCCCCGAACATAACTCAGAGGAGGAAAGGAAACAGAAAAGCTACCTCTACGTGTGAAACCAACAGAAGCAATAGGATGTAATTCTTGGCTAATGACCAACTCACTGGTAAGTTGTGTCTTAGCTCCCTTGGGTAAGAAAAGCAAGGTGTGCCTTCCCTGGCTGCAATTTTAGGTGGGATATGTTGATTGGAAGACCTACAAAGATCCTCCTGTGTGAGGAGCTTTTTTCAAAGAATGTTAAAGTCTCATAATTGCTTGGGTCTCCTGAGAATTGTGTCTCACAGTCTCATTTATTACCATTTAGAAATAACTAAAAATTTTTCCTTCCCTTGTGATATTCTGAAAATTGAAAGAGTTGAGACCCTCTTCTCTGCCCATGACTGCACCCACAACTAGGTTTTCTTACAAAACACAAAGAAAGAAAGAAGAAAGGGCATCTTTCCTTTCCAACAGGGAATATAAATTGTGAGATGGTATGAACTTATATTGTTAATATTTTAAGCCTCACTATAAATCCACGTATCTGCTGCATTAGCTTACAGTTGGTATACACATGGTTGATCTAATCCGAGAGTATCTCATTTTTCTGCATATAAGTAGAAAAACAGACTCAGTCTGGCCTCTAACCAGTAGGGAGATCTTGAGTGAGTAATGTAACCCTTGCTGGTCCCTGTCTTGCCTGCTCTCCAGGCATGATGACACAGGAACAAGTGCTTTGAAATCTATAAACCATCATATCAATGTAAATCATTATTATTACTGTGGTTAAAAACAACAACAGCACTTATTTTAACTCCAATTTGTAATTTTATGCCATATTCAGTCTGGGGTCTATTCTGGTCTATAACCTTTGGGATCTATGTGGTCAGTTACAGTGAAGCTAGAGAAAGCCTGACTCTAGGCAGGCAGGATCTGGAGGCTTCCCAATAATCATAGAGCCTTCACTTACATAATCGCACTGGTTAGGATTTTTACATCTGATTGCAATAGTAATTCCTGCAACCATAGAAACACACAGAAATAGAACAAGGTGATTATAGTCTTTAGAGACATACAGGCCATGATTTAAATTATTTCTCTGCTACATAATAGCTAAATAATATAGGCTACTTATATATCCTTTCTGGATTTCAGTTTTTCCACCTTAAAAAAAAACAAGCAATTAAAAAGAATCCTATTAACAAATGTATTTAAAGTAACCACACAATGGATGTCACATAGTAAATGCTAAAGACATGTTAATTCCCTACCATTTATGTATATATATTTTATATATGCTCTTTCTTCCATAATGTACCAAAATAGTAATTATATTATTCAGTCTCCACATTCTCAAATTACCAGGGACTGTTTCTTTCAGATGTTTATTGTATACCTTGTATGTGCTAGAAGTTGTGCTAGATCCTAGGCATACAAATGTGAATAAAATGTAATTTTCAAAGTATATAATATTATATGAATGCAATCAAGCTGAGTCTAAAATATTTAGTGAAGTATCAAAGCATACTCTATTGTACATTGAAGGTCCTTATCAGACTGCTTCAATGAAAACAAGGTGATAATATCCATGAAGTAAGAGCTGAGACTGTCTTGGTGATTACCATATTTTCAGTACCTAGAAGACAAGATAATGTTTGTCAAGCAAATCTATTAGTAAACAGGAAAAATAGTAAGTAATTAACATAATACATGAGTGGCTACCTTTAATGTGTTAGATAACATCTTCCTCCCGTCAACTGCATCCCCTTTTATTCTATATCTTCAAGATGCAAGAATTGCTTAGGGAGGATCTTGCATTGCAAGTGGTTGGAGAACTAAATGAGAATTACTAAATGCTAAGTCTAAACCTCTCCTTCTCCAGATCTTAACTGAAACCATGCAGCTAGTTGGTAAAGGAATCAATATCAACTCACCCCATCCACTGCTCTTTTTGCGACATCTTTAAACCTACGTTTAACTAAATAGTTACATAATTTCAGAAGCTGAAATTTTCCCTCCCATTACTTCAGATAGCACACCCTAAAAGAAGAGATCACTTGAACACCAAACAAGTTCTACACAAAACAAGACACATTGTGTCACGTTTCAGGAATGTGACCTACCAAACAGGCAGCCAGTTTCAGAGAACCGACTGCACTTTTTGATGGCCAGTTCCAAGAATCTGAAACATTCTCTTCAGCCTCACTCATTTGTATTAACCAGGAAAAGGACAGGCTAAAACAGTGCCCTTCCTTCTCATTTTAAGCCAATTTTGCCTTCTATGCAAATACCAGAAGAAGGAAATGGTGAGTTATTGGTTCCTTCTCCCATTATCCAGAACGGCTCTTGCACAGTAAGCATCTTCATGACCATCCCACTACCACATCACCTGACAGAACCACCAGAAAACCGAGGGACTCAATGTGTACACCCTGACTTCCTACCTACTCATACAAAGTTATATGTTATTAATCCAACATGACCCCATGTTCATTGAGCTCTTTGCTGAGTGTTCCATATGTATCGTCTAGTCCTCGCAACAGTTCTACGTATCAGTAACAGTATCATCTTCCCATGTTACCAATGAAGAAACTACAATTTAGAGGGTTCCATTACTTGTGGTGCTGTGAGGTGTAATTTTGTTTAGTGCACCACCTCCTGACTCAAGGTCAACCAATTTAAGCCATTACAGCAATTTGTATAAAACAACCACCCACTTCAACAAAGGAGAAAACAATAGCTAATTCCACAGACTGTAACATCCTGGCTAACCAGAGGTCCTGACTCTGTCCACAGGACAACTTCACTGCTAGCACAACCAGCATTCAACAAAACCAGTGCACTAAACAAAACTACAACCAAGGACACTTACAGAGTCCTCTTCATGCCCCTGCTACTTCCACCAGAGCACATGCTGGTAGCCACAGCTGTGAGATCTGAAGACACATCACATCACAGGACTCTTTGCAGACATTCCCAAGCACCAGCCCAGAGCTGGGTAGCTCCACAGAATGACTAGACCCAAAAGAGCAACAACAATCACTGCAGACTGGCTCTCAGAAAGCCCCATCCCTAAGGGAAAGGGAAGAGCACCACATCAAGGGAGCACCCTGTGGGACAAATGAATCTAAACAGCAGTCTTGAATACCAGATTTTTCCTCTGACATAGTCTACCCAAATGAGAGGGCACCAAAAAACAATTCTGGTAATATGACAAAGTAAGATTCTTTAACATCCCCAAAAGATCACACTAGCTCACCAGCAACCGATCCAAAGCAACAAGAAATCTCTAAATTGCCAGGAAAATAATTCAGAATATCTATTATTAAGCTACTCAAAGAGGCATCAGAGAAAGGTAAAAACCAACTTAAAGAAATTTTTTAAATAATGCAGGATATGGATGAAAAAATCTCCAGAGTATTAAATAGCATAAATAAAAAACAATCACACCTTCTGGAAATGAAAGACACACTTAGAGAAATGCAAAATACACTGGAAAGTTTCAACAGTAGAATCGAACAAGTAAAAAAAAAAAGAACTTCAGAGCTTCAGGACAAAGCTTTTGAATTAACCCAATCTGACAAAGACAAAGAAAAAAGAATAAAAAATAAAACAAACAAAGCCTCCAAGAAGTTTGGGACTATACTAAACAACCAAACATAAGAATAATTGGCTTTTCCAAGAAGGAAGAGAAATCTAAAAGTTTGGAAAATTTATCTGAGGTAATAATCAAGGAAATCTTCCCTGGCCTTGCTAGAGATCTATACGTCCAAATACAAGAAGCTCAAAGAATACCTAAGAAATTCATTGCAAAAAGATCATTACCAAGGCACTTAGTCATCAGGTTATCTAAGGTCAAGATGAAGGAAAGAATCTTAAGAGCTGTGAGACAAAAGCATTAGATTACTCATAAAGGAAAGCCTATCAGATTAACAGCAGATTTCTCAGCAGAAACCCTATAAGCCAGAGGGAATTGGGGTCCTATTATTAGCCACTTTAAACAAAACTATTGTCAGCCAAGAGTTTTGTATTCATCAGAACTAAGCTTTATAAAATGAAGGAAAGATAACAGTAGTTTCCAGACCAACAAATGCTGAGAGAATTTGCCACTACCAAGCCAGCACTATAAGAACTGCTAAAAAGAGTTCAATATTTTGAAACAAAACCTCAAAGTACACTAAAATAGAACCTCCTTAAAGCATAAATCTCAGAGGGCCTGTAAAACAGTAACACAATGCGAAAAAAAGGCATTCAAACAACAACTAGCACAATGGATAGTATAGTGTCTCACATCTCAATATTATGCTGAATGTAAATGGCCTAAATTCTCCACTTAAAATATATAGAATAGCAGAATTTAAGAGATTCGCCTAACATATGAGGACTCACATGAACTGCAGGTAAAGGGGTGAAAAAAGATATTTCAGGTAAATGGACACCAAAAGTGAGCAGGAGATTCTTATATCAAGCAAAACAGACTTTAAATAAACAATGATAAAAAAAAAAAAAGACAAGAAGGGACATTATGTAATGATAAAAGGACTAGTCCAATAGGAAAATATCACAATTCTAAATATACATGTACCTAACACTGAAGCTTCCAAATGTATAAAACAATTAATACTAGACCTAAGAAATGAGATAGATGGCAACACAATAATACTGAGAGACTTCAATACTCCACTGAAAGCATAAGAGATGTAATCTAGACAGAAAATCAACAAAGAAACAAGAGACTTAATGTCAATAAATGTTATATATCACATAAACAGAATTAAAAACAAAAATTATATCATAATCTCAATAGACACAGAAAAAGCATTTGATGAAATCCAGCATTACTTTATGATTAAAACCCTCAGCAAAATGGACATAGAAGGGACATACCCTAAGGTAATAAAAGCCATCTATGATTAACCTACAGCCAACATTATACTGAATAGGGAAAAGTCAGAGTTAGTATTGTGGATCACATGGGAAAATATGGATTATTTAAAAAATGCTGCTGAGAGAACCATTATCTATCTTGGGAAATAAAACATGCTATATCATAGTACACACATAAGTTAACTCTAAATAGTTTTCATATTCAAATACAGAAGGCAAAACTTTAAAATTATTTTAAAAAGCATATTTTGATGACAAAGGTTGGAGACTATTTCTCAAACATGATGCATATTAAATGCTATAAAATGAAAACATGAGCCATTGATATATATCTATACAGTACATGTAGGAGATTTTATATATGTTTATGCCTGTGTGTAATATACATATGTGTATTTATATACTCATGAGAATATATGAGAATAAGTACATAAGAGGATATATTTGTAAAACAAAACCTATAAAAGATTAGTATTCAGAAAATATGAACATTTGTATAAGTCAATTAGAAAAACACAAACAATGAAAATAGAAAAATAGGCCTAAGTCATGAATGGGTAAGACACCAAAATATAAATTGTCAAAAACATATAAAACTTATATAATTTCTCATTAAAAATTAAGAAAATATAAATTAAGACCAAAAAAAGGTATCTTTTTATACCCACTCATATGACAAAAATTGAGAAGATAATACCAAGTGTTGGTAATGGATATAACTGTTTAAGAAAACACTTTGAGTTAAGTGAAGCATGTTGATAATTCCAGGTGCTTAGATATGCTATAGCCTCTGCTTAGAATGTGCATCCTCAAATTGTCTATCTAGAAAAACTATTATCCATGCTTTAAAAACCTACTTAGCATCTATTCACTGAGACCTCCTCAAATGGCCAGAAGCAAAATCAATAATTTATTTCTCTGTGCTGCCTGTACAAAGTTGTATCATCCCCATATTACACTGTACTATAATTTGGTATTTATGTTTCTCCCCAACTTAGACTAGGAACTTTTATAATAGAAAGCAAGGACAGTTTTATTTTGCTGCCCTAGGGCTCAATATATGGCAATAAAGACACTGAAATAATGAGGACCCCCTAAGTCTTCCGCATCTCTTTCCATAACTACCATGCCCCGTTAGTTCTGTGACAGTTGTCAGTTGTGGTCTGAGCCCACTTTCCATGGAAGCACTAGGCTCTTGTACACTTTCCTGCTTCTCTCTCAGCTTCACATATTGCAGCACTCACAGTTCTGTTGCATTTTCATAAGACTCAACCCAAAAACCAAATAAATCAAGGAAACATGTCCACATTTTGAATGGGATACCAATTAAAAATATCTCACTCGAGTTGACTTCAAACTCCAAAGCTAGTTTTTATTTTAAAAGGACATTAAATTCCTAATTCTATGAAAGCCTGTGGGAAACATTTTACCATCCAGACTTGGATGAAGGTGACTGCCTGCAACCAATTAAGATGTATTTTTGGTGTTTGGCAGCTTCCTGATCCACGCCTTCTGCCTCTTCATCACCAGGGACCATGTATTGAGTGGCAGATGCGTTCAAAGAGGCAGTGACTTGGTGGTGCTGCAGCCTGTGTCATTTGGCTCTATTTACAGGCAGCCCAGATGCAGCCAGTCAGCAGCTATGACACTTGGGGAACAACAGTTGCTTTTCCAAATCAACATATGAGACTTCATGGTAATAGAAAGAACACTGTAGTAAAAGCATTGAGGTGGATTTCCAGTTCCACTACTCTGAAGTTTTGTGACTCCTCCAAAAAACCTCCCTGGACCTCACTGTCCTTGACTGGAAAGCAATAGCTATTCTGCCTACTTCCCCAAAGTAGAGAGAGATTTTAAGAACTAAATGTAACAGTGAATTTAAACTGTCAGATATTAATACAGATACTAGTATTAGCCAACATTTTTAATGCTTTCTATGTGCTAAGTGTGACTCTATGGGCTTTATATTTGTTTATTAATTTCAGCCTACTAGTAATCCTATGGGCTAAATACATTTTATCCTATGAGCTAAATAAATACATTGTATCCAAATGAGCTAAATAAATTTTAAATATGAAAAAAACAAGACACAAAACTTTTGAGGAATTTGCTAAGGTGACAGAGCCAGTAATGCAAGATCCCGGGTTTGAGACCAAGCTTTAATCATGATGCTGCACTGAACATCTTAGGAGTTGTTTTTCTGTTGCTTTAGATTTGCTTGTAATACTACCCATTACACCGAGAAATCAGTACTTTGCCCACGCCTCTACAAAAGCACTTGCCATTTGGTAATAATTTAGTTTTTAAGTACCTGTCTTCTCCATTAGACTGTGAGCTCCTTACAGGTGGGAACTATACTGTACTACTCTGTAATAGCTCCAGCACTGCAACCTGGGTCTGGCATATTGCAGATAGGCACATCACCCTCTAGAGATTTGTTGACTGTATAGATGGAAGGAAGGGAAGGAATAAAGGGCAGGTAGGCACCGTAGATGGATGGATGGGTGGGTGGGTGGATGGATGGATGCTTGGATGGATGGATGGATGGATGGATGCATGCATGGATGGATGCATGGATGGATGTATAGGTGGGTGGGTAGATGGATGGAAGCATGGTGAGTGGATGGATAGATGGATTGTTGGAAGGCTTGGTGGGTGACTGGATATGTAAGTAAATGATTAGATTAACCATTAATTACCAATTTTATAGAGTACTATCTCATTTTGAAACTAGAATTGTGTATTTGCTCCATCATCACTGTTTGCCCATAATTTTAAATTATTTTCTATCTAAAGTCATAGAGAACCCATTTACTATTATCATAGTCTTTAAAACCCCATAAGATTTGAAAAGGACAAAAACAGCTGCTGCTTCTGAGAGCAGGGCTGATTCTAGAATTTTGCCTCATATTATAGGCATTTTTGTACTTCAGTCACCTTCATTTGTGGGGAAGATGTTCCAAGACCCCCAGCAAATGCCTGAACTTGTGAACAGTACCAAATCCTATATACACTATGTGCTTTCCTACACATATACCTATGATGAAATTTAATTTATCACTTAGGTACAGTAAGAGGTTAACAACCATAACTAATGATAAAATAGAACAATTATAACAACCAGATGCTCATTTGTAATAAATGTTGTGTAAATATGACCTCTCTCTCTCTTGCTCTCTCTCTCTCTGCTCCCCTTCACTCTTTCAAAATATCTTATTGTACTCTACTTACCCTTCTTCTTTGTGATCTGTTGATCTGATAACTGAGACAGCTACTGAGTGACTAAAGGATAAATGTCCTATATATCGCATGGATAGCTGGACAAAGGGATAATTCACATCTTGGGCAGGACAGAGCAAGAAAGTGCAAAATTTGATTACTTTACTCACAACAACATGCAATTTAAAACTTCACAGACATTATGCTAAGTGACATAAGCAAATCACAAAAGGACAAATATTGTGCGATTCCCCTTATATACAGTACCTGAAAATAGTCAAACTTACAGAAACAGAAAGCAAAAATGGCTGCCAGGGACTAAGGGAGGGGGAAATGGGAAGTTACTGTTTTAATGGGTACAGTTTCAGTTTGTAAAGATGAAAAAGCTCTGAGCATGGATGTTGGTGATGGCGTCACAAAAAATGCGGATGTACTTAATGTTACTGAAAAGTACACTTAACAATGATTAAAATAGTAAATTTTGAATCAAAAAAACATAAATGGTTTATTTCTGAAATTTTTCATTTAATATTTTCAAACTGTGCTTCGCCATGGTAACTGAAGCCCAGGAAAGTGAAGCTGTGGATAAGGGAAGACTACTGTGCTAGCCTTCTTTGGGCACTTAGAGAATGAGAAAGTGTCTTGACTTTGAATCCTCAGCACATCTGCTGCAATGCAAAAGTAGACAAGCAATAAATTTGAGGTCAAACTAATGAGTCAGCCAAAGCCCTGCCTCCCCTCTGTTTGTCCTCTTTTCTACTTACAACCAGTGGGTAGCTCCTTTGTATCCTCTTTCCCTCCTTTTCTAGGAAAGGTTGTGCTGGCATTTATTCTGTTCCTTTCTGTTCCACACCAAGTAAAGCTCTTTACCTGGACAGTTGCAGTTTTCAGTTGTCCCCTTACTCTCCCAACCTGTCATAACACCGACACTCTCAAGTTTAGCCTTATTAAGTTCTCTCAGAGACACTGGTACCAGCTGGACAACGCCCCCTCCCAAGAAGTCTGGGTCCTTAGCCTTTTCCCCAAACTTCTAGGTTCTGATCCCACCTTCCTTCATTTTCCCAGTTAATATCCCTGTGTTACCACAGTGTTTCCCTCTGCCTGTTGAGTCCTCCAACCCCTATTTAACCCATTCTCTACATTAAGTTGCCCCTATTAAAATGCCAGTTAGAGCCTGCTTTTCTGAATCAATGCTTACTGACTCAACTTACTGTGTACCAGACACCATGCTAAGCCTTTTTTTTTTTTTTTTTAAGGCGGAGTTTCGCTCTTGTTACCCAGGCTGGAGTGCAATGGCACGATCTCGGCTCACCGCAACCTCCGCCTCCTGGGTTCAGGCAATTCTCCTGCCTCAGCCTCCTGAGTAGCTGGGATTACAGGCACGCGCCACCGTGCCCAGCTAATTTTTTGTATTTTTAGTAGAGACGGGGTTTCACCATGTTGATCAGGATGGTCTCGATCTCTTGACCTCATGATCCACCCGCCTCGGCCTCCCAAAGTGCTGGGATTACAGCTAAGCCTTTAAGTATATCATTTCATCTGTTCTTTATGGAAACTCTATGGGTACATTATCTTCTTTTTCAAGTGGGTAAACTGAGACACAAAGATATTAAGGTTTTCACCAAGATCACACAAGCTTTAATTGCAGTAAAAAAAAGAGAAGTAGAAGAGAAGATTCTATCTTCAATGTAGTTCTGTTTAAAAATAGCCATTTGCATGAGACGTATGTTTCCTAGAGTGAATTTATGTCCTTGGTGCCAGAGTCCTTCTTATAACCAAAACTACGCGCAAAGTTCCCTGAATAAAGGAGTGCGGTGTCCTTGCCCTCCACCCACAGATATTAATCACACACAGATTTACCACCAAAAAGTGGTTGCAATATAGGACTGAGACAGGAGTGTGCATGGGACTCTTAAGACTAACACAGACATCCAAGGTTATTTCCCACCTACACAGCTAAAAAGGAATCAAATTCCAATCAAAAAGTGATTATGTCTTTCGCTAAAGTTTCTGATGAAAAGAGAAAATAAAGTCTGTTGCGTTGGCTGGGAGCCACCCCAGACCATAATGTTTTCTTGTCCCTCGTGATAGGTAGCACCTACTCTCCACCCTAGTGTCAATATTTCTTTCCCTTTTGTGCATCTCTCTAGCTCATAGTCTCCTCCAGCAGTTTTCATTCCCTCTTTTTATTATTTTGTCTTCCCATCTCTCTGTGATATAAGTAAAATAAATTTTTGAAAGACAGCTTAGTCATTTGAGGGAATGATTTTGGGTGGCTTTTTGAACTGTACACACAAAAGAAATTCCCAATACTGACCTGTCTCATCAAAAAGTTACTCATAACCCAAAACCTCTGAAACTCTAGTAATTCTGTGTGTGTGTGTGTGTGTGTGTGTGTGTGTTGGAGTGGGGAGTTGGCGACTGAAAGATGTGTGCTGGGTGTGTAATGACAGAGTTACTCTTACTCAGGGCCACCTACCTTGGGAGACCTGTTGCGTTTTTTTCTTTGACCAGAAACCATGATCAGCCATAGTTTTCTCTTTACATTCTATGCCATCCCCAATTATAAATAAATAAATAATGTGTCTCACATGTCTATCTCCATTTGCTTACTATTGCACTGCTTTTTGGTTTTGATAATCATTTCTAATCAAGCTGAGATTCTTGACTTCAGCATTAAATTGCCATTTTTAATGGGGCTCACTGATATCTAAAAAAAAAGGAAATGGCATAATTTCTTGTTATAAAATGTATACCCAGAAGTTGAAATTTTTCTTGGAAGGAGCCTAAAATAAGCTAGACATTCTGTCATTCCTTAACAGTCACCTTCTTCTTGTTGACAGCTGTGTTCTGGGAAGATATTACAGATGGTACCAGAAGCCACCTCAAATAACACCCCATCATTGCAGATGCCATGAAGGGACCCTGTTGAGGAGGCAGAGAGTGTAATGTAACGGGAGTAAGATCAGCCTGAATGGGAATTTCAGATCTGTGCTTTGCTTAAACTCTCAGAGCCTCAGCTATTTTATGTTATAAAGTGTAAATAATTCCTACTTTCTGTAGTTAGCAAGAGGGAGTTATTATTAATGATAACATACATAATTATGCCACACACCATATTAGATACACATATGAGCACATTTAATACATACAGAAATTCCTCAAGTCAGGTATTAATTAGCATCTTTTATTTTACATATGAAGAAACTGAGTCTCCAGAAGGTAATTAAGGTTCTCAAGGCTCCAGAACCCACAGGTGGTCAGCCCAAATTTAAAACAATTTATCTAAGCCCAGAGTTATGGCTTTGTTGCACACTGTGCAGCAACCCGTCAAAGAACAAACAGGTGCATAGCAGACAGGCAGAATGGTGACAGATAGGAAGCTTTTCTCCAGGGTTCTTTAACTTCCATCATATATCCCCTTCAATAACCTGGCATTCATGGCAGGAAAAGGATGTGGAAGAGAAGCAGAGGGAGAGAACAACATCAACATCAAGGAGAAACTCTTGGACAGTGAGGGAAGTTGGAGGATTTTGGTGGAAAAACCTGTTTTCACTTGCATCAGCAGACTGCATCTTGGTCTAGTGCTATATATTTTGGGGGTCTGAGTATATCAAAGTACCAAGTGATAGCTGATACTTTAATACAAGATTCTAGTTCCTAAATGAATCCAAATCTTTAGAGGAGAGTATGTGAAGTAAATATTCTCCTCTAAGAATTTGGATTCATTTGGGAAATAGACCCAGCAACAAGGCAGAGGGTAAAATCCAGTGCCTACTTTTTTCCTGATAAAGCTAGATTGTAGGTGCTGCTTGGACCCACAGCCAAAATGGGCTTCTGGAATGACAATCCTTCATTTTCTCCCACATTCACCCAGATTCTATTTCCAGAGGGAACTAAGAGATTAGGCTGTGTATAAGAATCACTTTAAATTATTTGACCTGGACTCTAATTCTTCCTTAAGAGGGGAGAAATACTGCTGGAATTGTCTAATTTTTGAGCCAAAACAGCTCCAAAAAAAGAAGACACTTCTCTCTTTCCAATTATATTAACACAGTATTATAATAAATACACAGTCCTATTTATTAAGATGAAATGATACTCTTTATCTCGGGTACATTATGATTAAGAAGCTTGTCTAGGAACCTAGCTTGCACATTGAACATTGTTTCTATGCAAAAATACATTCTACCTTCTATACAATCCACCCACCAAAGATTGGAAACACAATCCACTTATCAGTATAAATATAGCACTATAATCTCAAAGTACTCAATATTTCTTATGAGAGAATCAGCTCCAAACATCTCACTTTTAATTGAAAAACAAAACACTATGTTAAACTCTAGAGGCCATGATAATGAAGAAAATCCAAATTCAACTGGCTCTTTTCCCATTCATCTTCTCTGCACGTAATACCTTCTGCTTATTTTCATTTTCTTTCCAAACATCTAATTACATGGGAAACAGAAATATTTTAAAAGATAAAAATGCTTGTAGATGTGATGTGAATTTGTTCTGTTAGGGCTCTGGGAAGCTAAAATCTCTCAGGATATAGGGAGAGATAATTCACCAAGTAATTCCCCCAAAGAGCTAATTTGCTACTCTATTTTTAGAGATTAGTACCCTCACTTTGGCTCACTTCAGAGTAAGATTCATCTATTTCTGCCTTACCTGTGCACGTAAGAATGTAGTTCCAGATTGCAGTTTGATTTTTATTATGGAGCAACTCTTCACTAAAGAAACAGTCCCTGAGAATCTACAGTATTCCCAAAAGTATCCTAATAAGTGGCAATACAGATAGTTTTAGGTTGGTAATTTCAATAACCACATAGATGATCAGTCTGAGACCCATACTTCTTGATTCTTTGACTTCCTCCCCTATGGAAATTGTGTCCTCCATCCCACTTCAGTCACCCACTTTATTGGTATTTCCCAGACTATCACACCCTAGTACTATTTCTCTAAATTATTAACTTTAAAAATACCATATTTACTTCCAGCTCCATATACAGCTTCTCCTGCTGTGTCCACATTGCGACAGTTCCTCCTGCATAGATTAAAACTTATCCCTTTTTTGCACTGTTCTTCTTGCTCGCCTCTTCTTCCTACTCAACTTGAAATTTGTAGTCCATCAATACCCTACATACTATCAGTATCTCTCTCATTCTTGCCTGGGCAGGGAGGAATACCTAAACCATGCTTAAGGCCAATTTGCCACCCATTCTGTGCCTGCAAACATGGGTTGAGGAAAATACACAACCACATGTATTGGTTCTGCTCTGAATTCATGAGCACCAACCTTCAGAAGGTCCTCACTACTGTCCAGGAAATATGTCACAGTGCCTTAGTCAAATGTCTCTCCCACTCTCCTGGTTGTCTATTTCTCACCTTCTTTTCTCTCCTCAAAGTTCTCTCATATGCCCCCATCTCCTGACTCTTAGCAAGTCTTGCATCTTGTTTAACTGAGACAACAGAGTAATCAGAAGACGACTTTCACATGTTCCCATACCGCATCTACCACACTAACTACATCTGGACCATGTGTACTGCATTCTTTTCTGTATAATGATGACAGGATTGCTCTACCTAAAGCCACCCAATTCATGTGTCTGCTAGATCCTATCCCATTTCACTAAATCCCATTTCACCAACTCAAGAAAATTGCTCCAGCAAAACCCTCCTCTATCTCCTCCATCACTGTATTCTCTCTTCCAAATCATCACCAGTAGCATATCAATAGGATATAATATCCCACATCAACCTCTTCTAGCTATGGTCCTGATATGATTTGGCTGTGTCCCCACCCAAATCTCATCTTGAATTCCCACGTGTTGTGGGAGGAACCTAGTGGAAGGTAATTGAATCATGGAACATGTCTTTCCTTTGCTGTTCTCATGACAACAAATAAGTCTTATGAGATCTGATGATTTTAAAAAGAGGAGTTTTGAGATTTTTAAAAATATATATTTTAGGTTCTAGCAAGATGTCCAAATAGGAACAGCTCCTGTCTGCAGCTCCCAGCAAGACCAACATGGAAGGTAGGTGATTTTTGCATTTCCAACTAAGGTACACTGTTCATCTCATTGGGACTGTTTGGGCAGTTGGTGCAGCCATGGAGGGAGAGCAGAAGCAGGGTGGGGGTCACCTCACCCAGGAAGTGCAGGGAGCAGGGGAGCTTCCCTTTCCCAGCCAAAAGCCATGAGGGATTGTGCTATCCAGCCAGACACTATGCTATTCCCACAGTTTTTGCAATCCACAGATCAGGAGGAGACTCCCTCATGTGCCTACACCACCAGGGCCCTGGGTTTCAAGCACAAAACCAGGCAGCTGTTCAGGCAGACACCAAGCTAGCTGTAGGAGTTTTTGTTGTTGTTGTTGTTTTCGTACCCCAGTGCCACCTGGAATGCCAGCAAGGCAGAACCATTCATTCCCCTAAAAAGGGGGCTGAAGCCAGGGAGCCAAGTGGTCTCACTCAGCAGGTCCCACTCCCACAGGGCCCAGCAAGCTAAGAACCACTGGCTTGAAATTCTCACTGCAAGCATAGCAGTCTGAAGTCAACCAGGGACAATCAAGCTTGGTGGGGCAGGGGGTGCCTGCTATTACTGAGGCTTGAGTAGGCAGTTTTCCCCTCACAGTTCTAAGGACTGGGCGGGACCCAACACAGCATGGCAAAGAGGCTGTGGCCAGACTGCCTCTCTCGATTTCTCTTAACTGGGCAGGACATCTCTGAAAGAGAGGCAGCAGCCCCATTCAGAGGCTTATAGATAAAACTCCCATCTTACTGGGACAGAGTACCTGGGGGAAGGGGCAGCTGTGGGCATAGCTTCAGTGGAATTAAACATTCCTGCCTGCCAGCTCTGAAGAGAGCAGAGGATCCTGGCAAGGAGGGTACTACCAGCACAGTGCTTGAGTTCTGCTAAGGGACAGTCTGCCTCCTCAAGTGGGTCCCTGACCCCTCTACCACCTGACTGGGAGAGATCTCCCAACAGGGGTGGAGAAACACCTCATATAGGAGACCTCTGGCTGGCATTAGGCCAGTGACCTTCTGGGGTGAAGCTTCCAGGGTAAGGAGTAGGCAGCAATTCTTGCTGTTCTGCAGCCTTCGCTATGATATCCAGGTAAGTAGGGTCTGCAGTGGACCTCTAGCAAACTGCAGCAGACCTGCAGAAGAAGGACCTGACTGTTAGAAGAAAAACTAACAAACAGAAAGCAATAACATCAATATCAACAAAAAGAACCTACACACAGAAACCCCATGCAAAGGTCATCAATCTCAAAGATCAAGGTAGATAAATCCACAAAGATGAGGAACACCAGCACAAAAAGGCTGAAAATTCCAAAAAACAGAATGACTCTTTTTCTCCAAATAATTGCAAATACTCTCCAGCAATAACACTAAACTGGACAGAAAATGAGTTTGATGAATTGTCAGAAGAAGGGTTCAGAAGGTGGTTAATAACAAACTTCTCTGAGCTAAAGGAGCATGTTCTAATCCAATGCAAGGAAGCTAAGAACCTTGACAAAAGGTTACAGGAACTGCTAACTAGAATAACCAGTGACCTGATGGAGCTGAAAAACAGCATGAGAACTTAGTGAAGCATGCACAAGTACCAACAGTCTAATTGATCAAGCAGAAGAAAGGATATCAGAGATTGAAGATCAACTCACTGAAACGAGGCATGAAGACGAGATGAAAGAAAAAAGACTGAAAAGGGATAAACAAAGCCTCCAAGAAATATGGGACTATGTGAAAAGACCAAACCTACAATTTATTGGAGTTCATGAAAGTGATGAGAAGAATGGAACCAAGTCAGAAAACACACTTCAGGATGTTATCCAGGAGAACATCCCCATTCTAGTAAGACAGGTCAACATTCAAATGCAGGGAATATAGAGAACATCCCTAAGATACTCTTCAAGAAGAGCAACCCCAAGACACATAATCATCAGATTCACCAAGGTTGAAACAAAGAAAAAAATGTTAAGGGCAGCCAGAGAGAAAGGTCAGGTTATCTAAAAAGGAAAGCCCATCAGACTAACAGCAGATCTCTCTGCAGAAATCCTACAAGCCAGAAGAGAATGGGGGCCAATATTAAACATTCTTAAAAGAATTTTTAACCCAGAATTGTATATCCAGCCAAACTAAGTTACATAAGTGAAGGAGAAATAAAATCCTTTACCGATAAGCAAAGCTGAGGGATTTTGTCATGACCAGGCCTGCCTTACAAGAGCTTCTGAAGAAAACACTAAATACAGAAAGGAAAAACCTGTACCAGCCACTGCAAAAACACATTAAAATATAAAGACCAACAACGCTATGAAGAAACTGCATCAACTAATGTGCAAAATAACCAGCTAGCATCATGACGACAGGATCAAATTCATACATAACAATATTAACCTTAAATGTAAATGGACTAAATGCCCCAATTAAAAGACCCAGACTGGCAAATTGGATAAAGAGTCAAGACCCATTGGTGTGCTGAATTCAGGAGACCCATCTCACATGCAAAGACATACATAGGTTCAAAATAAAGGGATGGAGGAATATTTACCAAGCAAACAGAAAGAAAGAAAAAGGCAGGAGTTGCAATCCTAGTACCTTATTAAACAGACTTTAAACCAACAAAGATCAAAAAAGACAAAGAAGGGCATTACATAATGGTAAAAGGATCAACGCAACAAGAAGAGCTAACTATCCCAAATATATATGCATCCAATACAGAAGCACCAGATTCATAAAACAAGTTCTTAGAGATCTACAAAGAGACTTAGACTCCCACACAATAATGATAGGAGATTTTAACGCCCCACTGTCAATATTAGATCAACAAGAAAGAAAATTAACAAGGATATTCAGGACTTGAAATCAGCTCTGGACCAAGCAGACCTAATAGATGTCTACAGAGCTCTCCACCCCAAATCAACAGAATATACATTCTTCTCAGCATCACATAGCACTTATTCTAAAATTGACCACATAATTTAAAGTAAAACACTCCTCAGCAATTGCAAAAGAACAGCAATCATAACAATCTCTCAGACCACAGTGCAATGAAACTCACTCAAAACCCATCAACTACATGGAAACTGAACAACCTTTTCTGAATGACTACTGGGTAAATAACAAAATTAAGGAGGAAATAACAAAGTTCTTTGAAACCAATGAGAACAAAGGGACAATGTACCAGAATCTCTGGGACATGGCTAAAGCAGTGTTTAGAGGGAAATTTATAACACTAAATACACACATCAGAAAGTGGGAAAGATCTAAAATCAACACCCTAACATCACAATTAAAAGAACTTGAGAAGCAAGGCCAAACAAATTCAAATGCTAGCACAAAACAAGAAATAACTAAGATCAGAGCAGAACTGAGAGTGATACAGATACAAAAATCCCTTCAAAAAAAATCAGTGAATCCAGGAGCTGGTTTTTTGAAAAGATTAACAAAATAGATAGACCACTAGCCAAAACTAATAAGAAAAGAGAGAAGAATGAAATAGACACAATAAAAGATGATAAAGGGGATAGAACCACTAATCCCACAGGAATACAAACTACCATCTGAAAATACTATAAACATATCTATGCAAATGAACTAGAAAATCTAGAAAAATGGATAAATTTCTGAACACATACACCCTCCCAAGACAAACCAGAAAAAATTCAAATCCCTGAATAAAAAAATAACAAGTTCTGATATTGCAGCAGTAATGAATAGCCTACCAACTGAAAAAAGCCCAGGACTAGATGGATTCACAGCCAAATTCTACCAGAGGTACAAAGAGGAGCTGGTACCATTCCTTCTGAAAATGCTCCAAACAATAGCAAAAGAAGGACTCCTCCCTAACTCATTTTATGAGGCCAGCATCATCCTGATAGCAAAACATGGCAGAGACACACAAATTCGTAAAACAAGTTCTTAGAGATCTACAAAGAGACTTAGACTCCCACACAATAATGGTAGGAGACTTTAACACCCCACCGTCAATATTAGATCAACAAAAAGAAAATTAACAAGGATATTCAGGACTTGAAGTCAGAAAATTTCAGGCCAATATTCCTAATGGACATTGATGTAAAAATCCTCAATGAAATACTGGCAACCCAAATCCAGCAGCACATCAAAAAGCTCATTCACCACCATCAAATTGGCTTCATCCCAGAGAAGCAAGGCAGGTTTAACATATGCAAATCAATAAATGTAATCCACCACATAAACAGCACCAAAGACAAAAATCACGTGATTAACTCAGTAGATGCAGAAAAGGCCTTTGATAAATTCAACTTTCCTTTATGCTAAAAACTCTCAATAAACTAGGTATTGATGGACCATATCTCAAAATAATAAGATATTAATGACAAACCCATAGCTAATACCATACTGAATGGGCAAAAGCTGGAAGTATTCCCTTTGAAAACCAGTACAAGATAAGGATGTTCTCTCTTACCACGCCTATTCAACATAGTATTGAAAGTCCTGGCCAGAGCAGTCAGACCAGAGAAAAAAATAAAGGGTATTCAAATAAAGAGAGAAAGTCAAATTGTCTCTGTTTGCAGACGACTGATTATTTAGAAAATCCCATCATCTCAGCCCAAAAACTGCTTAAGCTAATAAACAACTTCAGCAAAGTCTCAGGATACAAAATCAATGTGGAAAAATCACAAGCATTTCTATACACTAATAATAGACAAGCAGAGAGTCAAATAATAAGTGTACTCCCATTTACAATTGCTACACAAAAAATAAAATACGTAGGAATACAACTTCCATGAGACATGAAGGACGTCTTCAAGGAGAACTACACTTTCAGAGCATCACTTTGTTCTTCTCCTAGCTTCTTCTCAGTCTCCTTCACTGGTATCTCCTCTTCTCCCTGACTTCTGAATGATGAAGTGCTCAGAACCAAGTCCTTGGATCTCAGTGCTTATTTATTTTATTTTTATCTTACTTACGCTTACTTACTCCCTGGGTCAACTCATCTAATCCCATGGCTTTACATATCATTGATATGATATCCATAGATTCATCACTAATGTAGACATCTCTGAATCTCACACTCCTAATTCAACTTCCTATTTAAAATCCCCTAGATGTTTCATAGGCATCTCAAGCTCCACAATTCCAAAATTCAGTTTTTTATTTTTTTACTTTTAAAATAATTCCAAAACTCAGTTTTTTATATTTTTTTCTCCCAACCACTCTTCCCATCGGTTTTCCTACCTGAGTAAATGGCAACTCCATCTTTTCAGTTTCTCAGGCTAAAGCCATTAGGGTTATTCTTTACTCCTATCCCACACATTACACTGTTGTCCTTAATTTTGAAGAATATCTAGAAGTGAACCACTTCTCACAACTTCTCCCGGAACTACTCTAGACCAAGCTCCCATCATTCATTGCCTAAATAATTATTGCAACAGATTTTTGAATGAGTCAGCTAGTTCCCCTATTTCCATTCTTGCCCCTTTAAACTCTGTTTCTCACAAAACAACCAGAATGAACTTTTAAAATCAAATGATTTCTCTCCTTTGCTCAAAACTCTCCAACAGGTTCCCATGTCACTCAATAAAACTAGAAGCCCTTACCCAGCCCTAAAGGGTTTTCGTATCCCAGCCTGGCTCCCTCCCTCTCTGACCCCATCCCCTACCTCTCACTTCGCTCCTGCCACAATGGCTTCCTCACTGTCCTGTTCCATCCATCACTCATCTGCCTCCAGAACACTGTCCTGAGTGCTCTTCATAACTAGAAATCTTTTCCTTCTGATAACCTCTCTTAGTTTCCTCCTCCATTTCACACAGTTCTATACCCAAATTACCTTAGAGGAATGGCAACCCCTAAGTAATCATGGAAGACAGCTGTGCACTTTCACTCTTGTCTTGTACCCTGGCTTTGTTTTTCTTCTTAATGTCTATCCATGCCTGACACCTTGTGTGATCTCTGGCTCACCCTACTAGAATATATATTCCATGAGACAAGACACTTCATGTCTTTTTGTTTAATGCCATATTGCCAGTGACTACAACAGTGTCCCTAGAGGCATTCAGTAAATTAGCTGAGCGAATGAATGAATGCATGAGTGGATGAATGAACTTTTGGGTTATGAGACTGTTAAAGATTTTCTGGAAAGACCTTTCACATGTCAAGGCCACAAAAAAATGTAAATAAAAAATTAGAATCAGCTTTTATTCTATGATGTTGAAGAAATTTTCCATGACCTTAACCAGAACTCTTCAAGAAATGTAGAGTTGAGGGTTACCCAGGACTACGATAGTCCAGTCTGTTATATTTTCTAAGTCAATTCTCGTAACAAACTTCAACAGTGACTTGAGTCTCACAATCTCATAAATATTCACCTTGCTTTAGCCAAGCATGGTGGCACGCACCTGTGGTCCCAGATACACAGGAGGCTGAGGCAGGAGGATCAGTTGAGCTCAGGAGGTCTGGGCTGCAGTGAGCAGTGTTTGCACCACTGCACTCCAGCCTGAGTGAGAGAGTGAAACCCTGTCTCAAAAAAATAAAAAAATAAAAAAGTAGACTAACTTTGCCTGACGATGGACAGTGATCGAAAGGATCAGGAATGTTTTAGCTTGTTCTCTGCTTAAGATCATACCAACCAATGAATTGCTCCTAGCAGGTCTCTGCCTTCCCAGATGAGCCAGCACACATATGCCTCATCCATCATTCTGACGCTGTTTTCTTTCCCATCTCCTGGGACAGTTGGCAATCATTCTTGCAAACTGCCTAATATGACCATTCTTCAAAGCCCTGGTACTCCAGATCCACACTTTTTTCTGTAAGGGTAAAGACCTTACAGAAGACCTTTATGTCTAATCAGTGTTAAAATAGAAAGACTTAAAATATTACCAATGCCTCGCTAGGTGGGAGCGAGTTCACAGACCAACACTTGGGTTATTCCTCTATCTCCCTAAATTAAAAGGCATCAAGTGGATGACTACGACTCTCTGCTAAAAGAGGATAGAGCATCTGTGTCTGGTCCCTGGATCTAACCATCGCTCAAGCTAGTCTCTTTCTTCTATTCAAAAAACATATTTCTCTCTGCTCTAGGTAGCTGCTACAAACACATGGACTGTGGATAAGACCACAGGTTTGGTAGTCAGACAGAGATGGGTTTGCATCCCATCTCAGCCCCTCATTGACTGTGTGATCATGGTTATTTACTTCACCTCTTTGAACTTCAGTTCTTTTCTCTGTAAAGTGGGGATGACAATCATACTACCTCATAAGGTTGCTGAAAGACTTCCTTAATGTAACATGTAATAGCTTAATACCATGCCAGGCATGTAGGAATGATTTAATAGATTAATTTTTTTAATTTTTACTTTTCAGGGCTCTTCTCACTATGGTATGTGGTCTCCACATAAATAACAATGATTTCTCATTCCACATACCCATTTGCAATATGATTTTGACACTCACTCCTCCTATCAAGATGCAGAATCTATTTCTCACCCAACTCCTCACTTGAATATTCTAGACTGGCCCTGTGACTTGCTTTCATCAATAAAATGCAGCAGAAGTGATGCTTGGTGACTTCAAGGCCCAGAGCTTAAAAGCCTTGGAGCATCTATTTCACTCTCTTAGAAGACAGCTGGCCTAGAAAGAAGCTAGGGTTAAGCCATTGAAGAGTCCAATATCACGTGCAGAGAAAAGCCACTTCGAGAAAGGCTGAGGCACTGCAGCCAGAAGCCACCAGGGCCCAGAGGTGTCCAGGAGCCATCTTGGATACAAGAGTTGGATTATCATTGTCTGTGTAGTGTAGTCACGTCTGAGCATTTCCATACTAAAATATTACAGATATTACTTTCTCTTAAATTACTTTCCTTTTAACTTCTTATTTTGTTATGTTTGGGAATTATGTAGATTTGGTTTTGAAACTATATTGTAGGTGGGTTGTATTACCTTTTCAGTAAAGAAAGGGTTATGTAATATTTGTTATAAAAAGAGAGTA
This sequence comes from Aotus nancymaae, assembly GCF_030222135.1. Classification (NCBI taxonomy): domain Eukaryota; kingdom Metazoa; phylum Chordata; class Mammalia; order Primates; family Aotidae; genus Aotus; species Aotus nancymaae. The sequence goes on along the minus strand of NW_026988417.1, from coordinate 13,029,166 downwards.
TAACATACCAAATCACTGCCTTTAGACAGTTTAAACTGGCTCACCCAGACCCAGAAGCCCCCTGACTAATGTTTGATTACCCATACATAATTAGAATAAAATCTATGTGTAATTTCTCACAAACTCACATTCGTTTCTTTTCTCATAAATCTCTTTGTCCAGGCCAGGGTTTCTCGATATTTACTAATCCAGGGACTTTTTGACTACATGAAAATAACAATGTCTCTCTCCTCTCTCTCTCTCTCTCTTTCTCTCTCTCTCTCTCTCTCTCTCTCTGTGAGTCTTTCTCTCACATGCACATGCACACAGCAGTGCTTCCTCCTCTGCCTCCAGCGGAAGGCCCACCTCCTCCAATCACAGCACTAGATGACGACAAGCTCCTCAAGGAACTGAACAATTAGGTGCATCCCCAGGCACCATCTCTTCTCCCGAAGCGCCTAGAACAGAACCCAGTACTTATTAAATATTGAGTTTATATATTCTGTGTTGACTTCACAAAGTAAAAGAAAATATTGCCTGAAATTAGTATCAACTCATTCAAAGTTCTGACTCACTCCAATCTCCAGAGGAAATATTTACCTCCAGGCTTCCCTCCACACACATATGGAAATCAAAAGCCTGAAAAATTATCCTGCAATACCAACATCTTCACATTAAATGCAATTTTGCACAAAACCAAGTTAATTGCCTAGAAATATTCAGAAGGATTGCATTATTTTGTATAACAAAGGTTTATAAAGCATCTTTATGCGAGGAGAGAACTAATATTTATTGCATCAGATACTTTATATAATTCATCTCAATGCTCACAACATAGTGCAATCCCCCCTTCACAGATGAGGAAATCAATGAGCAATCAGTATGAAGTGTCTTGAAGGTCAAGGTCATATCCTGACAACTGGCAGAGCCCAAGTCTCTGAAAGCTAAAGTCCCATGTGCTTTTTGCTCCACCCCAACTGTTAGCAGCTGTAGAAAGGCCACATATCCTGGAGCAATTACTTAATCTCTTTGGTCTTCTCTTTTCTATCTGTAAAATGGGAAAGATAATATCACCGACATCACAGAGCTTTGCAGACCACATGAGTTGCTACAGGTAAACTGCTTAGGCCAGCATGTGGCATGTACTAAGAACAAAAACACACACTTTGGTATTCATTATTTCTTGGCCCCTGCTGTTTTCCACAAAAGGAATTTCTGTTGTGTTCAGGACACTAAGGAGAGACCTCATGGGTTCACGGGGACTGAGCTTTGACAAGGATGGGAAAACAGGAAGTAAACAGACGGTACCAGGTGTCTCCTATAACAGCCTGTTTTGTATTTCTCATGAAAAGGGCTTTCAACACCTGGTATATTACCAATGCCTATTTCCATGATTCATTTATTTTTCTGACTTCTCAAAGTGTGTTCCTAGCACCTGGGGGCATAAAAACCCACATAGCGAAACCCCAGCATTGAGACATCACAGAAACAACACTTTACAATCAGGACTCACAACCTGGATTTTTGGGGAAACACAGAATGAAAGGGATCTTAGTGATGCTTTTGCAACACCACCCCCTATTTTCCTGAAGAGGAAACTGAGGCATGGAGAGGAAAATCAGCTGTTTTCTCAAGCTATTCCTCAACAGCTCTGGGGTCCCCTCCTTATTTTACATGTCTCACTGCTCTCCAGTGCACCGCCTGTACTCCAGCCATTGCAAATTGTGCGAGCCCCCAGATAGACCATGTCCTCAACCTCAGGCCCATCTGCCTTGCACATGCTGTTCTTCAGCCCAGAATCTCTCTGTCTGTATTGTCCACCTGATATTTGCAGCTTGTCCATCCAGCTCAGCCCAAACCCCCAGGACTCTCACTGGGCTTCTGTCAATAGACTCTTCCTCCTGCCAGGATTGCCTTCTGGCCTTCCTGATTTTATTTGTTTAATATAATTCATATCACAACACTCTTCTGCTTAAAAGACTCTAATGGCTTCTAGGCACAATTAAGGTCTAACCCAAACAAGGTCTCCTAGGAACATGCCCTGCTGACCTCTCTGACCTCACATCCTACCATCACCCTGACACTGTGCTCCTTCCAGAAGGGTTTTTCTTCTGCTCCTCAAACACTGAGAGTCTTGCCAGGGGCCTCAGGGCTTGTGCACCTGCTTTCTCTTCTCCCTAAAACCCTTGACCTCAGACTCACCTCACAGAGGCAACTCCTTGTCATTCTGATCTCAAGTCAAATGTCACTGTCTCAGGTTCCTCCCATCACCACATGGTTATCCTAACTTCCCATCCCCCTGGGTATTTTTCTTTAAAACATTTCAAACTCTGTAAAATTATTGTGTTTGTGCATTTACTGCCTGTCTCTCCCCCTAGATTCTCTACGCTATAAGAGAAGGAATATGGTCTTATTTACTGATCATCTTCAGAGGCTAGCACAGTGCCTGGTACAGAGGTGGTGCTCGAAAAATACTGACAAGATGGATAGGTGCATTCATACCTAACCCTGCCAGACAACCCCTAAAGTCTGGTGTTTTCAAAAAACCACAAATGGCAGTTAATAAATTCTCTGGTATCTACTGTCTATCAGCTGGGGTTTCCCAGGATAGTCTCAAAATATTGGTCTCATCATAGAAGTTTTATGCGTTGTTTTTCTTGAAACAATTCATTGTTCTCTCCACTCAACCTTATCTGAAAATGTTATTTTCATCTTCTTACCACATTTGGATTTAAATTCAAAAACATGGACAGATAAAACCTCTTCCTTTTGGTAAAAGATGCTAGAGATTCAGCATCAATGTGCCCACTGCATTGACACAGAAGGGTTCCTGACCCAGGGATGCCCTGGGTGGGAGGGAAACAGACCCCTGGGGAAGGGAGCCAAGGATCACAGGGTCTTGTTCTTTCTGAGGTGTGCCTAATAATTATTCAATGTCTCATTCTCTTTATATTCTAAAATACATTTGATGCTCTCTGAGGCCCTTTCCAAAGCTAAAGTTAATTAACATTCATTCACTCAACAAAGACAGACAAATATTTATGCCATGTGTTTGTGCCAAGCACTGTCAAGATGCAGGAAATGCAGCCCTGGAAGAACAGCCACGAATATCTCTACCTTCAAGGAGTTTATGGGATCTCTGGAGCATAATCTACTATTGAATTCTCAAAAGGTTTGATCTTACTCATGGAATATTTTAATAACAAGAGAGCGAGTTTCTTACACACTGCCGCCCTGGAATGAGACGTCTAATCTTTGTCTTCCAGCCTCATCCTCTGCTTCCTACTGTAAGTGAAAGAAACCACTCCTGCCTCTTCTCCTATCTCTGCCAGGTGTTTCATCCAGCCAGTGTTTGGGCTTTCCCACTGTATTCATCAGGGTTCTCTAAAGGGACAGAACTAATAGGATAGATGTATATATGAAGGGGAGTTTATTAGGAAAATTGACTCACACAATCACAAGCTGAAGTCCCATAATAGGCCATCTGTAAGCTGAGGAGCAAGGAAGCCAGTCCGAGTCCCCAGACCTCAAAAGTAGGGAAGCCAGTGCAGCCTTTAATCTGTGGCTGAAGGCCTGAAAGCCCCTGGCAAACCACTGATGTAGGTCCAAAAGTCCAAAAGCTGAAGGACTTGGAGTCTGATGTTTGAGTGCAGGAAGTATCCAGGACGGGAGGGAGATGAAGGCTGGAAGTCTCAGCAGTCTAGTCCTTTCACGTTCTCTAGCCTGCTTTATTCTAGCCACACTGGCAGCTGATTAGATTGTGCCCACCTAGATTGAGGGTGGGTCTGCCTCTCCTAGTCCACTGACTCGAATGTTAATCGCCTTTGGCAACACCCTCACTGACACAGCCAGGAATAATAATTTGAATCCTTCAGTCCAATCAAGTTGACATTCAATATAAATCATCACATCCACCAAACACCCCAGATCAGATGGGGAGGGGGACTTAGCTGCACAAGTGAAGCTGCAGTGTATGCGAAGAGAGAACATGGGTTAGGATCCAGGAGCTGGGCATTAATCCCCATTCTGCCAACTCACTTGGAGTTTCTGGAGAATGTCTCTTATCCTCTCTGGCTCTCAATGTCCTTACCTACAAAATAGGGTGTGGTGGCGATGAGAATGCCTCTCTGAGACCTCCCACTGCATTAAGTAGAATTGGTCAAGAGCCCCAGCCTTACTGTGCGAAATCAGTCACCACATCGGCACCATCAGCAGCTCCCAGCTAAAGTCTGTGTGTGGCAGGGACACTTCTGGGAGAGGCAGGTGCATTTCTAGGAAACATAGAACTCCACTGACCAGCAACTCTGGCCCAACTCTCCACCAGCTTTGCTAAAATTTCCTCACACTGCATAGAAGTCTAATACTTTCTCCACTCAAGCTTTTTGCTATTCTGCTCCCGATGAATAAGACCTAAATCACGGTCTGATGACTCCCCCAGTCTCCATCTCCATGTTTCTTCACTGTTTCCTATCAAGGATAGTTTTTCTAATCAATGCCTTGTGGTTTGTTTTTGTTTTTTTTTTTTTTTTTTTTTTGAGACGGAGTCTAGCTCTGGCACCAGGCTGGAGTGCAGTGGCACAATCTCGGCTCACTGAAACTTCCACCTCCCGGGTTCAAGCAATTCTCCTAACCCAGCCTCCCGAGTAGCTAGGATTACAGGCATGCATCACCACACCCAGCTAGTTTTTGTAATTTTAGTAGAGATGGGGTTTCACCATGTTGCCCAAGATGGTCTCAATCTCCTGACATCATGACCCGCCCACCTCAGCCTCCCAAAGTGCCGGGATTACAGGTGTGAGCCACCACACCCAGCCCCCTTGCATTCTTAATACCACCTTAACACCTGCTTCCTGAACCAACACACTGGGAAAACAACACCTTATTTTCCCTCATAGTTGTTATGAAGGTGGTGTCAGTGAAAATGTCTTATAAACTATGTAAAGCTTTACAAAATATAAAGCATCCTGTGAAAGAGACAGTGTCATTCATTCATTTATTCCACAGTTCAGTACTGATCAGTCGACCATGAGCTGGGGGCTAGGCAAAGGATCTTGAAGTAAGGAATAATGCCCTTGATTGAGCAGATCACAGGCTAGAGGACACCTCCAGATTCATCATGGCCTTGTTTAAGAAACTAATATCTTAGGCCAGATGCAGTAGCTCGTGCCTGTAATCCCAGCACTTTGGGAGTCCAAGGCTGGAGGATTGCTTAAGCCCAGGAATTTGAGACCTGGACAACATAGTGGAATCTTGTCTCTAAAAAAGAAAATCAAAAAATTATCCAGGTGTGGTGGCACATGCCTGTAGTCCCAGCTTCTCAGGAGGCTGAGGTGGGAGCCAGAATCACTTAAGACCAGGAGGTAGAGACTGCAGTGAGCCATGATCACACCACTGCACTCTAGCCTGGGTGAGAGAGGAAGACCTTGTCTCAAGAAAAAAAAAAAGAAAGAAAGAAAGAAAGAAAAGAAAAGGAAAATGTCTTATTTTTCTTTTTTATAATTTCAATTTTTATTTCAGATTCAGGGATACGTTTGCACATTTATTACATGGGTATATTGTGTGATGCTGAGGTTTGGGGTATGATTGATCCCATCACCCAGGTAGTAAGCATAGTATCCAATAGTTAGTCCTTCAAACTTTTCTCCTTCCTTCCCTCCCTCCCACCTCTAGTAGTCTCCAGTGTCTACTGTTGCCATCTTTATGTGCATGAGTACTCAATGTTTAGGTCCCACTTATAAGTGAGAACATGTGGTATTTGGTTTTCTGTTTCTGCATTAATTCACTTAGGATACTGACCTCCAGCTGCATCCATGTTGCTGAAAAGGACATGATTTCATTCTTTTCAATGGCTTCATGGTATTCCACGGTGTATGTACCACATTGTCTTTATCTAGTCCACCATTGATGGGCATGAAGGTTGATTCCATGTCTTTGCTATTATGAATAGTGCTGGGATGAACCTATGGGTGCATGTATCTTTTTGGAAAAATGATTTATTTTCTTTTAGATACACACCCAGTGATGGGATTGCTGGGTCAAAAATAATATTAGATAATAATTTTTTATAGGGAAATGGGAAAAATAAAACAGAGTAAGAGAAAAGATGAAAGAAAGAGAAGAAAGAAGCAGCCATTACACCAAGGAGCTGGGAGCGTTAGTGGCTACTTAAGTGTATGTGAGAGTTTTTTAAATTGTGCTCAAATGCAATTCGATGCTCTACTCCTGCCAGAGCCTTGCAGCACCAGGGTGACTTGTTGGGATGCAGTGGTTGTAACACTTCTGCAGGGAAGCTTCAACTGTTGTCAGCATTTTGTGGCCCAGAATATTCAGCTAGACAAAAGACCTCCAGGACAATATGTTCTGTGTTGTAATTTTCCAAAGGCGACATGATTATAAAACCCAAGCAGATGGAAAGACGATTGCAGTGGACGGGGAAAGCTGTTAGCAGTTTCCATTTGTAGACAAAACCATTATTTTTAAACAGATCGCTGCCAGAATTTGATGAATCTGGTACTCTTTGCACCCTCTGCTTTGCAGAAAGCCCTGTAGCTCTGTCAGACTTTGCAAACAGTTGTGGGATGCTATTTTTGTACATTTGTTTATGTCAAAGGCATTGACTCATAGAGTTTCACATTTAGCTTGCTGTTAATCTCTAATAGGCCATTAATGCATAGTTCCCAACTGTAAAAATTGGACTTCAAAATAAATGGCAACGTGATCATCCTTTATTTAAAATATTACTGCACCCCATCATTCTATGTCAAGGCTCAGCTTGTTTATGGGAGAGCTTGATTACATAATTACATATTAGAAATCATTTATAAGGAAAATTGATTAGTATATTTTACAGCAAGGATTTCACCAGAAATAACCCTGTCTCTAGCTGCAGGAGCAGAGCACCAGGTTGAAAATGGCACAACTTCAGGAGCTTGTCACCATCCTGTTTATTTCTTGTCACAGGAAGAAGTAATTGCCCACAGAGCAATGAGGAACAAAACTGTTGGCTTTGAACACCGTGATCCACAAATCAAGCTTTCAGCAATATGATAGGGTTCTAGAAAGGGTGCTCAGCAGGAACTCATAAGTCTCTAGTTCTAGTTGTAAGCCTGCTGGTAACGTGTAGGCAAGTTGCTCAGACTCTCGAAACCTTCACTCCTTCCTCAATAAACGGAAATGCAACAGTGGATTTCCAAGGGTAAGTTACAGTGTCCATACACAGATGCATGGGAGTTGAGCAGAAGCTAAAGGCAGAGATGAGCATCACTTCAGACTGGAAGATTGGTGGAGAATGGGTGAGTGACCATCATTTGATGGTCTTTCCTCTTCAGTGTGAGGAGCACTAAGACACTGCCCACTCAGCTTCCACACAGCCCCAGGATTCCCAGGTCAAGTCTCTCCATTTCTGTCTATCATGCTTTCCTGTCTGCATGTTCTCACTCCTGTCAGTGGCCTCTTTTGTGTTTTTCATGATCTCTGGCAACAGAAAAATTTGTTCTGCAAAAAATAAGGCTGAATCTTTCTGCAGCCTTTGTTTCTAGTTCTGCAGATGATTTTTGTCGTTTTTTTTATGAGTTGAGAGTAAAGATAGCACACTATTTAAAACCTCAAAATAAAATACCAGTCCGTGGTAATATAATAACAACAACAATACTAGTAATAAGATCTGACCTTCCAATGGACTCTTATGAGAAACAATGGCATAAATGCTTAACTGTCACAAATATGAAAGTGCTTATTTAAAGAATTTTTTAATTAACTTTTACTTTGCTTTTTTCTCATTTGTGAAGTCAGATTCATTATTAAAAAAAAAGAAAGGAAATGCACATGAACAAATTAAAAGAAGAGAATAAAGAGGAATAAAAAAGGAAGAAAGTACAGAAATCATCATTCATAGTCTCGCTTTATAATTCCCTCATCCAGAGGAAAAAATGTTAACACTTTAAGGCATCTTCTTACACACTTTTCTGTGAATGTACAATATAAATTTACCAGACTAGATTCACATCATATATACCTATACTATTACCTGCATCTTTAACTTGACGATATATCATAAGTAATTTTCCATGTTATATTTCTTTGATCACACCATTTGAAACAGCTGTATTTTATCCCATTGCACATATGCACCACAATCCAGAAAAAAAAAAAAACCTGGAAACTTCTTTGTCACCATATTTTTGCACTTGTCCTCGTTTATCTCCAGTTCCCTATCAGTTTTTTAATGTTTCTGCCATTATGAGAGCAAAATATAACAACTACAACCAGACCAAAGATTGTCTAAGGAATCAAATGTGTTGAATAGATTGCAAATGAGACCTTTTCTTGTAAACTTGCCAACTCTTCTATATGGCTACAAACCCTTTCAGACTGCTGCTTCTACTTGATATGATACTTTGGAGCTTCCTGAAGGTAGCAATGATGTCTAATTCATCTTCTCAATACCAGTGCCCATCTCAGGGTCCAGCCCATAGTAGGTCCCAATAAATAATTGTCAAACTGAACCAAACTAAACCCTTTTCCACTCATGAGTAAATACTTATTCATCCTGCAGGAAGTCCAAACTTAAAAATCACCTCCTTTTTCTGTGAGCACACAGTTTTTGTTTCTATCCACAAATAATTTCATATGATTTTATCCATATTCTTTAGTATTTATCAAATAGATTTTTTCTGTGCCTGAATATCTTCCTCACATATCAGGCATGTTTATTCCCAGCACCTAAGACAGTCTGGCATGAAATAAACTGAAAGAGCATTCACAAGTTGGGGATTTTTTGAAGCTAGCATAGTCATACACGGTGTTTGTACTTAATAAGTGCCTGCTGAATTGAACTGAACTGAACTGAATTGGTGCTAGGATTTCCAGCAGTGAAACTGGATAAATAGCTACTTCTTTACCTCGAGTTTTACCCTTAATGATCTTACTGATGTCCAACAATGGATGAGCACAACATAAACTGTTTCCCCTTTATCACCTCCCAAAACTGAAAATGCTGACACTTCATGCCCTGTTGATTCTTTTCCTTTTTACAAAGGATAAGGTCAGACATGGTTTACTTGAAGTGATGGTATCGATCTTCATTCTGGAGATGCAATTGGATCTTTCCCTCACAGGCAAGTTGTCATTGACTTTTACTTGGAGAGACAGATACTGACCATGAGATGCACTGGGGGAAGTCAAGACTCAGTATTCAATTGTGACTGGCCCAGTGAGCTGGAATTTTTACCCAGACAGACCTAACCTTTATTATCTTGTTGAATGGACTCTTCCATATTGCTTCCAAAAGAGCTTTATGCAAACACAGATTTGTACCATGAGAAAAGGGATATTAAATTATTTAAACTTTCAAATTAAATAAAAATTGTATCCTTTTTAAACTCACCATTGTTTTAAGTCATATATTGAGTACACCAAAGAATAGTCAAGACAAGAGCTATCTGAGTGAGCAGATTCAGATGAAGTAAGAGTATAACTCTACCTTGGATAGATCTGCGCAGTTTAAAAAACACATTCATGAGCATTGACTCAGTTTTCCTTCAGACCACCCTTGCAAGAACAACATACTTATCTTCAGAAACAGAAAGCAGGGCTCATAGAGAATAAGGAATAAATTGAATGTAGCACAGCTGCTAAGAGGTCAAATTGCCAAAGTCTGTTCTACCATACCTTGCCACTGTTGGCTTTTGTGAAGTAAAACTGTTCATAAACACTTTCTTATGCAATATTTCATCTGGTACTCACAAAAACCCAGTGAAAGATTTTATGATCTCACTGCAGGGTAAAAATCTGTATATCAATAAGTGATTATTTTTAATGTAAAACTGAGCTAGATCTAACAAACGTGCATAGAACCTGCATGCTAAAAACTACCAATACTGATTTCTAAAAAGTCAAATAAGGTCTAAATAAATGGAGAAACCGTGTTCAGGGATTGGAAGGCTCGACATAGTAAAAATGTTAATTCTCCCCAAATTAATATGCAGATTCAATCACAATGCTTATCAATAGCTCAGCAAAAGTTTTGTAGATACAGACAAGATTATTATAAAATGTATGTGGAAAGCCAAAGTAACTATAATGGCTAAACAATACTGAAAATGAATTAAGCAAAAAAATTACCCAACCCGGTTTCAAGACTTATTTTACAGCTACATTATCAAGGTTGTATAGGACTGGCAAAAGAATAGATGCATGAATCAGTGGAACCAAATACAGAACCTAGAAATAGATCCACACTAATGTGGCCAACTGATTTTTGACAAATCTGCAAAAGTAATTCAATAGAGAAAAAAATAGGATTTTCAAGAAATGGCCCTGGGCCAATGGTACATCCACAGAAAAGAAAAAAAAAGAATCTAAACCTAAATCTCATACCTTTATTCAAAAATTAACTCAAAATAGATCATGGATTTTAGGTAAACAAAAAATTACATAAGAAAAAATCTTTTAGAAATAGACCTAAGCAAAGAGTTCTTAGACTTGACACCATAGGCACAACCCTTAAAAGAAGAAATTGATCAATTTAACTTCATCCAAACAAAAACTTTGCTCTGTAATAGACCGTTAAGAAATGAAAAGATGAGTTTGGGTGCATTCAAGGTGGAATGGCCATAGACAGCATGGATGGAACTGGAGATCATTATGTTAACTGAAATAAGCCAGATACAGAAAGACGAACATCGCATATTCTCACTTATTTCTGAGATCTAAAAATCAAAATAACTGAACTCATGGACATAGAGAATAGAAGTTACCAGAGGCCAGGAAGGGTAGTGGGAGGGTGTGGGGTTGGTGGTGGGGATGGTTAATGGGTACAAAAAAAATTAGAAATAATGAGTAAGACCTACAATTTGATAGTATGACAGAGTGACTACAGTCACTTAACCATACATTTTAAAATAACTTAAAGAGTGCAATTGGATTGTCTATAACTCAAAGGATAAATGCTTGAGAGGATGGTTAATTCATTTTTCATGATGTGGTTTTTTCACATTGCACACCTGTATCAAAACATCTCATGTACACTATGAATACATATATCTATTATGTATCCACAAAAATTAAAAATTTTTAAAAACAAAAAAATGAAAATAGAAGTTATGAGATGGAGGAAAGTATTTGCAAACCACATATCCGACAAAGAGCTAGTACCTAAAATATGCACACAAAAAAATACTCTCAAAACTCAACAGTAAGAAACTTTATAAAATGGATATAAGACATTTCTTCAAAGAGAATACAGAGGTAGCAAATAAACACAAGAAAATATGTTATTAGCCACTAGGAAAATGAAAAGTAAAACTACGGTGTGATAATACTACACACATATTAGAATGGCTAAAATAAAAATAACAACACCACCATTGCTAGCAAGGATGCAGAGAAAGTGGATTATTCATACATTGCTGATAGTGATAAAAAATGGGAGAGTCACTCTAAAAAACAGTTCGACTGTTTTTTAAAATATTAAATATGCAACCACCATATGCATAGAAGTAGGCATTTATTCCAGAGAAATGAAGACTTATATCCACACAAAAATCTGTAACAAACGTTTACAGCAGCTCTGTTCTTAATAACCCAAAACTGGAAACAACCCAAGTGTCCTTCAATGGTTAAACAAACTGTGGTACATTCATACCATGGAATACAAAGCAATTAAAAGGAATGAATTATTAGCAATAAAAGGGAATGCATTATTGTTATACACAACAGCCTGGATGACTCTCCAGAGCATTATGCTAAGTGGAAAAGTCAATCCCAAAAGGTTTCACACTGTATTATTCCATTTACGTAACATTCTTGAAATGACAAATTTATAGAAATGGAGAACAGACTAGTGGTTGCCAGGGTTTATGGAAGGGATAGGGGTAGGAGAAACTGTCTGTGGCTATTAAAGGATAACACAAGGAATCCTTATGGCAATGGAATATTCTGTATCTTGACTTTGTGGATGATAATCTTAGTTGTGGTATTGTACTGTAATTTTGTAAGATATTATTATTGGGGTAAGGTAAATAAATGAAACACAGGAATTTCTTACAATTGCATATGACTCTACAATTATCTCAAAATAAAATGCTTAACTTAAAAAATAGAAATAAGAGGGAAAAAAGCCTAAAAAATAGAACAATATTCAGGAGGATGTCAGAGTTTGGATTTCTAGTAATAGTATAGACCACTTCCTGTGACCTCTTTCATATTGGTTCAATTTTCTCTCAGTTAGACATCTGTATGAAACAACTACCCCTTTGACTACTTAACCACACCCAGAATGTCATGAATTTATACTTGCTGATTCTTCTGCCCAGATTATACCTTCACTCATATCCTTCCATCAAGCTTTGTCTTGTGATTAAAGACACAGTTTATGTAACTGCTGTATTACACACATCAAGCACAGTAAATCATTAGCTCCTTTGTGCTACTACTCTATCTTTTATATACTTCTAGCTGGCACATTGTCTTTTGATGGTGTCTTGAAATCACCTCTATGTTCTTCTACTCTAATAATTCCTTACTTGTCCTATAAGAAAGTTTTGAGCATCAACTAATGCAATGTCTTTAAAGAGGACATGGGTGTGATCTGCACACTGCTCAAATCCTCCTGTTCAACAGAAGCACTCATTTCTCCTCCCCTACCCAGTTGCTGTGAGTAGCGGCTGCTGAGGGCTCATAGCTGATTCCTTCTCCATACCCCTTGGCAGAGGTGAGCAGCCTTACTCCATGTTATACTTCTTTCTTAGGGACATCAGGTGATGTGAGGGTGCTGTTTTAGTTCTTCTGTTGCAATAATAGAATAACACAAACTGGTTAATTTATAAAGAAAATTAATTTATTTCTCATAGTTCTGGAAGCTGGGAAGTCCAAGAATATGGCACCAGCATCTAGTGAAGGTCTTTCCATGGTAGAAGGGCAAAAGGCAAAAGCAAGAAGGCAATACAGAGAGAGAGGAAATCAGGCCAAACTCAGTTTTATAACAGGTCTCAGTAACCAACCCACTCTAGTAATAACAACATTAATCCATTCATGACAGCAGAGCCCTCATAACCTCACTTCTTAGAGGAACCCCCCTCTTTAATAATGTTACAATGGCAGTTAAATTCAACATGAGTTTTGGGGGAGGCATTCAAACCATGGCAAGTACAAAGATCAACCCCAACTAGATTTGGCCCAATTCTGAAGGGCCATCCCAGCTCCAAACTCCATCATCTGAGACCTCTATTGTAAGTGCACCAACTTCTCCCTCTCACCAATTATGTTTTCCTTATTCTCTACTAAATGTTGTTGCAAAAACTACTCCTCAGTAACTCCCTACACAAACATTTTTGTCTCAGAGTATTTTGCAGGGAACACAATGATAGTGCTAGGAGTAGTCTAAAAATTAGATTTTTTAAATTTTTGTTTTAAGTTCCAGAGTACATGTGCAGGGTGTATAGGTTTGTTACACTAGTAAATGTGTGCCATCATGGTTTGCTACTCCTGTCAACCCATCACCTAGGTATTAGGTATTAAGCCCAGCATGCATTAGCTATTTTTCCTAATACTCTCCCTCCTCCCACCCCACTCTCCAACAGACTCCAGTGTGTATTGTTCCCCTCCATGTGTCCATGTGTTCTCATTGTAAATAACAGATTTTTAAATGGGATTTTGGAGCTATATCACCTACCAGCTGCTTGAAACTATGGACTTCATCACAAGTGATAGATGAAGTGCTAATAGTCCTCAAAATACTATAGCTGCAACTGTTACAGTTTCACTAGTAGAAAATGGAGGTGGAATATTGGTGGATGAAAATAAGTAGTGGCAACATCTCAAGTGTTGCAGATGTTCAAAACAATGAATAATTTCAAGGATTATAAAAGTAAGTGGATTTTGCAGGTGGGGGCGGGTATTGATGCACTAAAGAAATACAATGAAAGGCTAAGATGATCGATTACAAATTTAAGAGAGTACCAAAACCAAAGGGCCTCCCTGGAAGCATGTAAGGAGGCTCTCCTACTTCTACAGCTAGAGAACAACACACAAAAAAAAACTATGACTCGGACTCCAGCGCTTAAGCATAGTGATGATGGAGTTCCAGAGAAGACTGAATTCTCAATCCTGGCAAGTCTGCTCCTCTTACGTCAGATTTCTGATTAGAAAGGAGATGTGGGGTGTAAAGACTGGTGTCAATACACTCAGAAATCTTGAACCTCCTGATTCTCCTGACCACTCCAGGCCTGGAGAAGTGTCTTATTCCTCCATATTGAAGCCCAGTTCTCCTTCCCTTGATTAAAAATGATGCAGAAGCCTCTGTCTTGCATCATTTTGAATATATCTGAGTCTGTGCCAATGAGAAGACTCTTGCTGAGCACCTAGAGAGCTTCAGGATCAGGTCTGGTTGCCAGAGGAGCCAACCATGTAATGAAAATGTTAGAACTTTCAGTCCCACTCCCCAACTTCCAATGAGGAGAGAGGGGCTGAAGAATAAGTTAATTACCAATGACCAGTGATTTAACCAATCATGCCTATATAAATGTAACCTCCATTAAAATTCTAAAAAGTAAAGTTTAGAGAGCTTCCTAATTAGTGAAGACATGGAGGTGCCACAAGGGTGGTGTGCACGGAGAAAGCATGGAAGCTCTGCACTTCTTCTCCTATACCTTACCCTATACATCTCTTCCATTTGGTGATTCCTGGGTCGTACCCTTTATAACAAACTGGAAGGAACAAGTAAAGTCCTTTCCTGAGTTCTGTGAGCCAGCCTAGTAAACTATCAAACATGGGAACCACCAACTTTGTGTTTTTCCATGAATGCACACACAAAAAGTTTCTGGTAGAATATGAAATAAACCTTTAGTACTTAGCTCTTCTCTGGGGGCTAGGGGTTGGGGGGAAATGGGCTTCTCAAATAGAAAGAAGACTCATATTTTAGCTTTCAGAATTTTGTACCATTTGGGGCTGGGCACAGTGGCTCATGACTGTAATCCCAGCACTCTGGGAGGCTGAGGGGATGGCTCACTTGAGCACAGGAGTTCAAGACCAACCTGGGCAACATGGAGAAACCCAGTCTCTACTAAAAGTACAAAAATTAGCCAGGCATGGTGGCACATGCCTGTAGTCCCAGTTACTGGAGAGGTTGAGACCAGCCTAGGCAACATGGCGAAACTCAGTCTCTACTAAAAATACAAAAATTAGCCAGGAATGGTGGCATGCACCCGTAGTCTCAGCTACCTGGAAGGCTGAGGTGGGAGGTTCGCTTGAGCCCAGGAAGTGGAGGTTGCAGTGAGCTGAGATCATGCCACTGTACTCCAGCCTAGGCAACAGAGTGAGATACTGTCTAAAGAAGAAGAAAAGAAGAAAAAAAATGGACTATTTAAATGTTTTACCCTGTTCATTGATTTGATTATTTCTAAATAATATAAAAGATTATGTTTTGTAAAGAAATAAAAAAAAAGAAATCTGAACAAATTTTAAATGGGAAAATAGGATATTGACTAGCATTGGAAAGTAATTCTTATGGCTGAGCAAATTGGCCCTGAAATTGCAATTCACCACAAGGAACCAAGTAAGCAGTAGTCACTAGCCTTGACAGATGGACATTGTCCATAGAGAGCATTGGTCCTCAGCCTTATCACTGGGAAAGAGAATGAAACAAGAGAATATTTTGGCCATACCCCCGTGACTTTCAAGTATCTGATGAAAAACAAAGCACTCAGGTAAAAAGATCTAGTTACTCTCTGCCCACCTGACATATTGTCTCAATCTCGTGATAATATAGACTTTTGATTGGTTTTTAAGTTTCCATGTGGGCATCTAGAATAGGGAAACATAGTCTTTATTTGCAGAAAGAGAGATAACATTGGCAATTTAAAATTCCCACGTGGGGTAATGCTGAGGGGTGAATGCATTTTCTTTCAGGTTCTTGATTGCAATAAAAATGGAATTTGAAGAGGGTTACTATTCCCCAGAACCAACAGAATTCACCTGTACCATGTTTACTGCTTAATTTTCCAAACAGAATCAGCATAATGCAGTAGAAATGCCAACAAATTTGGTGTCAGGAGAGCTAGGTTCAACCTCAGGTGTACTAAATAACATTTGGTTAAGTCACTTAAATATTAAGCCTTGTTTTTTTCATTTACTGAAAAGAGAACTATAACATTTCACAAGTAACTTAAGTATTGTTTAGAAAGAAAAGGAATCCAGCATTCATGCCTACCTGTGGAACCAGACCACACACACACACACACACACACACACACACACACACACACAGACATGCACACTGTCAAGAACTGAAACAAGAAAACCTTAGAAAGCCTACCTAAGGAACATGAAACAATGGATGCTCTTTCAACACTTTGGTGCTTCACTTAAATAGCTGTGTTATGGGATATTTAGCACTCTATCCATTTTTTAATGAAATATCCCTATCAGCCACAGGATAATTACTAATGAATACAATGCTTTTTATTTTTTCTTATATTTCTTTCAGATGAAATTAAGCTTCACAGAATAACGTCTCCTATCACATTCATATCACATTTTTGCATATCTCACTTGATTTTTTCTTGTGGGTTTTACTAAGTGATATTGATAGTCATCAGTTTCAATTTTGAAAAAAAAATAAATTGATGTCATGTCTTTTAATTCTTAACTTAATATGGTGCCATACTTTTCTTCATGCCATGCTCTCTGCTCCCAATGCCTTCCCTCCACCTGACCCTACATACATTCTGCTACCTGCCAAATTCTTAAGCAGTTAAATTAAGCCAGAATGCAAAATCTTATAATGATACCTCATTTTTGGACTCTCCTACCTACAGTAAAAATAACTCCCCTCCTTTTTCCATTGATTTAGGGAAGTGATTTTGATCAATCATGAATGATGCTCATGGGCAGGGAGAGATCAAGAGTTTTGTTTCCAACATGTCAAAGGCAGCTATGGAGTTGAAGCTCTCATCAGCCATCCCAGGATACTGATCTAACCCTGGGATGTCAAAGGTGAAACAGCCTGTTCTTTGCCCACAGAAGGCCATATGGCTCAGGCATATCCACCCTAGCCTTTCTCTCCACAAAGCAGGGACAAAGGATGTTCCACACACCCCATCTCAATTTATCAAGGGTAGGAGAGAGATTAAGGGGAGGCTTCCATGTGAGTAACACTCACACACTCTAGCTCACAAAGAGAGACATATAGCTCTCTCTCATATGCCCTTCCACCAGGAGTAAAATTTTTGCTAACTGAATCCTCTTTCTCCCCAGTTTTCTCCTGCATGTGAGAAGGGGACAAGGCCCCTGAAGTGCCAGTGGGCTAACCAGAACACTGCATCCAAAAGTAACCAAAACATGACATTCAACTGTGGCTGATTGTGTCTTCCCATGACACAGTTGCATGGGGCCAGATATGGTCCATGAGGCCCAAACTCTTATACGTTATGCATCCTCATCATTGTGCCACCCTTCTAGCTCATTTTTAGTTCTTAGTTCAAGCATCCACTTCCCAGATGTATTTACTCAGACACCCCTTTCCTCCAGTTGGGTTTGGTGCTCTTTCCCTGGGCTTGCCCTTTGGGCTCCTGTTGCTTCTTATTCATGCCATGATTATAATTCTTTTCACACTATATTGTAATCTTGTCCATTTCCCTCCAGTAGATTGCAAGTTTGGTTCTGAGTCCCAGGTAAGAAGATAGATAAATTTAACTGAATATTCACCCTGTGCCAGGCATCATGCTAAGTTCTGCACATACACTAGCTCATTGATTTCTCCCAGTATGCACACTACTCAGTACTACCTCCCATTTCTCAGATTGGGAAAAGTAAAAGCATTTGCACAAAGTTATACGACTAATCAAGGTTTGAACTTAAGCATCCTGATGCCCAGTCTATATGTTTAACCACTATTTCATGTCTCAGCCCAACAAGATATGGAATTCTGAATGATAAAGAATAGCATATGGGGTGGGCAATGGAGAATGGGTATTCTTTACCTAATACCCTACAGATGTAAAGGCTCCAAAGTGCAAAATAAGATGGTGCAAAATAAGATGGAGGTGGGAACGGTGGCTGGTGAGTCAGAGAACTAGGTGAAAACAAAACCTCCAAAGACCTGTTTTGCCAAAATAGAGGATTTAAAAATTGGATTTTATCCTTGAGCTAATTGGGGTCAGGAAGAGTTTTAAGTAGAAATAGGACAAGATTATGTTTTTATTTTAGGGATATATTTCTATTGGCCTTGTGGAAAGAGGCTTAAAGGAGTAGAGTTGAAAGTTAAACTGGGCAATAAAATTGAATGACTATAAGGTGTCAAGCATCGTACCAGGTTTTAGAGTGGGAGGTGGGAGGTGGGAGGTAGGGAGAGTACAGTAATGAAGACTGACAGAGCATAGGTCTAGGCAGAAGCACTGGCTGATGCAAAAGCCAGAAAGCTGGCTGGACGGAGCTATGCCCCCTAGAAAGAAGGGGAACTGAAAGCAGGGAAACAGCCCATATGGCAGGATGGGTTCTGCTCCGCACAAAGTCCAGCAGGCTAAAAATCTCTCACTCCAGAGTTTTGCACCCAGAATATCAGAGAGTGACCAGGAATGACTGAGTTCAGTGGGGGGAAGGGCAGCCACCATTAGAGAAGCTGGCCTAATTTTCCTGAGTAAATAAAAGACACAGCAGCTCCACTGAATCCGTGGAAGCCCAGCAGCGCCTCTGCAGGCAAACAAAGGAAAGACCACCTCCCCAAGCAGCTACCTCAGATCAAAACTATATAAATCCAACAAGATGGGAAGAAACTAGTGCAAGAAGAATGAAACCATCAAAAACCAGAATGCCTCTCTCTGACCACGAGATCACAACTCCTCACCAGCAAGGGAACAAAGCTGGACAGAGAATGAATTTGACAAATTGACAGAATCAGGCTTCACAAGGTGGGTAATGACAAACTTCTCTGAGTTAAAGGAACACGTTCTAACCCAATGCAAAGAAACTAAAAATCTTGAAAAAAAAGGTTATACAAAATGCTAACTAGAATAACCAACTTAGAGAAGAATATAAACGAATTGAGGGAGCTGAAAAACATAGCACAAGAACTTCATGAAGCATATACAAGTTTCAATAGCCAAATAGACCAAGCAGAAGAAAGGATATCAGAGATTGAAGATCAACTCAATGAAATAAAATGAGAAGGCAAGAAATGAGAACAAAGAGTGTAAAGAAATGAACAAAGCCTCCAAGAAATATAGGATTATGTGAAAAGACCTAATCCACACTTGATCAGTGTACCAGAAGATGACAGAGAGAATGAATTCAAGCTGGAAAACACTCTTCAGGATATTATCCAGGAGAACTTCCCCAACCTAGCAAGGCAAGCCAACATTCAAATACAGGATATACAAAGAACACCACAATGATACTCCTCTGGAAGAGCAAGCCCAAGGCACATAATCTTCAGATTCACCAGGGTTGAAATGAAGGAAAAAATGCTAAGGGCAGCCAGAGAGAAAGGTCAGATCACCACAAAGGGAGGCACATCAGACTCATGTTGGATCTCTTGGCAGAAACCCTACAAGCCAGTAGAGAGTGGGGGCCAATATTCAACATCCTTAAAGAAAAGAACTTTCAACTGAGAATTTCATATCCAGTCAAACTAAGCTTCATAATTGATGGAGAAATAAAATCCTTTATGGACAAGCAATTGCTCAGAGATTTTGTCACTACCAGACCTGCTCTACAAGAGCTCCTGAAGGAAGCACTAAACACAGAAAAGAAAAACCAGTACCAGCCACTGCAAAAAAGAACAAAATGATAAAGACCAATGATTCAATGAAGAAATTACACCAACCGAAGGACAAAACAACCAACCAGTAATAAAATCGCAGGATCAAATTCACACATAACAATATTAACATTAAATGCAAATGGACTAAATGCCCCAATCAAAAGACACAGACTAGCAAATTGGATAAAAAGCAAAGAACCATCAGTGTGCTGTATTTAGGAGACCTATCCCATGTGCAAAGACACTCACAGACTCAAAATAAAGGGATGGAAGAAGATTTCCCAAGCAAATGGAGAACAAAAAAAAGGAGGGGTGGCAATCCTAGTCTCTGATAAAACAGACTTTAAACCAACAAAAATCAAAAGAGACAAAGAAGGGCATTACATAATGGTAAAAGGATCAATACAACAAGAAGAGCTAACTATTCTAAATATATGTGCACCCAATACAGGAGCACCCACATACATAAAGCAAGTCCTTAACAACCTACAAAGAGACTTAGACTCCCAGACAATAATAGTGGGAGATTTTAACACTCCACTGTCAATATTAGACAGATCAATGAGACAGAAAATCAGCGAGGAAATCCAAGACTTGAGCACAGATCTGCACCAAGTGAACTTAATAGACATTGAAAGAACTCTCAATCCCAAATCCACAAAATACATTCTTCTCAGCACCACATCACACTTACTCTAAAATCAACCACATAATTGGAAGTAAATCACTCCTCAGCAAATGCAAAAAAAAGGAAATCATTACAGTCTCTCAGACCACAGTGCAATCAAATTAGAACACAAGATTAAGAAATTAACTCAAAACCACACAACTTCATGGAAAATGAACAACTGGCTCCTGAATGTCGACTGGATAAACAATGAGAAGAAGGCAGAAATAAAGATGTTCTTTGACCTGGCCAACATGATGAAACCCCGTAACTCTACTGAAAATACAAAAAAATTAGCTGGGTGTGGTGGCACATGGCTGCAGTCCCAGCTACTGAGGAGGCTGAGGCAGGAGAATTGCTTGAACCCAGGAGGCAGAGGTTGCAGTGAGCCGAGATCACACCACTGCACTCCAGTCTGCCACCTGGCAACAGAGCAAGACTCTGTCTCCAAATAAATAAATAAATAAATAAAGATGTTCTTTGAAACCAACGAGAACAAAGACACAATGTACCAGAATCTCTGGGACACATTTAAAGCAATGTCTAGAGGGAAATTCATGGCAATAAATGCCCACATGAGGAGCAAGAAAAAATCAAAAATTGACACCCTATTGTCAAAATTGAAAGAGCTAGAGGAGCAAGATAAAAAAAAACTCAAAAGCTAGCAGACGACAAGAAATAACTAAGAGCAGAGGAGAATTGAAGGAGATAGAGACACAAAAAAACCTTCAAAAAATCAACAAATCCAGGAGGTGGTTTTTTGAAAAGATCAACAAAATAGATAGACCACTAGCCAGACTAATAAAAAAGAAAGAATAATCAAATAGATGCAATAAAAAATGATAAAGGTGACATCACCACCGATTCCACAGAAATACAAACTACCATCAGAGATTACTATAAACAACTATGCACACAAACCAGTAAATCTGGAAGAAATGGATAAATTCCTGGACACTTGCACTCTCCCAAGACTAAACAAGGAAGTAGTTGAAACCCTGACTAGACCAATAATAAGGGCTAAAGTTGAGGCAGTAATTAACAGCCTACCAACTAAAAAAAGCCCAGGTCCAGATAGGTTTACAGCCAAATTCTACCAGATGTACAAAGAGGAGTTGGTACCATTCCTTCTGAAACTATTCCAAATACAAAAAGAGGGAATCCTCCCAAACTAATTTTATGAGACCAACGTCATCCTAATACCAAAACTGGGCAGAGATGCAACTAAAAAAGAAAACTTCAGGCCAATATCCATGATGAACATTGAAGCAAAAATCTTCAACAAAATACTGGCAAACCGATTGCAACAGCATATCAAAAAGCTTATCCATCATGATCAAGTAAGTTTCATCCGAGGGATGGAAGGCTGGTTCAACATATGTAAGCCTATAAACATAATCCATCACATAAACAGAACTAAAGACAAAAACCACATGATTATCTCAATAGATGCAGAGAACGCCTTTGACAAAATTCAACAGCCCTTTATGCTAAAAACTCTCAATAAACTAGGTATCAATGGAATGTATCACAAAATAATAAAAGCTATTCACGACAAACCAACAGTCAATATCATACTGAATGGGCAGCATTCGGTATGATATTGGAAGCATTCCCTTTGGAATCTGGCACAAGACAAGGATGCCATCTATCAACACTCCTACTCAATATAGTATTGGAAGTTCTAGACAGAGCAATAAGGCAAGAAAAAAAATAAAGTATATTCAATTAGGAAAAGAGGAAGCCAAACTGTCTCTATTTGCAGATGACATAATTGTATATTTAGAAGATCCCATTGTCTCTGCCCAAAATTTCCTGAAACTGATAAGCAACTTCAGCAAAGTCTCAGGATGCAGAATCAATGTGCAGAAATCACAAGCATTTCTATACACCAATAACAGACAAACAGAGAGCCAAATCAAAAGTGAACTCCCATTCACAATTGCTACAAAGAGAACAAAATACCTAGGAATACAACTAACAACCTCTTTAAGGAGAACTACAAACCACTGCTCAATGAAATAAGAGAGAACACAAACAGATGGAAAAACATTCCATGCTCATAGTTGGGAAGAATCAACATTGTGAAAATGGCCATACTGCTCAAAGTAATGTATAGATTTAACACTATCCCCATCAAGCTAACAATGACCTTCTTCACAGAACTGGAAAAAACCACTTCAAACCTCATATGGAACCAAAAGAGAGCTCGAATAACCAAAACAATCCTAAGACAAAAGAACAAAGCTGGAGGCATCATGCTGCCTGACTTCAAACTATCCTACAAGGCCACAGTAATCAAAACAGCATGGTTTTGGTACCAAAACAGAGACACAGACCAATGGAACAGAACAGAGGCCTTGGAAGCAACACCACACATCTACAATCATCTGATCTTTGACAAACCTGACAAAAACAAGCAATGGGGAAATGATTCCCTGTTTAATAAATGGTGTTGGGAAAACTGGCTAGCCATGTACAGAAACCAGAAACTGGACCCCTTCCTGACACCTTACACTAAAATTAACTCCAGATGGATTAAAGATCTAAATATAAGACCTAACACCATAAAAACTCTAGAAGAAAACCTAGGCAAAATCATTCAGGACATAGGCATAGGCAAAGACCTCATGGCAAAAACACCAAAAGCAATGGCAACAAAAATCAAAATAGACAAACGGGATCTAATTAAACTCTAGAGCTTCTGTACAGTAAAGGAAACAATTATTAAAGCAAATCAGCAACCAACAGAATGGAAAAAAATTTTTGCAATCTACCCATCTGACAAAGGGCTAATATCCAGAATCTACAAAGAACAAAAACAGATTTACAAGAAAACAAACAAACAAATCCTTTCAAAAGTGGGCGAAGGATATGAACAGACACTTTACAAAAGAAGACATCTATGAGGCCAACAAACATATGGAAAAAGTGCTCATCATCACTGGTCATTAGAGAAATGCAAATCAAAACCACATTGAGATACCATCTCATGCCAGTTAGATTGGTGATCATTAAAAAAATCAGGAGACAACAGATGCTGGAGAGGATGTGGAGAAATAGGAACACTTTTACACTGTTGGTGAGAGTGTAAATTAGTTCAACCATTGTGGAAGACAGAGTGGCGATTCCTCAAGGACCTAGAAATAGAAATTCCATTTGACCCAGCAATCCCATTACTGGGTATATACCCAAAGAATTATAAATTGGTCTATTATAAAGACACATGCACACATATGTTCATTGCAGCACTTTTTACAATAGCAAATACCTGGAATCAACTCAAATGGCCATCAACGATAGACTGGATGAAGAAAATGTGGTACATATACACCATGGAATACTACGCAGTCATAAAAAGCAATGAGTTCATATCCTTCATAGGGACATGGATGAATCTGGAAACCATCATTCTCAGCAAACTGACACAAGAACAGAAAACCAAACACCATACGTTCTCACTCATAGATGGGTGTTGAACAATTAGAACACGTGGACAAAGGGAGGGGAGCATCACACACTGTGGTCAGTTGGTGGGGGGTAGGGGAGAGACAGTAGGGGGTGGGGAGGGTGGAGAGGGATAACGTGGGGGAGAAATACCTGATATAGGTGATGGGGGGATGAAGGCAGCAGCAAAATACTTTGCCATGTATGTACCTATGCAACAATCCTGCATGATCTGCACATGTACCCCAGAACCTAAAGTACAATAAATAAAAAAAGTTAAAAAAAATGGCTTCCACAAAAAAGTGTTTAAAAAAAACACTCCAAAGAAAAAATCCATAATAAAAAAAAAAAAAAAACCAGCTTCCACAAAACTGTTCATGAAAGGGAATTCAGGCATAAATTCCAAAGGGGTGTAAAAAAAAAAAAAAAAAAAAAAAAAAAAACTGACAGTCCCTACCTAACTTCAAGACTTCTGTACTGTGGCAATGGTCTATCAATATCCTACAAGAAAGTAAA
Source organism: Aotus nancymaae (assembly GCF_030222135.1). Lineage (NCBI taxonomy): Eukaryota > Metazoa > Chordata > Mammalia > Primates > Aotidae > Aotus > Aotus nancymaae. Next base: position 13,004,801 of record NW_026988417.1, on the reverse strand, counting down.
AGGTGGAATGAAGAACTAGGCAATGTGATAGAAAGCTGGAGAATCTATAAGATGAATGATAGATTGCTATGGGAACCACGTGACACCACGCCTCAATCCAAACCCATAGCAGACATCCTAAATTGACCATGGCCTTTTGCTGTGGATTCCAGATGCAATCTCAGACACCTTTTCAACAAAACATCACAGGTCCCACTACCACTTGATCAAATTAAGACCTATTTGCCCTCCCAAGAAGGCTAGATCTTGAATCAGCAATTGTGTTGAAGGATGGCTACATTGGGGGGAGTAAGAACGTAGGTTTTTCCTCTTCTGTTCATGCTGGCATTATTATAGGTGGCCACACATTAGAAAGTAATTGAGAAATACCTTTTAGTTGGGAATTAGCGAAATGAATATTCTTTCTCTATCCCAGGGAAGATGGCCAAGCAGATGTTCATATGTAACTGTATGGTGGCAAAAAGTGACCTTACCATAATGAATTAAACCCAAGACCTAACAGCTCATAAATGTATATGATCATCTGAGAGCAAGTGTGTACAAGAGAAAGACAGGAAAGTAATCTTATGATTGAAGAGCATGCAAACAAAGCCACTTTCAAAGTCCTTTTTGCCCTGTTACATCTTCTAGAAGTATAATACACAGGGTACATCGATGATGGGCTCCCCCTGGCTACCGCCTCTTCTGGAAATCTGCAGGAACATTCTCCCAGAGCAAGGGAATGAACTTCACTTATAACCCATCCAGGAGCTGCATGTGCCATCTTCCCACCAGCTCTATAAAGTTAGCAGGAACACTCCCATGTAACAGACGAGAGGAACCGCCAGGTAAAAGAGAAAGATTTGTTCAGTAACTTTCCCAGAGATGTCCAGCTCTGTGGTAAGACCAGGATGTGAACCCAGTTTCATCCACTCCAAGGTGCAATCGGCGACTGACCTCGCACTCCTTTGACGGTGAGGTGTACCTTGACAGTCTCTGTTAAGGAAGACTGTCTAGAATGCTGGGCAAGAAAAATAAGATAAGCAGGAGAATTTCCCACAGCTAGTTACTTTATGAGAGAAAAAAAGAGAAAAAGTCCAAGACTTGGCCCTTGGGAATGAGCATTTGGCAGCCTCCTGGGACTGGAGATGAGGTCTCCCTTTCTCAATAATTTCATTCTGCTTTGTTGCATTTCTAACCAGCTGAGTCTAACATTGTATTTCTTTTACATTACCACCCCAAATAACATTTTGTGGCAGAAATGAAGCTGCAGCAAGTATAATCCTATTTGGTTAATACCCTTATCTAGGTGAACCGGGTTAGCAAGGTCTGCCTGAAACAGCTGATGACTGGCCAGCCAAATGCAATGCAGTGCCATAAAGTCTGATCATTTATAATTGTTTAGCTAAAATGAAATGAAATAAACAGAGAAATTTCTTGATTTACCTTACCATCCATCCTCCTGTCTTAAACAGTCTTTAGTCCTATTAGATAAAAGATGGCCTCAACTGGAAAAGCAAGAGAAATAACAGTTTATGTTATGGCTTTTATTTATAGAGGGCCCAGGTCAGGTAATCTAAGTATAATTTAAGGGATGGATTCCCCATGTTTTTCTCCCACGGGTAATTTTAACTGTAAATGATTTTCACTTTATAGGCTAATTCTAGAATCTTTAACTCTTTTCTACCCCTACGCTCATTCCTGTGTAAGATTAGACTCTACTCTTACCTAGGCAAAAAGACAGAGAGAAGTTGGGTGGATTTGAGAGCTCTCCAGAGGCAGATTTCAGGACTTGGTGATGGATGAGAAGCCACACTACAAAGGAAAAAATCTCGGATGACTCCCAGGTTCCCCTTTTGGCAATTGGGCATGTCCATGAATGCCCTCGTCTTTCATTGCTTAGCACATCAGGAACAAACAATCGCTCTTATTTGGCAAAGGAAACCAGCCTCAAAAATGTTCCATTTGGTCCTTGATAATCCAGAGGCTAAAATAGTACTTACCTTTATATAATTAAGTAATAGAAAAGCAATATAAATATAAACATAGGTTTATAGCAGAAAAATTATAGACACCTAACTTGAACCAGAGGAATCTACAAAAGAAAGCCCGCTGTAATTTCAGGCTATTTGAATCCCATGTATTTCTTAGTTAGAAAGTCCTGAACAGATAAAGGTAAAGTTTGTATATTTGCACTTGGTTTAATTTCTTCTTGCTTTGATATGCCCACAGTGTTTACAAGTACGAGATTATCAAGAACTGCTTACTATGCACACCCCTCTAACCCAACTGAAAGCACACTTCCTATATAAGTTTCCTTGTTTTGTTTATAAACACATGGGCCAAAGCTCAGACCAAAGAAATTCATCACTTTTTTGAATGTTGCTCTCATAAAAGAACTAACAAATATTAAATAAGTGCCTACATATGCAGGTTTAGGGCAAGGGATGTATCTTAGAAATGATGAGAATATTGTCCAGTTCTTTCCAAGTCTTTTCTATCAGTGATTCTCCAACTTTCCAGCAGTGGAGATGGCCATGACAGCACATGACAGTGGCTGTGTACTACTGGGAAACACTGAGAGCCTGAAGTGAATCCCACAAATGAAAAACTTTCATAATCTCATGTTTTAGATTAGCATTCATGAAAATCTTATATTATACTTCTAAACACGTGTTTGCTTTCGTATTATGATGATAGAAGACGCACTATGCTTGTCCTATAGGTTTATATAACACCTGTCACATCACCGTGTGGCCAGATGTAGCCATATCTTAGTGGAAGGAACAACAACCTTAAGTTTATGTCTTAAAGACATAAACTCCACCACACAGTTGGCACAACACAGAAATGGGGCTTCACCCATCCCATACTGATAACAGCCTTATTCCCAATTTCTTCATCCAGACCCATCTTACTCTCTGCTTGCCAGTCTATCCACGATTTAATTCATTTCTATTCCATCATTTCTCTTCTTTTCATGACTTCACATTAAACCAATTCTTAGCACTGTTTTTTGTCTTTGACCTTTATCTTGCCCCTTTATCCTCATTTTGGAGACACCCTCCGGTTACATTGTTTTGACATGCCTTGGTTTCTCTCAGACAGTGCATCTACCTTTGCCAAAACCATCAGGTCTCCCTGGATCCAGGTTTTCCCTAGAACACAAGGGAATCCCAGAAAACAGAAAAATTTAATATTTGTCTCCCAAAAAATTAAGAAGGCAAAGATTGGTTTAAGTAAATATTCGATGTATTCATACCCTAGGGCTATCATGACAAATTGCCACAAACTGGGTGGCTTAAAATAATACAAATTTATTCTTTCACATTTCTGGAGGCTAGAAGTCCAAATTCAAGATGTCAGCAGGGCCAAGTTCCCTCCAAAGACTCTAGAGAAGAATCCTTCCTTGCCTCTTCCAGCTTCTGGTGGTTGTCAGTAATCTGCTTATAGCTGCATGACTCCAATCTCTGCCTGCATCTTCATACATGTTCTCTTGTATGTCTATCTCAGTTTTCTCTTAAAAGGACATCAGTAATAGGATTAGAGCCCATCCTAATAAAATATAACTTTGTGTTAACTTATTATATCTGCAAGAACCTTATTTCCAAATAAGGTCATTTTTGAGGTTCCAGGTAGACATGAATTGTAGGAGGACACTATTTGACCCAGTATTCCAAGAAGTGTTGATTCCTTCCTTTGTAATGGCAGGCAAGGGAGAGATAATGGGTTACATGATGTGTAGCCCATTATCTGGAATCTTAATTGTCAAACACTGTTTGATGGGTCTAGGGAAGTTCTTCGACTCCAGTGTCCTCTGAGACACCTTCTTGTCACCAGACACTGCATATGCTTTAGGGTACCTGAGTCAATCACTCCAATTTGTGACATCTCATTAATAATTCTGGTAGCGTTTCATCTTGCATTCGTTGTGGAAATACGGACTACGCCAGGCATGCCCCAGAGTTCTAAGATGAATCAAATCCCAAATATTCTTGATTACTTTGTTTGCCTTAACATGACTAACTACCTCAATATACTAGCTGAACAATGACTGATGTTTATATCCTTCATAGCAAGTGTTCACTAAGTGCTTCTGAATTAAATACATAAAATAATACTGATAACAACAACATGCTAATAGTCACTGAGAGTTTCCTATGTTTTAGGTCAACATTGTCCAGTAGAAATGAAATGCGAGACACATATGTTATTTTCAAACATTTTGGTAGCCTCATTTCTAAAAACGTGAAAAGAAACAGAACTAATGTTAACAATATATTTTATTTAACCTAATATTCCTAAAACATTATTTTAATAAGTATAGTCAAATTATAATTTTAATATTTTAAAATTATTAATAAAACATTTTGCATTTTTATCCTAAGACTTAAAAATTCAGTGTGTATTTCATATTTATAACACAGCCCAATCCAAACCGGCCACATTTTAAGTTCTCAGTAGCCACACATAACTAGTGACTACCGTATTAAACAGTGCAGTTTTAGATGCTATGTTAAATACTCTACAAGCATAATTTATTTAAACATCCATAATAACCTGCAAGGGGATATTATATGTGTTCCCACTTTTCAGATGATGAAACTGAGGTTGAGGATGTTACATAATTTGCCCAACATGACAGAACCATTCTACGCTCTTAACTGCTGCTCCACATTGCCACCAACCTGGATAGATAAATGAGTATATAAAGTTCTAATAAATGAATATAAAGTTCTTTTTTAGGTTATTCCTTGGATTCTGAGGGTTTTATTCCCTTTTTCTGTGATTCTTTCTCTCCATCGAGAGAGTACACGCAGACACACACACACACACACACACACACACTCTCTCTCTCTCTCTCTCTCTCTCTCTCTCATACACTGGACCAATATTTTTCAATTCTCCTCAAATTAATCACCACCTGTATCAAAATCGCCTGAACTCCCTAGTTTCCCAGGCCCTACTCCTAGATCATTCTCATCCAGTAGGTCAAAGAGAGCTTAGAAATTTTTGCTACTAATTTCCAGGATTAGGATTCTGATGCCTGTTAATTCAATGTTCACAACTTTGGCTCATCTTAGGTCACCTGGAGCTCATGCCTGAGCTCTGTCCACAAAAATTCTCATATAAATAGTCTGGGATGAGACAAGAGCATCAGTTTTTTTTTTAAATGGACAGCTGGGGTTGAAAATCCTACATTGACATTTGAGCTCCACTCTCAGCCATGCTTCTCTGCTCCTCGCCATTCTGGATAATTATGCATAATAATGTTTAGAAGAATCCGGAGGAATGAATTTAAAATGGTCTGGTTGCCAGGTGTCCAGGTGGTCAATTAGGACAATGAGCCAAACTGAAAGTAACATCCAAGCATTTATTCATTTACTACAACAATGCAAGCAAGATGCAAAAAGAGGTGCTGGCTGCCCTGTGGTCCATTTTTCCCTACAGAATGGCACCAGGCAATGGTCCAGTGGACGCAGCATAAATGGGGGAGGTTGTCTCACAACTGAGGAGTGCGGAACAAAAGCTTCCTTTCTCTTGTGAACATGTCAGCTAGGAGAAGAGAAGGAGAAGGGCTAGGAGTAGAAAGATACTGAATCGAAGTGGAGAAAAGTGCCTCGAGACTATCAGCAAGGAGGCTTCTGAATGGATGTGCCTGTCTAGAAAGGCAGATCTTCAGGTGAGCATGGTTGGCCCAGGAGGGCTAAGTTCTTGACTGCATCTCCCTCCAGAGAACTGCAATGCACTGGCTGTGCACCAAGTCTGGTGTGGGGAAGGTAGCTTCCCCCAATGAGGCCTGCCAGACAAAGCCTTGTAACTGCCTCTAGTTGGGCCTGAAAGATCGCACATAAGATTTTGGCCTGGAACCCGTCTCCTCAAAAAGTCCATAGTCCAGCTGTGTTGGATGAGCATCAAGAATCAATCTGTATGCTCTGAATTCTCCCTGCAAGTCTATTTTGAAAAGCAAACCTGCAAGTCTATTTTGAAAACCAGATCCTGAACATGGAGATCTGGCAGAGCTTGTCATCAGGGACCCACTTTAACACCTTGCCTGCCTTCTATTCAGACCCCCTTCACTATATACTTCCTTAAAACCCCAGAACAACTGACTCCTCCACCCACTCCAAGTTCCCACTAGGGGTTTTATTCAGTTACAAATGACAGAAACCCAACTTAAACTATCTTGCACCATAAAGGAAGTTATTATCCCAAGGAACTCAAAGACAGAGCGGATTTTAAGAATGGTCAGATAGATAGAGGTTGAAATATGTCACAAAAAAATCTCTTTCTAATTTTTTTTTGTTCTATTTTCCAACATGGGGGTTTCATCCTCAACAGGTTCTTTCAACAAGGCATCAAAGACAGCCACCAGCAGCCCAGACTCAACCTTGCCCACAGCCAGCAATCTCAGAGAAGAGTGTTGCTCTTTAACCACCAGTGACCAAAGCAAACTCAAAGACTGTGATTGGCTCCTCTAGGATCCCATATCCATCCTTGAGCTAATCACTTGTCAAGAAAGGCAGAGCCGCATCATCTTCAACCCCACCAGATATACATGAAAGGGAAGAGAGTTCCCAGAAGGAAGGGATGTTGAATATACAAAAAAAATGGAATAACTAATATAGTTTGATGTGAAGACATAACTTTGAAAACTTGTTCTTTAAAAAACAAAATCTATTATATTTGCAAATCCTGTCTTTGTAAAGAGCATAAATTACTTCAAAAAAATGGATTTTGACCTAGTGCAGTAGCTCAGGCCTGAAATCCCAGCACTTTGGGAGGCCAACGCGGGTGGATCACTTGAGATAAGTGGTTCAAGACTAGCCTGGTCGACATAGTGAAACTAAAAATACAAAAATTAGCCAGGTGTGGTGGCACAACCCTGCAATCCCAGCTACTTGGGAGGCTGAGGTATGAGAATCACTTGAATCCAACAAGTCAGGTGCTGCAATGAGCTGAAATCACACCAGAGCACTCCAACCTGGGTGACAGGGACTCTGTCTCAAAAAAAATGGGTTTACCCCAGAATATGTTAATAGGAACCAAGCCACTAACTCAAAAGAGAGGTGAGAAAAAAGAGGAATTTATCATCTGAGACTAGAAAAGACCCAGGTATTAGATCTGGCATTTTACGGAGATCATTTCATTGAAGCCTTAGAAGGCAAGATGGGAAAACTGAAGCGCAGTAAGATACGGCACTTGCTCAAGAACCCATAACTAGCAAGTAGCAGAACAGTTTTTGCATTCCAAGTCTATTCTCTCATGAAACACAATGTTGGTATCTTATTAAGACCAGCTGGCTGCATTTCCACAATACAATCACACACGTTTTCTCATTTGTCCTCTTACTGTGGGCCCAGCTACCAGGGAAAAAGACATAAGAGCATCCACAAGGAATTCTTGGTGTCTCTGAACGTCACACCAGCCATTCAAGGAGAAGGCAATGTCATTCCTGGCTCCTCCCATTTTCTAGTAGTGTCTTTTACAAAGAAACAATGTATTTCCTACACAGCTTTCCTCATTCCCCATACACTCCCCATGGAAGCTCCCTGGAAGGCACTAGGAGAATGATCCCAGCCCAGTGCTATTTGCATCCCTAAGCACATAGCTTAGGGAAGTTCTGTTATGTGTACACATCAAAATTGAGTGTGTTCAAGTTGCCTATAAAACCAAACTAATTTAATCTATTTTATATAATGGCACTTGGTGTTTACCATTCGCTTGCAGTCATCCAAGAGGAAATATTGGGCAATGTAAAGAATTTTGCCCTCAGAATCAAATATGTGGTGGTTTGAATCCTGACTACTATATCCAGCACATAGTAGGTATATACGTTACGTTATTTTCTTTCTCCATCTGGAAAGTTTGATTCAAATGTAATATAGTAAAAGAAAACTTAAACTAGAAGCCAGAACATTTGTATTCCATTCCTTCCTCTCCTACTAATTTACTCTGTGACTTTGTTAAGGTGAGGTAGCCTCTATGTTCCTTGGCTTCCTCATCCTTCAAATGAGAATAATAATGCCAGTCTAACTTACCTCCAGACTATCAGGGGGATTCAAATGAATGCTCATGAATTCATTGTGAAAACTATAAAGAGCTACAGAAATATTAGGAATCATACGGGGCCACAGTCCTCATCAATAATCTCTGGGATAGCCTTTGGAGAGCAGGCACACTGGCAGAAAGAAATGCAGAGTGGCTATTTCACTTTGCAAGGTCACTGCTGTGCTATAAACATTGACAAGCCTGAAGAACATGGAGGTCAAATACCAGGGAAATTCTTCATGCAACAGAGGATTTTGTCAGCAGAACTGAGCAGAATGCCAAGTTGCAGATGGTTCCCTAAAAGCATGCTTAACTCTCTGGTCAACATTTCAAAGCAATTTAGAAAAGTCTTCACAAACCATAGACTCCTAGATATTTAAACTTGGAAGAGAAGTCATAAGTCCAAATAAGTCAAACTTGGAAGAGAATTCATAAGTCCAAATGCTTCATTTTCCACTTGAGGAAACTGAGGCCCAGATTCACACAGCTAATTTTAAATCCACAGTTCTTTTATAATGCCAAGTATCTCCTTGAAATACAAATAAGGAATGGAAAATTCTCAGAATCCCAGAACACCTTGTTTAAGTAGAATTGCTACCATGCAGAGCCTTAACCGGTATTCCAGAGGAGGTTATGCCTCTGTAGGATTTGGAAATTGGAAAGAACCATGGGCAGGATGCAGAAGCCCCATAGACAGCATCATTTATCAAATTAGTGTGGCATTTGAGGTGCTTCAAATGAAAGTCACCACAGAAATGCTCATCTTTTCATGAAATAACAAAAAGAAATAGTGTTTCACATTATGGTACACCTCACAAGATTTCTATTAAATTTCAAAGCTGCTCTGTTTAGTTAAAAAAGTTCAGCCTTTTCTGAAATGACTGACTCCAGGGTTTTAACTTTCCCATGGTACTTTTAATATGACTGTAATTTGTTTTCCCCTCCGGGCTGCAAACAAGAGTTTTGTCATGGATGAGGTGTCGCAGGAATGAAGGGGCCCTAGAATACAGACCTTGCCTCAGCAAGGAGAAAGGAGTCTTCTTTTTCTTTATTTGTTGGAACACTATGATCTCATAAAAATAAGAAAAGAGTTGCGTTCACCCAAACAATTGTAGCTCACAGAGGGCATGCTCAAAAAACACACATGCACACAACTAGCTTGAGCTTGGAGTTCGGCCACCCACCTCCTACCTAAGGAAACACTTAAAGCAACTCCCGACCAGCCAGCTTTCATAAATAAGGTATGCTTGGATGTTCTGTTATCATTTGAATTGTGTCCCCCAAAAGAAGTGAAAATCCTTACCCCCAGTACCTTGTAATGTGACCTTATTTGGAAATAGGCTCTTTGCAGATGCAATTAGTTAAGATGAGGTCGAAGTGGAGTAGAGTGGCCCCTTAATCCAGTATGACTGATGTCTTTCTAAGAAGAGAAGAGACACAGGGACAGACACATGGGAGAAGGACATGTCTCAATGCCATGTGATGACAGAGGCAGAGAATGAAGCAAAGCAGCAGCAAGCCAAGGAATGCTGAGGGTTGCTAGCAACACCAGAAGCTAAAAAATAAAAAAAAAAAAAACGTGGAACAGATTCTCCCCTACAGCCTTCAAAGAGAATATAGCCCTGCCAACACCTTGATTTCAAACCTCTAGCTTCCAGACTATGAAAGAAGGCATTTCTGTTGTGTAAAGCCACCCCCTTTGTGGTACTTTGTTTCAGCAGTTCTCTGAAAATAATACACTTTCCAGGGACAAAATACCAGGATTGGGACAAGGACAGGCAAAGGGAAAGGTGTGCAAACAACTCAGCCTGAATATTCAGTGCCTTCCCCTCCTGGCAGGCTGGGCGCTGAAACTCAGGTTTGAAAAATAGTCTCTTCTGTCACATGGCTCTGGAGAAAGAGTGAAGCAGTAAGGCCACCTTTACTGCTGACCTGGCATCATAAAAATAATTAGCGAATTGCCACAAGGTGCTTCCGGAAGGTGATTCAGACACTGCTGCTGTTCAGCCTGAAAGAACAGCAAGAATCGGCCAGTCAAGCTGTTAATGCGTTACTTTCTGAGGAAACGGCTGCGTTTATGAGCAAATATTACTCCAAATTGTTCTCACAGCAAAGAACATCTATTCTGCGCCAGGTACATCCATATTTGGCTCATAGAGAACAGCCTCAGGTGTGGAACAAAGGTCATGTGGGTCCCAGTAAGTGGATGTGACAGCTCCAATCCAGTTCCAAAGCCCGAGGGCAGCCAATCTGCCTGCCTGGAACCAGGAAGCTCAATTATGCAGCTTCCCAGAAACAGAAGTTTCCAGGAAGTTCAGTGCATGGAACCCAGACCCTCAAAGTTGGTCACTGTAGAGCTTCCCAAGCCTATAAGTATCAAGAAAGTAAAAAATTAAGTTCCTTACTTTAAATATGTCTATTAAGAAGTTTCTTTGGGAGGTCGAGGTGGGTAGATCACAAGGTCAGGTGTTCAAGACAAGCCCGGCCAAGATGGTGAAACCCCGTCTGTACTGAAAATACAAAACTGGAGTGGGCGTGGTGGCAGGCGCCTGTAATCTCAGCTACTTGGGAGGCTCAGACGGAGAACTGCTTTAACCCAGGAGGCAGAGGTTGCAGTGAGCCGAGATCACGCCATTGCACTCCAGCCTGGGCAACAGGTCGAGACTCCATCCCCAACTGCTCCCTCCAAAAAAAAGATGCTCTTAAACTTGATCTCCAGCTTCTCAGCAAGTTCTAATAATCAGAAGCTGTCATTTTCTAATTTAAACCAAGAATGTTTATTTTACACAAACATACATACATACATGTGTGTATATATGTATGCATGTGTATATGTATGTGTGTGTGTGTGTGTGTGTGTGTGTGTGTGTGTGTATGTAAGTAATCATTCCTTGGCTATCACCTCAATTTTCATTTTCTATTATTCATTGAAAAGATAATATATTGGCCTTGAATGTAAGATCACCAGGGCAAGACAGATAGGATAAATAATGTTCCTTGCTGCCATTTGTTTACTACTTTGGCATTTCAGACACCATGCTGAACTCTTCAGGTATACTATGTCTGTCAATTCTTGCCCAAGCCTATGAGTTAGGGCCCTTTATTAATCCCAAATAAGGATGAAGAATCAGGCTCAGATGATTTACATGAATGATCTAACCAAAGTCTTACAGCAAGTTCAGGCAAAGTTGAGATTCAAGCACAGGTCTGTTTGCCATTAAAGTCTACCCTCTTATCCACTGCACTGCCTATACTGCCTCATCGTCGAAATGGAAAAGAATTCCAAACACCGGGCCCAATTTGTTATTCCAATGTCTCAGAGACATCTCTACCTTTCCCAGAGTGAAACTGTAAAATACCATGCTCCAACAATAAACACGTTTCTCTTTAGCCTTCTTTGACTATGTTTGCCATCTGCCCAGCAGGAACTTTTTCTGCTTCAAGAGGATGTTGATACGGCATGATCACTCTAGTTCATAACAATCTATTACATACTTGAAAATTGCTGAGAGATTAGATCATAAATGTTCTTACCACCAAAAAATAATAACAACGTTAGGTGATGGATGTGTTCATTAGCCTATTTGTGTAAACATTTCATAATATACACAGATATCAAAACATCATACTGTACACCATAATATATAGAATTTTAATTCATCAATTATATCTCAGTAAAGCTAGGAATAGAGAGAGAGAAGAAAGAGAAGAAAGGGAGGGGAAAAAAGAAAAAGAGGAAAAGAGGTGAGAAAAAGAGAAGGGAGAGGGAGAGAACAAGTTAACAAAACTGAAAACAAAAAAGGAGAAGGATATTGAGCAGAGCCAGTGCAGTGGGTGATCCACATAAGGCAGGCAGCATGAGCAGCCATTGGTTCTTAAGATGAGATTGGTTGCAAGGCGAGGAAGCACAGAATGAAGTGGACTCTGTACCCAGTGTGGGAACGGAAGAGCAACGGAAATCACTAGACAACGATGGTAATGAAAGCAACACAGTCAGAGTGCACAAGCATTCTTTTTCTCCCTTGTGAGGGTCTGTAACCCATGGGAAGAAAAATCGATTGAAAGCTATGAAGGAAAAGCAACCCATTCAGAATTGTTGGAGTTCTCTCCCCTCTCCTTTGGGACATATGAAATGTCTCACTCATCTGCTTTTAAATCAAAAACAGAGAACGTTATTCAATAAGTGCCACAAATGGTTAAACAGATTATGCAGCAGCCATAGATTGAAATAGTATGCCTTCATCAAAAGTGATATTTTCAAGAATATTTAATGCCATGATGAAAAGGCTATGTTGTCTGGGGTATATACCCTGGGGTTCACTGTCGCGTGCCAGGAAAATTTTGGACAAGGACACAGACGAGGAGTTTAGGAGCAGAGGTTTAATAGGCAGAAGAGAAAGAGAAACAGCTCTCTCAATAGAGAGAGGGGTCTCCAAGTAGAAAAGACTGACTGGTGGCAGATTTGCAGGATTTTATAGTCCGGTTGGAGGGGGCAGTGTCTGATTTACATAAGGCTCACAGATTGGTTTGATCACAGGGAAGGCTGGTGGCACCATCCTAATCTTATTATATAAATGAGCTCTCTCTGACCAGCGGATCTTGTCTGCTCCTTACTGTACATGTGGCTGGCAGAGAAAGGAAGATGGAGCTGCCATCTTAAAAATGTCTAGTCGCTAGTCCTGCTGGCATTCACCTGTGCAAGCCCCCAGCTTGCTTGTTTATGTCTTCAGCTCAACTTTACAGGCTGCTCATTGTTAGAAAATAATTTGAGGCTGCATTTCATTAAAAGAAGAGTCTTATCGAGTGCTTCCATACCCTCATATCTGCCTAAGTGATTTTTTTTAACTCCTGTATCAATGAGACAATGCTAATAAGAAAAAAATTAAGCACAAAAAACAGGATCAAATATGCTCTTCCAGTAGAATTCTATTTCTTTAAAATAAATGTAATGTCTGCTCATTTAAATGGAAAAGAGATTGAAAGGAAATATATCCAAATTGTTAATAGTGATTATCTCTGGGTGAAGACATAGCAAGTGATTTTTATTTTTTCTTTACAGTCTGTATTTTTTAATATCTGTCATAATAGTCATGAAATATTTTATACTATGACAAAAAATAAGCAATATTTTTAAATACTGTTGGTAGATGCTAAATAAAAATATTGGGGTGGTGAATCCCAAAAGCCAAGTTTCCATTCTGACTGCGTCAAACCCCTTTTCCAGCCTGTGCCTCAGTTTCCTCATCTGCAAAACCCAGGGGTTCCTCTTAATATCTAGGGTTTGGTGCTTCCATTATACACTGTGACCAATGAAACCATGTAAGTGAGAGGAAGAAATGTGGAAAAAACTGAAGGGAGAAGGAAATGGGAAGGATTCCAACAGAGAAAAGAAAAGGAATGCTAAGAAAAGAGGTGTGAACTCAGAATGTTTGTGAGGTGCATGCTGATTGCTGTGTTTAAAACTCGTGGTACTTTGAACCTTCGATTAGTTACAGATCTTAATCTGCTTTAATATTAAACCTTCAGACATCCTGTGGAATGGTTTCTTCACACAAGTCCACCAGGTTAGAAATTAATCTCTAGGGTAAAGCAGGAGTAACTGTAAGAATGTGATGAAATCAAACTGAAATCTGGATCAAGTGCCCCAAGCCAGAAATGACTCACTCTTGAAATAAAGCAATGATTTGTGTTATCTGCCCAAATCACCTTTAGCCCTTGGTATATGTGGAAAACAATTCAGTTAAAGATGGTACTGATTAACTCTAGTTTACCAAACACTCACAGGTCTCTTCTCTCCACACCCCCAGGCACTACATAGTAACTTTTGGACAAAACTTTTCTCTTGTGTAAGCTGAGGAGCACCAAGGCCTCAATATTCTCAGAGGCACAATGTGGGAAACCATAATTTTCACTCTACTAATAAAATTGGGATCTCCATTTTCTGTCTCTCTTATGTCCCTTACAGCATTCAATAGTTTGAAACATAGAACACATTCAATAAATATCTTAACTCTAAGATAATTATGATATTTCAAGCCTAGAGAACCTCATGGAAAATCAGAAGGCCATCAAAATCAGAGAACACAGTGTGGCAGATATTTAGTTAGAAGCCATGGAATGACTGCACTATTGTAGAATCTGAAAACCATTTTCAATTTCTTATTTGTATAGACTGCTTTAGAGTTTATAATCATATATAACTTTGGAGAAGGTAGGACAGCCTTAATTTTCCAAATGTACAGGAATCATACAAATTTCAATACTAGATTCAGGGAGGTTTACGGTTGAATCCCCTCCTTGTAAGATTTTGCTTATTTCTGTGAGACGCACTGAGTGAAGCATTGAGAAAGCAGGTTCTAGAGCCAGATTAAAATTCTGACTCTGGGTTAAAATTCTGATTCTGTCATGTACCAATTATTTAACTTCTCTGTGCCTCAAATTTCTCATGTTAAGAGGGGGTGATGGTGGTACTACATAAGGTCATCATGAAAATAAAGTAAAAATATATAAGCCACTAGAGAGACTAACAAAGAAGAAAAGAGAGAAGGTCCAAATAAACGCAATTAGAAATGGCAAAGGTGATGTTACCACTGACACCACAGAAACAAAAATAACCATCAGACAATACTGTGAACACTTCCATACACACAAACTGGAAAACTTAGAAGAGACAGATGAATTCCTGGACACATACACCCTCTCAAGACTAAACCAGGAAGAAATTGATTCCCTGAACAGACCAATAATGAGCTCCAAAATTGAATCAGTAATAAATAACCAAAAAAAGCCCAGGGCCAGATGGAATCATAGCCAAATTCTACCAGATGTACAAAGAAGACCTGGTACCATTCCTACTGAAACTATTCCAAAAAATTGAGAAGAAGGAACTCCTCCCTAACTCATTATATGAGACCATCATCATCCTGATACAAAACCTGGCATAGACAGACACAAAAAAAGAAAACTTCAGGCCAACATCCCTGATAAACATTGATGTAAGAATCCTCAACAAAATACTTGCAAACTGAATTCAGCAACACATCAAAAAGTTAATTCACCATGATCAAGTAGGCGTCATTCCTGGGATGCAAGGTTGCTTCAACATATGCAAACCAATAAATGTGATCATCACATAAACAGAACTAAAGACAAAAACCACATGATAATCTCAATAGATGCAGAAAATTCTTTAATAAAATTTAACATCTTTTTATAGTGAAAATGCTCAATAAACTAAGTATTGAAGGAACATACCTTAAAATAATAAGCACAAGCTATGACAAACCCACAGCCAACATCATGCTAAATGAGCAAATGCTGGATGTATCCCTCTTGAAAACCAGCACATGACAAGGATGCACTCTCTTATAACTTCTATTCAACATACTATTGGAAGTCCTGGCCAGAGCAATCAGGCAAGAGAAAGAAATAATGTGCATCCAAATAGAAAGAGAGGAAGTCAAACTATCCCTGTTTCCCAACAACATGACTGTATCTAGAAAGTTCCATAGTCTCAACCCAAAAGCTCCTTCAGCCAATAAACAACTTCAGCAAAGTTTCAAGATACAAAATCAATGTACAGAAATCACTAGCATTCCTATACATCAACAACAGTCAAGCTGAGAGCCAAATCAGGAACCCAATCCCATTTACAATTGCCACAAAAAGAATAAAATATCTAGTAATGCAGCTAACTGGGGAGGTGAAAGATCTCTACAATGAAAACTATAAAATATGGCTCAAAGAAATCAGAGCTAACACAAACAATTGAAAAAATATTCCATGCTCATGAATAGGAAAAATCAATATCATTGAAATGGCCATACTGCCCAAAACAATTTACAGATTTAATGCTATTTCTATCAAGCTACCAATGACATACTTCAAAAACTAGAAAAAAACTATTCTGATATTCATGGGAAACCAAAACAGAGGCCAGATAGCCAAGGCAACCTTCAGCAAAAAGAACAAAGCTAGAGGCATCATGTCACCCAAATTCAAACTATACTACAGGAATATAGTAACCAAAACAGCATGGTACTGGTACAAAAACAGACACATAAACCAATGGAACAGAATAGAGAGCCCAAAAATAAAGCCACACACCTACAACCATCTATCTATCTTCAACAAAGCTGATAAAACAAACAATGCGGAAAGGACTTGCTATTCGATAAGTGGTGCTGGGAAAACTGGCTAGCCATATGCAGAAAATTTAAACTGGACCTTTTTCTTGCACCATAAGCAAAAATTAACTCAAGATTAATAAAGACTTAAATGTAAAACCCAAAACTATAAAAACCCTTTAAGACCACCTAGGCAATACCATTCTAGACATAGAAATAGGAAAAGCTATGATGACAAAGGTGCTGAAGGCAATTACGATAAAAGCAAAAAATGATAAATGGGATTTAATTAAACAAAAGCTTCCCCACAGCAAAAGAAACGATCAACAGAGTAAACAGACAACCTATAGAACAGGAGAAAATTTTTGTAAACTATGCATCTGACAAAGGATCCATCATCTTTAAATATCCACCATCCAGAAGGAACTTAAGCAAATTTACAACCCAAAAACAACCCCATTAAAAAGTGAACAAAGAACAGCAACAGACACTTTTCAAAAGAAAACATACTTGTGGCCAGCAAGCATATGAAGAAAGGCTCAATGTCACTGATATTAGAAAGGCAAATAAAAACCACAATGATATACCATCTCACACCAGTCAGAATGGCTACTACTCAAAAGTCAAAAAATAACAACATGCTGGCGAGGTTGCAGAGAAAAAGGGAACACTTATACACTGTTGATGGGAATGTAAATTAATTCAACTATTGTGAAAGGCAGTGTGGCAATTCCTCAAAGAGCTAAAAACAGAACTAGTATTTAACTCAGCAATCTCATTACTGGGTATATACTCAAAGGAATATAAGTCATTCTATCATGAAGATACATGCTCTCGAATGTTCATTGAAGCACTACTCACAATAGCAAAGACATGAAATCAACCTAATGCATATAGGGCAACCTAAATGCCCATCAATGAAAGATTGGATAAGGAAAATGTGGTACAAATGCACTATGGAATACTATGCAGCCATGAAAAAGAATATCATATCCTTTGCAGGAACATGAATGGAACTTGAGGCCGTTACCCTTAACAAACCAGCACAGAAACAAAATACTGCATGTTCTTGTTTGTAAGTGGGAGCTAAATAATGAGTGCTCATGGGAACAAAGAGGGAAACACTGACGTTGGGACCTACTTAAGGGTAGAGAATGGGAGGAGGGAGAAGATCAGAAAAAGTTAACAATTGGCTTAGTACCTGGGTGATTAAATAATCTGTACAACAAACCCTTACAACGTAAGTTTACCTATCTAAAAAACCTATACATGTACCCCTGAACCTAAAATAAAAGTTAAAAATAAGAAAATCAAATAATTAAGCTCTTTTTCCAGTTTCTGGCATAGTCCCTAAAATTGTTTTAGGGAAATGGAGCAATCATCAACACCTATTTGATTATAAACACATCCTACAGTCTGAAAGTTTGTGCCCTCTCAAAATTCATATATTGAAATCCTAACTGCCAAACTTATGGTACTAGCAGTTGAGGGCGTTTGGGGAGGTGATTAGGTCATGAAAGCAGAGCCATCATGAATGAGATTAGTGCCCTTATAAAACAAGCCCAAGGAAGTACATTCTTCCCTTTTACCATGTGAGGACACAGCAAGAAGTTGGCAGTCTGCAGTCCAGAAGAGGGTTTTCACCAGAGTCCAACCATACCGGCACCTTGATCTTGGACTTCCTAGCTTCCAGAACTGCAAGTAATAATTTTTTGCTGTTTATAAGCTACCCAGTTTATGTGGTGGCAGCCCAAGTGGGCGAAAACAACATGCTCATTATTTACCCCTCCACCTAGTTCCTAAAAAATTGAGAAGATTTTACAATAAAGACAGGTATACTTTGCAGGCTAGTCAGTGTGATTATTATTCATATCAGAAGGTAGCTGAACCAAAATGCCTTTCAACAGGACAATGGACAAATTAAAGCATATTCATACAATGGAATAAGATTCAGTAATTGAAAAGAAAACTGCTGCTACATGTAACACTAAGGCTGAACACACAGAAATACAGTGTTACGTAGCAGAAGCCAGATGCAAAAGAGAACATAAAGTCTAACTCCATTAAATGAAGTTCAAAACCAGGCAAGGTTAATCAATGATGGTTAAGGTCAGAATTGTGAGGACTAGAATGTCCCATTGTCCTGTTTTGCCCAGAACTTTCCCAGTTTTAGCACTGGAAGTCCCAGATTCCAGGAAACCCCTCAATCCTAGGCAATGCCTGTCTCAGGCAAACTGTGACAGGAGTTGTTCACCCTAGTGATTTCCCCAGAAGAGGAGTGTAGAGATTGGGAAGGGTCACAGAGGAAACTTTTGGTGGGGAGTGGAGTGGTTAGAAATGTAGAATTTGGTTTAGGCGGTGGTTTGCATGCTGCATACATGTGTAAAATTCATCGTGCATAAAAGTGCTCATCAAAGATTACAGCACTTTATGCACTTTATTGTATGTGTGATATTACTCATTTAAAAATAAGAAAGGATCTGGGCCTTAAAAGGGTGAGCAGTTGCAGGAATGAGAGGGCCAAAAGTGGAGGAGATGGACACCACAAAGGGACATTTTTCCAGGCTCCTAGTGGATCCTTTCATCTCCACATTCTCTCCACTCATATCTGACCACTGGACTCCAGGATCTGGCACCAGACCTGTTCTCATGGATGGAAGACTAGTTAAAGGCTCTGGAATTCAGCAATCCATGGCTTTTGATTTGTGGTCCAATTCAGTTGTGCACCCTGACAGCAGCACCCCACCCACAAAGCCTCTGGAGCTAAATTCCATCCAACCAGGGGATCCAGGGCCACCTCCTACACTAACCAACACTCACTTCCTCTGCCCCATCTACTCTGGCTTCAGTCATCTTTTCATAGACCTGGTTTCCACCTCTGCCAAGCCCCTTCAGACTGATGCTTCAGTCAAGCTGTTTGAGTCTTTTAATCTGTCTTCACTCCTGGAAGCTTCTGGAAGAAATAGAATATGATCTCCAAATCCAGTATACCTAAACATGACCAGCACCACAATAGTCACTAAAGAAATTTCCTTGTAGTCTTGAGCATCCAGCCCCCATCCTCCTTTTTTCAAAAAAATTGGGCCAAGAGTGCTTAGCAAATATTTGGCATACAGGTCTCCAATCCACCTGCCACCCTCAACGGACATCACTAATCAATGTTGACTCTTCCATTTGAGCATCGATTGAGGTCTTTATCCTCATGTACCCAAGGCTCCCTGTGCGATTCATGAATGAGAGAAGATGAGACGTATTTGTTATCACCATACTAAGTTGGAAATTCACAGAGAGACTTTCTTGGTTTTGTGCCAAAGGCATAGATGATATCTCTATTCTAGCTAGTCTATCTGCTACTCAGAGATGACCTGGATACCTCCCACCAAGCTGCACTAAATGAATTTCACCATTCCTCCAAGCAATCAGTCTGGTCCTGACAAACCCAGATCTGATCTGCTCTACTACTTAGTGGATGTTAATTTGTCATTGAAATAGTGGGAAATAGAATAATCTTCCTCCTCTTATTTGCTTTTTTATTATTTACATTATTTTTACTGAGGTACTGATATCAATAATATGCACTGATCTTAGGTGTTCAGTTGGATGAGTTTTGACAATTGTATACGACCCAAAACAAGACAGAACATTTTTCATTCCCTCAGAATTTTCCTCGCTGGTGGAACATTTCTCATCACAGTGAATAGCCAACAAAAAGTTATCTTTCCATTTTCTTTACGTGGATGGGTTCAGATTCCTACATGCTTGTTAAATTGTACTCCTGCAAGGGACTACTCCAACTTCAGCTATAAGCTCAAACAGCACCTTGTAATTTTCTGTCTAAAACAAAGAAAACTCCATTCAACTGCTGTTCCTGAACTATTGAGTTTTATCTCCCCAGGCTTTGTTGACCTTCTAAAAGTTTTTATGTTTTCTTATATCCTTGTTCCTCCACTTATCTTATTTATTGAAGTACCAGTTTTTCAGAATAGACTGTGTAAGTCCTTTTATAGCATTGCACAACAATCTTGTATATTAGGTATCTTGTGGGAGGGCTGTAAACTCAGGAGATTGTGTTAAATATAGTCTTGGGACTGCCATAATATTTTTCTTGTGTCTCCTTCCACATAATACCATACATTATTTGAGTCTATTGCTTAAAATCTATGCTTCTCAACTTAAGAGATGTGGGATACACTCCACATAACCTTTTTATACTACTCCAAATTTGTATCAACTTCATCAACCCAGAAAAAGGAGAAGTGTTTATGAATTTTTTGAATTAGGTAAAATTAACCTACAATAAAGTACATGGATTTTAAATGTAGAGTTCAATGAATTTTGGCAAATGTATATACCTATGTCACCACCATTCCCACAAGGGCATAGATCATCTTACCATTCCAGAAAACTCCACCTTTCCCATTCAAGTCAGTTGCACCCTCAAGAAGCAACCATTGTTCTAAACTCTACTACCACAGATGCTTAACCCATTCTAGAACTATGTGTAAATGGAATCATATAGAAGTCCTTTTTTGTGTCTAGTGTCTTTCCATGAACATCAGGTTTTTGAGATTCACCTATATTGTTTTGTGTACCTGTATTTTGTTGTTTTATACTGTTGAATAGGATTCAGCAATACTGAATCTACTGCAGTGTGTTTATTCTTCTGTGGAAGGATATTTAGGTTGTTTTCCAGTTTGGGCTGCTATAACAATTTTGTAAAATTGTGCATTACAATATTATTTATAATAGCTAAAAACAAGAAATGACTTGAGTATTCAACAATAAGGGATTAGTTAAAACCGTATACATGCCAGGCGCAGTGGTTCGCACCTGTAATCCCAGCACTTTGGGAGGCTGAGGTGGGCAGATCATGAGGTCAGGAGATGGAGACCATTCTGGCCATGGTGAAACCCCATCTCTACTAAAATACAAAAAATTAGCCAGGCACAGTGGCATGCACCTGTAGTCCCAGCTACTCAGGAGGCTGAGGCAGGGGAATCATTTGAATCTGGGAGACGGAGGTTGCAGTGAGCCAAGATCATGCCACTGCACTCCGGCCTGGCAAAAGAGCAAGACTCCGTCTCAAAAAAAAAAAGTGTACAGTAATATAAAAGACACTGAAATTATTAAAAATTACATTACTAAAAATTTCTTGTGGAATAAACAATATTTATAACAGAAGGTTTAAGGGTAAAAATAGAATGCAAAATAGTTTTTGGAGTATATTCTCAACTCTGTTAAATATATATGCATGTATCCATAAATATATATATATATTATAAGAATATAGCAAAATATTAATGAAAAAAACAAAATGTGGCAGAGTTAAGAACTGGCTCCCGAGAGGCGGCGTCAGGCCACATCCGGCTCTGCTGCATCTCTGCCTGGGCTGCGTCCGCCCCGGTGCAGCAAAGCAGGAGAAGGGCGTGTTGCCTGCCGCGTGCTGGAGGCTGGAGTCGGCCAGGGCCTGGGGCACGGCCTCACTGAGGCTGGTGGCGGTGACCGAGCACGGTCCGAGCCGTAGGAGGACGGCCAGCGGCGTCGGACGGGGAAAAAGAGCCACCTGCCAGGCCGCTGCGGTTGGCAGCAACGTCGGAGACTGCAGCTCGGCCAGAGCGGTAGAAACGCGGGCAGTTAGGCCCATTAGTTTCTTGAATATAAGAAGCCCTTCCAGTTTTTTTCTTGGGACAAGATGGCCGCTTAGGAGGAAGTCGGGATTGCAGCCCTGACAGAAGGCGCAGAGAGTGAGTGGACACCGCATTTCCAGACGGATTTCTACTGCCCACAGACCAGGAGATTCACAGGAGGAGAAGCCCCATGGGTCACCAGCACTGCTGGTTTGAGTGGCGTGGCCGCTCAGCCTATGCCCTGGGGCGGGGGGCAGCGGCTTCTTATGCGGAGCGAGAGAGACAGAGTTCCCTCTGAGCCAGAAAGGGGAGCTGAAGCAGGAGGTCAAGCCAGGAGACTCCCTGGCAAGGGCGTGCCACGAATCTCAGTGCCACTGCTTCGGCTGACGCAGCGGCACACAGGGCAGCAGATTTTAACTGCCCACAGACCAGGAGATTCACAGGCGGAGAAGCTCCACGGGTTCCCAGCGCCGCTGGTTGGACCGGAGCAGCCGCTCGGCCTGCACCGGGGGCAGGGAGCAGCAGCTCGTTGAGCAAAGTGAACGAGACTGTGTCCCCTCTGGGCCAGCAAGGGGAGCTGAGGCAGGGAGTCAAGTCAAGAGATTCCCGTGCAAAGCGGGCCCCACTGGAAACACGGCTGAACGAGGGACGGTCCAGCTCTGTGGGGGAGGGGCGTCCTCCATCGGGAAACACCCTGCAGTTCCCAGGGCAATTTACCGTAACCAAGACAACCTGCCACTACAGAGACTCCGTCACTACAGGGGCGGGCCAGCATAGCAGAAGCAGTTCTAACTACACCCATATAAACAGGACTGTAGGGAAGCTCACACGGAAGCTGGGCGGAGCCCACAGCAGCTCAGCAAAGCCTCTGCAGGCTGAGTGTGACTAGACTGCCACCTTGTGGCCAGGGAAAACGACAGCAACACAGCTGAAAATCATAAAGCCCTAACTACTCCCTGGGCCAGAACACCTGGGGGGAAGAAAAGGGGGTTTATGAGTTCAGCTGCTGCAGACTTAAAATTACCAAAATCAGAAAGACAGCAACTACAAAGTCGATAGGCGGATAAATCCACAAAGATGGGAAGAAACCAGTGCAAAAAGGATGAAAACACCCAAAATCAGAACACTTCTCCTACAAGGGAGCACAACTCCCCACCAGCAAGGGAACAAGACTGGATGGAGAATGAGTGTGATGAAATGACAGAATCAGCTTTCAGAAAGTGGATAATAAGAAACTTCTGTGAGCTAAAAGAACATGTTCTAACCCAATGCAAAGAAACTAAGAACCTTGAAAAAAGACTTGATGAAATGCTAATGAGAATGGACAACATAGAGAGGAATATGAGTGAATTGATGGAGCTGAAAAACACAACACGAGAACTTCACGAAGCATGCACAAGTTTCAACAGCCGAATTGACCAAGCAGAAGAAAGGATATCAGAGGTCGAAGATCAACTCAATGAAATAAAACGAGAAGGGAAGATTAGAGAAAACAAGGTAAAAAGGAATGAACAAAGTCAACAAGAATTATGGGACTATGTGAAAAGACCTAATCTACGTGTGATAGGTGTACCTGAATGTGACGAAGAGAATGCATCCAAGCTGGAAAATACTCTTCAGGATATTATCCAGGAAAACTTACCCAACCTAGCAAGGCAGGCCAATATTCAAGCCCAGGAAATACAGAGAACACCACAAAGATATTCCTCTAGAAGAGCAACCCCGAGGCACATAATCATCAGATTCACCAGGGTTGAAATGGAGAAAATACTAAGGGCAGCCAGAGAGAAAGGTCGGGTTACCCACAAAGGGAAGCCCATCAGACTCACAGCAGATCTCTCAGCAGAAACCCTACAGGCCAGAAGAGAGTGGGGGCCGATATTCAACATCCTAAAAGAAAAGAACTTTCAACCTAGAATTTCATATCCAGCCAAACTAAGCTTCATAAGTGAAGGAAAAATAAAATCCTTTGTGAACAAGCAAGTGCTCAGAGATTTCATCACCACCAGACCAGCTTTACAAGAGCTCCTGAAGGAGACACTACACATAGAAAAAAACAACCAGCACCAGCCACTCCAAAAATGCACGAAATGTTAAAGAGCAGCAACACTATGAAGAATCTGCATCAACCAATGGGCAAAACGGCCAGCTAGCATCAAAATGACAGGATCAAATTCACACATAACAATATTAACCCTAAATGTAAATGGACTAAATGCCCCTATCAAAAGAGACAGACTGGCAAATTGGATAAAGAGCCAAAACCCATCAGTGTGCTGTATCCAGGAAACCCACCTCACATGCAAGGATACACAAAGGCTCAAAATAAAGGGATGGAGGAAGATTTACCAAGCAAATGGAGAGCAAAAAAAAGCAGGAGTTGCAATTCTCATCTCTGATAAAATAGACTTTAAAGCAACAAAGATCAAAAGAGACAAAGAAGGACATTACATAATGGTAAAAGGATCAATGCAACAAGAAGAGCTAACGATCCTAAATATATATGCACCTAATACAGGAGCACCCAGATACATCAGGCAAGTTCTTAAAGACTTGCAAAGAGACTTAGACTCCCACACAATAATAGTGGGAGACTTCAACACACCATTGTCAATATTAGACAGATCAATGAGACAGAAAATTAATAAGGACATCCAGGACTTGAACTCAGACCTGGAACAAGCAAACCTAATAGACATTTACAGAACTCTCCAGCCCAAATCCACAGAATATACATTCTTCTCAGCACCACATCACACCTACTCTAAAATTGACCACATAATTGGAAGTAAATCACTCCTCAGCAAATGCAAAAGAACGGAAACCATAACAAACAGTCTCTCAGACCACAGTGCAATCAAGTTAGAACTCAGAATTCAGAAGCCAACGCAGAACCGCACAGCCTCATGGAAATTGAACAACTTTCTCCTGAATGTTGACTGGATAAACACTGAAATGAAGGCAGAAATAAAGATGTTCTTCAAAACCAACGAGAATGAAGACACCACATACCAGAATCTCTGGGACACATTTAAAGCAGTCTCTAGAGGAAAATATATAGCAATAAGTGCCCACATGAGAAGAAAGGAGAGATCTAAAATTGACACCCTATCGTGAAAATTGAAAGAGCTAGAGGAGCAAGATCAAAAAAACTCAAAACCTAGCAGAAGACAAGAAATAACTAAGATCACAGCAGAATTGAAGGAGATAGAGACACGAAAAACCCTACAAAAAATCAATAAATCCAGGAGCTGGTTTTTTGAAAAGATCAACAAAATAGACAGACCACTAGCCAGACTAATAAAAAAGAAAAGAGAGAATAACCAAATAGATGCAATAAAAAATGATAAAGGGGATATCACCACAGATTCCACAGAAATTCAAACCATCATCAGAGATTATTACAAACAACTCTATGCACATAAATTAGAAAACCTGGAAGAAATGGATAAATTCCTGGACAGTAGCCTCCTCCCATGCCTAAACCAGGAAGAAGTCGAAACCCTGAATAGACCAATAACAAGGTCTGAAGTCGAGGCAGCAATTAAGAGCCTACCACTCAAAAAAAGCCCAGGTCCTGATGGGTTCACAGCCGAATTCTACCAGACATACAAAGAGGAACTGGTACCATTCCTATTGAAACTATTCCAAATAATCCAAAAAGAGGGAATCCTTCCCAAATCATTTTATGAGACCAACATCATCCTAATACCAAAATCCGGCAGGGACTCAACAAAAAAAGAAAACTACAGGCCAATATCCATGATGAACATAGATGCAAAAATCTTCAATAAAATACTGGCAAGCTGATCACAACAGCACATCAAAAAGCTTATCCACCATGATCAAGTAGGATTCATCCTGGGGATGCAAGGCTGGTTCAATATATGCAAGTCTATAAATGTAATTCACCACATAAACAGAACCAAAAACAAAAACCACATGATTATCTCAATTGATGCAGAGAAGGCCTTTGACAAAATTCAACAGCCCTTTATGCTAAAAACTCTCAATAAACTAGGTATCGACGGAACATATATCAAAATAATAAAAGCTATTTATGACAAACCGACAGCCAATATCATACTGAATGGGCAAAAACTGGAAGCATTCCCTTTGAAATCTGGCACTAGACAAGGATGCCCTCTCTCACCACTCCTATTCAATATAGTACTAGAAGTTCTAGCCAGAGCAATCAGGCAAGAAAAAGAAATAAAGGGTATTCAATTAGGAAAGGAGGAAGTCAAATTGTCTCTATTTGCAGATGACATGATTGTATATCTAGAAGACCCTATCACCTCAGCCCAAAATCTCCTGAAACTGATAAGCAACTGCAGCAAAGTCTCAGGATACAAAATCAATGTGCAAAAATCACAAGCATTCCTATACACCAATAACAGACTTAAAGAGAGCCAAATCAAGAATGAACTGCCATTCACAATTGCTACAAAGAGAATAAAATACCTAGGAATACAACTAACAAGGAACGTAAAGGACCTCTTCAAGGAGAACTACAAATCACTGCTCAACGAAATAAGAGAGGACACAAACAGATGGAGAAACATTCCATGTTCATGGTTAGGAAGAATTAATATCGTGAAAATGGCCATACTGCCCAAAGTAATTTACAGATTCAACACTATCCCCATCAAGCTACCAATGACCTTCCTCACAGAACTGGAAAAAAACCACCTTAAACTTCATATGGAACCAAAAGAGAGCCTGCATAGCCAAGTCAATTCTAAGCAAAAAGAACAAAGCGGGAGGCATCACACTACCGGACATCAAACTCTACTACAAGGCTACAGTAATCAAAACAGCATGGTACTGGTACCAAAACAGAGATATAGACCAATGGAACAGAACAGAGGTGTCGGAGGTGACACAACATATCTACAACCACCCGATCTTTGACAAACCTGAAAAAAACAAGCAATGGGGAAAGGATTCCCTGTTCAATAAGTGGTGTTGAGAAAACTGGCTAGCCATATGCAGAAAGCAGAAACTCGACCCCTTCCTGACACCTTACACTAAAATTGACTCCAGATGGATTAAAGACTTAAACATAAGACGTAACACCATAAAAACACTAGAAGGAAACCTAGGCAAAACCATTCAGGACATAGGCGTAGGCAAGGACTTTATGACCAAAACACCAAAAGCATTGGCAACAAAAGCCAAAATAGACAAATGGGACCTAATCAAACTCCACAGCTTTTGCACGGCAAAAGAAACAGTCAATAGAGTGAATCGGCAACCAACAGAATGGGAAAAAATTTTTGCAACCTACCCGTCTGACAAAGGGCTGATATCCAGAATTTACAATGAGCTAAAAAAGATTTACAAGAAAAAAACAAACAAGCCCATTCAAAAATGGGCGAAGGATATGAACAGATACTTTACAAAAGAAGACATACATGAGGCCAACAAACATATGAAAAAATGCTCATCATCACTGGTCATTAGAGAAATGCAAATCAAAACTACATTGAGATACCATCTCACGCCAGTTAGAATGGCGATCATTAAAAAATCTGGAGAAAACAGATGCTGGAGAGGATGTGGAGAAATAGGAACACTTTTACACTGTTGGTGGGAGTGTAAATTAGTTCAACCATTGTGGAAAACAGTGTGGCGATTCCTCAAGGACCTAGAAATAGAAATTCCGTTTGACCCAGCAATCCCATTACTGGGCATATATCCAAAGGATTATAAATCGTTCTACTATAAGGACATATGCACATGCACACGAATGTTCATTGCAGCACAGTTTACAATAGCAAAGACCTGGAACCAGCCCAAATGCCCATCGATGATAGACTGGACAGGAAAAGCGTGGCACATATACACCATGGAATATTATGCAGCCATTAAAAACGAGGAGTTCACATCCTTCGTAGGGACATGGATGAACCTGGAAAACATCATTCTCAGCAAACTGACACAAGAACACAAAATCAAACACCACATGTTCTCACTCATAGGCGGGTGTTGAACAAGGAGAACACATGGACACAGGGAGGGGAGCACTATACACGGGGGTCTGTTGGGGGGGAAGGGGGGATAAGCGGGGGGGTGGGGAGTTGGGGAGGGATAGCATGGGGAGAAATGCCAGATATAGGTGAAGGGGAGGGAGGCAGCAAATCATACTGCCACGTATGCACCTATGCAACAACCTTGCATGTTTTTCACATGTACCCCAAAACCTAATATGCAATAAAAAATAATAATAATAATAATAATAATAATAAAAGAACTGGCTCCCTATTAATAAGGTAGTCATTTCACCAGATGATGCAGAATGAGTCAGGTTCCATTGTTCTACATATTGTCAATCTCTGTGCCTAAGCAAGTTAAAAATAAATCATTTTCAGGTATTCTCTTGTGCCGGCCAGGAGTGACCTCGACAGCATAAATGTGAAAGATTTCCAACTTGACTCATCCAGAAGGAGACAACATAGGTAAGAATGTGAAGGAAATAGTTATGAAAACCTGTCCCTGCCACTTTTCCAGTCTCAATGCAGTGGCTTTGTTCAGACTCTCATTACTTCTTGCCTGGATTATTTCAATTGACTCCTACCTAGTCCCCTGCCACTGTTCTCACCCTACCTCTATCCTTCATACCACCGACAATGTGATCTTTCTAAATCATTCTCTGATCAAAGAACTACCTATGTAATTTTGCAATAGCTTCCCCATGTCTACCGAATGATGGCCACACTCCAACATGCTGTTAAAAGCTCTCCATGGAGCAGCACCTACCTCTTTGCCACTTCTAATTCTATACCCAAGTGTTTCCTCCTGTCATTTTTCAGAAAATGCCCAGGACCAGGAGGTCTAGATTACATGGGGTCAGTTAGAAACAGAGGTGGGGTTCAAAAGACCACTATGCAGACCTTAGTAGCTGCTTAGCATTCTGGCCAACAAAGGCACCATAGCAGAGAAACTAGCTAACAGCATCAGGCTGCAAAAAATATAATACAAATCTTCCAGGTTTGAATTCCTAGCCAGCTTCCCCACAAAGCCTGGGGTGCTCTTTTTAAGTTTTCTCCTGTCAAAAAGCAGCTGCTGGTCAGCAACTACCCACAAAGCAAGCATCTGTCCCTTCCCAATCCTATCAGTGGAGAGGTGATTCAATTAAGTCCTGGTGCTTGCATTAAGTCTTCCTCATTAAAAGAGTTCTACATCTGGAAGAAAAAAGATAAAACCTACTGTCATGAGAACAAAGGAAAATATAAAACACACCAGTAGGTTGGACACACAATTTAGAAAGAGAAAGGAGCCAAATGTTACTACTACAGAAAACCACCAAACTGCAATGAAACATAGTAAGAGAGAAATAAAGGAACAAAGGGTATTCATAACAACAAGAAAGTCACCAAACTGTAATGATAAATTATAATAGAGAAAGAAAGGAACAAATGATAAACAAAGCAACCAGAAAATGATTCACAAAATGACAGAAATAAGTCATCACCTACCAATAATAACCTTAAATATGAATGAATTAAAATCTCACTTAAGAGATGGAAATTGAATGAATAAAAGAAAAATCCAAGTATATGCTGATATGATGCCTACAAGAAACTTACTTTACCTGTAAAGACAGATACAGACTGGATCATAAAGTAATGGAAAAAGATACCACACAAATAGAAACCAAAAGCTACCAGAAGTAGCTATACTTATATCAGGTAAAACTGAATTAAGTCAAAAGCAGGAAGAAAAAAAAAAAAAGCAAGGAAGGTCATTATATAATGATAAAGGGTTCAATTAAGCAATAGAATATAACAATTCTAAATATATATGCATCCAACACTTGAGCACCCAAATATACATAGCAAATATTATTAGATCTAAAGGGAGAGATACACTCCAATTCAATAATATTTGGGAAATTTAATACCCCACTGTCAGCATTAAACAGATTACCTAGACAGAAGATCAACAAAGAAACACTAGATTTAAAGTTGCAATTTAGACCAAGTGGACTTAATAGACATTACAGAATGTTTTAAACAACAGCTGCAGAATATGCATTCTTCTCATCAACACATGGAACATTCTCTAAGATAGACCATATGTTAGACCACAAAACAAGTCTCAACAAATTGAAAAAATTGAAATTATATCAACTATCTTCTGAGACCACAGTGAAATAAAACTAAAAATTAATAACAAGAAGAGTATAGAAATTTTATAAACACATGGAAATTAAACAATTTGCTTCTAAATGACTGTTGGGTCAGTGAAGAAATTAAAAAGAAAATTTAAAAATTTTTTTGAAACAAATAAAAATTAAAAGACAACATACCAAAACCTATGGGAAACAGCAAAAGCAATGCTGAGATGGAATTTTAAAGCAATAAACACCCATATCAAAAAAAGCAGAAAGATTTCAAATAATGTAATGCTGCACCTCAATAAACTAGAAAAGAAAGAACAAGTCAAACCAAAAATTTAAAAGAAAGCAATAATAAAAATTAGTAGAGCAAAACAAAATAGATACAAAAAAAATACAAAGTATCAACAAAATTAAAAATTGGTTTTTCATAAAGATAAACAAAATCAAGAAACTGCTAGCTAGACTAACCAAGAAAAGAGAGAAGACAAAAAACAAAATCAGAAATGAAAAAAAGATTCACTGCAACTGATACCACAAAAATGCAAAGGATCATCATAACTATTATCAACAACTATATACTAACAAATTGAAAAACCCAGAGGAAATGGGACACATACAAACTACCAAATTTAACCATGAAAAAGTCAAAACTTTGAACAAACCAGTGATGAGTAATGAGACTGAATAAAAGGATTCCCAAAAAAGAAAGGCCCAAGATAGCTTTACTACTGAGTTCTACCAAGTTTACATAAAAGAATCAACACCAATTATCAAATTATTCCGAAAAAAATGAAGAGGAGGGAATTCTTTCTAACTTATTCTATGAGACCAGCATTACCCTGATACCAAAATCAGATAAGGACAAAAAAAAAACAAAAAACAAAGAAGAGAGAAGACTACAGGCCAATATCTCTGATAAATATAGGTTCTAAAATTTCAGTAAAATACTAGTAAATAAAACACCAAATACATCAAAAAGATAATAGGAGGGCAGATACAAGATGGCTGAATAGGAACAGCTCTGGAGCACAGTTCCCAGAAAGAACAACACGGACGGTGAACAATCACCTGCCCACAGACCAGGAGATTCCCAGGCTGAAAAGGGCCGCAAGTTTCCAGCATGGCTGTTTCAGCAGCGCAGTGAGTCTCCACACAAAAATGCAAACAAATCTGGGCAGCCGTTTCAACTGGTGCCTAGAACACCTGGGAGACAGAGCTGCCCATTCAACTGAAAAAAAGGTAGCTGAAACAGGGAGCCAGGTGACCTGGCTTGGCAGGTCCCACCCCGACAAAGACCAGAAATCTGAAATGCTCTGGATTCAGAGTTTCATAGCAAGTGCAGCTGGACCCAGAATGGTCCATCTCTGGAGGGGAAGGGCATCTGCCATTACTGAGGCAGTCCACCACACTGAGGCAGTGTACCATTACTGAGGCAGTCCATCATTACCAAGGCAGTCCACAATTACCCAAGCAATCTGCTTGGCAGATTACTGAGGCAGTCCACCACTACTGAGGCAGACCACCATTATTTAAGCAGTTCTAACTATACCTCTATAAAAAAAAAACCATAAGGAAATTCACACAGCAGCTGGGCAGAGCCCACAGCAGCTCAGCAATGCCTCTGCTGGCAGACTATGACTAGGCCACCTCCTAGCTGGGCAGGGCATCTCTGCAAAAAGGCAGAAGCACATCAGGAACTTATAAATAAAGCCCTACATTCCCAGGACAGAGCACCTGGGGAAAAAAGTGGTTATGAGTTCCACTGCAGCAGACTTAAACGTACCTGCCCAGCAGCTCTGAATGGAACAATGGAGCTCACAGCTCAGGATTTGAGCTACTATAAGGGTCAGACTGTTTCCTCAAGCAGCTCCCTGACTCCCGTATATCCAAAGACACACCTTATAAAGGAGAGCTCAGGCTGACATCTGGTGGGTATCCTTCTGGGACAAAGAAAACAGAAGAAGAAACTGGCAGAAACCATTACAGTTCTGCAGCCACCACAGGTGACCCCAGGCAAGCAGGATCTGGAGTGGACCTCCAGCAGTCCTACAGCTGACGTGCCCGACTGTTAGAAGGAAAACTAAAAAACAGAAAGAAATAACTTCGTCATCAACAAAAAGGACATCCACTCTGAGACCCCATCCGAAAATCACCAACTACAAAGACAACAGGTAGATAAATAGACAAAGATGGGAAGAAACCAGCACAAAAAGAATGAAAACACCCAAAACCAGAATGCCTCTCCTCCTCTAAGGAATCACAACTCCTCACCAGCTAGGGAACAAAGCTGTATCTAGAATGAGTCTGATGAATTGACAGAAACAGGCTTCAGAAAGTGGGTAATAACAAACTTCTCTGAGGTAAAAGAACATGGTCTAACCCAATGCAAAGAAACTAAGAACATTGAAAAAAGGTTTGACGAAATGATGATGAGAATTAACAGCTTAGAGAAGAATATAAATGACCTGATGGAGCTGAAAAACACAACATGAGAACTTCGCAAAGCATACACAAGTTTCAATAGCCATATTGACCAAGCAGAAGAAAGGATATCAGAGATTGAGGATCAACTCAATGAAATAAAATGAGAAGGCAAGATTAGAGAAAAAAGACTGAAAAGAAATGAACAAAGACTCCGAGAAATATGAGATTACGTGAAAAGACCTAATCTACATTTGATAGGTGTACTTGAATGTGACAGAGAGAATTAATCCAAACTGGAAAACATTCTTCAGGATATTATCCAGGAAAACTTCCCCAACCTAGCAAGGCAGGCCAATATTCAGACCAGGAAATACAGAGAACAACAAAGATATTTCTCAAGAAGAGCAACCCCAAGACACATAATCGTCAGATTCACCAGGGTTGAAATGAAGGAAAAAATGCTAAGGGCACTCAGAGAGAAAGGTTGGGTTAGCCACAAAGGGAAGCACATCAGACTTACAGCAGATCTCTCAGCAAAAACCCTACAAGCCAGAAGAGAGTGGGGGCCAATATTCAACATCCTTAAAGAAAAGAACTTTCAACCCAGAATTTCCTATCCAGCCAAACTAAGCTTCATAAGCAAAGGAGAAATAAAATCCTTTATGAACAAGCAATTGCTTAGAGATTTTGTCACGACCAGACATGCCTTACAAGACCTCCTGAAAGAAGCACTATACATAGAAAGGAACAACCAGTACCAGCCACTCCAAAAATGTACCAAATGGTAAAGCCCATCGACACAATGAAGAAACTGCATCAACTAACAGGCAAAACAACCAGCTAGCATCAAAATGGCATGATCAAATTCACACATAACAATAGTAATTTTAAATGTAAATGGGATAAATGCCCCAATCAAAAGACACAGATGCAAACTGGATAAAAAGTCAAAACCCATCAGTGTGCTGTATACAGGAAACCCATCTCACATGCAAGGACACACATAGGCTCAAAATAAAGGGATGGAGGAAGATTAACCAAGCAAATGGAGAGCAAAAAATAGCAGGAGTTGCAATCCTAGTCTCTGATAAAATAGACTTTAAACCAACAAAGATCAAAAGAGACAAAGAAGGGCATCACATAATAGTAAAAGAATCAACACAACAAGAAGAGCTAACGATTGTAAATATATACGCACCCAATACAGGAGCACCCAGATACATAAACCAAGTTCTTAAGGACCTACAAAGAGACAGACTCCCACACATTAATAGTGGGAGACTTTAACACTCCACTGTCGATATTAGACAGATCAACGAGACAGAAAATTAACAAGGATATCCAGGTCTTGAACTCAGATCTGGACCAAGTAAACCTAATAGACATCACAGAACTCTCCACCCCAAATTGACAGAATACACATTCTTCTCAGCACCACATCATACCTCCTCTACATTGACCACCTAATTGGAAGTAAATCACTCCTCAGCAAATGCAAAAGAACAGAAATCATAACAAACAGTCTCTCAGACCACAGTGCAATCAAATTAAAACTCAGGATTAAGACACTCACTCAGAATCACACAACTTCATGGAAACTGAACAACTGGCTCTTGAATGTTGACTGGATAAACAATGAAATGAAGGCAGAAATAAAGATGTTCTTCAAAACCAACCAGAACAAAGACACAACGTACCAGAATCTCTGGGACACATTTAAAGCAATGTCTAGAGGAAAACTTATAGCAATAAAGCCCACATGAGAAGCAAGAAAAGATCTAAATTTGACACACTATCATCAAAATTGAAAGAGCTACAGGAGCAAGATCAAAAATACTCAAAAGCTAGCAGAAGACAAGAAATAACTAAGATCAGAGCAGAACTGAAGAAGATAGGGACACACACACAAAAAAAAACTTCAAAAAATCAATAAATCCAGGAACTGGTTTTTTAAAAAGATCAACAAAATAGACCGTTAGCCACATTAATAAAAAAGAAAAGAGAAAAGAATCAAATGGATGCAATAAAAAACGATAAAGGAGATGTCACAACCAATTCCGCAGAAATACAAACTACCATCAGAGATTACTACAAACAACTCTATGCACATAAACCAGTAAACCTGGAAGAAATGGATAAATTCCTGGACACTTGCACCCTTCCATGACTAAACCAGGAAGAAGATGAAACCCTGAATAGACCAATAACAAGAGCAGAAGTTGAGGCAGCAATTAATAGCCTACCAACCACAAAAAGCCCAGGTCCAGATGGTTTACAGCTGAATCCTACCAGACATACAAAGAGGAGCTGGTACCACTCCTTCTGAAACTATTCCAAACAATCCAAAAGAGGGAATCCTTCCCAAACCATTTTATGAGACCAACATCATCCTGATACCAAAACCCGGCAGAGACTCAGCAAGAAAAGAAAACTTCAGGCCAATATCCATGATGAACATAGATGCAAAAATCCTCAGTAAAATATTGGCAAACCGATTGCAACAGAACATCAAAAAGCTTATCCATCATGATCAAGTAGGCTTCATCCCGGGGATGCAAGGCTGGTTCAACATACACAAGTCTATAAACATAATCCACCACATAAACAGAACCAAAGACAAAAACCACATGATTATCTCAATAGCTGCAGAGAAGGCCTTCAACAAAATTCAACAGCGCTTTATGCTAAAAATTCTCAATAAACTAGGTATCGAAGGAATGTATCTCAAAATAATAAAAGCCATTTATGGAAAACTTACAGCCAATATCATACTGAATGGGCAAAATCTGGAAGCATTCCCTTTGAAATCTGGCACTAGACAAGGATGCTCTCTCTCACCATTCCTATTCAATACAGTATTGGAAGTTCTAGCCAGAGCAATCAGGCAAGAAAAAGAAATAAAGGGTATTCAATTAGGAAAGGAGGAAGTCAAATTGTCTCTATTTGCAGACAACATGATTGTATATCTAGAAGACCCCGTCGTCTCAGCCCAAAATCTCCTGAAACTGATAAGCAACTGCAGCAAAGTCTCAGGATACAAAATTAATGTGCAGAAATCACAAGCATTCCTATACACCAATAAAAGACTTAAAGAGAGCCAAATTAAGAACAAACTGCCTTTCACAATTGCTACAAAGAAAATAAAATACCTAGGAATAAAACTAACCAAGGATGTAAAGGACCTCTTCAAGGAGAACAACAAACCACTGCTCAAGGAAATAAGAGAAGACACAAACAGATGGAAAAACATATCATGCTCATGGTTAGGAAGAATCAATATCGTGAAAATGGCCATACTGCCCAAAGTAATTTACAGATTCAATGCTATCCCTATCAAGCTACCTATGACCCTCTTAACAGAACTGGAAAAAACCACCTTAAACTTCATATGGAACCAAAAGACAGCCTGCATAGCCAAGTCAATTCTAAGCATAAAGAACAAAGCAGGAGGCATCACACTACCGGACTTCAAACTCTACTACAAGGCTACAGTAATCAAAACAGCATGGTACTGGTACCAAAATAGAGATACAGACCAATGGAACAGAACAGAGGCCTCGGAGGCAACACAACACGTCTACAACCATCTGAT
The DNA here is from genome assembly GCF_030222135.1 of Aotus nancymaae. Classification (NCBI taxonomy): domain Eukaryota; kingdom Metazoa; phylum Chordata; class Mammalia; order Primates; family Aotidae; genus Aotus; species Aotus nancymaae. The sequence continues at coordinate 12,968,876 of NW_026988417.1, read as the reverse complement.
ATTTGACAAACCTGACAAAAACAAGCAATGGGGAAAGGAGTCACTGTTTAATAAATGGTGTTGGGAAAACTGGCTAGCCATGTGTAGAAACCAGAAACTGGACCCCTTCCTGACACCTTACACTAAAATTAATTCCAGATGGATTACAGACTTAAACATAAGACCTAACACCATAAAAACCCTAGAAGAAAACCTAGGCAAAACCATTCAGGATGTAGGCATAGGAAAGGACTTCATGATTAAAACACCAAAAGCATTGGCAACAAAAGCCAAAATAGACAAATCGGCTCTAATTAAACTCCAGAGCTTCTGCACAGCAAAAGAAACAATCATTAGAGTGCATCAGCAACCAACAGAATGAGAAAAATTTTCTGCAATCTGCCCAACTGACAAAGGGCTAATATCCAGAATCTATGAAGAACTAAAGCAGATTTGCAAGAAAAAAAAAAAAATTCAAAAGTGGGCAAAGGATATGAACAGACACTTTTTAAAAGAAGACATATATGAGGCCAATAAACATATGGAAAAAGTGCTATCATCCCTGGTCATTAGAGAAATGCAAATCAAGACCACATTGAGATACCATCTCATGCCAGTTAGAATGGCAATCATTAAAAAATCTGGAGACAACAGATGCTGGAGAGGATGTGGAGAAATAGGAACACTTTTACACTGTTGGTGGGAGTGTAATTTAGTTCAACCATTGTGGAAGAGAGTGTGGCAATTCCTCAAGGACCTAGAAATAGAAATTCCATTCAACCCAGCAATCCCATTAGTGGGTATATATCCAAAGGATTACAGATAGTTCCATTATAAATGCACACACATGCACATGTATGTTCATTGTGGCACTGTTTACAATAGCAAAGACCTGGAACCAACCGAAATGCCCATCGATGATAGACTGGATAAGGAAAATGTGGCACATATATACCATGGAATACTACGCAGCCATAAAAAATGATGAGTTCGTGTCCTTTGTAGGGACATAGATGAATCTGAAAACCATCATTCTCAGCAAACTGACACAAGAACAGAAAATCAAACACCACATGTTCTCACTCATAGGTGGGTGTTGAACAATGAGAACACATGGACACAGGGAGGGAAGCATCACACACTGGGGTCTGTTGGGAGTAATAGGGGAGGGACAGTGGGGGTAGGGAGGTTGGGGAGGGATAACATGGGGAGAAATGCCAGATATAGGTGACGGGGGGATGGTGGCAGCAAACTACATTGCCATGTAGGTACCTATGCAACAATCCTGCATGTTCTACACATGTACCCCAGAACCTAAAGTACAATTGTGTGTGTATACATATATATATATATAAGATAATAGGCCATGATCAAGTGGGATTTTTCCCAGGGATGCAAGGATGTTTCAACATATGCAAATTAATAAATGTAATACATCATATCAAATGAATGAAGGAGAAAAACCAATAAGATGATCTCAATAGATGCAGAAAAAATATGTGATAAATTCTGTATCTTTTTATGACAAAATTCTTGACAAATTAGTTATTAAAGGAACATACCTCAATATAATGAAGGCCATGTTTGGCCATGTATGGCCAAACCCACCAATAACATCATACTGAATGGGGAAAAGCTGGAAGCTTTTCCTTGAAGAACTGGAACAAGACAAAGATACTCATTTTCACCACTCCTATTTAACGTGGTACTAGAGATCCCAGCCAAAGCAATTAGACAAGAGAAAGAAATATAAAACATCTAAATTGGAAAAAAGAAAAGGAAGTCAATGTGTCCCTATTTGCAGATGACATGATCTTAGAGAAACCTAAAAATTCCATCATGAAAACTCTTAGAACTGATAACAGAATTCAGAAAAGTTGCAGGATACAAAATCAACATATAAAACTCAGTAGTCTTTCCATACACTAACAATGAACTAGCTGAAAAAGAAATAAAAAAAAGCAATTAATTTATAGTAACAACAACAAAAATACCTAGAAATAAAGGTAACTAAAGAGGTGAAAAACCTCTACAAGGAAAACTATGAAACGCTGAGTGAAATTGAAGACCCAGCAAATGAAAAGACATCCCATGCTCACAAGATGGAAGAATTAATATTGTTAAAATCTTCATACTACCAAAAGCAATCAGCAAATTCAATGCAATCCCTATCACAATTCCAATGACATTCTTCCTAGAAATTAAAATAATAATAATAATTCTAAAGGGGGTATCAAACCATAAAAGAGCCCAAATAGTCAAAGCAATCCTAACCAAAAATAACAAAGCTGGAGACATTGAACTATCTGACTTCAAAATAAACTACTAAGCTATATTAAACAAAAACAGCATGGCACTGGCATAAAAACAGACACAAAAACCAATGGAACACAATAGAGAACCCAGAAATAAATCTACAGATGTACAGCCAACTGATTTTCAACAAGGCACCAAGAACATGCATTGGCAAAATGACATCCTTTTCAATAAATGCTGCTGAGAAAACTGGATATTCATATGCAAAAGAATGAAACTAGATGCCTATCTCTCACCACATATAAAAAATCAACTCAAAATTGATTAATGGCTTAAGCATAAGACCCAAAACTATAAAACTACTAAAAGAAAGCATAGCAAAAATGCTCTAGGACAGGCGTTCTCAATCTCTAGGCCATGAACTAGTACCAGTCCTTCGCCTGTTACAAACCAGGCCCCAAAGCAGGAGGAGAGCAGCAAGTGAGTAAGCATTACTGCCTGAGCTCCACCTCCTGTCAGATCAGCTGCAGCGTTAGGTTCTCATAAGAGTATGAACCCAATTGGGAACTGTGCATTCGAGGGATCTAGGTTGCACACTCCTTATAAGAATCTAATGCACCCTCATCCTCCCACCCCCAACCCACTGCCACCACTGCAGGTCAGTGGAAAAATCGTCTCCCATAAAATTGGTCCCTGGTGCCAAAAAGGTTGGGACTGCTCCTCTAGGAAAAAAATTGATCTAGGCAAAAATTTTATGGCTAAGACCTCAAAAGCACAAGAAATAAAAAACAAAAATAGACAAATGGGGCTAATATTAAACTAAAATGCTTCTGCACAGCAAAGGAAACAATCAACAGAATAAAGGGATAATCTTTTGAATAGGAGAAAATAATTGCAAATACTTACCTGACAAGGGACTACTTTCCAGAAAATAAAAGAAACTCAAACAACTCAACAAGAAAAAATAATAATAATCTCATTAAAATGTGATCAAAGGGTCTGAATAGACATTTCTCAAAAGAAGACATACAAATGGGCAACACACATTTTAAAATGCTCAGCATCACTAATCATAAGGGAAATGCAAATCAAAACCGTGATGGGATATCCCCAGTTAGAATGGCTATTATCTGTCAATTACTAAATCAGAAAATAACAGATGCTGGTGAAATTGTAAAGAAAAAGGAATGCTTACACACTGTTGGTGGGAGTTTAAGTTAGTTCTGCCATTGTGAAAAACAGTGTGCTGATTATGCAAAGATCTAAAGATAGATCTAAAGACATTCGACCCAGCAATCCCACTACTCCATAAATACCTGGAGGAATATAAAGTGTTCTACTCTAAAGATACATGCATGTGTAAGTTCATTGCAGCATTATTTGCAATAGAAAAGGCATGGAATCAACCTAAATACCCATCAATAATAGACTGGATAAGAAAATATGACTCTTACACAACATGGAATACTATGCAGTCAGAAAAAAAAACAAGATCATGTTCTTTGCTGGGACATGGATGGAGCTGGAGGCCATTATTCCTAGCAAACTAACACAGGAAGAGAAAAATCAAATACCACATGTTCTCACTTCTAAGTGGGAGCTTAATGATGAGAACATATGGACACATAAAGGGGGTCAACCCACACTAGGACCTAAAAATAGAACTACATTATGTTCTAGTAATCCTACTTCCAGGTATATAGTGAAAAAAAAAATGAAATCAATATGTTCAAGGCATATCTGCACTCCCATGTTCACTGCAGCAATATTCACAATAGCCAATATATGGCATAAACCTAAGTGTCCAACTATTGATGAACAGATTTTTTTAAAATGCAGTATATATACACAGTGGAATTCTATTTAGCATTAAATAGGGATGGGGGAAATCCTGCCATTACTAACATCATGGATGAATGTGGAGGACAGTATGCTAAGTGAAATAAGTTAAGCAGAGAAAGACAAATGTCACATGATCTCACTTATATGTGAAATGTAACAAAGTTCAACTCATAGAAGTAAAGAGCAGAATGAGTTATCAGGGGCTAGGGGACAAGAGAGGGAGGGAATGAGGAGCTGTTGATCAATGAGCATAAAGTTTAAGGTAAACAGAAGGAATATGTTTTGTGACCTATTACACAGTAGGGTAACAGATCAATAATAATAATAATAATAATAATAATGTATTGTATATTTCAGAACAACTAAGGGTAAATTTGAATGTCTCACCATAAAAAAAGACAGGTAAGGGAGGTCAAACATATATCTTAATTAGCTTTGTTTAATCATTCCACATTGTATGCATATATCAAAACTTCACATTATAGAAATGTACACAATTATGGTTTGCCAACTGAAAATAACGTAATAAATTAAAATAAAAAATTTAAAAAGAATCTATGAGCTGTTTTTGTTGATACTATTATTACACATTTTCTGCAAACCTGAGATCAGAGTTGCTAACCAGAACCCTGGAAGAACTAGTCATATAAATGCCCATTTTAAAGCCTATAATTAACAGACACAATCTTTTGGACAGGGAGTGTTTTTTTTATTATTATTACACTTTAAATTCTGGGATACATGTGTAGAACACGCAGGTTTGTTACATAGGTATACATGTGCCATGGTGGTTTGCTGCACCCATTAACCCGTCATCTACGTTAGGTATTTCTCCTAATGCTATCCCTCTCCTAGCCCCTCACTCTCCGATAGGCCCCTGTGTGTGATGTTCCCTGACACAGAGTATTCTTAACATTGTATTAAATTGTAGTCTGTCTTAGGTTTAGTGTCACAGATTCTCTTTTTATTTCCAGAGACAGATGGATGGTAAAGTTTCTCAAAATTATATATTAAAAACAGATGGATCAGTGAAGTGAGAATAGGAAGAGCAGAGTAGAAAGAAGCTTTGCTTTTATTCCTGAATGTAAATGAGCTTCATTCTCTGTTCTCAACCTTGGTTCTGCAGCAACCTTGAGTCTGCAGCTTCCTGAGACAGCTCATAGCCCTAATGAATCAATCTGCCTGACTAAATTTTTCTCATTTAAAGAATAAATAAACTTTCTCTTTTGAAACCTCTAATTGCCAAGTGAAATAATCTGTCTCTTGCTTTAGAGTTCACAGATGCCCATGTCATTATAGATGGATAAGATGTCTGCCTGCAGTTCTTTGTTCAAATTTCAGATCATATTCGGTTCTTAATCTTGCATCATAATTAGTATATCAGGCCTTTTCATCACTTGTGTGTTGTGTTCTGAACTGGTTCCAGAGTAATAAATCAATTAGTAAATGTTTATAAAGTGCTTTACAGGATTAAAAGTGTGGATAAGAGTAGCAGGTTATGGAAAGAGAAAAGTGCACTTAAAAGTGCATCTAGTATTCTAGGTGTGGCCCTTGTATGCATGGGGGCTTGTTTCTCATAAATTTCTCAGTAATCTCACTGAGGTGGATTGATTCATTTTTCTTTTGATATCTCTCTTATTTCTTAGAAACAAAGCAAATCATATTTCTTTGCAAAGTAGTTTGGGTTGAAGGTCAAGGATGGCCCCATTTTTACAGCAAGAGAGCTTGTATTTGGATGTTAAAACTTTGTGATGGCCAAAAAACAGGGGGAACAAAGAAACAATCAGCAAAGGAGACTGTGGAGTGTCTATTAATGAAGATCCTCAGGAAAGTAAACAAGCATGCCAAATTTTAAAAAAGAGTACTCTTGAATGAAGACCATGGATGGTAAATAATCTTCAATTTAAGTGCCAATTTTGAACAACTGTATTAGCTGCCTATAAAAAATGGTTTTAAAATAATTTGAAGATCATGTGAAGGAAAGTTTCACAATCAATTAACAATGTTTGCCCTGCATTTGGAGGAAGCCATTTGACAGTAAACAACTTGAAGGCAAGATATATAGATGATGGTCTTACACAGGACAGCCCTTCTACTCTAAAAGATTTCAGATTTTGATGAAAACAGCCTTACAGTATGCTCTACATTCCTTACAAGACATATGGCCTATCAGTCAACATCAGCTGCATACCTATTTTATATAGAGATTTATGCTAAGCTTTTGGAGGTGGGGCGAACAGATTATATTTAACTTGTATCATACCCTAAGTTTACAAAGATTTGCATCTATGTCCTCTTATTTTACACTCTTTCATTTTTCAACAAGTATTTAGTGTATTTATTATGTGCCAGATAGGATGAGTTAGATGTAATTGTTAAATTAATAAATAAAATAAATATTGACTCTACCACTCTGGGGTTTACATTCTCATGAAAGATAAGAAACAGAGTTAGGTATGGACTCCCTTTTGAAGATGAGAACATTAATGCTCAAATAACACATAATTCACCCATGAAGAAAAATGACACATGGAGAGATCAAGACCGTAGCCAAAAGCTCCCATGGTAATTTCTCTCTTCCACTCAGTTACCCTGAGCTCCTATACCGTTGTCTCATGTGGCCCCTGATCTAGACTGACAGCTTCTGGATTGCACTACTCTGGTATCTTTTGGACAATGTTAATTTTGGGGGCCTTATACGATGCTATGCGGTCTCCTCCAGGATGCCCTCCACTCTACAGGTCCTGCAGCTCCTTCAGAGAATTACTCCTGGTATGAAATAAGGAAAGGGGGTTTATAAATAATCTGGAATCAAGCCAGATTTCCAACAATTACATTATAGATGAGTAAGATGTCTGCCTGTAGTTCTTTGTTCACATTTCAGACAATATTTGGTTCCTAATCTGTAATCATAAATTTGTACAGCAGACATCATCATCACTCTTGTTTTGTGCTGTTGTATTCTGAACTGGTTCAGATCCACGATGGAGATGAAGAAGACAGACATCGCAGGTGGAAACAGTGGCAGAGTAGAAAGAAAAAAAAAACGGTATAAGCTACATGTAAAGATAGAAAATCACAAAATGAGTGAGTTCAGGTAACAATGAGTAGACAGGTTTGGTTAATCCAAAGGAAAAATAAAATATTATTTAGTGCATATGTACCAGGTGCTTTAAGAAAAATGATTTAATTCATTAATCTTCATAATGACTGCATGAGCTAGGAAGGAAGACATCTTTTCTCTGCATATGCAGGGTAACTAATATTCATTGTGGTCAAGTAACTTGCCCAAGGTCATAACCTAGTAAGTGGCAGAACGAGGATTCATGCCCAGCTCTTTTCGTCTCCACATCCAGAGCTCCCTCCACTCAAAACATTCACAGTGGGGTGTGCAAGGTACTCAATGCACAATAGGGTGAGATTTATGAAAAGAGTAAACGTAGACATCAAAATTGGGCTGGAGAAAAGGAAGACAACCTTTGCCAATTTGACAATGTTACTCTTACCTGCTCTTGCCTGACATATAATGTGTTGCGAGGAAGGTAGGGGTCAACTCTTTATCAACAAAGCCAGGCCTGTCTGCCACAAAAAGGATATCCTTGATTGTTTCTATTTTGAATAATGTTAAAAACTTGAAGACAGATTCTTCATAAATCCTCTCCTTTCTCCTGCTCCCATTTCTCTCCCTACCCCTTTGCCTGTTGCTGAAGATACCACTGGCTGGCTTCTCAATATCAACCCTCTCTTACTCAACCTTCCTAGAGAATCTCAAATTCATTCATTCACATCTATCCTTTCCTATAAAACTACATGTGTCAGAGAAGACAGGATGCATCCCCAGTCTCAGCAGGTGACTTCCGCTTGATCTAAGCCAATCATGGTGATTCCATTGTCTTTGGCAGTGATGAGACAGGTGTGAGTAGGTAATGCAACTGGGTCAATGAAACGTGAGGATGAGTCTGCTGGGAAGCTTCTGGGAGAGGGCTCTTCACTCTTAAGAAGATATAAGGAAGAAAAGGCCTCTACTTTCTCTGAATACTATTCTACCTTCTTGTGATGCCTGGAACTGTGGCAGCCATGTTGCACATACAAGGGTTCAAGGCTAAGGACAGACCACCTTTGCCAATTTGACAATGTTACTCTTGCCTGCCATATGATGTGTTGAGGGAATGATGGTTCTTTGTGCGTGACAGAGGCTTTCTTTGGGGGTTTTAGCATCTAAGAGATTCTTAAACGAGAGTATGAGCTATAAATGGAAGTTTGGGCTATAGAGAAATGAGACAGAAGGAAAATATGATGAGAAGTATCCCTTTAGTAATTAAATCAGTGCTATATAATACCTTTTGAGAGGAGGGAAAAATAATAATATTTTTTAAAATTTTTGGTTGTTGAACTATGCTTCTTGAATATGATGCCACTTAGAACTAGACCACAATGATCGCAGCTTCAGTAGCGTTAAGACAGGTCAAAAGGGAATGAATCACAACATAAGAGGAAACAGTTGCTATTTGCACACTTGTTGATTTTGTGCAAACTCTTCAGTCCAGAACAGGGGTCAGTGAACTGGGGCCCCAGGGTCCAATCAAGCCTGTTGCTTGTTTTTGAAAATAAAGTTTTATTGAAAGATGGCCAGATCCATTTGTTTACCTATTGTCTGCTGCTACTTTTGTGCTTAAGTGACAGAGTTGAGTAATTGAAGCAGAGACTATAAGGCTCACAAAGCTGAAAATATTTTTTTTTAGTCTGGCTCTTTACAGAAAGTATGTTGGCTCCTGATCTAGAAGAAAGAGAATTGAGCTGACAGAATATACAATGGCCAGATTGTAGATAAAATGAGTCATAAGAGCCCATAGGAACTCTTACCCACGATCTGCTGCAACCATCTCAGGAAATCAAGCCATTGTCTCCAGTAACCAGCCCAGGAATCCAGCCGGCTGTCTAGGAGTCACACTTACAGGAATCAGACAGCTATTAGATTGGTGCAAAAGTAATTGTGGGTTTTGCCATTACTTTCAATACAAAAAACGCGACTACTTTTGCACCAACCTAATATCCTCACCAACCAGTCCTGAAATGCAAATAATAACCCCTGTAACAGTTGGCCCAAAACAACTAGGACTTGATTAATAACTGACAGCTTCTCTATTTTCTATCCCTGCTTCCAACTTAGGACCACCAACCAAAAAAGTCAAATACATACAAATACATACCCCTAACTAATCTCATAGGATGCTCACTTCTGATTAGTCACCTCCAGCTTTTCCAGGCCAACAGTCTCCAGTCAGGCCATACCTGGAGTCTTCTTTTTTTTCCACTATTAAACTTTCTCATTACTCTGCCAGTCTTTAACAAGTGACAGTGGTTGTTGACTCCCTTGTTATAGCCAGTTCTCAATAAATAGCCTTTGCTTGTTCTCATTTGGCAGGTCTTCATTTATTTCCAAAGAACTTTGAGTCAAAGGACCTGAGTTCTAATCCTGGGTCTGCCACATATTCCATATGTGACATGAATAACTTACCTTGTCTGTTAAAACAAAAAATGAAAGAGGTAGTGTCTCTGCCCATAAGTTGTTCATGGGCCATATATACTTTCAGGGTGAGATTGCTGCCACATCTGAAGTATATGCAAAGGACAGAGACGGCTCTGGGGAAAGACTGACAGATTGTATATGGGTCATATAACTAGTGAATGCCTGGCATTGATTAACTAATCAATTATTATATTTGACCACTATTAATATATTCATTAAGAAGATATCTTTCCCCTAAATTCACAAATCTCTTCCTTTCTAAGGAAAACCTTAAGCCACTTACTTTAAAATATGGATCAACCATTTTCTTGAAATCTAATTTCACAAATAGCTCATCTGTTAAAATAATATTTTAATGGATCCTGATTCAAACAGAATCCTTGACTCAAACTGTCTTTTCTACAGTTTCCTTTAGTGGAATAATTTGAGTTTGCCTAAAGCACAGTCTAGTTTGGTTCTTAGATACTTATAGATTTCAAAAAATGGTACAGTTTAAATGTTTTGAATTCCTTTGATCTTTCATAGAACACTTATTTGATTTGTGATGGGCTAAACAAAGCTAATTGTACAGAGCTTTCACTTGCGGTCCCATCGAGTGCCATTAAATTGTACTGTCTCAGTTTTACTGTTTATAAGCATTATATGAATGTCCTTATATAAGCCCTAAAAATGTTGATTGTTAAAATAGCCTTTTAAAATTACAGTCTTCCATTTGTTAACAACGCAACAGACAAATATTTGTTTAGATATTTCAGCTTTAATTCAAATGTCTTGTGATGTCTTAGTGAAGCCCATCTTGTAAAGTTCATAATATTCCAAGTTTTCTTTCTATGTATAAGTTGAAAAAGACACGTAGAGTGTTGGGCATCCTGGCTTCTAGTCTGAAATCTTCCCCTGACTGTCTGTGTAAGCTCCAGAAAGTAACCTCACATCTTTGGATCTCTGCTTCTTTTCTTGAGGCCTATCACTAAGATTCATTTCAAGACTAAAAATCTATTATCAGACTTACATTCGTATATTCATCACAGCACCATTCACGATATCAAAGAAATGGAATCAACCTAAATTTTCATAAATGAGGATTTGATAAAGAAAATATGGTGTGTGTGTGTATACAGTATATATATATATATTTTTTTTATTTATGTGTATATATATGCATATATATGTTCAGAGTGTGTACATATGTATGTATATATGTACCACATGTACATATCTGTACATGTGTGTACATGTGTACTGTTATATGTGTACAGTGTGTACATGTTTAAACATATGTGTGGTGTGTACATATGTTTTTATACATATGTACAGTGTGTATATAAGTGTGTACATACATATAGGGTGTGTATACAGTATATATGTGTATATATATGCAAGTTCAGAGTGTGTACCTATGTACAGTGTGTACATATCTGTGTACATGGGTGTACAAATGTACCATGTTATATATGTACAGCGTGTACATATGTGTGCACATAAGTATGGTATGTGTGTACATATGTGTATATGCACACATATACATACAGATATACATGTATACTGTACATGTCCTTTTCAGCTTGCATATAGAAAAAACAGAGTATTATGAATTTTACAATGTGGGCTTGCTTTACTAAGATGTCATACATCTGAATTAAAGCTAAAAAAACAACAAATACTCATCTGTTGCTTTGTTAACGAATGGAAACTGTAGTTTTAAAAGGCAATTTTAGCAATGAACTTTTTTAGGACATATATAAGGATTTTATAGCATGTTCATATATACATATACACACACACACATACATACATACATACACACACACACACACACACACACACACCATGGAATACTACTCAGCTACTAAAAAGAATGAAATTGGCCAGGTGCAGTGGCTTATGCATATAATCCTAGCACTTTGGGAGGCCGAGGTGGGCAGATACCCTGAGATCAGAAGTTTGAAACCAGCCTGGTTAACAAGGTGAAATCCCGTCTCTACTAAAAATACAAAAAATTTAGCTGGGTGTAGTGGTGCATGCCTGTAATCCCAGATACTTGGGAGGCCAAGGGAAGAGAATCGCTTGAACCTGGGAGGCAGAGATTGCAGTGAACCAAGATCGGCCACTGTACTCCAGCATGGGTAACAGAGCAAGACATGTTTTTAAAAAAAAAAAGAAAAAAATGAATGAAATCATGTCTTTTGCAGCGACATAGATGGAACTGGAGACTATTAACAGAATAACCTTTATATAACAGAAAGTCAAATACTGCATTTTCTCACTTATAAGTGAAAGCTAAACAATGGGTGCACATGGATATACAGAGTAAAATAATAGACACTGGAGACTGCTAAATGTGAGAGGGTGGGAAGAAGGCGAGGGTTGAAAACGTACCAATTGGGTACAATGTTCACCCTTTGAGTGATGGGTCCACTAAAAGCCCAGACTTCATCATTGCAAAATACATGCATGTATGAAATCTGCACTTGCACCTTCTACATTGTTTTTAAATCTACAATCAGGGAGCTCCTGATAAATACAAGTGGAAAATGGTATTTTCCAGGTGCTCAGCTGGATGGCTTCTGCTCTGGATGCAGCCTTTGGTCCTGGAATTGCAACAAAGTATACCCCAACCAAGGAGCACTGGATTCAAAGTGGAATCTAGAAAGACTTCCATCCAGGCAGTGTTCACAGGCAGAACAATGCTTTATTAGCGTTGTCTGAATTACCATGATTGTAAAGGTAAATAAGGGGATGAGACTGACAACCATCCATTAAGCAAGGGCTGAGCTTAGTGTTGAAAACTGGGGTAAGACACATCCCCTCCAGATGCACAGAAAGTAGGGAGAGAAATAGTTTGCAAATGAATAGAGACCATTCACTAGGCCATTCACTTCATCTTATTGTATGACTGCTTTGGAAAAGAAAGGGGTGTGTTTTTGTTATTATCAGAGGCAATATACTAGTTACCAGTAAGATGACTACGACCAGGCTTCCTGGGTCCAAATACCCACTCTGCCACTTGCTAACTGAGATTTTGAAAGTTAACCTAAATGCCCTGTGCCTTGGGTTTTTCTTATTTATAAAACTACCATTATTTACAACTATGAACTACCATTTGAGATAACAGTAGTACTTACCTCATGTGGCTTTCTGAGGATTAATTAGTCAATATATGCAGAACACTTCATATAGTACCTAGCCAGTTATAAGCAGTCTTTAAGTATTAGTAATTATTAGCTATTTATTGAGCATTTTCTAAACAATGCATATGCATAATGTCATTTAACCCTCATGAAATTAGGTCCTATTATTCCCATTTTAGTGATAAAGAAGGTGAGGTTTAAATAGCCTAGGTGGGACCAACATTCACACTGATCAATCTGCTTCTAGTGTTAGCAATAAAATGTGTACAGTACAATTTTAAGGATGGTGAATATGATGCATTCCTTTGCTTTAATCATAGCAGTTTGCAATTTCACATCCTAATTTATGGTAATATACATCATAAGGTACAGTTATTGGAGGACCATAGTTTCAAAATATAAATGATAAAAATATTTTTATTTCCCATAATAAAAATAACTACTATAAAGTTTTGCTAACAATGTACAACAATCTAAATTAACAATGATGAAACAAACAAGCTGCCATTTATATGTAACAAGTATGATAGCAGCATGTGACAAGCACAACCATCTACCCTTGATATATAGCCACTAAGAGTTTGTCCAGTGGAAGTGCCGCCACCTGGATGCAACCAGGCACACAAGCTTATGAAGCTGCCTGACTTCTGGCTGAGTACCAGTTTTATTTTTCTGCAAATACCAGTACTGACAAATTTCTACTTTTAAATGCTAAAATTTAATATTCCTTAATGATTCACTTGTAAGTAGAAGTACATGAGAGGAAGGGAAGAAGAGAAAAAAGCCTATGGAATTTGACATTATCCACCAATAAGAGGTAAAGATAACGATGCTCTCTGAAAGTTTTTTAAATCTTTCTTTCCGAAGTCTAGGGTGCAATCCTGACTAAATTTATCTTATCTTCTCATTAGTGCTCATAAACTCTATAAGGTCACATCACCCCAAAAAGGGAAATCCCATCTGGGTCTCATAAGATTTCTTTCATCTCCACTTCACCAACCCATTAACAGCTCATAATTAGGTCCAGAGTAGACATTTCTTTTGTCACTGGCACTTGTGAAATGAAATTATCAGTAAAGCAAGAAAAAATCGTGTCACACATTCCCACTTTCAGTCAGAAAAAATTTGCAGCAGATATCTGGACAGTTGACTTGAGTTTCCATTACTACAAAATCTTATTTTTGAGCCACCTTGTGATCTGGGAAACAAAGACATCAGTTCATTCAAGGTTCATATGGCTTTTTATTATACCTTTAAGAACATCACTGCAATGCATCTTTATTTATATCCTCACCCTAAGCTTTGCTGGCCTGATTCCCCTCTCAGGCCTTCTGATTTTCATGAATCTGTCTTTTGTTTTTGTTGTTTTTGTTGTTAAACACAAATTTCCTCCCCATGTAATAGGTATATTCTTCTTCTTTCCATTTATACCAGATAGTAATTTCCAGCCCACTTCTTGGTAACTTTAAAATATCACACCTACCACCTTTTGTCATTACTTTATTTTATGTGTTATGCCCTACCCAATTGTGTGAAGATTCTAAGACCATAATTCCTATCTTTGTCTAAATTTGTTTTCCTGTAAGTCTCCAGACACATTCTGCACCTCTGTTCTTCTCTCTGAATCATACTTATTCTCATCCAAAACAATTATTTTCATGAATGCTTCTCCCTTCCCATCTGTATTAGTTTCCTAGGGCTGTTGTAACAAAGTTGCACAAACTTGGTGGCTTAAAATGACAAAATGTATTCTCTCACAGTTCTGAAGGCCAGAAGTACAAAATCAAGATATCAGCAAGCTTGTTTCCTTCTGCAGGCTCTGAAGGACAATCTATTCCATGCCTCTCTCCTGGCTTCCGGTGTTTGCTGTTAATCCTTGATGTTCTTCACCATGTATTACCATTGAAAGTAATGGCAAAAACTGCAATTACTTTTGCACCAAACTAATAGATGCATCACCCCAATTTTTGCCTCCATCTTCACATAGGGCTCTCCCTGTGTCTCTGTCTTTACATGGCTTTCTTATAAAGATGCCAGGTATTCAACTTACAGCTTCACTCAGTATAATCTCTTCTTAACTAATTACATCTGCAAAGACCCTATTTCCAAATAAAGTCACATTCACAGGTTCCAGGGTTAGGACTGCAACATATTATCTTGGGGCACACAATTCCTCCTGCAATACCATCCATATTTACTTCATATACTTGCATTTTTGGTCAGCTAGATTTCAGGTGGGAAAAAATGTGTTTTTCATCTTCAGGGATGTAGCCAGCCCAAGAAGCCATCACTATCTCCTCTTTTGCTTAGGATGTCAAATCCCATTTTTCAACTCCATCTATGCAGCCAGCCTTTCTCCTCCCAGACCTGTATCTCTATTCCAAGATCAAAGTGTCTGTCAGAAAAATAAAATTAAAAACCTGCCTGTGCCCTCAACTTCTCTAGCCTTCTAGAGCCCTTTCCCTGATGGTGCTGCTTTTCCACACACCATTAAGAGGAGCTGATAATAAAGTGCAACAGACTCTGAGCCACACCCAAATATACCTATCATGAAGGCAACCATGTTTCATTTGGCCAGCTTGGGTAACAAGAATGCAGACTCTTCGTGGATGATCTATGTAATGCTGTCAGTGGGGTATTGATGGCCCCCACTACTATTGTATGGCTCTTTTTAAAGGTCTAGTAGTAACTGTTTTGTAAATCTGGGTGCTCTAATGTTGGTGCATACATATTTAGGATAGTTAAACGTTGTTGAATTGAACCCTTTATCATTATGAAATTTCCTTCTTTTTTTCTTCTTTACTGTTATTGGTTTAAAGTCTGTTTTGTCTGATACAAGAACAGCAATCCCTGCTCCTTTTTGTTTTCTATTTGCATAATATGTCTTTCTCCATCCCTTGACTTTGAGCCTATGAGTGTCATTACATGTGAGATGGGTCTCTTAAACATAGCAGATGGTTGAGTCTTGTATTTTATCCAATTTTTCACTCTATCTCTTAAGTGGAGCATTTAGGTGACTTACATTCAAAGTTAATACTGATATGTGAAGTATTGTTCTGGCCATGGTGTTGTTATATAGTTGCTGTGTAGTCTTGATTGTGTAGTTAGTTGCTTTATGGGGTCTGTGGGTTATACACTTACATGTATTTTTGTAGTAGCAAGTATCATTCTTTTGTTTCTATGTTTAGAACTCCCTTAAACATCTCTTATAAAGCCAGTCCGGTGGTAACAAATTCCCTTAGAGATTGCTTGTCTGGGAAGACTATAATTTCTCTTTTGTTTATCAAGTTTAGTTTGGCAGAATATGAAATTATTGATTGGAATTTCTTTTCTTTCAAAATGCTAAAAATAGGCCCCCAATCTCTTCTGGCTTGTAACATGTCTGCTAAGAAGTCCACTATTAGTCTGATAGAGTTTCTTTTATAGGTAATATGGCCTTTTTCTGCAGCTGCCTTTAAGTATTTTTCCAAAGTGTTGGCTTTGGAAAGTCTGATGAGTACAAGCCTTTGGAATGGTCATCTTGTATAGTATCTTTCAGCAGTTCTCTGGATTTCCTATATCTGCATGCCAGCCCATCTAGTGAGATTGGAGACATTTTCCTGGATTATACCCTCAAATATGTTTTCCAAGATGTATGCTTTCTCTTCTTTCTAAAGAGTGTCAATGAATGATAGACTTGGTCACTTTACATAATTCCTTATTTCTCAGAGGTTTTGTTCATTTTTCTAAATTCTTTTTTTTTTTTTTTCATTTTTGCCTAACTAGGTTGATTCAAAAGACCAGTGTTCAGGCTCTGAAATTCATTCTTCTGCTTTGTCTAGTATGTTACCAAGGCTTCCAATTATATTTTGAAATTTCTGTAGTGAATTTTACAAAGGAATAAAGACTCTTATTAGACAGAACTGTGTATAAATAAATTTTGGCTTTGCATTACCAGTGTTATGACCTTAAAGAAGATGCCTGATCTCTTTTTACCTCAAATTTTATATCTGTAAAATTCATGTACTGATAGTACAAGTCATGAAATTATGAAAATTTAACTGGCTATATAAAATACATAGCTTGATGTCTTTTATAGGCAGGACCATGCCTCTCCACCAAATTCATATGTTGACATCTTAGCCCCAATACCTCAGAATGTGACTTATTTTCAGACAGCCTTTAGAGAAGTGGCTAAAACATGGCTATCAGACTGGGCTCTAATCCAATCTTATTGGTGTCTTTATAAAAAGAAACTTGGACATACAGAAAGAAACCAGGGATGTGCTTACATAGAGGGCAGACCATGTGAGAAAGTAGCCATCTGCAAGCCAAGGAGAGAAGCCTCAGGAGAAATCAAGCCTGGCAACACCTTGATCTTGGTTTTGTCACCTCCAGAGCTTTGAGAAAATGAATTTATGTTGTTTAAACCACCTACTCTGTGGTCTTTTATTATGGCAGAACTAGCAAACTAATACAAGTTCCAACACCTAATAAATATGTGATTAGAGTTAGCAATTATTGTTATCATGGAGATGATGACTAAAGTTTCCTCTAAACCTGTGACATCCAGGAGAGCAGCAGCTGCTCACATGTGTGTACTGAGTACTTGAAACGTGGTTACACCAAACTGTGATGTACTTTAAGTGTAAAATGAACATAGGATTTCAAAGATTTGCTACAAAAATATAAATATTTCCACTAATAACTTTTTAAGTATTGATTGCTGTTAAAATATTTTAGATATTTTGAGTTAAATCAAATATATGATGAATGTGAACCACGTTTCTGCTTCCTTTTTTAACAGGGCTAATAGTAAATTTAAAATTGCCTATGTGGCTGGAATCATATTTTAGAATGCTGCTGCTCTAAAGCCTTCAATGGGAAGTGACCACCACAGTTCCATGCTTGCCTTCTAAGGCCAACAGTAGTGTTCTTTCTACTGCCAACTCCTGGAAAATTTCCTTCTAGTACAAAAGTGTAGGGAAAGAAGCAGAAGGTTTAGAGTCAAACACACCTGGAGTTGAAAGCCTACTTCACCCCTTACTTGGCCTGTGACCTGGAACTTCTCTGAGCCTACTGGTTTCTCCCCTGCAAAACAGGAATAATTAACACTAGCTCAAAGGCAATGACACATATAAAGTGCTTAGCACTGTCCCTAGCACACAGAAAGTGCATGTTATAGACTGAATATTTGTGTTCCCAAAATCGTACATTGAAATTCTCACCCCAATCTGATGGCATTTGGAGGTGGGGCATTTGGGAGATGATTAAATCATCAGGCAAGGCCTTTATAAATGAGCTCAGTGCCCTTATAAAAAGCCCTGGAGCACTCCCTTGTCCCTTCTGTCACATGAGGTTACACAAAAAGCTACCATCTGTGAACCAGGAAGTGGGCCTTCTCCAGACTCCAAATATACTGGTGTTTTAGCTTGGATTTTCCAACCCTTACAGCTGTGAGAAATAAATTTCTGTTGTTTATAAGCAACCCAGACCATGGTATTTTTGTTATAGCATTCTGAATGGGCTAAGACAGTGAACAATAGAGGTTGGCTTTTGTTATTAACTTCGTGAGTCATGAAGGGTCTCTTCATCCTCTGGGGAGATGTGACAGGTGAAGGTTTCCAACGGTGAGATTGAGTGGAAAGCCCATGCTGAAGCTATCCTATTGTCAGAGAAGAGCACCCAAAAATTTAAAGAATCACTTTCCTCTGCTGCAAACAGAAATCTCAAGCTTATCTGAAATGTCCTCTGCCTCCTTCAGCTCATCTTGCCCTTTCTCACCTCCATGCCTAGGCTTAAATGGTTCTAGATTTCTGAGCTGTACTTCCTTCTCCTTCTATCAAAATCCAAGCATTGTTCAAGGCTTGGGTAAAAGTTTACCTCCTTCATGAAACCTTCCACTACGAATTTCTGCCATATGCCAGAGACTTGAATATAGAGTCTGAATCCCCTTCAGTTTGCTTTCTCTGTGTTACTGGGCACAGAGCCTGACAGATAAAATCTTTATGGAATAAAGCAAAGTGAACAAAAAGTTGCAGCCTGGACTAGAGATGAGGGAATGCCAAGACACTGTCTATTTAGGGAACAGCCTTATATTTGAAATTTTCATAAAATGCAAAATAGTAAACCCCTATGACTTAAATCTCAAATCCAATTGTGTTCATGAGGATGGAATTCTACAAACTCTTTGAAAAAGCATGCATCACTCAGGCACCATGAGTAAAAATGCTCCTCCTCCAAGATCCCAGATCCTCAGACCTTCCTAAATGAGAAAAAAAAAAATGAACTGGTTCTAGAGAGGAATCACAGAGTGGGCCACACCCCCAATAGTCTCTGAGGAACTGGAGATCCAAAGCTAAAATGACTTGAAATAGAAATTTGAATAAAAAGAAAGAACCTCTAAGTATTGTCAGAAACAAGTTGCAAAAGACTAAAACTCAGCATGTACTGCCCACAAACACACACTGAGGCAACCCAACCACGACACAAGTAGGCAAAGTACATCACGGATGAGAGCTAAAACACATAACCACGTGGCCTGTATTCAAATCATAGGCACATTGTTTACCAACTGTGCAACTTTGGACCGGATACTTAACCTTTCTGGGCCTCAGTCTTTCCTTATTTAAAAACAGAGTCACATAAGTTAACATTAATTAAATTACTACCATACACCAGATACTTGCCAAATTCTTTCTACATTGAATGCAACAGGATTAAATGAGTCAATGTATATAAATCCCTTGATTTAGAATCAGGCTGCTATGGTCTGAATGTTTGTGTCCCCTCAAACTTGATACATTGAAATTATAAACCCCAAGGTTATGTATAGTATTAAGTGGTGGGGTATTTGGGAGGTGATTAGATCATGGGAAGAGAACCTTCATAAGTGGAATTGGTGTCCTTATTTAAAAAAAAAAAAAAAAACCCTGTGAGAGACCCCTCACCCTTTCTGCCATGTGGAGACATAGCAACAAAGTACTATGAACCAGACAGCAAGTCTTTACTGGACATCTAGTCTGCCAGCACCTTGACCTTGGACTTTCCAGAGTCCTGAACTGTAACAAATAGATTTCTCTTCTTTACAAGCTACCCAACTTATAGTATTTTGTTATAACAGGTCAAATGCACTAAGAAAATTGGAGGTGCTGCTGTAACAAAGATCTAAAAATATGGAAGCAGATTTGGAATGTGATCATGGGTAGAGCCTAGAAAAGTTTTAAGGTGTAGGCTAAAAAAAGCCTACGTTTCTAGGTGGACTATTAAGAGTGATCCTTGCGAGGGTTAGGACAAGAAGAAAGCTGTATAAAGAGCCTCAACCTTCTAAGAAAATACCATGACCAGAAAGTCCATGAACAGAATGATTGTAGAAATACGGATGGTAAAGGCCATCCTGGTGAGGTTTCAGATAGAAATAAGGAACATATTATTGGAAACCCGAGGAAAGGTTATCCTTGTTACAAAGTGGCATAGAACTTGGCTGAATTGCTGTGCCTTTGTGTTTTGTGGAAGATAGAATTTGCACTCAAAGAATAGGATATTCGACTGAGGCAATTTCTAAGCAGTGTTCAAGGTATGGCTTGGCTCCTCTTGAATGTTTATAGTCAAATATAAGAAGAGAAAAATGATTTAAAGACAGAATTTTAGGCCAGGCGCGGTGGCTCACGCCTATAATCCCAGCACTTTGGGAGGCCGAGGCCGGTGGATCACGAGGTCAAGAGATCAAGACCATCCTGGTCAACAAAGTGAAATCCCGTCTCTACTAAAAATACAAAAATTAGCTGGGCATGGTGGCACGCGCCTGTAGTCCCAGCTACTCAGGAGGCTGAGGCAGGAGAATTGCTTGAATCCAGGAGGCGGAGGTTGCAGTGAGCCGAGATTGCGCCATTGCACTCCAGCCTGGGTAACAAGAGCGAAACTCTGTCTCAAAAATAATAATAATAATAATAATAAAAGACAGAATTTTTCATCAAAAGGGAAACAAAATTTAAAGGATAGGAAATTTCACAGGTTATCCACATTAAAAGTATGAGAAAGTATATTCAAGAATAGGGTGTGGCCAAGCAACCTTTTGATAAGAAGATTAGTATGGATTATCCAGGACCTATTGTCCAAGAAAAGGGAAAAGTAACCCCAAAAGCTTTTCAAAAATCATCAAGACTGCCTTTACCTTCTCAGGCCCAGATCAGAGCCTAGAGGACAGATCAATTTTAAAGAAAGAGCCTCAGACACCTGTGGGACCTCAGCACTGGCTGGCTGGCACCACCTTAGGCACTGCTCCCTGCTTTCCAGTATAGCAATTCTCAGCCACCCAGGTATGGCTCTAGTGAGGCCAGGTGTGGTGCAGGTCACTGTGCCTGCCCCCTGGAAGGCACAAATGATAAATCTTGGCAGCATCCACAAGGTACCATCTCTTCCAGTAACAAAGTGCATGAGCCATGGGAGTATGGTTGCCTCCACCCAGATTTAGAAAGATGGAGCTGCCCAGAGCCTCAGGCTTATGACTCAGGCTGAGAATTACCACGGGATGTAGTCACCACAGAGAGCCCCCACTAGAGCAATGCTCAAGAGAGCCATGGGATCAGGGTCACCATCCCAGTAAGACGAGAGGACAGAGCCTGGAGTCAAAGAAAATCATTCTCAAGCTTTAAGGTTTTATACTAGCCCAGGATCTGTCACTCATTTTTTCTTTTCTATTTCTCTCCTTTGGAATGGTCTTACTGTGCCTGTTCCACCACTGCGTTTCTGAAAGCATATAACTTGTTTGGTTTCATAGTCTTACAGCTAGAAGGGAATCTGTCTCAGAATGAATCATATCTTGAGTCTCACCCACATCTGATATCTAAATATCATTATATTTAGATGAGACATTGGACTTAGACTTTAAAGTCAGTGCTGGCACAAGTTAAGACTTTTGAAGCTATTGGAATGGAATAAATGTGTTTTGCATGTAAGAAGCACATGAATTCTGGGGGAGGCCAGAATAGAATGCTATGGTCTGAATGTTTATGTCTCCCAGAATTCATAAGTTGAAATCCTAGCCTCCCAAGGCAATGGTATTTGAAGGTGGATTCTTTGGGAGGTGATTAGGTGATGGGTTTAAAGCCCTTATGAATGGGATTAGTGCCCTTATGAAAGAGGCCCCAGAGAGACCTCTCACTCCTTCCATCATGTGAAGACATGACGAGAAGGTGCCATCTATGAACCAGAGAACAGGTGCTTGCCAGACACTGAATCTGCCAACACCTTGATCTTGGATTTCTCAGCCTCCAGAACTGTGAGAAATAAATTTCTATCGTTTGTAAGCCACCCAGTCTATAATATTTTGTTATAGCAGCCAGAATTAAGACATTAGCACAGGGTAAATATGTATAACAATAAGTAGCAGTAATTGTGGTGGTGGTGGTCGTCTTAAGAAAGATACTATCTCTACAGGCCATTGTCAGGTGAATGAACAGTTTCCTTAGTTATGAAAAAGCTCAAGCACTAGCTGTATAGCCTTGGCTAAACTTATGAAGCATCTCAGCCTTTGTTTCTCTGATTTCCCAAACATGCAATAGGCAGAGTAATCAGTTATTACAAGGTTGTTGGGAGACCCGGGTGGGATACTGGAGGTGAAAAGCTGTGGAACTTATTGTTGACATTATTCTTGCTTCTGCCTGCACCACCTGCCCCATTCCCACAGTAAATAGCATGACTTACTGTTTAAAAGAAAAAAAAAACAGCTTCCCATGAGTAAATACATGGTAGTGAGTCATTACTCCATGTCATGTCATCCCAGAGTCTGAGCCGTGTAGCCTTCAAATTCAGGGACACCAATAAGCCACGTCCTAGAAAGGTCAGCAGGGAAGTAAATGGATCAAATGCATATAGCCAACCTGTCTGTACCTCCAGCCACTATCACATCATTCTGGCCGCTAGAAGGGCATCCAGTTAGAAGGTAGTTGCCTTCATTCAACAAGGCAACTTGTTCATGGTGGCCTTCACACCAAACAATGGTGGTGCAGGGGTGAGGTGAGTGGAAGGAGGACCATGGATCTTAGAGACAGATACACAAAAAATGAACACTTCCAGCCCTGCTTATGCATCACGTCCCACGGAAGTCTTTCTTGGCCACACTATTTAAAATGCCAACCACTCCCTCTTGCTTTCCAGCTCTTTATAAAATGAAGGTATAACTTTATTATTCTTTGAAAGAATAGAATGTCAATAAGGATTAAATGCATAATACAGGTAAATGTTTAAAATGGTGTGTATAGTATTTAATAAATGTTAGCTTTTATCATTATTATTACCATTACTGTTCTTATCTAATTGCTATTTCATTCTGGCATATATGATACTCTAAATGTATTATCTTGGTTATCTATGTATTTACATAATTGTTATCTGACTTCCCCACTAGATCTTAACTTCTCTAAGGAGGTGTCTATGTTACATTCCTACTAAGTATTTAATAAATAGCAGTTGGTTGGATGAGTGATTTAATGAGAGAATGAATAGGCAACTATCACACTCATCAGACTCATTTTTGTCCCCTATCCCAAGAACCTATGTGTAGGAGACAGTTTCTTATTTGAATTTTAGGCATGAAGAAATAGTGGCACTAAAAACGTTGAATGACTTAGTCACACAGGATGAGGGTGAGCAGGAGATGAACACCTATCAAATGCTGGCTCTACAGCAAACACTGTGTGAGACCCACTGATTTATCCAGGCTTCTGGTCATTCATTCCACAAAAACATATTAAGTTTCCACTCTGGGCCATACATTGGGCCCCTATCCCCATCCAAAAAGAGGAGCTTTAATCCTGGATTACATCTCACTTTTGTAATCTCAACAGGAACGCGGGTCTCAGAGCAGACCTCATTATGAGGAGGAGGCAGGGCACTCCCGCCCCAGAAGCACAGGCCAGAAGCATCGTTGGGTCCTTTCTCTCTTTGACATCTGATTTCCTCATGGATGACTGCCTTGGCCAGAATTAAACTGTCCCAGGACCAGCACATGTGGGTCCAGTTTTGTCAGCCTGCAAGGACATTGTGCAGCTTTGTTTGTTCCAGTGTGGGGGAGGGAGGTGTTGATAAGCATCATCACAATCAGGATCTGCCGTCCATGACTTACCATTCATTTCCTAATCAGTCATCACATTTTATTCAAGCTTAATGCTGACCTATTGAATTTAATGCCACATTCCGCGGCAAAAAGCCACTGCTGTGTTTACTAAGGGAAATCAGCCAGCTTTTGCCCTTGTTGCTGTAGCAAGCACGGGAAACTTAGATTTTCAGGATATTTTCCCTTTTGTTAACCAGCAGTTCTCATTTTGTTCAAAGACGATTCCCTCTGTCTTCTTTCTTTCCCTCCGTGGTGCCAAGATGACCGGAATTACATTAAAGCCCAGGCAGCTCGATATTTAGGCTACTCTCCTGCTCTCTCCCTTCCCGCATTCCCATCAACACATATGCATTCACACATGTGTGTGCACACACCCATGCACACACACGGACGTGACCCAACAGAACACTGTGTGACCTTGGGCCAGTCACATCTTTCTAAGCTTCCATTTCATCAGCTGTAAAATGAGGAGGGCAGACTCAGTTATCTCTTTCTTTCCTAATATTGTATGATCCTAGTTTTCCCATGATTCTGAGATGATGGAATTAGAATTCTAAAATGTCTGAAATGGAAGACACGCTGTAAAACAATCCACTATAATATCCCCATATTTCAATTCTTTTTTTTTTTTTCTCCCAGGCTGGAGTGCAGTGGCATGATCTTGGCTCACTGAAGCCTCAACCTCCTGGGCTCAAACAATCCTCCCACCTCAGTCTCCCAAGTAGCTGGGACTGCATGTGCTCACCACTACACCAGGCTAATTTTATTTTTTGTACAGACAAGGTCTTACTTTGTTGCCCAGGCTGGTCTCAAACTCCTGAGCTCAAGTGAGCCACCCACCATGGTCTCTCAAAGGGTTGGGTCTACAGGTGTGAGCACTGCACCAGGCCCCCATATTTCAGTTATTCTAGTAACACTTTCATCCTTTTTGCCACATCTCCACACTACTATTATCCACTCAACTGTTTTTTCTTTAAATTAACTTTTTACTTAAATACATATATTTAAGACATACCTTACCACAAATAGAAGACCATAATAATTTGCTATAAATGTAATCATAATTAAAGGAAAATAAAGCAATCTAAGGAAATTTTGGCTTGGCCCCACTGCCTGCCCCAGGACCCAGGCCTGCTGCTTGTCCCTGTCTATGGAAATGGCAGCACAGCATCTGCTTAAAGGCACTAAGGTCAGGCTAACATCAAACAGGACACTTTTTGCCCTAATTAGAATGGAAAAGAGACACATTCTCTCCCAAGGGATGTCCATTTTATTTAATATAGAGGCTAGGTACCACCCAAGATCACTCGCAAGAACTTCACTTTGGGTAAAATGTTCTAACCACTGTTAGGTTAATGTTGTAATGAGTTCATCTAAGGCTCCAAATTGGCAATATCTGCATCTTCTTCACCATTACCTTACTTGCAAGCATTGCCAGGCAGCTCCCATAAGAAAACAGATACGCTCAGAAACACACACACATGCACAAGCACATGCTCCAAAACAATTTTTTAAACAGCACAATGCCTTCCCTGGCACGTCCTCAAGTCCACAGCTCTAGGAATCTCTGACCTCGGGCAGATCTACATCACTACTTTTCTAAAGAAATCACTGCCCGTGTACAACAAAGAGCAGCTTCCACTGAACATGCGGGGAGCTCTTGAAGCAACTTCCTTTTTTCCTTTTCTCTCTTCATGACGCGATGTGAAGTAGGGAGCAGGTGGTACACCCCTGTGAGAAAACAGGTACAAAGACTCTGGGGCGGAGAGGGACGAGAGAGATTCTAGGAAAACACCGCCTTCTGTTTATTTTGTGTGATGTAAGAAGAAAATATTTAAACATTTCTACTTTAGATACAGTCTGGCTTCTAATTCCAGTTCTAGCATCTTCCAGCAACAAATTTGGGCAAGTTGCTCAGCCCCTCTGAGGTTTAATTTCCTCCTTAGCAAAATGGCTCTAGTGACACACCCTTCCTTGCATTGTGAGGGTGTAAGGCAGGTATGGTACCAGGTACAGAGATAAAACTCATCCAACACTCAGTGCCTTCCTCTTTTACCTTTTTTTTTTTACTTTGGCACCATTCATGAAGGTCCAAAGTTAACCCCCTTTTTATTGATTTGGTTGGTTGTTTTGCCTTCTAAATCCTAAGTCTCATCTGCAAAGTGGAAAAAAAAAAAAAGCTGTGAATTTCCATATGTAAGTTTTGTTTTCTGTGACTTGATTATGGCAAGCGATGTATGAAGGCTGAGTGGAGTGACAAGGAGGGGCACAGAGAAGAGGAAAAACAAACTTTACACCAGCAAACCCAACAGTCGGCCCCTTTTGAATAATCATTAGCAGTCTGCTGGAAGTTCCAAGTCTCCTAAAGATTTTGAGGATGAGAGAGTAACAACATGAATCTAGAAAATGTGGTGCATTTCGTGCACAGATTTGAATTAGAGAATTCTTGGGCAGTTTCGCCTATGAAGTTGGGGAGAAGGCGTGGGAGATGAAAAGAAAAACAGAGAAACACCTCCCCCTGCTGCCCAGATAGCAAATAGCAGAATAGATGTAAAAAAAATTCCATGGTCACATGAAAACCTTCACCCTGTTCCAAATGTTTGCAAAGGATTCACTATGTACAGGTAGCTGAATTTTGTGGAATGAATTTTTCCATCCTAAGTTACCTTCAAAGGTCATTAAAATGATCTTAGTACATTATTACAATGATTATGCTTTTCACTGGGCATTTTATTAGTTTCTTTAACAGGAAATACATTGGCGTAACTTTTAAATTAAAATGATATAAAAGTTATAAATTGAAAAGTCTTGTTTCTGACTGCCTTACCTGTAGCCAGATACTTTTATCAGCTTTTCATATCAATACAAGTAGATGTGACTATGTAGTCTTCTTTTTTCTCTTCTTACACAATAATTAGCTACCTGACACTCTTCCGGATATTGTTTTTGTCACTTAACAACATATCTTGGTAATCCTTCCAGGGCAGAAAAGATCTCCAGGATATGTTTCAAGGCAGAGTAAGCTTCCTTCTTCTTTCACTGAGCATGTTATATGTGAAAAGAATATATCCCCACTTGGGGAAACCAGTAAGTTGTTTAAATTATTGCAAATGTGAATGATTTTAATATAGAAATAACCTTTTTTGGTCCACATTAATCACAAATACTGTCCGCAGCCCTCCATAATAAACTTGTCTTCTGCCTGGTTTTTTTTTTTTTTTCTGGTATTCCTTGTGATTAGAATCTCTCGCCTTGGTATCCACTGTGTTCAAGAGCAGAACAGAGCTTTGAACTTTATAGGCTAGTGCTTGGAATTAAAAGTGCTTCATGCCACCAAGATTTCTATTTAAAAACCCAGGGTAGAGGAAAAAGCCTTTTGCTTCAGCTGAAATGTTCTTGTAAAGGGCAAAATGGAAAATACAAACACCACTGCTGTTTGCTGGTTGGATACCAGAGCCATCGGCACCTCCTGGAAATGGCAGGCCTGCCAGTTCCTGATAAGTCAGGTTAGTCTTACTACATTTGAGACAGTAGAAAACAGTGTCTTCCAGTGCAGACAGAGAGCCAGCAAGATTGTGAAGGTCAAAGAAAAATCCAATTATCCATAGCAAACACTGACCATACAATTAAATTACACCAGTCAGGAAAGCATTTGATCTTCTGCAACGGACTTCTTCCAGCAAATTTACCCTTGACTCAGTCTGGGCCATTCATCGGCATCCAGATGATCAGCTTCCTTCTGCTGCCCCAAATCCTGCAGCATGTCTGTAGCATCTTGCAACATGTCTGTAGCAGATGCGTCACTGCCCACCTACATCCCCCTGGCCCACCCCAGAGGTCACTTGCAGCTTCAGTGGTTGGCTCCCATGCATGCAGACAGCATCAAGAACCAGCTGCTTCTGCCCAAGGGCTTTTTCTAGCCACAGAAGTATTCCCTGCACAGTCCAGACATGCAGGGCAGGACAGAAGTTCTAATGAGTTACCATCCCCAAAAGCAGGCCCCAAGCAATGAGTCAGGGGATAAACACCCAGCTCCCTTGCTTGCCCCTCTCTGGGGCAATGCCGAAGTGTGTGGCTCTCATACTC
This sequence comes from Aotus nancymaae, assembly GCF_030222135.1. Classification (NCBI taxonomy): domain Eukaryota; kingdom Metazoa; phylum Chordata; class Mammalia; order Primates; family Aotidae; genus Aotus; species Aotus nancymaae. The sequence continues at coordinate 12,940,960 of NW_026988417.1, read as the reverse complement.
TCAGAGGGACACCAGTGCAACTGAGCCCCAGGTGGGTCCTACTCATTAACATACTGTTTATTGACTTTTCTCTCTTCCCTACTCTCTCATCATCTTTCTGGGATTGCCTCCTGTGAAAGCCTTGATCCAGTTAAGAGAAACCACACAGTAAGTTCAATAGAAGTGTAACAAAGTCATTAACTACAATGAACAGTAACTGTAAGATATAGGGAAACTCTACAAAGTACCCTACAGCTGAGAGGGAGATCTTAGGAAAAGACAAACTGGACAGAGATTCAGACCTCTTGGGAAAAGGTGTGGGAAACAGCAGAGAAGTTAGCTGCTTTGGCCAGGCTGGTGCCGGCCTGGAATTGCTGGGAACCACCAGAGTGCAGCCAGCCTCCTGAGTGCACGCAGCGAGGGCCAGCCAGTCAGCAACTGACGGTGAGGGCTGGAGCCCGGGAGCTGGCGGGGGCTGCAGAAGGAGCGGCTACTCTACGTGTGACCCTGCGAGCCAAATGCAGCTGCACACAGGCCAAGCAGAAGCTTGCAAGGGGAGGCTGGGTCCCTGACCCAAGTGCAGCAAGGAGGGAAAGGGAGGGTAATCCGGGCGCCTGTAAGCGCAGAAGCCCTTCGGAGCGCTCATTCTGTGCTGAGGACTCTGCTTTCCATGTGAGGGGGACTGCACAAAAATTATCACCAAGCCAAGGCTGCAAAGTCACAGGAGGACCGGTTCTACCCGCTGTCCTCGCCCACCCGCCGTCCCTGCACAACCGGCAGGAACCCTCCTCCAGTTGCGGTGTCCTCCAGCGCCCTCTACTGAGGAAGCCTAGCATCGCGCGCGCTTAAAGGAAACAGGCTTAAAGGTACCCCTTTGTTAGTCCCAGAGCACAAATTAATAAAGGGTCGATTCAGAGCTAAGTACAAAAAATATTTTTTTAAAAAAAGATAAATACACCTCCCACAGTCCTACTTGCAGTCAAACCCATGTCTCAGGATCTGCTTTTGAAAGAACCCAAATCACTACAATGTCTATCAGATCTGATTTTTGTTGACAAAAAGAATCACTCTAAAATATTTAAAGAGATTTATTCTGAGCCAAATATGAGCCACCAATGTCCTGTGACATAGCACTCAGAAGATCCTGAGAATATGAGCCCAAGGTGGTTTAGGCTTTGTCTAGATTTATACATTTTAGGGAGACATGAGACTTCAATCAAATACATTTAAGACATACATTGGTTCAGTCCAGAAAAGGGGGGAGGAGGGGTCTGCTTCCAGTTATAAGTAGATTTAAAATATGTCTGATTTGTGTAGAAGACAGTGTGGCAATTCCTCAAGGATCTAGAACTAGAAATACCATTTGACCCAGCAATCCCATTATTGGGTATATACCCAAAGAATTACAAATCATTCTATTATAAAGACACATACACATGTATGTTTATTATGACACTGTTCACAATAACAAAGACTTGGAACCAACCCAACTGCCCAACAATGATAGACCAGATAAAGAAAATGTGGCACATATACACCATGGAATATTATGCAGCCATAAAAAAGGATGAGTTCATGTCCTTTGCAGGGACACGGATGAAGCTGGAAACCATCATTCTCAGCAAACTGACACAAGAGCAGAAAACCAGCCACCACATGTTCTCTCATAAGCGGGTGATGAACCATAACACATGGACACAGGGAGGGGAACATCACACACCAGGGCCTGTCGGGTGGGGGGGGTGGGGCTAGGGGAGGGATAGCAGGGAGGTGGGGGACTAGGGGAGGGATAGCATTAGGAAAAATGCCTAATGTAGATGCTGGGGTGATGGATGCAGCAAACCACCATGGCATATATATACACGTATGTAACAAACCTGCACATTCTGCACATGTACCCCAGAACTTAAAGTGTAATAATAATAATAAATAAATAAAATAAAATAATAAAATATGTCTGATTTGGCAATTGGTTGAAAGAGTTATTATCAATAGAAAGCAATGTCTGGGTTACAATAAGAAGTTATAGAGACCAAGTTTTCTCATGCAGATGAAGCCTCCAGGTAGCAGGTTTCAGAGAGAATAGAATGGAAATGTTTCTTATCAGACTTAAGGTCTGTGTCAACATTAAAATCTGGTCCTAAAGAGAGGAGGATATAACAAGACATGTCTGACACCCCTTCCCGTCATGGCCTAAATCAGTTTTTCAGGTTAACTTTGGAGTACCCTGGTCAAGAAGGGGTCCATTCAGATGGCTGGGGGGCTCTAGAATTTTATTTTTTGTTTATATTTTAATCTTCGCTCTGCATGACCTCAAGAAAGGGTCTTACCAGCTTTGAGTCCCCGCTTTCTCATCTGTACGATGGAGGTGATAATAAACAGTCTGCTTCACAGGGATTATTCTTGAGAGAACAAAACAAAATAGACCACCTGCAATGCACTTGGTACAAAGTAAGTGCTCAAAAAATGTCATCTCCCTTCCTCCTTTTGAAACCAAATCAAAGTCCCAAAGTTTCTTCTTCCTTTCATAAGAATGCTGTGAACTACTCTGCCCAAGGCATTTTTCCCTTAAATGTGACCCAGGACAGCTTGGAGGAAAATGAGGGAGATTAGAAGGAGGCCTTGTCCTGTAAAGGAAAGATTTCAAGTATTGGAAGCAAATGATAAACAAGTGTTTCTCTACAGAGAAAAAAGTTTGAGTACAGAAGTTCTCTAGGATATGACAACTTCTGTTGGCACTTAAATGAATGAGCCTTAAAGGGGGAATAAGCAATGTGATAATTGCTACCATTAATTAAGAGCTTGCTGTGTGCCAGGAATTCAAAGTCATAACCTCTCTTGATCCTCATAACAATTCTTTAAGATAAATGCTATTTTTAATCTCATTTATGCAAATGATGAAACAGAGGCTCGAAAAGATGAAGCAGTTTTCCCAATGTCAGAGCCAGGATTTGATCCCAAGTCGACTTGACTCTAATCCTCAGCTTCAATTGCTATGGTGGATACAACTGAGATTTAGCCTATGGAATCAGAAGTCTGTGGTCCTGCTACAGGCTTTACATTTAAATCCCTATGTTTTCTAAGGAATAATTCTTCCTTCCCCAAAGGAATCATTTCCTCATCTGTAAAATGAGAGAGCTGAGTTAGAACCAGGGTTTTTGTAGGGGTGGCACCACACCCAAGAATATTTTGGAAATGAGTGGGGATGGTTGGTGCTATAATGAGAGGGAAATCAGTGGTATTTCACAGTTGAGGACCAAGATGAGTAAATGCCCTGTATATTCCACAAGATATTTGTGTAGTTGAAACACTTGCGAACCTAGAACCTCGCTCCATTTTACATCTAAAAACAAAACATTCTTATACCATTTTAATACCCAACGAATTTTCCAGAGTCAATTGAAAGAAGATTGTACTTTATTTTATGATAAATTTTACCAGGAGTTGGTCACTATCTGGTAAATCATATCACCAACAACAGTGCAACACGTGATCATCATCCCTCTCTCACTTTGTGTTTGTACTGATCATGGATGTAGTCACAAATGTCTGTGTATCTCATGGGGTCTTTGAGTGTGGTACTCCCCAGTTATTTGTATATTGAAACACTCATTACCTTATCATCAATTATTTTCTTTGTAGAAATATAAAATTTTTCCTTTGTAGAAATATAAAATAAATGTATTGTATAATTAAATATAAAATAAAATACATGTGTAAACAGGTTGTATTATCTGTCAACTTCACTTCAATATATTTAAGGAGGCATTATAAGATATTTGCTTCAAAAGAGGAATTCTGGGTGCATGGAGAGAGGTTTTGATGTCTCTATTCACTGAAACAACAGCTATAATACAAAGCCAAGAACAAGGATGCCCAAGATACAGATATATTCATTTACTCAAGAATGACTTATTAGCACGGACTTTAAGCCAGGTATGCTGTGGATTCTGAGGACACAGCAGATAATAAGAGGACCTGAGTCTCTGACTTTGTGAAAAGTTCCCTATAAAAACCAAATGTCTATGTCTTAGCCTATTGCTGGTATTGTAACAAAATACCACAGATTTGTTAATTTATAACAACAGAAATTTATTGCTCACAGCTCTGGAAGGTGAGAGATCCAAGATAAAGCACCAGCAGATTTGGTGTCTGGTGAGGGCCCCTTCCTTATAGATGGCACCTCCTGTGTCCTCACATGATGGAATGGACAAAAGGACTCCCTCAAATCTCTTTACTAAGGGCACTAATCCTATTTGTGATGGCTCCACCCTTATCTTATAATCTCACCACCTTATAAAGGCCCCACCTCTTAATACTATCACACCGACAATTAAGTTTCAATATATGAATTCCAGTGGGACACCAACATTCAGACCATAGCAGCTCATACCTACTAAAGTTAAATATTCACCTAAACTATGGCTCAGCAATTTCACTCCTAGGTATGTACTAAAGAGAAATAAGGTCATGTGCTCACCCACATTACAAGCATGTTCACAGAAGCTTTTTTCATAATAACCAAAAACTGTACAACCCAAATGTCCCTCAAGAGGAGAATGGATAAATAAATTATGGTGTATTCATAAAATTGAGTACTACAAAGTAAGTTAATAAAAAAAAAGAACGAACTATGAACATGACAACATGGATGATGAATTTTACAGACATCATGTTGAACAAAGAAACCAGACATAAAGGTGAAAATACTACCTAATTCCACTTGTATGAAACTGAAGAACAGTCAAAATTAATTGATAGCAGTAAGTATTAAAATAGTAGTACACCTCCTGGAGACATTATTGACAAGGAAGGTACCCAAGAGAAGCTTCTGGAAAGGTAAGAAAGTTCTATGTCATGCTCTGAGTGATAGTTACACAAGTATATACAACTAATTAAAATTTCATCAAGATTAGGCTGGGCATAGTGGTTCACACCTATAATCCCAGCACTTTGTGAGGCCAAGGAGGCTAGATCACCTGTCAGGAGTTCAAGAACAGACTGGCCAACATGGTGAAACTCTGTCTCCACTAAAAATACAAAAAAATTAGCTGGGTGTGGTGGTGCACACCTGTGGTCTCAGTACTCAGGAGGTGGAGGCAGGAGAATCGCTTGAACCCAGGAGGCAGAGGTTGTAGTGAGCAGAGATCGTGCCATTGTACTGCAGCCTGGGCAACAAGAGGGAAACTCCGTCTCAAAAAAAAAAGGTCATCAAGCTAAACACTTAAGATTACTGCACTTGGACACACCTTAAAGTACCAACAAAAGTACCTACATTTTACCTCAGCTTTTTTCTTTAAAGGACTCCATTTGAGTTTCTTGAGTTTCTTGACTCCCTGTTTCTTTAGGAAGTCGGGGGAGGACTGGAACAGAGCTCAAGCTGTTCCAGCCATCTCCCCACTTATCTCAGACACTACATTCCTAGCACATTCTACACTTATTCTTGAGAACTACAAGTGCGAAAGGAGTTAAAACTGGGTCAGTCCAAGGCCACTTGGAGCACTGTCCTGCAAAGAGTAATTCATTCCTCTCCATTTGAACACCCCAGTTTAAACAGCCACAAACAAAGGCTTCTGGAATCAGGCATCTGGGTCCAAATCTCAAATTCTTTTGGCCCCTTCTTACTTTGTAAGATCCTGAGAAAATGATTTACCTTATCTACCATTCCATTTTCCCTCATATAGCATGAGAATAATGGGAAGCAAATAGCTGTGCACTGGATACCAACTTGTCTGGGTACAGTGAGACAGAACACATTCACAGACAAGTTACATGAAGCAGACTTATTAGATAGGCATCAAGGATAACAGAAGCCTGGGATTCATTGTAAGCTGGTCCCCAAGGCTCAGAAAAGCTTCATAGGGCTGATGATGCTTCGTCTGCCTGTGCTCTACTTGTACCACAGCTAAGGAACCAGAGAAAAAAGTTCAAGTATAGAAGTTCTCTAGGATATGACAATTTCTGTTGGCACTTAAATGAATGAGCTTTAAAGGGGGCAATAAGCAGTGTGATAATTTGTCATTAATTAAGAGTTGTATTAATACAACCCACCCTGGGTTATATGCCCTATGGTCACAAGACATGCTGGGCTAAAGCACTGAAGGACACCCTGCGTCTTTAGGAGGTTGGGGGAGGACTGGAACAGAACTCAGGCCATTCCAGCCATCTCCCCACTTATCTCAGACACTACATTCCTAGCACATTCTACACTTATTCTTGAGAACTACAAGTGGGAAAGGAGTAAAAACTGGGTCAGTACAAGGCCACTTGGAGCACTGTCCTGCAAAGAGTAATTTATTCCTCTGCAGTTTGCTGAGTGCATTCAAGACATAACACATGTAAAAGTGTTTACCACTCTCTTTGTGTTCAATAGCTATTCATTTCTTCTAGACAAATTTTACATTCCATTAGCTCTGACTTCCCAAAGCAGAGCTGTGCCAGTGGTGGCCCATTTGTGACATCTGTGTTCCTCACTGCTCCCTCCTGAGCCTTGGAGGATACAACTCATCTACTATGACACTCTTCCGTGCTGACCCTTAAAATCCATCTCAACACAGTACTCCCTGAGGCTACACCACTTGATGAGAGCTGGTGCATGAAAGAAAACGTATTTGCCATCCTGACCTGTGTCATATTCATCTTTGCCTTGGCTGTAGTATCTAGTACAAGCACTTGTCAAGTCTGTGAGAAATGAGAAAAGAGCTGATATTTATTTCACATCTAAACACAACACACTCAGACTGGAAATTTTTTTTATATGTTGCCTCTTAAATACACACACAAAAATCTGTGTTGGGGGGAAAGCATAATTCTTGTTAAGAAATTTTTTTAGGTAGAGGGATCCAAGATGGCCAATTAGGAGCAGCTCAGGATTGCAGCTCCCAGCAAAAGAGTGGAGGGTGAATGGACGCCACATTTCCAGATGGATTTTTATTGCCCACAGACCAGGAGATTCCCAGGGGGAGGAGACCCACGGGTCACCAGCACGGCTGTTTTGGCTGGCGCAGCTGTTTGGCCGGTGCAGCTGTTTTCGCTGGCGCCGCTGTTTTGCTGGCACCCCAGTGAGGCGGTTCTCCATACAAAATACACAGGTCCGGGCACCATTTTAGCTGGCAATTGGAGCTCCTGGGAGACAGAGCCGCCCATTTGTCTGATTACAAAGGGGACTGAAACAGGGAGTCAGGCCAGGAGATATGCGAGCAAAAAAGCGCCACGAATCTCAGAGCAGCTGTTTCTCAGCACAGCTGCATCCAGCCAGTGCAGTGGGTCACTGCACGGGAAATCACACAGATCCTGGCACCTTTTCAACAGGTGACTGGAAGACCTAGGAGACAGTCGACCATTCAGTTAAAAAAAAAAAAAAAAGGCTCTGAGGCAGGGAGCCAGGTGATCAGGCTCGGCTGGCCCCACCCCCACAAAAAAAAAAAACAGCAATCGGAAATGCTCTGGATTGAGAGTTTCACAGCAAGCACAGCTGAACCCAGGATGGTCCAGGTCTGTCGGGGAGGGGCATCCACCATTACTGAGGCAGTCCACCACCACAGAGGTAGTTTGCCATTGCTGAGGCAGCCCGCCATTACAGAGAGAGTCTGCCATTATAGAGGTGGGCTGCCATTGCCAAGGCAGTTCTAACTATACCCCTATAAACAGGACTGCAGGGAAGTTCACATGGCAGCTGGGCAGAGCCCACAGCAGCTCAGCAAAGCCGCTGCAGGCAGACAGTGACTAGGCTGCCTCCTTGCTTGGCAGGGCAGCCCTGAAAAATGCCAGCAGTGCAACAGAAACTCATAAATAAAGCCCTAACTCCCCGGGACAGAGCACCTGGGGAAAAAAAAAAGGTAGGTGGGGGGGTTTATGAGTTCTGCTGCAGGAGACTTAAAGATACCTACCCAGAAGCTCTGAACGGAACAACGGAGCTCACAGCTCAGTACTTGAGCTCCTATAAGGGACAGACTGTCTCCTCAAGCAGCTCCCTGACCTCCGTATATCCAAAGAGTCACCTCATAAAGGAGAGTGCAGACTGACATCGGGTGGGTATCCTTCTGGGACAAAGATAGCAGAAGAAGAAACTGGCAGCAACCCTTACTATTCTGTAGCTGCTGCAGGTGATCCCCAGGCAAGCAAGGCCTGGAGTGGACCTCAGCAGTCCTACAGCAGAGGGGACAGACTGTTAGAAGGAAAACTAAGAAACAGAAAGAAATAACTTCATCATCAACAAACTGGACGTCCACTGAGAGACCCAATCTGAAAGTCAACAACTACAAAGACAACAGGTGGATAAATACACAAAGATGGGAAGAAACCAGTGCAAAAAGGAAAAAACACCTGAAACCAGAATGCCTCTCCTCCTACAAGGGATAACAACTCCTCACCAGCAAGGGAACAAGGCTGGATGGAGAATGAGTGTGATGAATTGACAGAATCAGGCTTCAGAAGGTGGGTAATAAGAAACTTCTGTGAGCTAAAAGAACACGTTCTAACACAATGCAAAGAAACTAAGAACCTTGAAAAAAGATTTGATGAAATGCTAACAAGAAAAAACAACTTATGATTGATCCAAGATGGCCGATTAGGAGGAACTCGCGATTGCAGCTCCGAGAGAAAGTGCAGAGGGTGAGTGGACGCCGCATTTCCAGATGGATTTTTACTGCCCACAGACCAGAAGATTCACAGAGGGAAGAGCACCACAGGTCACCAGCGCGGCTGGTCTGACTGGCGCAGCCGCTCAGTCTGCGCCCTGAGGCAGGGGCAGTGGCTCCTCCTGCAGAGTGAGTGAGACCAAGTCCCCAGTAAGCCAGCAAGGGGAGCTGAAACAGGGAGTCAAGCCAGGAGATTCCTGGGCAAAGAAAGCGCCACAGGAAACACAACTGAACCCGGGTCGGTCCAGCTCTGTGGGGGAGGGGCATCCTCCATTAGGACACACCCTGCAGTTCCCAGGGCAATTTGCCATAACCAAGGCAACCCGCCACTACAGAGACTCCGTTACTACAGGGGCGGGCCAACATAGCGGAAGCAGTTCTAACTACACCCATATAAACAGGACTGCAGGGAAGTTCACAAGGAAGCTGGGCGGAGTCCACAGCAGCTCAGCAAAGTCTCTGCAGGCTGAGTGCGACTAGGCTGCCACCTTGTGGGCAGGGAAAGCAACAACAAGACAGCGGAAAATCATAAAGCCCTAACTCCCTGGGACAGAACGCCGGGAGGGAAGAAAAAGGGGGTTTATGAGTTCTGCTGCTGCAGACTTAAAATTACCAAAATCAGAAAGACAGCAACTACAAAGTTGATAGGCGGATAAATCCACAAAGATGGGAAGAAACCAGCGCAAAAAGGATGAAAACACCCAAAATCAGAACACTTCTCCTACAAGGGAGCACAACTCCCCACCAGCAAGGGAACAAGACTGGATGGAGAATGAGTGTGATGAAATGACAGAATCAGCTTTCAGAAAGTGGATAATAAGAAACTTTCGTGAGCTAAAAGAACATGTTCTAACCCAAGGCAAAGAAACTAAGAACCTTGAAAAAAGACTTGATGAAATGCTAACGAGAATGGACAACCTAGAGAGGAATATGAGTGAATTGATGGAGCTGAAAAACACAACACGAGAACTTCACGAAGCATGCACAAGTTTCAACGCCGAATTGACCAAGCAGAAGAAAGGATATCAGAGGTAGAAGATCAACTCAATGAAATAAAACGAGAAGGCAAATTAGAGAAAACAGGGTAAAAAGGAATGAACAAAGCCAACAAGAAATATGGGATTATGTGAAAAGACCTAATCTACATTTCATAGGGGTACCTGAATGTGACGAAGAGAATGCATCCGCTGGAAAATACTCTTCAGGATGTTATCCAGGAAAACTTCCCCAACCTAGCAAGGCAGGCCAATATTCAAATCCAGGAAATACAGAGAACACCACAAAGATATTCCTCTAGATGAGCAACACTGAGGCACATAATCATCAGATTCACCAGGGTTGAAATGAAGGAGAAAATACTAAGGGCAGCCAGAGAGAAAGGTCGGGTTACCCACAAAGGGAAGCCCATCAGACTCACAGCAGATCTCTCAGCAGAAACCCTACAAGCCAGAAGAGAGTGGGGGCCGATATTCAACATCCTTAAAGAAAAACACTTTCAACCCAGAATTTCATATCCAGCCAAACTAAGCTTCATAAGTGAAGGAAAAATAAAATCCTTTGTGAACAAGCAAGAACTCAGAGATTTCATCACCACCAGACCAGCTTTACAAGAGCTCCTGAAGGAGGCACTACACATAGAAAAGAACAACCAGAACCAGCCACTCCAAAAACACACAAAATGGTAAAGAGCATCAACACAATGAAGAATCTGCATCAACCAATGGGCAAAACAGCCAGCTAGCATCAAAATGACAGGATCAAATTCACACATAACAATATTAACCCTAAATGTAAATGAACTAAATGCCCCAATCAAAAGACACAGACTGGCAAATTGGATAAAAAGCCAAAACCCATCAGTGGGCTGTATCCAGGAAACCCACCTCACATGCAAGGATACACAAAGACTCAAAATAAAGGGATGGAGGAAGATTTACCAAGCAAACGGAGAGCAAAAAAAAAGCAGGAGTTGCAATTCTTATCTCTGATAAAATAGACTTTAAAGCAACAAAGATCAAAAGAGACAAAGAAGGACATAACATAATGGTAAAGGGATCAATGCAACAAGAAGAGCTAACGATCCTAAATATATATGCACCTAATACAGGAGCACCCAGATACATAAGGCAAGTTCTTAAAGAATTACAAAGAGACCTAGACTCCCACACAATAATAGTGGGAGACTTCAACACACCATTGTCAATATTAGACAGATCAACCAGACAGAAAATTAACAAGGATATCCAGGACTTGAACTCGGACCTGGAACAAGCAAACCTAATAGACATTTACAGAACTCTCCACCCCAAATCCACAGAATATACATTCTTCTCAGCACCACATCACACCTACTCTAAAACTGACCACATAATTGGAAGTAAATCACTCCTCAGCAAATGCAAAAGAATGGAAACCATAACAAACAGTCTCTCAGACCACAGTGCAATCAAGTTAGAACTCAGAATTCAGAAACCAACCCAGAACCACACAGCTTCATGGAAAATGAACAACTTTCTCCTGAATGTAGACTGGATAAACACTGAAATGAAGGCAGAAATAAAGATGTTCTTCGAAACCAACGAGAAGGAAGACACCACATACTAGAATCTCTGGGACACATTTAAAGCAGTCTCTAGAGGAAAATATATAGCAGTAAGTGCCCACATGAGAAGCAAGGAGAGATCTAAAATTGACACCCTATCCTCAAAATTGAAAGAGCTAGAGGAGCAAGATCAAAAAACTCAAAACCTAGCAGAAGACAAGAAATAACTAAGATCAAAGCAGAATTGAAGGAGATAGAGACACGAAAAATCCTACAAAAAAATCAATAAATCCAGGAGCTGGTTTTTTTAAAAGATCAACAAAATAGACAGATCACTAGCCAGACTAATAAAAAAGAAAAGAGAGAATAACCAAATAGATGCAATAAAAAATGATAAAGGGGATATCACCACAGATGCCACAGAAATTCAAACCATCATCAGAGATTATTACAAACAACTCTATGCACATAAACTAGAAAACCTGGAAGAAATGGATAAATTCCTGGACAGTTGCCTCCTCCCAAGCCTAAACCAGGAAGAAGTCGAAACCCTGAATAGACCAATAACAAGGTCTGAAGTCGAGGCAGCAATTAAGAGCCTACCACCCAAAAAAAGCCCAGGTCCTGATGGGTTCACAGCCGAATTCTACCAGACATACAAAGAGGAACTGGTACCATTCCTACTGAAACTATTCCAAATAATCCAAAAAGAGGGAATCCTTCCCAAATCATTTTATGAGACCAACATCATCCTAAAACCAAAACGCGGCAGAGACTCAACAAGAAAAGAAAACTACAGGCCAATATCCATGATGAACATAGATGCAAAAATCTTCAATAAAATACTGGCAAGCCAATTGCAACAGCACATCAAAAAGTTTATCCACCATGATCAAGTAGGATTCATCCCAGGGATGCAAGCATGGTTCAATATACGCAACTCTATAAATGTAATTCACCACGTAAACAGAACTAAAGACAAAAACCACATGATTATCTCAATTGATGCAGAGAAGGCCTTTGACAAAATTCAACAGCCCTTTATGCTAAAAACCCTCAATAAACTAGGTATCGACGGAACGTATCTCAAAATAATAAAAGCTATTTACGACAAACCGACAGCCAATATCATACTGAATGGGCAAAAACTGGAAGCATTCCCTTTGAAATCTGGCACTAGACAAGGATGCCCTCTCTCACCACTCCTATTCAATATAGTATTGGAAGTTGTAGCCAGAGCAATCAGGCAAGAAAAGAAAATAAAGGGTATTCAATAGGAAAGGAGGAAGTCAAATTGTCTCTATTTGCAGATGACATGATTGTATATCTAGAAGACCCCATTGTCTCAGCCCAAAATCTCCTGAAACTGATAAGCAACTTCAGCAAAGTCTCAGGATACAAAATCAATGTGCAAAAATCACAAGCATTTCTATACACCAATAACAGACTTAAAGAGAGCCAAATCAAGAACGAACTGCCATTCACAATTGCTACAAAGAGAATAAAATATCTAGGAATACAACTAACAAGGAACGTAAAGGACCTCTTCAAGGAGAACTACAAACCACTGCTCAACGAAATAAGAGAGGACACAAACAGATGGAGAAACATTCCATGTTCATGGTTAGGAAGAATCAACATCGTGAAAATGGCCATACTGCCCAAAGTAATTTACAGATTCAACGCTATCCCCATCAAGCTACCAATGACCTTCTTCACAGAACTGGAAAAAACCACCTTAAACTTCATATGGAACCGAAAGAGAGCCCGCATAGCCAAGTCAATTCTAAGCAAAAAGAACAAAGCAGGAGGCATCACACTACCGGACATCAAACTCTACTACAAGGCTACAGTAATCAAAACAGCATGGTACTGGTACCAAAACAGAGATATAGACCAATGGAACAGAACAGAGGCGTCGGAGGCAACACAACATATCTACAACCACCCAATCTTTGACAAACCCGACAAAAACAAGCAATGGGGAAAGGAATCCCTGTTCAATAAGTGGTGTTGGGAAAACTGGCTAGCCATATACAGAAAGCAGAAACTCGACCCCTTCCTGACACCTTACACTAAAATTGACTCCAGATGGATTAAAGACTTAAACATAAGACCTAACACCATAAAAACCCTAGAAGAAAACCTAGGCAAAACCATTCAGGACATAGGCGTAGGCAAGGACTTTATGACCAAAACACCAAAAGCATTGGCAACAAAAGCCAAAATAGACAAATGGGACCTGATCAAACTCCACAGCTTCTGCATGGCAAAAGAAACAGTCAATAGAGTGAATCGGCAACCAACAGAATGGGAAAAAATTTTTGCAGCCTACCCGTCTGACAAAGGGCTGATATCCAGAATTTACAACGAGCTAAAACAGATTTACAAGAAAAAAACAAACAAGCCCATTCAAAAATGGGCGAAGGATATGAACAGGTACTTTACAAAAGAAGACATACATGAGGCCAACAAGCATATGAAAAAATGCTCATCATCACTGGTCATTAGGGAAATGCAAATCAAAACTACATTGAGATACCATCTCACGCCAGTTAGAATGGCGATCATTAAAAAATCTGGAGACAACAGATGCTGGAGAAATAGGAACACTTTTACACTGTTGGTGGGAGTGCAAATTAGTTCAACCATTGTGGAAAACAGTGTGGCGATACCTCAAGGACCTAGAAATAGAAATTCCATTTGACCCAGCAATCCCATTACTGGGTATATATCCAAAGGATTATAAATCGTTCTACTATAAGGACACATGCACACGAATGTTCATTGCAGCACAGTTTACAATAGCAAAGACCTGGAACCAACCCAAATGCCCATCGATGATAGACTGGACAGGAAAAATGTGGCACATATACACCATGGAATATTATGCAGCCATCAAAAACGATGACTTCGCGTCCTTTGTAGGGACATGGATGAATCTGGAAACCATCATTCTCAGCATACTGACACAAGAACACAAAATCAAACACCACATGTTCTCACTCATAGGAGGGTGTTGAACAAGGAGAACACATGGACACAGGGAGGGGAGCACTATACACTGGGGTCTGTTGGGGGGGAGTGGGGGGGAAAGAGGTGGGGTGGGGAGTTGGGGAGGGATAGCATGGGGAGAAATGCCAGATATAGGTGAAGGGGAGGAAGGCAGCAAATCACGCTGCCACGTATGCACCTATGCAACAACCTTGCATGATTTTCACATGTACCCCAAAACCTAAAATGCAATAAAAAAAAAAAGACTGTAGATCATTTGTTCAAGGAAATCAGTCATGGTGCTACAAAAGACAATCTAAGCAGCATTTTTAATATGGAAATTTCATTCCTGAAATTTCTATGGGTAGCTCTGGACTGAAGAGTCATTATAAAAATAGGTTTTTTGGGAATCCTATCACTAGACTGATTGCAAAATTATTAACACAATGGCGGATGTATCTTCTTAAAAATACCATTTGTTTTGGATTTTCAAGAAAGAGGCTACAAAATAGAAACCCAGTACAGTTCTTTGGTTTGTTTTGTACAATACTACTACGAAATTTCTCAAGAATGTGGAATTTTTAAAAAATGGTTCAGATATTTTTCTCACATTGGATATTAAAATTTACTGTAGATTCCCTCACAGTTTTCAAAGATTTGTCATCATTTTTCATAATGTGTTTCCGATGGTAAAATCTTGGTACCCCTATTAATGTCTCAACAAACTGCTAAATTGTGCTCTAATTTATGCTTTCTGGAAAACAAAGTATCTTGTCTTATATTCATGGTATTTGATGTCTATAGTTCGAGATTATGCTGGTTTTTATGAATCATGTTTTATATGATTAATAGTTCATATATGGTGACTCTTCAATAAAATTCATAATTTAAATTTAAAAAAAAAAAAAGAAAAAACAACTTAGAGAGGAATATAAGTGAATTGATAGAGCTAAAAAACACAACACGAGAACTTCACGAAGCATACACAACTTTCAACAGCCGAATTGACCAAGCAGAAGAAAGGATATCAGAGGTCAAAGATCAACCCAATGAAATAAAACGAGAGGGCGAGTTTAGAGAAAAAAGGTAAAAAGGAATGAACAAAGTCAACAAGAAATATGGGACTATGTGAAAAGAACTAATCTACATTTGATAGGTGTACCTGAATCTGACAGAGACAATCAATCCAATCTGGAAAATACTCTTCAGGATATTATCCAGGAAAACTTCCCCAACCTAGCAAGGCAGGCCAATATTCAAGTCCAGGAAATACAGAGAACACCACAAAGATAGTCCTCAAGAACAGCAACAACAAGGCACATAATCATCAGATTCACCAGGGTTGAAATGAAGGAGAAAATACTAAGTGCAGCCAGAGAGGAAGGTCAGGTTACCCACAAAAAGCCCATCAGACTCACAGCAGATCTCTCAGCAGAAACCCTACAAGCCAGAAGAGAGTGGGGGCCGATATTCAACATCCTTAAAGAAAAACACTTTCAACCCAGAATTTCATATCCAGCCAAACTAAGCTTCATAAGTGAAGGAAAAATAAAATCCTTTGAGAACAGGCAAGTACTCAGAGATTTCATCACCACCAGACCTGCTCTACAACAGCTCCTGAAAGAGGCACTAAACATAGAAAGGAACAATCAGTACCAGCCACTCCAAAAACATACCAAATGGTAAAGAGCATCAACACAATGAAGAAACTGCATCAACTAGCGGGCAAAACAGCCAGCTAGCATCAAAATGGCAGGATCAAATTCACACATAACAATATTAACCATAAACGTAAATGGGCTAAATGCCCCAATCAAAAGACACAGACTGGCAAATTGGATAAAAAGCCAAAACCCATCGGTGTGCTATATCCAGGAAACCCATCTCACATGCAAGGATACACAAAGGCTCAAAATAAAGGGATGGAGGAAGATTTACCAAGCAAATGGAGACCAAAAAAAGCAGGAGTTGCAATTTTCATCTCTGATAAAATAGACTTTGAAGCAACAAAGATCAAAAGAGACAAAGAAGGACATTACATAATGGTAAAAGGATCAATGCAACAAGAAGAGCTAACGATCCTAAATATATACGCACCCAATACAGGAGCACCAGGATACATAAGGCAAGTTCTTAATGACTTACAAAGAGACTTAGACTCCCATACAATACTGTTGTCAATATTAGACAGATCAACAAGATAGAAAATACACAAGGCTATCCAGGACTTGAACTCAAACCTGGACCAAGCAAACCTCTCTCCACCTCAAATCCACAGAATCTGCATTCCTCTCAGCACCACATCACACCTACTCTAAAACTGACCACATTATAGGAAGTAAATTACTCCTCAGCAAATGCAAAAGAATGGAAATCATAACAAACAGTCTCTCAGACCACAGTGAAATCAAGCTAGAACTCAGAATTGAGAAACTAACTCAGAACCACACAGCTTCATGGAAACTGAACAACTGGCTCTTAAATGTTGACTGGATAAACAATGAAATGAAGGCAGAAATAAAGATGTTATTTGAAACCAACGAGAATGAAGACACAACATACCAGAATCTCTGGGACACATTTAAAGCAGTCTCTAGAAGAAAATATATAGCAATAAATGCCCACATGAGAAGCAAGGAAACATCTAAAATCGACACCCTATCATCAAAATTGAAAGAGCTAGAGAAAGAAGATCAAAAAAACTCAAAACCTAGCAGAAGATAAGAAATAACTAAGATCAGAGCAGAACTGAAGGAGATAGAGACACAAAAAACCATTCAAAAAATCAAAAAATCCAGGAGCTGGTTTTTCAAAAACATCAACAAAATAGACCACTAGCCAGATTAATAAAAAGAAAAGAGAGAATAATCAAATAGATGCAATAAAAAACGATAAAGGGGATATCACCACAGATTCCACAGAAATACAAACCATCATCAGAGATTATTACAAACAACTCTATGCACATAAACTAGTAAACCTGGAAGAAATGAATAAATTCCTGGACACTTGCATCCTCCCAAGCCTAAACCAAGAAGCTGAAACCCTAAATAGACCAATAACAAGGTCTGAAGTTGAGGCAGCAATTAAGAGCCTACCACCCAAAAAAAGCCCAGGTCCAGATGGGTTCACAGCCGAATTCTACCAGACATACAAAGAGGAGCTGGTACCATTCCTTCTGACACTATTCCAAACAATCCAAAAAGAGGGAATCCTTCCCAAACCATTTTATGAGACCAACATCATCCTGATACCAAAACCCGGCAGAGACTCAGCAAGAAAAGAAAACTACAGGCCAATATCCATGATGAACATAGATACAAATATCTTCAATAAAATACTGGCAAACCGATTGCAATCAAAAAGCTTAACCACCATGATCAAGTAGGCTTCATCCTGGGCATGCAAGGCTGGTTCAACATATGCAAATCTATAAACATAGTTCACTACATAAACAGAACCAAAGACAAAAACCACCTGATTATCTCAATAGATGCAGAGAAGGCCTTCGACAAAATTCAACAGCCCTTTATGCTAAAAACCCTCAATAAACTAGCTATTGACAGAACATATCTCAAAATAATAAAAGCTATTTATGACAAACCAGCAGCCAATATCATACTGAATGGACAAAAACTGGAAGCATTCCCTTTGAAATCTGGCACTAGACAAGGATGCCCTCTCTCACCACTCCTATTCAATATAGTATTGGAAGTTGTAGCCAGAGCAATCAGGCAAGAAAAGAAAATAAAGGGTATTCAATAGGAAAGGAGGAAGTCAAATTGTCTCTATTTGCAGATGACATGATTGTATATCTAGAAGACCCCATTGTCTCAGCCCAAAATCTCCTGAAACTGATAAGCAACTTCAGCAAAGTCTCAGGATACAAAAATCAATGTGCAGAAATCACAAGCATTTCTATACACCAATAACAGACTTAAAGAGAGCCAAATCAAGAACGAACTGCCATTCACAATTTCTACAAGGAGAATAAAACACCTAGGAATACAACTAACAAGGAACGTAAAGGACCTCTTCAAGGAGAATTACAAACCACTGCTCAACGAAATAAGAGAGGACACAAACAGATGGAGAAACATTCTATGTTCATAGTTAGGAAGAATCAACATCGTGAAAATGGCCATACTGCCCAAAGTAATTTACAGATTCAATGCTATCCCCATCAAGCTACCAATGAACTTCTTTACAGAATTGGAAAAAAACCACCTTAAACTTCATATGGAACCAAAAGAGATCCCGCATAGCCAAGTCAATTCTAAGCATAAAGAACAAAGCAGGAGGCATCACACTACCGGACTTCAAACTCTACTACAAGGCTACAGTAATCAAAACAGCATGGTACTGGTACCAAAATAGAGATGGAACAGAACAGAGGCCTCGGAGGCAACACAACACGTCTACAACCATCTGATATTTGACAAATCTGACAAAAACAAGCAATGGGGAAAGGAGTCACTGTTTAATAAATGGTGTTAGGAAAACTGGCTAGCCATGTACAGAAAGCAGAAACTGGACCCCTTCCTGACACCCTACACTAAAATTAACTCCAGATGGATTAAAGACTTAGATCTAACACCGTAAAAACCCTAGAAGAAAATCTAGGCAAAACCATTCAGCACATAGGCGTAGGCAAGGACTTCATGATCAAAACACCAAAAGCATTGGCAACAAAAGCCAAAATAAACAAATGGGACCTAATCAAACTCCACAGCTTCTGCACGGCAAAAGAAACAGTCATTAGAGTGAATCGGTAACCAACAGAATGGGAAAAAATTTTTGCAGTCTACCCATCTGACAAAGGGCTGATATCCAGAATCTACAAAGAACTAAAACAGATTTACAAGAAAAAAACAAACAAGCCCATTCAAAAGTGGGCAAAGGATATGAACAGACACTTTACAAAAGAAGACATACATAAGGCCAACAAACATATGAAAAAATGCTCATCATCACTGGTCATTAGAGAAATGCAAATCAAAACTACATTGAGATACCATCTCATGCCAGTTAGAATGGCCATCATTAAAAAATCTGGAGACAACAGATGCTGGAGAGGATATGGAGGAATAGGAACACTTTTACACTGTTGGTGGGAGTGTAAATTAGTTCAACCATTGTGGAAGACAGTGTGGCGATTCCTCAGGGACCTAGAAATAGAAATTCCATTTGACCCAGCAATCCCATTACTGGGTATATATCCAAAGGATTATAAATCGTTCTACTATAAGGACACATGCACACGAATGTTCATTGCAGCACTGTTCACAATACAAAGACCTGGAACAAACCCAAATGCCCATCGATGATACACTGGACAGGGAAAATGTGACACATATACACCATGGAATATTATGCAGCCATCAAAAACGATGAGTTCGTGTCCTTTGTACGGACATGAATGAACCCGGAAACCATCACTCTCAGCAAATTGACACAAGAGCAGAAAATCAAACACCGCATGTTCTCACTCATAGGTGGGTGTTGAACAACGAGAACACATGGACACAGGGAGGGGAGCATCACACGCTGGGGTCTGTTAGGGGAAAATAGGGGAGGGACAGTGGGGGGTGGGGAGTTTGGAAGAGACAGCATGTGGAGAAATGCCAGATATAGGTGATGGGGAGGAAGGCAGCAAATCATACTTCCATGTGTGTACCTTTGCAACAATCTTGCATGTTCTTCACATGTACCCCAAAACCTAAAATGCAATTAAAAAAAAGAAATTTTTTTAAAAATCAAGCTTGTTTAAGTAAGAAATGCCTGTCCACAGATGACAGATGGCTAAGCAAGTTCAAATCCATGTTTGTCTGTCCCAGATGCCCAAGGTCTGTCCACCATGGCGGCCCATACTTCATCAACTATGGACACTCAGTGCAAGTCCAGCATTTGAAAGTAGGTATGTTCTCTCTTCCTTGGCATTGCCTATGGAGGTGGCAGTCATCTTCTCCTCAGTATCATGTCTGCCCTCACACCCCTGTGAAACCCAAGGTCATCAAAAAGAGAACCAAAAAGTTCATCCAGCACCAGAGTCAGACTGATATGTCAAAATTAAGCATAACTGGCAGAAACCCAGAGGTATTGACAACAGGGTTCATAGAAGGTTCAAGGGCCAGATCTTGATGCCCAACATTGGTTATGGGAGCAACAAAAAACAAACCACATGCTGCTCAGTGGCTTCCAAAGTTCCCGGTCCACGATGTCAAGGAGCTGGAAGTGCTGCTGACACGCAACAAATCTTACTGTGGGGAGATCGCTCCCAGTGTTTCCTCCAAGAACTGCAAAGCCATCATGGAAAGAGCCACTCAGCTGGCTGTCAGAGTCACCAACCCCAATGCCAGGCCGTGCAGTGAAGAAAATGAGTAGACAGCTCATGTGCATGTTTTGTGTTTAAATAAAACTGTAAAAACTGGAAAAAAGAAAGAAAAAAGAAAGTCGATCTGCAATATCTACTGTCTTTCCTCAACAACAAAATCATCTAGAATTCAGAATGAGAAAAATAGATGTGTTATCCTATTAGGAATGAGTTAAAAAGAGGATAGAGAAAATTATTTCATGCCACAAAGTAAACAAAAATAAGTGAGGTCTGTGGTTAAAAAAGAGCAAGACAGAATCAACAGCCTGCGAGACTAGCAATTCACTAGCTGCTAATTCTGCAGATTTGCTTCTTCAAACACAAACACATTAGATATTCTGCTAATGGAGCCAAAAGCACCTTCTCTAATCCCGAGTGAAGTGTAGATAGTTGCTCTCTGCCGAGCTTTCTTTTCTTGCTTTCATTTTGGTTTGCTTCCTGTGGGTTTCATGTACCTCATCAGAAACTGAATGAAGACGGGAAAACAGAGCTGCTCCCTGACCAAAGCAGAGCTCTCGTAGGGAGGGCCAAGGAGACATACTGAGCTCAGACCTCATTCATGTCAAGGCCACTGTTTTGAATCTGAATGTATACATTGGAATGCCCTCTCTGCTGAGGAGGACACGACCACAGGGAGGAAATGAGAGAAAAGATAGGGAGGAGGAGGAATGCTAGAATATCAGAGCCAGGAGGGCCTGTGGAGGTTGCTTTGCCCATTTTCCCAAATGTCAATCATATTGGCCATATTCCTATACCAGCTGTACTATTATTTACTTATTCTCTTCCTACAAGTAAGGTCACTTATTCAATTAAATGTAGCCTCATCTTAATCAATATCAATGAAATTACACATTTGATATGATAGTTGTATTTTTTTCCTAATAGACTTTATAATAAATATGGTTAACTATGAAAACTTAAAATGTTCATCCATGTATCACATATCAGCTTCTATCTCCCTAGTGAGACCTGTACCACACATTGAGAAAGACTGAGAGTTCCTTGGATTCCAGGCTTGTTTTTTAGCAGTGGAAATATTTTGGGGTTTTAATGGATCGCAATCTGTCCGATAGATAACTGCTCTGATGAAAGCTGGTCAGGGCAGCTTGGAAATCTGGCCTCTTAGCATCCACATTACTGCCCACTTTGCTCAAGATCCCAGAGGTCACTTGACTCAAGGCTCAATAAAAAGCATTTGGGGCCGGGCACAGTAGCTCATACCTGTAATCCCAGCACTTGGGAGGACAAGATGAGCAGATCACCTGAGGTCAGGCGCTTGAGACCAGCCAGGCCAACATGCCAAAACCCCATCTCTATTAAAAATAAAAAAAGTAGCCAGGGCTGGTGGCAGGCACCTGTAATCCCAGCTACTTGGGAGGCTGAGGCAGGAGAATCGCTTGAACCCGGGAGGCGGACTTGCAGTGGGCTGTGATTGTGTAACTGTACTCCAGTCTGGGCAAAAGAGCAAGACTCTGTCTCAAAAAAAAAGCATTTGAAACTCTGTTCCAGCTCCAGTTCTTGTTTCACAGAAAAGTAAATTAAAGCACGAAGAAGAGAAATGATAACAAGGCATTGCACAGAAAGTTACTGCAGAAATAGATCTGGAAGCCAGAGCCCCTGATGCACATCTAGAGATCGTAGCACTACCATGTGCCCTGGAAAACCTTCAACATGGGCCAAAAAGATGGCACAAAGTCTTCCTCCATCTCTCTCCCTCCACATCTGCTGGTTTGGAAGAAACGAGCTGAGAGAAGAGGGAATCCGTGGCTAGATATTAAGGCAATGGAGTAGAATTTGGACAATTAATGCCTAGGGTGCTACTTGGGCTGAAAGTTGTTTGGACTGAGACTAGAAGACCAATGCATGGGAGCCTCAAAGTGACAGACACAACCCAAATGCACCTGGGTCACTCGGGCACCTTCATTTCCCCAATTTTCTTCAACTGGCTGAAGCATCTATAAATGTACTCAAATACCCAAATCCTACCTGAGAATCTTTGAAGAATAATTTGAGACAACTTCTATACCTTGACTCCTTCCTTACCTGCAGCTCTTCTCTCATTCCACCTATCCAGCCATGCCCCTCTAGCATCACTTTGTGGGGTCTTTCTGTCTAGTGGCACCCAGCATCTCCCTGTAGAGCACATCTGCCATTGCAGCATCTTCAGGTCTCCTCCACATCCATCGTGCTGATCCACACAACACAGGCGGTGCAGCCCACTCTGCTGGTGATGAAGTCTTCCTCCTTCAAAGGCTGGAGAGGGAGTCAGAAATAATAACACTTTAACAGTTTTTCTCATCCACCACAGCCTAGCAAATATGAGGAATTATTTTCCAACAACCAGAACTTCCCCAAAAAGCTGAGTTGTCCACTACACACAATGATGGACCTGCACCACTAAGGGATCACTTGAGTGGGCACCATTGGGAGATTCTGGCCTCATATGAGGAACTGTACTAAATGAACACTAATACCTCCTTCCAACCCTGTGTTCTCTGATTCTAAAAGGGTTTTGTGGCCTTCCGGTTACAGTGAAGGAGATTATGAAATATGCAGTAGTTTGTGGGAGTATTTTTGATTGAGAAGCATCTTTGAGTCTAGAGCAAGAATCAGGAAACTTCTTCCATAAAGAGCCAGAGGGTACAAATAAGTTCTCATTGCAATTATTAAATTCCATCATTGTAGCATGAAAGCAGCCATAGACAATATGTAACAAATAAGAGTGGTAATGTTCCAATAAAACTTTATTTACAACACAGGTGGCAGTTGGGTCTTAAATTATTTCAAAATAAAAAGTTACTAAATGCTGACAGTAGGCGAGATTTGACCTGCTGGCTGAGGCTGGCCAACTCTTGCTCCAGAGGAAACCTGTCCACCTGGATGGCTCCCTTTTCCTTCCTGCTTCACCCAGGCAATCATTGAGCCTAGTCGGCACTACCTCCTGAATATTACTTGCGACCTCCCATATGAAAGATAAGCCAGTCTCTTTAGATAATCAAACCCACATCATCTATGATTGGCAACTGAGGGAGAATCCCAAACTGACCTCCCCTTTTAGGGACATGCACACATTTCTTAAAATGTCAACGATTCAGCCCAGGCAACATGGCAAAACCCTGTCTCTATGAAAAATACAAATATTTCATGGGTGTGGTGACATGTGCCTGTGGTCCCAGCAACTTAGGAGGCTAAGGTAGGAGGATAGCTTGAGCCCAGGAAGCAGAGGTTGCAGTGAGCCAAGATGGTGCCACCACTGCACTCCAGCCTGGGTAACAGAGTGAGGCCCTGTCTCAAAAAAAAAAAAAAAAAAAAAAAGTCAATGGTCAGTAAAACCCCAGGGTGGAAGTGTTTTAGCTTTTCAATCAGGAGAACTACTGTCTATTTAGGAATGCTAAGTACAAGCCTCCTCCCTTCCAGATTCCTAATAGAGGGCAGAAGCAAGGACCTCCATGAGAATCAAGACACAGCACTACACTTTCCTTAGGAAAGGCAAGTACGAAATAACTCCAGTACTTAGTGCTTTGGCTTTACTCTGTTGAAGAACATGGATGAATACAGAACTTCTCCAGTATTCTCCTCAACCCCTGAAGACCTGTAGGTCAATCCAGAGGAAAATTAAAGCTCAGGAACCAACCCAAAGCCTACCTGAGCAAGAGCTGCTTTCTTGAATTTCTCTCACAACCAAAGCAGGAGACAGAAAGAGAGCAAGTATCACTGACTACAGCCCAGCGTTTCAATGCAGAGGCCCCAGCACCCTGGTTAATGTGACCATAATCTTAGTGGTGATATGGTGAGAACCTGGAATCCACTGGCTTGTGCTGACCAGAGGTCAGGGCCACTACACTGACTACAAGAAGCGGGCAGGAGGAGCAGGAGGAGGGACGCTCACTACCCAAAGGGGCAACTTTAATGAGATGCTAATTAGTTTAACTAATTAGCAACAGTGTCAATAATAAAATATTATAAATTGATCTATCTACATCTTATCTCATTTATTATTCTCAACAACTCTGTGAGATCAACATTCATATCAACTCCATTTACATATAATGAGTTGACTAGTGGAGACTGAATCCTAAAACTGGTTGAAACTAAGAAAACCTGGGTGTTTTACATGTTCATGGTGAAAACTTGAACTTATCCTTGGAGCAAGTTGTTCCATTTTCTGGAAATAATCACTCAGTGATCCCTTTGAGTTACATCTAAGTAAAGTAATTTCATTCCTACCCACTGGTTTTAGAATAGGGACTTTTTAAAATTGGATATGCAGCTTGGAAAGAGCATGGGTTTAGAAGAAGTTGAGAAGTACATTGATGAAAGACCTTTTTTCATACTTTTTTTACATATATGAATCTACACAATAAAATAAAAGAAAAATCAGCAAGAGGAAGAGGGAGTGTGGACTGGGTAATGTAGACCTAAATTGTTGGAACAAAACGCTGGTTCTAGGCAGTAGATGGATGGTGCTGTAACTCATTGCAGTGTGGCTCCCAGAATGCTGAGCTATTCCTTGGGAAGCCTGGCTTCACTTAGGCGAAGTGGAAGACTTGACCTCTTATGGCCAGGTCTTATGGTCAAGTCAGGTTTCCTCTTATGACCCAGTGGTAAACTTACCATTTCTAAGCTTCTGTCTCCTTGTCTGTAAAATAGTGATATTACTGATACTATCAAAGCAGTTTCTCAGATAAATACTCTCTTCCCTGGCAACCCAGGCCCATTGGGGAGAGAGCATTCTTGACCAAGGGTTACCCAGAGAAAGACCAGGGTCCACTGTTCTCAGATGAACCACTGCAAAAGCTGGCATTTCTCTGGACCACGAGGCCTCCCAGCTTCAGCAAGGGGAACAAGGGTCTCAACAGTTATTTTTCTCATCTGCAGAGCACCAACAGGGGTTCTTGGGCATTCCATGAAAAGGCTCCTGAAGACAAGAAGTGAGAGATGACTGCACTGTCTGCCAATCTGAGCAGGTAAAGGGTTGGAGTTGCAAAGTGACTGTCAGCAAAGGATATTCATTTTGCATTTACATGAGCTGTTGTGGTCCAGGGACATCCAGGCAATGAGCATGTGGGCCAGATGAGGTCCAGAGAGACTTAACAAGAGATGCTCAGCTGTTCTTAACATTCACTACACATAGTATTTCACAGAAAGCTTCTAAAACAGACAGATATTTGTGCTGAAACCTAGTCCAATTAAATCAGTCTTTTGGAGCAGAGCCCAGGAATTAACTATTCTTGAGAAGCTCCCCAAGTAAATATAATGTGTAGCCAGGTTGTGAAGTACGGAGCTAGCTCAAGACAGATAGATAAGGGAGAGAGAGAGAGACTGAGAGAGACTGAGTGAGAGAGACAGAGAGAGAGAGAGAGAGATGCATTTTGTAGATCAGGAAGCTAAGGATTAGAAATTCAAATGACAATCACCAGGTCATTCCGCTGATAAGTAGCAGAATCACATGTCACATTCAGGTCTGTCTGATTGCTGACCACATGCTGATTTAACTCTAACATAGTCTCTCAGGGATTCTGGAGAATGAGGAGAGGAATTGACATACAAAAGAGAACAGAAAAGCATACCTTCTCCAACCTCAGCTTCCTCCTTGATCTGATAAAAACAACCTTGCAGTAAAGGGGGAATCTTGCATAGAGACACAAAATATTACTTCTGCATGTAATGAAAAGTCACTCAGCCTAAGTCAACATATTACAAGAAGAGTCTCGTTCCCCCCACCACCAATTTCTAGCTGAAAAAGTTGTCAAGCTCAATACACTTGGTGTATCAATGGAAGGCAGGCACTGAAATGGAGAAAGTATGTGCCTGGTGTGATTTGGAATGTAGTGGAATCACATCTGTACTAGGGCTCCCAGCCTACATACGGCACAGGCACAAAGAAAGAGAGATATTGAGAGAGACCTCATGGGGAAAATGGTCAGGCTGGCTCAGAGGCATGAGACATTACCAGAAAGGCCTTTATGAAATAGTAGTTTACAAGTGCCCTCTGTTAAAACAAGTTTAGCATAAAGCTGCCTCCTTACATATTTTAAGTTCAGCCTAAGGGTTTCTCTGTACATCGTGAATTATAACAAGTGGAACTGTAAACAGACTGTAACCTACACTTGTGCCAGTCATCAAGTTTTGTCCAATCAAATGTACAACTGTTCAAACCATGTTCAAATAAAGCAAACACCAAGCTGTAACCAATCCAGTTCTGTAACTCGCTTCTGTTTTCTGTACCTCACCTCTGTTTGCTAGGCATCACTTTCCTTTTTCTGTCCATAAATCTTTTTCCACCACGTGGCTGTGCCGGAGTGTCTGAGCCTACTGTGGCTGGGAAGGCTACCCGATTCACAAGTCGTTCATTGCTCAATTAAATTCCTTTAAATTTAATTCAGCTGAAGATTTTCTTTTATTACCTCTGAGCATCTGTGAGAACTTACTAAATAATATAATCAGAGCTATTATTTATGGAGAGCCAATGTACCAAGTCTTCAGGAAAGACTTTAATGGGAATCATATCATTTACCACCCCATCCCATCCCCAACACCCCCACCCTGCCACCCACACACACATACACATACACACCTATACACAGTGAAGTTGGTGGTATTATTTTCATTGTAGTGATGATGAAACTGAGGCCTAGAGACGTAGACAAACTGACCAGCTCAAGTCCCAAAGCAAGTAGTGATGGAGCTGGTATTCAACCCTAGGGGGAAAAATTGATAGCAAACCTGATTTGTTCCTAGGGGTGTGGGGTCTATTTGACTACAGAACTTCTGGCAGTTTCTGATGACAGTAAAAATGCAGGCAAGAAACTGACACCAGCCAGACAAAAGTCTATCATGGCAGCCTACCCCCTTTCCCTATCTTCTGCTTGTCCTATAACTAGGAAGAAAACAGGGAGAACCTCCAAGGCACTTGCACTGGTGTTCTGCTATACTATAGGTCTCCAGATTGGGAAGGTCTCCAGATACTATAGGAATTCAACCGGCTTTACCAAACTACCTGCTTTACAGCTTCCTCTCTTACAGCCTGTTTGTTTCAGGCCCTGTGTGGAATACAGTCACCTAGTCAGTTGAAAACAGTTTCTGACAGACCCTGGCAACTTACAGATTAACCCAAGTGAACTTTCCTCATTACCATGCTAATGTCTCCAGCCCAGAAGGAGCTATAAAGCAGGTGACCTATGTGCTGGCATGATGACTTCACTGCATCTGCACCAATGGGACCCCTGCATGTGATAACCCACTCTCTCCCCTCTCCATCACCCCATAAAACTCTCCTGTCACTTTGCCTCAGGGAGACACTGCTTTGAAGAATGCTCCCAGTGCTTTCTTTACTTGCGATGAGTAATAAAACTCCTATGGATCAAAACCTGTGTTCTCACGGAGAGTTGCTGGTTGCTTGCCAGGAAAATGAACCCTGGTTTTGTTCGGGTACCACTGCTAAGTGTTTAAAAACAGACTTTATCGGGAAAGAAAGCCCTGATTTGTGGCATTTGCCAGTTTCTGTGGCATAAACACAGCCACAATGGCCATTTTAAAGCTACGAAGTTGTCACAAACTATTTCACAAATTTCCTGAAAATGTAACAGGAGTTGACTGAACTGACTCCAGTACACCAAGAAATTGATTTCATTCTAAGAATATAATTGTTGTTAGTTAGAAGTAGGGATCCTCCCATCCTCCAGTCCAAAAGTATCCAGATTGTTTTAGCATCCCTCAGTGATCTCATTCAGGGTTCTTCTCACAATAGCCAATGAGCAATTTACTTCAGCTCAGCAGACCCACATAATCTGGTTGAGTTGATTGGCATAAGCCATATACACTACTGAATTAAAGTCTCAGAATTGATAAGCTGAAGATCCAAGGAAGTGACACTCTAGACCATAAATATAGATTAAATGGGTCTTGATAAACGAGAAAAGTTTCACCCAAGTTTGGGTTCAGTTACTGAAAGAGCAAATCAGAACTTTCAAAGGTTATAAAGCAGAGTGAGAGTGAACTGCACACATACATCTTAGGGGCGAAAAGAGGGCCCTAATGAATTACAGACTACCAGTCTTTACAAATCAGTATGAAGTAAAACAGGTAATAATGGGATTGTGGTACAAGAAATGATTGCTTCTTTTTTTACGGGAAACTGAAACCTCTTGGGTTCAGATTTGCTTTGTTGCTTCTTAGAATGCTGGGTTAAGTTGTTCTTCCTGGGGGTAAGTACAATGGAGTGCTTAAATGCACAGGCTTTGGTTTTCTTGTCTGTAAAATGGTGATATTAATGATTCTGTCAAAGCAGTTTCTCAGGTGAATTCGATGGAACATTGACACACATTTTATTTTAAGCTTAGTGGAAGGGAAGAGACTTAAAAAAAAAACTAGTTCAAAAATTTACTTTTGAGAGGAAAACAATGACTTAATAAATGCTATTCAACTAGAGTTTGACAAGAGGAATATCTGGTTTAAAGATTATTAGGCTAGCATAAGGCTTAAAGAGAGTTGTGCCCTCAAATGTCTGGTTCAAGGTTACTGAACACATCTAAAGAAAAACAGCAGAGTGGTACCAGTTTAGCTTCCCAGGACTCTAAATCTCATTAAAATCTATCAGAAAAGCTAGGTGCGGTGGCTTACACGTGTAATCCTAGCACTTTGGGAGGCTGAGGTGGGCGAATCACGAGGTCAGTAGTTCAAGACCAGCCCGGCCAACATGGTGAAACCCTGTCTCTACTAAAAATACAAAAAATTAGCTAGGCGTGGTGGCAGGTGCCTGTAATCCCAGCTACTTTGGAGGCTGAGGCAGGAAAATCACTTGAATCCGGGAGGTGGAGGTTGTAGTGAGCCAAGATGGCGCCATTGCACTCCAGCTGGGGAGATAGTGAGAGACTCCAGCTCAAAAAACAAAACAAAAACAAAAACAAAAAAAACTATCAGAAAAATACTCGTACTTTTTCAGGAATACTAGATCCTTCCCAAAGATACTGAAAATCCTATTAGCCCACAAAGTTCTGCCCCAGCTCAGGTCTGGGATAATTTCCTTTCACAGTAACTATCACATAGGGCTGGTGTGAGGATTAAATGAAATGGCAACAGCTACCATACACATGGGTGTTTATCTTGTGCCAAGACTGGCAATGAGCTCTTTTCATCTATTAGGAAGTAATGTCACTCCACACTTTTAAAATTTTTTAGGGGTTTTGCATTGCACTTAGTACAAAACACACTTCTTTATCCTGGTTTTCAAAGCCCTACATGACCTAATATCATCCACTACCACTCTGCCTCTTGCCCATAAACCTCAGCTGTAATAATCTTATTCACGTTCTTCAAATACATGGAGCTGATTCCTGCTCCAGAACCTCAGCACCAGCTGTTCTCCCTGCTAGGACTGTCCCTCCTTATTTTCTCACAGCTGACTTGCATGTGACATCTGGAGGTGAGAAAGGCCTACCCTAACCTGTAAGTTGCCATCCAGTCACCCTTTATCATATCACTCCACTTAATCTTCTACAGAGTGCTTATCTCTATCTGATATTTTATTCGTGCATTTGTTTTCTGACTAGCAATTCCACTAAAATGGAAGCATCATTAGGAAAAGGGCTTTGTCTGTTTTGCTCAACTGCTTTCTCTCCCATTCCTATTACACTACCTGGCACACAGTAGGAGCCCAAAACATATTTGTGGAATGAATGATCAATCTCAATCAACCTTCTCTAAAACCCTATGGCAAGGTCTATTATTTTTACAATTTCACAAGAAAAATGGCACAGAGAAGTTGAGCAATTTGTTCATGGTCATAAAGCTAGAAAACAGCAAAGCTGAAATGCAAAGCTGAAATGAAAAGACCCCATGTTTCACCTCTTTATCTTTGTCTGTAAAAATAAACTACTTCACCCATCCTTCCTGTTTTATATGAATATATTTCACATTTAGTCTAAGAAATTGAAATACATCTGCCTTTGCTTTAGATTTCATTTAAATTAATTCCTCCAGCATTCATTAATCAAAGAGCTATCTAATGTTTTCTGTAAGTTAAGAAAATTGCCCACTTGAGGAGTGACTATACCTATGAATGTCTGAATATATATTTTCTTATGACTGATCTTGAAAATTAAGCTGCTTACGACTTGTTCCTGTCTTCTGCCTGCCCAACATCTCCTGGTTCAAGGCCACTTTCTCCAGAGGGCTTCATTGGTTAGCTTAGCACATCTCAGCCCCTGTTCTATCTGGTTGGTGCAAAAGTTATGCTGATTTGTTCCATTAAAAGTAATGGCAAAAAAACCACAATTACTTTCACACCAACTTAATACATAAATGCACATCATTTTCTACCACCCTGTTATTTCTACTTATCCAATTACTCCTGTTGTATTTTATATATGTATTGTGTATATAAGAAGTATGTTTTATCCTTACAATTAGCACATTTGCTCCGAGACTGGGGCCCATGCCCATTGGCCTTCCTATCCTAAGCAAATCTACATGGGGACCAACAAGATGGTAAGAATCCCTATACGGTTGCCTAATAACAGAAAATGTGAATATATAAATAAAGTACATTTCCTTCTCCCTTCTCTGTTGAAAAGCTTTAATGAAAAATTGTTTAACCACCATTATAATTTGTTCAACATATTTGCTACATCAAAGTGCATTTCTAGTAACTTAAAATAGTAGACATTTAAATTTATGTTCAATCAAGAAGAATCTTAGCTGTCACTGTCTTTTTTTAATGATTATTTGAATCTCACTTTTTAATCATAGTCTCTTATTCTTGTCACAGAAAAAGTGATTCATTTAACCACAATCACTTCACTTAAATACAAAAATGTACAACTGTCAATTTAGTATTCATTATCTAATTACTAATATTTTTGTTCACTTTTCTTTCAAGAAATAGGCATATCTTCACTTTTCTTTTGTTATTTATTCTCTTAACCGCCAAATTCCGACTTTTGAGGCATATGGTTATTTCCATAGAAATCATTCTTGAATCAAATCTTGCTAGCAAGACAGTTCTTGTTTTTAAAGACTTGTTCCCACCCAATCCATGGCCTCTCTAGAGTAACAGAGGCACCAATATGAAAAGAACAACCCATCTGCCTTGAAGAATATCAGACTCCTATTGATGTTCTGATGCACGCCACTATTGGCGTGTCAAGCCAATGTTCAGTTTGCTTATAAAGGGGTAATGATGCTGGTAAATGCTGGCATTCACTAGACTCCTATCCACACTGCACAATTTCTCACAGTCGCTTCCTGTGTTAGTTTCCTCCCATTACCATAATAATGCACATTTCCTATTAAAAATAGGACTTTTATTAGTTGTGAATTTGTTTCACATAATCAAATGATGGTAAAAGCAAGCATAACTAGTCCTCAGGAATATGTGGACTTTAGGTAGGGTATTCGTTGCCCAGCTTTATCTGTGCTTCACTGTGGGTTGGATTTTTTTTTCTTAGCAGACTGGCTTCATACACATGACAGAGTATCTGGTTGTTATCTACTCCAAACATTGGCTTACAATGTAGCCAAGAGAGGGATACCAATTACCTTCAAAAATCCAAATTCTAATTGGTCCAGTTTGGGTCAGGTGCTCACCTCCAACCTATTCCCTGTTGTCAATAGACTTCTTTGTCTTTTCCTAGTTTTCTACAAGAAAAACTTTCTTTTCCTAGTTTGCTAGTATTCTACTCCTTCTCTACAATTTAAGTTGTAATCACAGCAACTTAAATTAAAAATATGGCCAATAAAATGAGATGTTACCTAAGATAGGTCAGCTGGTCACCCTGACTGGACCTGCACAGCAAAACTTGAATTCATTGACCACAGTGTGGGGTCAAGCCTTCAGTCTTGCAAGGTTAGAGGTGACTATCAGTACAAAAAGAATAGATCTGAATCCTGGGTGGTTTCAAAATTCACCAAGCTCTTAGGGTTTTATGCATAAAAATCATTTATGGGGAGAGATATAACCACCAAGTAGACAACTTCCTATATTTACTAATCAGCACTTTTTCTTCCTATAGGCAAATCCAAATGTGAAGCCAAATATGATCCAAGTTACTTAGCAATCACAGAATCAGAGGAAAAATGAATAAGATCATCCTAATAGCTGGCACCCAATAGCAAATGCATGCTCTCCAGAGACATTGCCAATTCTAGGCACTTTGAATTCCTTCCTTTCATAGATGCGTGCCAACCACCTCCCACGCTAAAAGAAACTCTTTCTTCAAATGTAGAATACAATCTTTACTCAGGTATATACATTTTTATTTATACTTAAATAAATCCCTCCCAGAATTTCTACCCAGATGACCTGGATTAGATTTGGGGTATTCAGATAATATTACATTATTTCTAGAGATCTCCCTCAATTTCTACTTTTCCTAATTTATTCCTGGAGGTGCGACTTTCAGTTTCAGAATACCATGCGCCATCTAGAATATTCAAGAAACACACACGTGCACGCACATGCACACACACACACACGCGCACACACACACACACACACACTAAGGCTATTTTTAAAATAAGAACAATTTTCACAAAGACTAAATGGAAAATGCTAAATGCAAAGCTTCTTTCCATCTTTATAAGCATATAAAAGGTATCTTGTATTTCAAGTCATCTGCAATACTGATATCTCAATTTTCAAAATAGCCAGCAACTCAGTAGCATTAATAGACACAGGCTACCTAACTTCACAATAAACCTTACTTCTATAAATCTGTTTGCTATCACTACCAGGAGTTTAAACCTTACAAACAAAGAAATATACAAAAAATTAACGGTACTTGCATAAAAGAAGTATCCTCTTATAAAAAAAAGTTCCAACTATAAAGTATGGTTTCGATAAAACTTTGTTTATAAAAAACAGACTGGATTAGGCCTGTGTGTGGGTTGTGATTTGTCTAGTCCAGTGTTTCTCATATAGTGCTCTATCAGCATTTGTTAAATGCATTTGTTAACAATGGAAACTCAGGCCCTGTCCCAGAGCTACCAAATCAGGAACTCAGGATGATACACCTAGCACTCTATTTTAACAAGTCCTCTAGGAGATTCTGGTGCAGGCTAAAATTTGAGAACCACTGTAAATCTTTCTGATTACCCACAGAGAACTCTCCCATCCCATAAAGTATTAATAACTAATGTGACTGATAGGTCCCACTTCACCAAAAAGCCCCCCACCACTCTATTTCTCTCTTTTGAAGTTCCTACTCCAATATCCCAAGGGCTCACACATCCCAATCCTAGTCTCAGTTGACATTACTGCTATTTTGCTGTCCTGGACACATCTTTTTTCCCATCAACTAGGACTTGGCCATTCTCTTGAATTCTGTAGCTCCTCAAGGTAATACATTCTCACATAGCCACCATTTCCAAAGCACTCCTACCCTTAAACACTCCCAGGCTGGTAGAGAATTAAGTTTCCAGTCTCTGCCAAATGTCCCAGAATCACCCTTCTCCCTCTCTGCCTTACCATATCCCTGTACCACCCCCACATCCATGTCCTGACCCTAGACCAAGTAACAATTCTTTCAAGTTCTTTTAGGGGAAAAATCAATACCCCTTTCTCACATTAACATTGTATAACGCTCTGCAGCCCCACTGTCATGGTAGTCCTGCCTTATTTGATGTTTTGCTTTCTGCAGTTTCAGTTACTCATGGTCAACTGTGGTCTGAAAATATTAAATTGAAAATTCCAGAAACAATACATTTTAAATGTTGCATCATTCTGACAAGCATGATAAAATCTTGTACCATCCCGTTCCATCCCTTTGTCCAGCATATCCACTCTGTGTATGTTACCTGCCTGTTAGTCACTTAGTAGCCATCTGAGTTATCAGATCTGAAAAAAAACACAATATAAACAGTATACATTTTGGAGTTTGTTGTTGTTGTTGAGATGGAGTCTCACTCTATGGCCCAGGCTGGAGTGCGGTGGTGTGATCTTGAATCAACGCAACCTCCACCTCCCGGGTTCAAGAGATTCTCCTGCCTCAGCCTCCCAAGTACCTGAGATTATAGCCATGCGCCACCACAACTAGCTAATTTTGTATTTTTAGTAGAGATGGAGTTTCACCATGTTGCCCAGGTTGATCTTGAACTCCTGACTTGAGGTGATCCATCCACCTCAGCCTCCCAAAGTGCTGGGATTACAGGTGTGAGCCACTACTCCAGCCCACAGTACAGAGTTTGGTCCTATCCATGGTTTCAAACATCCTCTAGGGGTCTTGAAACACATCCCCGTAGATAACAGGGCGCTATTTTATACTACAATACAAATAGGTGTGACCATGCAGGCTTGCATTGGAAAGACAAATAATATTAACACATGTCCTCTTCCTCTCATGCTTTCTGTTATCATTGAAAAACGAACTTTCCAAGGTTCTACTAAGCTTTGGGTTGATGGAGAGTCATTTAGGAAATACTAATTTGCCTTTGATTATGAAAAGCCTAGTCAGGAATGGAGATGCCTAAGAGTGGGGATCTCATGGGGGTACAAGGGGAAGAAAATAAGGAAACAACTCTGCTGAATAATCAGATGAGATCCCTAGAGTTAGGAGATCATCAATGTTTGACTTTCACTGGACAAGCTCCCAGAAACAGTCTGGAAGATTGGGGAGGGGTGGGGGAGGCTGGACTGTAGAAAAGAGAGGAACCAACCCCTTGTCAGGAATCTGGTACCTAACCATACAAATGGCTACCAGTAATGGCTGCCATCATCCCTTACTGTTGCTTCCCTATTTCGCAAACTGTAAAGTCTGTCACCTTGACATCAGACGTGGGGAACAAAATGAGAGTCAACCACGTTGCAGGAGGAAGTATCTGACCCTTGTTGGAATGTTCTGAATTCAGACATGCATACAGTAGAGTAGGAGAATGATAGCAATTTCTTTTGTGACAATCTCACCTCTTCTATGCCCTAACTACTGCTAGAAATTTATATACTCTTTTCCTGTCAGCTGGAACCACCCTCTTGCAGTAATTTGCCAAAATGAAGAACACAAAGGGAAAGAGGAGAGGCACCCGATATGTGTTCTCTAAGCCTTTTAGAAAACATGCAGTTGTTCCTTTGGCCACATATATATGAATCTATAAGAAAGGGGATACTGTAGACATCAACAGAATGGGTACTGTTTAAAAAGAAATGCCCCACAAGTGTTACCATGGCAAAACTAGAAGAATCTACAATGTTATCAGCATGCTGTTGGCATTGTTATAAACAAACAAGTTAAGGGCAAGATTCTTGCCAAGAGAATTAATGTGCATATTGAGCACATTAAGCACTCTAAGAGCCAAGATCGCTTCCTGAAATGCGTGAAGGAAAATGATCAGAAAAAGAAGCCAAAGAGAAAGGTACTGGGGTTCAACTGAAGCGCCAGCCTGCTCCACCCAGAGAAGCACAGTTTGTGAGAAGCAATGGGAAGAACCCTGAACTGCTGGAACCTATTTCCTATGAATTCACAGCATAAATAAATAAAAAAAAAAAAAACCTCTGGACTGTAAAAATGTTTCTCTTCATTGAGGAGAAGTGTGGTGTTCTCTCCCCCAAAGATATATTTAAAGCAAATTTTAATTGTGTCCTAATTTATTATGTAATGTCTTTACTATTCAAATTCAATGTATTTCTTGCTGAAAGATGTGAGGTAGCTCATTGTGCAACAAATTTATTGGTTAGAGAATGGCCAGATATTATTTATGAAACATCTGTACTGGTTTGAAGCTAGCCCCTCTAAATCATCATGGAATAAATAATTTTTTAAAAAAAGAAATTATATACTCTTTTCTAGACAGATGATCAGGAGGAAACACAGCAAAGATGTCATTGGTAGCAAATGCTGACTGCTTAAAGCAGTCTTTTAAAAAAGATTTAAATGCATGCTTGTTGCTGTCGTTGTTCGTTGTTCGAGTATTTGCAATACTCATTCCTAGGACCTGTATTCATATGCAAAGAAAATCACGAGGTCAAGAGATCAAGACCATCCTGGTCAACATGGTGAAACCCCATCTCTACTAAAAATACAAAAAAAATTAGCTGGGCACGGTGGCGTGTGCCTGTAATCCCAGCTACTCAGGAGGCTGAGGCAGGAGAATTGCCTGAACCCAGGAGGCAGAGGTTGCGGTGAGCCGAGATCGCACCATTGCACTCCAGCCTGGGTAACAAGAGCGAAACTCCATCTCAAAAAAAAAAAAGAAAATCACCTTTGAGCAGCCAAGGCAGTACAGATCAATGACCTGGATTCTTTTCAATGTATACTTTTCAATGCATCTTTCCAATGTATTCCTTGAATATTTTTCAAGGCTACAAATTGTTCAAGTTACACTTAATTAGTATAATGTGTCTACCCAGTGTAACTTGAACTCAGATACAAATGATTAGCACACATTTGAGAAAATGGATTGTGAATTATTATAAAGTTCTCATCTTAATGCATTTTAGAAAGTATTTGAGATTTTCTATATGCTGTTCACAAAACAAATTATTAGCCACTGACTCAATTCATTTTTAGCAGTAAATACCTTATTGTCTCATTAATTTTTTAAACTTAGAATTTAGCAATATAAGTAAATGTTATAGTTTTGCCTTTTCATAACTGATTTTTAAAATGAACAAAACATTTATATATATTTTTTAAGACACTGTCACTCTGTTACCAAGGCTGGAGTGCAGTGGCACCACCATAGCTTATTGCAATCTTAACCTCCTGGGCTCAAGCAGTCCTCTCACCTCAGCTTCTGAAGTAGCTGGAACTATGGTTGTGCACCATCATACCTGGTTACTTTTTTATTTTGTTTTGTTGCTGGTCTTGATCTCCTGGCTTCAAGCAACCCACCTGCCCCAGCCTCACAAAACTCTAGGATTACAGGGGTTTGCTGCCATGCCCAGCCTTGACTGCGTATCAGAATTATCTTTTAAGATTCATTCCATGACTTTTTCCTTTCTGCTATCTTTATACTGCTTAAAACACACAAGATACTTTATTTGAATTGAAACAATGAAGTCAAACTGTTTCTGTTTTAAAGTAAATCTGATTTGGCTAATTTGACAATGAAATTAGGTTCTGTTAATTAGGTCATAAGGTAAACATTTAACATACTTGACAGTTTCTTCCCCGCCCCCACCCTTGTTTTTGAGAAGTCTCATTCTGTCCCTCAAGCTGGAGTGCAGTGGCCCCATCACAGCTCACTGCAGCCTCGACTTCCTGGGCTCAGGTGATCCTCCCAACTCATCCGCCCAAGTAGGTAGGACTACAGGCGTACATCACTACACCGCCTAATTTTTAAAATTTTTTTGTAGAGGTGGGGTCTTGCCATGTTGCCCAGGCTAGCTTCAAACTCTGGGCTCAAGCAATCCTCCCACCTCAGCCTCCCAAAGTGCTAGGATTACAGGCATGAGACACTGTGCCCAGTGACAAAGATTTTGAACTTGAAAGAGCTAAATCTGCAGTTGCAAAGTTTTGACAAAAACGTAATTTAAACACCTGATAACAAAAATAAATCTTATCCAAAACTATTTATGAAAATGAACAATGTTTAGATAGTCCCCAAACTTTCAGTATATCTGGTTAAAAGTACATCTCATTGAAAAAAAAAAAGATCTAATTCATAGTCCTTTGGTATCTTGGTAAAGCCTATCTGGTATATTTCCCAGAATCTGAAAAAGTGAAAAAAATAAGGATTAAGTAAACAAATCCTTTGGCCAGTCAGGTGCTTTTCAGCTCTTTGCTTTCGATAAAATGGAAAAAGGGTCTAATTGAAGTCAGCTCATAGATCATCAAATGTAAGTTTTTGAGGTCAAGAATTGAGTGACATTGGTAAAATAAAACTCTTCCATTCCCAGGCACAGTACCTGTTTATATAAACAAGCTTTATCAGGGCACACAGCTATAAAAATTATAAATAGGAATAGAATTGATGCTCAATCCTTCTCCTAGTAATAAGATATATTCAGCCACAGATGTATGAACTTTAAAAAACAATATGCATTTTCCAATAAAATTACATATACTATTTAATAATTATGAAAATTTGTAATGTGTATGTTGCTCTGATCAGGTGCTAATAATAATTTGAAAGATTACTGGGTGATTTGCTAGCTGTGTAACCTTACCCAACATACTTAATTTATCTTGGCCTTAGTTCCCTGATTTGAGAATTGGGGAAAGTAATCGGACCTAGCTCTTAGTGTCTGTTCAAAGAGTAAATGAATTAATACACATAAAAACACTTAACACTATGCTTGGTACATAACATATACGACAGATGCTTCACCTGCTATAGTCATAGCAATCAATAACAAAGCTCCTAAAACTAAAAACCCATCGGTTTGTCTTCACAGACAGGAAGAAGGAGCTGGAGGGATCGGGCCTAATCCGCAGGCACACGGCCAAGAACAAGGGACGCCCAAGGGAAAATGGGATGTGCAGGCAAGAGAGACAGAAGGACCTTGGAGCTACCTGCTGGGACAAGAACAGTGCAGGATCACAGGCTAAGAACGACGAGGGTTGGGCGAGTTTAGAATACGCAGAACCACGTAGGGTTCGCATTATAAATGTATATGGCTCCGAGAAACAGGAGCTAGAGAGGTAGGACTAAAATGCCGTCGCGGATGGAGCGGGGTCAGAAACTCACTGCCCTCGCTTAGACCCGCTCCGAGTCAGCGCCCTGTAGGCCCTAGGGCCCCAGGTATCGCGCGGGTAGAAGCCCCAACCGCCGGGACCTGGCCGGTGGCCCAAACTCCACAAGCCGCGTCCTGCGCAGCCTTCTCTCTCAGTCGCCGCAGCCGCAGCTTCCGGCGCAGCTCGGCCTCGCGAGGGCGCTCGCGTCCGGCGACGGCCGAAATTGGCTCCTCCCGGCCCCCGTTGCCGGACTTACGTCGAAGTTGTCACCGCCTTTTCCTCCATTCCCTCCGTTCCCTTTCACTTCCGGGGTTGCCCTGGATCCGCTGGTTCCGTAACAACATCCCGTTGGCTTCACTCAGGCGGCGGGACCAGTGCCGCCGCCGCCTCTCAGGAGCGCCCGCCGGTCACGGCCCTTGCCCTCCCCGGCCCAGGCTGCCATGGCCACCAACCCGCAGCCGCAGCCGCCTCCTCCAGCGCCGCCGCCTCCCCCGCCGCAGCCGCAGCCACCGCCGCCGCCGCCGGGCCCCGGGACTGGCCCCGGCACGGCCGGGGCGGGCGGCGCGGGTGCGGGCGCCGGGGACCCGCAGCTCGTGGCCATGATCGTGAACCACCTCAAGAGCCAGGGGCTCTTCGACCAGTTCCGCAGAGATTGCCTGGCCGACGTGGACACCAAGGTTCGGAGCGCGCCGGGTCTGGGGGTCTGCGGGGGAAGGGGAGGAACCAAGGGCGCGCTTCTTTTGCAGCGGCTTCCTCTTGGAGCTGCAGCTGCGTGCCACGCACTGTCCAAAGCACAGCGTGTTCATTCGTTAGCGTGTCCATTGGGTCGTTTTACCGACTCGTGTTTAAGTACCTACTACGTGCCATGCATGGTTTCGGCCCCGTGATTACGCCAGTCTGGTGAGCAAGACTAAGGCATTGTTCTTACAGGAATTGGTTTGGAAACTGGGCTAACAGTGCCCAGTTTTGTATTCATTCTGATATCTTACTATTTTACTTGGTATCGCAGTTATGTTTGCCTTCTCTTTTTAAGATTTCTGGGCAATAAGGGCTATGAACCTTTGTCCTTTGGAGAAATCACCCAATTGTAATTGAGTCAAGTAGAGTGCAATATGCTTTGCTGGACATCGTGGGGGTAGGAGTGCGAAGATAAGGAGGCAAACCTGAGAAAGGACTTCAGAATGGTTTCTAGCAGTGACTGCCTGATTTAGGTCATGTCACTTAGGCCATGTCACCATTCTAAGGTGAAAAGGGAGAGGGAGCTGAGGTAGAGAGAACCGAGTCATTCAGTGGGGAAAAGATACAGGAGAGTTGACGGCAGATACCAAAGTGGAGAAAGGACAGGAAAGAGAGCAGATTCAGGAGAGTAATGGAGAGGAGAGAAAGGTCAGCAACGAGGTTCCCTGTCCAAAAAGAGGGGCTGGAAAGGGGAAGGGATTTTGTAGTAAATGTCAGAGTGAAAGGGACATCAGCAGGAACAAGTAAACTTAGCTGGATTGGCAAATAATGAGCCAAAGACACCAGCAAAGAGCAGTCAGTGAGATGGATGGAAAACAACAGTAGAGAGTCAGGAATTCTGGAAGCAGGAAGCATGTTGGAAAATTAGTTGGTTTGTAGGGGTTGTTTTTGTCTGCTTGTTAATTCTATTGGGGTCTATTGGATTGGAGGTTTGAAATGAGAGGAGTTTTTGTTTTTTTTGTTTTGTTTTGTTTTTTGAGACGGAGTCTCGTTTTGTCGTCACGCTGGAGTGCAGTGGCGCGATCTCCGCTCACTGCAACCTCCACCTCCCGGGTTCAAGAGATTCTCCTGCCTCTGCCTCCCAAATAACTGGGATTACAAGAGCGCAGCTAGTTTTTGTATTTTTAGGAGAGAGAGGGTTTCGTCATGTTGGCTAGGATGATCTCAATCTCCTGACCTCGTGATCCGCCCCCCTCGGCCTCCCAAAGTGCTGGGATTACAAGCGTGAGCCACCGTGCCGGCGGAGGGTTTTCTCATAGTATGTTTAGTTGTTTGGAGGAGCCTTGTTTCCTTGAGAAATGCATGTTTACAACATCCACAGATTCTTCTGAAGCTTTCAGGTGAACTACACACAGTTCCACTATCTCTTCTGGGAAACTCTCTTGAATATCTGGGTACATCTTTCTTTATAAGAACTCATACTGGTCCCACTACGTAAAATGTGATTTTTCAGGATATTGGAGGTTTAGCACCACAGAGAATTCAATTCACTTGGGGGTGTTCATCTATTTAGGAAGTACAATTTTTTTACTTTTGTCTTCAGGAATATGCACTGCTACCTTTTAGAAATAATGCCTGCTACCTTTATTATTTTTGTTGTTATTTAATGGGAAAAGATTAGACATGGCCAGGTAAATGTTACCCAAATAAAGTTAGTTATTTGTATTCAACAAGTAGAAATTTCAGTTTGCTGTTCTCAGAAACTCATGGATCTGTGCGTTATCACTGTATACGGATTAAAAATTGTAATGTATTGCTGCAGTGTGTAAGGCACAACCTTTTCATTTTCCTATTCCCACAAAATATTATTGTTACGTGCCTATAATATCCCTGCCACACCCTTCAAAGTAAAGGATTAAAACCTTTCTTGGAGGAAATGAGGGAAGCACAGTTGCTCTGACCATTTAATTAAAAAGTTAGGACTTTCGGCCGGGCGCGGTGGCTCAAGCCTGTAATCCCAGCACTTTGGGAGGCCGAGGCGGGTGGATCACGAGGTCAAGAGATCGAGACCATCCTGGTCAACATGGTGAAACCCCGTCTCTACTAATACAAAAAAAAATTAGCTGGGCATGGTGGCGCGTGCCTGTAATCCCAGCTACTCAGGAGGCTGAGGCAGGAGAATTGCCTGAACCCAGGAGGCGGAGGTTGCAGTGAGCCGAGATCGCGCCATTGCACTCCAGCCTGGGTAACAAGAGCGAAACTCCGTCTCAAAAAAAAAAAAAAAAAAAAAAAAAGTTAGGACTTT
The DNA here is from genome assembly GCF_030222135.1 of Aotus nancymaae. Classification (NCBI taxonomy): domain Eukaryota; kingdom Metazoa; phylum Chordata; class Mammalia; order Primates; family Aotidae; genus Aotus; species Aotus nancymaae. The sequence continues at coordinate 12,898,842 of NW_026988417.1, read as the reverse complement.
CAAGAAAAATGCACAAATAACACATTAAACTGCTGTTTTTCTACTTCAGAATGGTCGACTATAGGCAATTTCATGAGGATCAACCTAATAACGTATATAGTTTCAGGGAGTTCAGGAACCCTGGAGTAAGAACCTATTTTAATGTTCTTAGCCTCTTTTTTGAGGTCAAGAATTGAATGATATTGCTGCAACAAAACTCTTTCATTCCCAGGCACAGTACTTGTTTATATGAACAAGGTTTCTCAGGGCATACAACTATAAAAATTAGAAATAGGAATAGAATTGATGCTCAACTTGTCTTCTTCTATTAATAAGGCATATTCAGCCACAGATGTAGGAACTTTAGAAAGCAACAATATGGCTGGACACGGTGGCTCATGCCTGTACTCCCAGCACTTTGGGAGGCTGAGGCAGGTGGATCATTTGAGATCAGGAGTTCAAGACCAGCCTGACCAACATGGTGAAACCCCGTCTCTACTAAAAATACAAGAAAGTTAGCTGGGTGTGGCAGCACATGCCTGTAGTCCCAGCTACTTGGAAGACTGAGGCAGGAAAATTGCTTGAACCCGGGAGACAGAGGTTACAGTTAGCCGAGATCACATCACTGTACTCCAGCCTGGGAGACAGAGCAAGACTCCATCTCAAAAAAAAAAAGACAACAAAACACATTTATCAATAAAACTACATATACTATTTAATAATTATGAAAATTTCTAATATTTGTGTTGCTTTGAGGAATTAGAACTGAAATGACACCCTCCCAGACAAAAGGGAACACTTGGGCTATGGTTGAAGTTCTTTTCTCGCTCAGATGCTAACTTGAACTCTCCCACAAAATCTCTTTCCTCTTGACACTCACCTCTCTACCTGCTCCTGGTTATGTTGCAGGTTATGTTCTGGTTGTGTTGCTTCCTTTTCCCCATGACTCTCTCCTTCTCTTCCACTCCCTTAGTTAGCAATTAGGTAGATTTTAATTTGATTTAAAAGATTTGTTCTCTGCCAGGCATCGTGGCTCACACCTGTAATCCCAGCACTTTGGGAGGCCGAGGCAGGTGGATCACGAGGTTTGGAGTTCAAGACCAGCCTGGCCAACGTGGTGAAACTCCATCTCTATTAAAAATACAAGAAATTAGCTGAGTGTGTAGTCCAGCCTTGTAGTCTCAGCTACTTGGGAGACTGAGGCAGGAGAATCACTTGAACCTGGGAGGCAGAGGTTGCAGTGAACCGAGATCAAACCACTGCACTCCAGCCTGGGTGACAGAGCGAGACTCCGTCTCAAAAAAATAAATTAATAATAGAATAAAAATGTTTTTTCTCATTGAATACCATTGTATACTTCGTTTTCTTATTTGAAAAAAAAAAGAAGTTATTCCTCCCCAGCCCTGCTTCCCCCCCAAAAAAAACCAACATTTCCTTCATCAGAACATAACATTCATATCAATGTGATGAGTGGGCCAAAGTAGAAATAAGATTTCCTATTCATGCAAACGAGCATCACTTTAATGGAATCCTTGAGTTTCATCTGCCACTTGCAGTGTCATGCTATTGATAATTGAACCTCAAAGACTGACCTGCTTTCTATCAAAAAGTCTTAGCTTGTAGCATATAGGGTTATAGCAAATTATGTCAGTCACATGCATAGTTAAGAATCAAGACATTTGATAGTTTCCAGGTGCTCTCTAAGAGCAAAACTGTCATCTAATTTAGTGTGTTTAAACCAGGATGAGAAGTACCAAAGTCTGCTGCTACTCCAGAAGACCACAGAAACCCCCCAAAACTGTCCAGGGTCATTGCTAGTCCTTAACCAGGAGAGAAATCTGACTGTAGCAGACCAAGTCAGCTCTTCCCACCCAAAGAAATGGAACCATGGGCAACCCTAAGTTCCAACTACTGTGAAGACTCCTCCGTTATACACTATCAGTGTCCAGATCTCTGGAGCAAGCTCAGTGGTTACAAAGCCATTCTGTCTCCTTTGCATTGATTAGCAGTTGTAGAGTGTGAGGAGGGAAGATAAAAGAGGCCCATCAGGGATCTCACTAACCAGGTAAATATGGGACCTCTCTTCTCAAGTAACAAAGTCTGATTATTTGGACACTATCTTTGTTATAAATGGCCCCTGGTCAGTTTATTCACCCAACAAACATTCATTGAGCAACTCTTATGTACAGTCATTTTTTTAGGTGCCAGGGATACAGCAATGAACCAAACATCCCACTATTATGGAGCTTACATCCTAGCGGAAAAAAAAATAGACAACAAATAATGTATGATAGATCTTATGGAAAAAAGCAAGATGAGGGATAGATGGGCTTACTGTTGCATTTCGAGTAAGTTGTTCAGGGTAGGTTTCATTGTGCTGATATTTGAGCCATCTGTGAAGGAATCAAAGGAGCAATGCAGCTCTCTGGGGCCTGAGCATTCCAAGAAGAGAGCATAGCAAGTATAGAAGTTCTGAGATAGACCCACTAAGGAGAAAGTGACAAGAAGTGTGGTGGCAGGCCCTTTAGTCCCAGCTACTTGGGAGACTGAGGCAGGAGATCTGGCAGATCTTGGGAGCCATCGGAAGAGTTTGGCTTTTACTCAAGCTCAGAAGCCATTAGCAGGTTTTGAGCAAAAGAAGGACATGGTCTGACTTCCATTTCAGATGGGTTGACCATGTGTAAATGCTTCCCTTTTCAAGCTAAGTTGTGATCTGAATGGGTCAATAAATTAATGGTTACCCTATTTTTAGAAGATTTACTTTATTGTAAGTAAGGGTAGAAGCAAGGAGGCCAGTTGTTATAATTCAGACAGGAGATGAGAATGCCTTGGAACAGAATGGGGTCAGTAAAGGTAGTGGGAAGTCTTCAGATTCTAGGTGTATTTTCATGCTAGTGCTGAGAGAATTTGCTAATGTGTGCATGTGAAGAAGACAAAGAGAGGACTCAAGGATGACTGTAAGACTTTTGATCTTAAGCACTGGAAAAGGAAGAATGGGTATAAGTATGTGTAATGTGTGTGTGTGTGTGTGTGTATTTATGTACATGTGGGCGCATGTATGTTCCTAGGAGAATACTTCTCAATGGATACTTAATATATCTGTAGTCACTCAACTTTTTACTGAAAGGAGAACTTGGAAACAAGAAAAATTACCTGTTGAGTACTTCAAATTTGAAATTGTTATGGGAAGACTAGACTAGAATACCAAAATGCATTATGATGTTAGAGCCTAATGAATGCTTGTTAGATTTGGGGATACTGAAAAGGAGAATTAGGCTTTTGAATCAATGGGGAGAAAGTATTAGTTAAGAATTAGTTTTAGGGCTGGGTATGGTGGCTCACACCTGTAATCTCAGCACTTTGGGAGGCCGAAGCAGGCGGATCACTTGAGGTTAGGAGTTCAAGACCAGCATGGCCAATATAGCAAGACCTCATCTCTACTAAAAATACAAAAATTAGCCAGGCGTGGTGGCGCATGCCTGTAGTCCTAGCTACTCAGGAGGCTGAGGCACTAGAATCACCTGAACACAGAAGGTGGAGGCACCAGTGAGCTGAGATCACACCACTGCACTCCAGCCTGGGCAACTGAGAAAGACTCTGTTTAAAAAAAAATTAAAAAAACAGAATTAATTTTAGTTCATATTGATTTTGGATAAATGGACAGGCACATGGGAAATGATCATAAGACTTCCTTGTAGGATAGGAAATAAGTATCAGAAAAAGCCTGAAAATTGGAAGTGATGAAAGGGCTTCAGAGGGATAAAACCTTTATCATTCTGTATTAGAGATAGTTACCCAGTCAGCTAACAACTATGTTTTAATTGCTCATTTGCCAAACAGTGTGATAGGCTATATGAAAACAAAGAGTAAGGGAGGTAGAGGAGGAGGCTTTCACTTTAATAGGAGGATAAATACCCCTTGCTCCCCAAAATACAATGTACTGCAAGAATTGCTCAAATGGTAGTACATATAAAAAACAGTAGGAATGTGGATGAAGAGCCCATAAGCCTAATTTTGGTGTCAAGATGACTTCACAGATTAGGGTGAGATCTGAAGGTGAGAACTTTGTCAGATGGACAACCAGAGGGAGTGGTAGGTACAGATATGACCATTTATCACTGGAGTATAAACTTTGAAGCTAAAAGGAGGCAAATAGCAGAAGGTGAGGCTGTACATTGTTTGCTTAATATCATTCAGGGACACTCAAACTCATCCACATTAAAAGCTGTATAGAAGCAAAGTAGAAAGAACATCAGTGGTGGGGGACAGCCTCTAGAAATAGAGTGCAGTCCTGAGTGCTGGTCACATATTCCTTCCCAGCAATGTCCCTTTAAGTAGAGATGATATAATATGTGTTTCCTGTCCACATTCCCATTAGGGAACATATCAGGGATTCTCAGACTCAGCACTGTTGACATTTGGGGCTGGATAGTTCTTTGCTGTGGGTGGGGGCTGTCTTGTGCATTGTACGATATTCAGTAGCATCCCTTTCCTCGACACACTAGATGCCAGTAGCATTCTCGTCAGTTCTAACAACCTAAAATGTCTCCAGACATTGCCAAATGTCCCTTGGGGGATGGCAGTAAAATCCCTCTTGGTAGAGAACCACTGCCTTACCTCAGATTGAATGCCTAGTTCAAGGAGTTGTCCCTCAATAATTTATCTTGGGTGGTTTCTGCCACCCTAGTGCAGACCTTCCTCACTGTAGTTATTGCATGCTTTCCTGAAAGTAGTTTGTGTCTGTTTACTCTTCCACTTAGGATGACTAATCATCAGAAAGCTTAGCTGTTCTGTCACTCTGCTCATACGTGCAGTGGGTTCCCTTTCTCTATCACATAACTCCAAACTTCTCGTACAAGTACCCAAAGCCTTTTAGCACCTGGTCCCAACCTCTGTCTTAACATCATTTCTCTGCCTTTTTGTATTCTCTTTTCTAGCCAAATTGGACCATCAGTTTGGGGGCTCGCTAAATGCTCCTGGCCTCCAGTTTTCTCATCCACTTGCTCTTTGTTTATATCGACTGTATCTGTAAAGCCAGCCATTCCCATTCCCAGCTACACTGTGAAATTGATTTTTCCAGCTCAAAGGCCACATTTTCAGTGAAGGCATACTTCCTCAGCTCCTCTCCCATTTTTACTCCAAATCATCTAGTAACACTTGTATGTCTTATTTTCCAGTCCTCTGTCTATAAATAAGAGGTGTATCTTTCTTCTTTGTATTTTTCTTATGTCCAAACACCTTGTCTTAGACAAAGTAAGTAGTATTTGAATGAGTGTAAGTTATCTTGAAGCAGAATTGTCAGAAACTGTGAAACTTTGTTGTCACACTGTTAAAAATACTTTTCTGAGAGATCAATATTGATATTGTATAATACTGAAGACTTACTTTTTTTCTCTCTCTAGCCTGCCTATCAGAATCTGAGACAGCGTGTTGACAACTTTGTTGCAAATCATTTGGCCACTCACACATGGAGTCCCCATCTCAATAAGAACCAGCTAAGAAACAACATTAGACAACAAGTCCTCAAGTAAGTCTCAGAAATAGAGTCTGGGCAGGTTTTAAAATGTCCTAACCTACTTTGCCTGAAAGCAGAGACATTACCTACAAGTTTGCTCATCTAATGATGTTGACAATTTTACTAGATTTGGTGTGGCTGTTTCATGTGATGTAGTATAATTTTGGATTTAGGTCTAATCACTTCACATTTCCCTATACATTTTAACAGTCTGATTGTTCCTGTAGACCTTTGGAAATATTTGAAGGAAGGAAATAACAATATAACTTTGAAAAAATCTAGATATATTGTTAATAGATGATATACACAGTTGCCTTCACAAACTATTTTTCTTCACCCTAAGAGAGCAAGCAGGCTTTATTTTATTCTTATTTTACAAATAAAGACATTAAAGATTACTGAAATGAAAATATTTTCTCTTGATTTGAGTCCATGTCTTCTTTTAATACAGTGGCCCCCACTTTGCATTTTACAATGACTTTTAACTCTGCTACTATGGATGATATAGCTCCACCACCGACCCCGCCCCCCCGCCCAAAGTGTTTGGACCTATCAGAGCCATTCTGAGTGAACAAAAGATAATGAGAATTAAAAGAACTGAAATATTTAGAGCATCCTTAGAAAACTAGATTTACGGTCTTCTACTTTTTTGGGGGCAAGGAGAAGGGGAGTCTCACTCTGTTGCCCAGGCCTGAATGCAGTGGCGTGGTCATAGCTTACTACAGCCTCAACCTCCTGGGCTCAAGCAGTCCTCCCAAATCATCCTCCTGAGTGCCCACATGCCCAGCTTACTGTTGTATTTTTTTGTAGAGACAGGGTCTCATTATGTTGCTCAGGCTGGTCTCCAACTCTTAGGCTCAAGGGATCTTCCCTCCTTGGCTTCTCAAGGTGCTGGGATTATAGGCATGGGCCACCTCACCTGGCCACTACTTGTTCTTGAATGTAAATATTTGCAAAGACTAGAGGACCTTCTATCCCTGCTATACCCTCGAAAAGGGTGACTGAGTTATTTAAAGAGCATTCAGTCTCCCTGATATGACAAGTATTTATGTTTAAGTACATCTTTGAGAATGAAGTTAGCTTTTAAACTGTTAAACAAATCTGTTTTATACCTGCTACCTCTTAATCTCCTTTTGTCCCATAGGAACCGCTCCAAAGCCTCTCTAATCTGATAGTTTCAACCAACAGGAAGCCCCACAAATCAAAATTCACACACTGACTGAAAGACAAACTTATTTAGCCACAGGTAATACTAGAAACGAGGAGCCTGGGGCTCAGGCAGTATCACCTTGTGCATAAGAAAAGAGGGATATTAACGATAGCTTTGTTGTCTACATTTTAAAGGATGTGTGAGGAACCTGTAAAAGAGTCCAGGTGAGATCAAAAGATGCCATTAGAGGGCTGCATAATAATACCTGCTGGGAAAAGGTCAAAGCTGTTTCTAGAAAAAGTAGAAACAAAAGAGATCTGTTGGGTGGCAGGCCTGCTGCCTGTTATTTCCACAAAGGACTTTGGAGAACAGTGACCAAAATAGCTTAGGACTGGGGGATCAGGAAGTGGAGGTAGGGTATAGCACCCCTTCACACACATTTATACAGAGCTCTACCAATTACATGGTACTTTCATTCAATGATTTGCATAGCCACCTCTCTGTTCACAAATGATTGCATTGCTTTAAAAGCATATTTTTTGGGAGTCTGGTATTCTTTTTCTTCATACATTGACACTCAAATTGAAGGCAAACTTCCTGGTGCATTTACTTTTATAGCATACAAAATCTATAAGGTAAGGGGGCAGTCATTCTGTTCTTTTATGTAAAGGAACTAAACACAGTCTTACACATGTGAAAATTAAGTACTTAAAATTACTGCTGTACCAGTAAGACATTGTGATCACAAAGTCATGTTTGGTGAGAGGTAAGGGGTTCTTGTGGCTGCATCAGAGATTAAATACTGGAGCAGTTTACCTTTGAGTAATGAAGAATCTCTTTTTCTGGAGACATTTTGAAAGAAGAAAGGTAGCTGCCTTCTCTTGGATTATTTAGGCATTGCTTTTCCTGAGACATTTGTAAATTTTCTTCTGGCTATATTATTTATTTTTATTTTTAAATGAACTATTTTCATTTCATTTCCGTAACATTTTATGATACTGATAATAACATTTTAAAGTGATTATTTAGTTGTGTTCAATCTGAAGCTATAGGAATGGACTAGTCCCTATAAATAAATATAATTTCAAACAGTTTTTCATACATATGCTTTAAGACATACTTGACTCAGTTAGATTGAGCTATCTGCAGTTGCCATTTTTGTAAGACAAAAATAGTCTAATACCAGCAATTTCAGATGGTTCAACTTAATAGCTGATCTGCTGACTCAGTAGGAGGGAAAATTTTATTCTATTTAAGCTTTTATTTGTACAACAGAATCTGAAAATCCTAGGTAACTGAATAATGATCTTAACTAAACAGAATTTAAAAGGAAGACAAGGAAGTAATTTTAACCAGAAAAATGCCAGCTGTTGGCATTTTGGCTTTGCCCTTGACCTAGGGCTATGGCACCTCCCCACTTGGGTGAGGCAGTTATGGCCCCTAAGTGCAGTATGATAATTGGCACTGGACTCCATTTTTCTGTAAGATCAGAGCTGACCTCTGTGTGAGAAAGGACTAAAGTCGAAGTATTTTGTTTGTTTGCAGGACAAGAGGCTAGAATATAGACAAACAGAGAAAGAGACTGAAGCAATAATTTAGGAGTGGCTAGTTTAGTGTGTGTGTACCTTATTGTACCTTAAAACCTTTTTAAGATTGCTTTTTAAATATCTTTTCTACCTACTACATTTTAAATACACCTCTAAGATGTAACAATATTTGCAGGATTTGCATTTTTTTTTTTAATCTTAGAACTTTAAAAAGCAGGTAACCTACTTTGTGCTGAGTTGACTCATTTTTCTCTATGGCCCACATAAGTAGAATTGTAGTTTTGCAAGGCGACAAGGTGCCTCCAGAAATGAAAATCTATTCCATCCTGCACTCCAGATGGAATTACACTCAGAAATAGCGTTAGTAAAGTGTAAGGAAAGATGGCTTCTCACCCATTCCAGAGAGAAACTAAGGCTTAGAAGCTAGAAGTGACTAGCACTTTGATCTTCCAGCACTCTCCTGGGTATTTGGACCCCTCCGTTTCTTTTTCTGGGAAGAAACAAGATTTAATTGGGTTTGTTAAAATAAATTCACGTTCGCGTGTTTTACTCAGATGCCTTTGTGCGGAAGCACATTTCACAGATTGTTGTCCTCATCACTCTTTTGTCTCTTGTATATGACATTTCTTCAACTCCGTGTATCCTTCTTCCCTTTCTCTTCTGTAGAAATCAAGACTCAACTCAAATGTCTTTTCCTTCATGAAGCACTCCTAAATTATCTTGGACATATCTAATAATTTCTTATTCCTCCCTTTTCCTGCAGTACATAATGTATACTAGTGCCTGTCAGCTCATGTCTTAATTGTTTGTGTCTGCCTCCCCAGCCAGCACAGGGACCAGGTCTAATCTGTAGCTATGCAGTGGCCACCATAGTGCCTGTTATATAGAAGACGCTTTTATAACGTAATTGTTGGATGAATAAATCATGCAGTTTTTATAGCAGGAAGATAATAAAAAGAAGGCCAGAAGTCTTGTTTCTGTAATTTTTTTTTCTCTGAAGTTTTTCTTCTTTTATTTTGTCATTTGATGAAGTCATCCTTTGTGTGTGTTCTTTGTTTTTTCTAGGGACTCTAATGCTTATAAAAAGCTTACTTTTTTTTGTTTAAAAAAAAATTGGGGAGTTCATAGGTTTATTTTATACCCAGAACTCAGCTTTTTAGTGAGCATATTCCTATATGCCATGAGCAGAGTAGGGGTGAGATAAGCATCGCCTGTATACTGGATCCTAGGTGGTGTACTGTGTCTAGTTCTAAGGTTGTTTTGTTTTATCTGTTTCAGTATTTCCACTAGTGACACAGTGGTAGAAAAGTTTACAGACTTTTATATTATGGTATATCTAATGCAGCTATAGCATGAAACTTACTTTCCATTATCTATCTATATCCAAGTAAATGGATTAAGACAATTTAAGGATGGATGGATGGATGGGTAGACAGACAGACAGGTAGATCATAGATAGATAGATAGATAGAGAGATAGAGAGATAGAGTTTTATTTTAAAGTAATCAATGCAAATAATACAATATTATTGCTTTACCTTTCCATAAATTATCTTGTGTTTCAGATCAGGAATGTTGGAGTCTGGTATTGACCGAATTATTTCTCAGGTTGTGGATCCAAAGATCAACCACACATTCAGACCTCAGGTGGAGAAAGCTGTGCATGAGTTTTTGGCCACACTAAATCACAAAGAGGAAGCAAGTGGCAACACAGCTCCTGATGATGAGAAACCAGACTCTTCCCTTATTACACAAGGTGCTTTGCTTTTACTCTTGGTCAGTTCCATTGTTTTTCTTCTTGAACTGAATATCAAGCTAGGGATATTTGGTTCTTTAAAACATTTCTTTATTTGGCTAGTCCAGTGAAACTGTACTTACTTTAAATATCACCTAAATTCCTCAATTGCCATAATATTTCCTTGTTTAGATTAATAAAAATAGTAAGCATTTTATTAACAGGGTGTGTGTGAGTGAGCAGAATAGAAGGAATATCTAAAATACTTAGAGAATATAGTCTTTTGCTAGGAAGTAGACAATTCTCAGATTTGCATGGTGCCCTTCCTAAAATAGTATATTAGAGAGGTAGCTAATTCAGAATATGGTGTATACTAGTACTGGTACCTGAAACTTTAAAAGAATATACAGATGGTCTGCACAGCATATGCATCATATAAAGATGACAACGGATATGGTATTGATGCAGGAGAGGTATTTTCCTTCTGATTAAATTTATTCTAAAACTTCTGTTTTCCTTTAAGGTGTTCCTGCTCCTGGGCCCAGTGCTAATGTAGCCAATGATGCCATGTCAATATTGGAAACCATAACTTCTCTTAACCAAGAAGCCAGTGCTGCTAGGGCTTCAACAGAAACATCAAATGCCAAGACCAGTGAGAGAGCATCAAAAAAACTTCCATCTCAGCCAACCACTGATACGAGTACTGACAAAGAAAGAACTTCAGAGGACATGACTGATAAAGAAAAATCTACAGCTGACTCTGGAGGTGAAGGACTGGAAACAGTCCTGAAGTCTGAAGAGTTTGGCGACCTCCCCTGTCCAGTTGAAGAAATTAAAAATTACACAAAAGAACATAATAATTTAATTCTAAATAAGGATGTTCAACAGGAAAGCAGTGAGCAAAAAAACAAATCAACAGACAAAGGTGAAAAGAAGCCAGACAGCAATGAGAAAGAAAGAAAGAAGGAAAAGAAGGAAAAGACTGAAAAGAAATTTGATCACTCAAGAAAGAGTGAAGATATACAAAAAGTTAAAGATGAAAAACAAGCAAAGGAAAAAGAAATAGAGAGCTTAAAACTTCCTTCAGAAAAGAATAGTAATAAAGCTAAAACCGTTGAAGGGACCAAAGAAGGTATATAAAAACTTGCAAACATCTACAAAGTTTAAAGAGCAAAGAGTATCTATTTTGGGATCAGGGAAGTATCAAATTTGCCTTCACATTTTAATAAGTTTATTTAATACTTGTATTTCAAAACATTGGAAACTTACATCCCCTTTGCTTAAGGAGAAAAGCAATAAACATTTGTATTTTTCTTTTCTACACTAATATATCTGTTGACAGAGTAAATTAACAGAGAAACTAGGAATTTATAATTTGTCGTATAATTTATTCACATACATTATTTTAAGCAACTTAATTCATAGTTGCATGTCCTAATCTTTAAAATATTGGGTAGTAAATACTTCAGTTACTTAAAATTCATTTTTTATTATACATTGTAAATTAATAGTTTAGTTATTTTTACAGAAGTCTACTTTGCCTGTTTTCTGTAAACCACTCTACCTTATTTGATAGTTTGACATGTATTTAAAGCAGAAAATTTTAAATGTAATTTAGTAATTGAGCTCTGAGTATGTTCTCATAATGAGATGATTTTTTTTCTATATTTTGTTTTCCTCTTGAAGATTTCTCTTTGATAGACTCTGATATGGATGGACTTACAGACATCACTGTTAGCTCTGTCCATACCAGTGACCTTTCATCTTTTGAAGAAGATACTGAGGAGGAAGTTGTAATGTCTGATAGCATGGAAGAAGGAGAGATTACGTCAGATGGTAAAGCATTTTACTTAATAATACCTCTGAAACATCCTGTCGAGCATTATTTGTGTATTCTGATACCTATATCTTGAAAGACAGTGTGGTATAATAGCAAGAACATGGGACTTTGTAGTTGGAAGATTTGTTTCTGAGTCCCAGCTCCAAAGTTGTATATCTGAGCAAGCTTCGTAAGTTACTAAATCGCAACAACCCTTGGTTCTTCATTCCTTAACTTTATCCCCTGGTATAATTATTAATTTAAATTTTAGAGAAGGTAATATATATGAAGATGCTTTTTATTTGTGTGTGTCACATTTCGGGGGCATTATATTCCACAACACTGCCCTCAGTTATGGTACCAGTTACAAGTTCAGGGTTCCCCAAGACCACCTTTAGATTTGATAGTTTGCTAGAAGGGCTCATAGAACTTACTGGAAGGTAATATACTCAGTTATGGTTGACTACAGTTAAGGTACTCATATTAAAATCAGCCAAGGGAAGAGGCATATAGGTCAGAGTCCAGGAAAGTTTCAAACAGTAGCTTCCAGCTGTCCCCCTTGAATTACTTCCTCTGCATTGATGTCTGACAACATACGCAGAATATTGCCAACCAGGGAAGTTCACCAGAGCATTGGGATCCAAACTTCTTACCAAGGCTCCAGCATGTAGTCAGAGTTGGCTGCCCACCTGGCTGATCTGTCTCTACCCCTTCTAGAGGTCAAGCTCATACATACTCCATGACCCAACGCTTCTGATCTTAAATCATATTGTTAGACTATTTAGCTTGACTCAGGAGTCTTCAGCACTCTAAAACACTCCAGTCAGGCATGGCATTCCAGAGGCTTAGAGATTACCTCCCAGAAGCTAATACTAAAGGCCAGACCTCTCTGGACACAGCTGAATTCTTTATAATACAGTTGGTTTTTCAGAAAACCCCTCCTGAACACTTCCTATCTTCTAGGCACCGTGCTAAGGACATTCCATGTAATAACTACTGTAGTCCTCAGAACAACCCCAGGAAGTAGGTACAGGAGAGGAAACAAAGTCACAGAGAGACCGTGTCTTGTCCAGTCATACAGCTAATGAGGACCAGTGCAGATATCGAACCTGAGTCTATGCGTCTTACCAATGTCTTATGCTGCTCTTTACCACATGATTAAATTCTGTTTATGACTATTAATTTAGGAGTAATTAAAATACTGAGTTTTAATTGTAATTGCCTGTAGATAGCATCTTATAAATTTGTGGCTAGCTTTCAGATAGGTTACCTAAGAGAGAAAATTGTAGAAGAGAAAAAGTAGAAGCTTTTAATACTGTAGATGTATTCTGCAGTCCTTCTCATTTTTTTTCTTCAGTTTCTTCAATTTTTTACTAAAAAACGTAGCAGCAGCACTTCCTAGTTGTCATATCTGTCCTCATGAGGTCAGCTCTGTATTACCTGTTTAGGAAGATTGCTCCCTATCCTATGAGCACTCCACTTTCTCTACCCTAACTAAAATTAATTCTTGATGCCTTTTTGGGTCTTCTGAAGTTTTTTTCCTGGATAAGACTAGATTTTATATGTATGGAATTTAAAAAGTTAGAAGAAGATGGCTATTTTAAGAGTACTATGTGGTAGGAAATGAAAACCGTGTTTACTTTTTTTTCTTCTTGATGTGTCAAAGCGAAACAAATTACCTTTCCATTATTGATTCCCACCTCTTCCCTAAATGAGAAATTTAGAGGTGGTCATTAAAATCTCAAGTTTACTTTAAAGTACAGCTTCCAGTGGATTTGTTGAACCTAGCAATGATAAAGCATTCTTATCAAGTCCAGTGACAAATAAGTATTTGTCAAGAGAACACTGAGGGGAAGTGGAGGCTGTTAGACTGAGATAGCTCCAGTGCCTTGGGTTCCTGCATAGGCAGATTGAAGCCCAGTCTAAACAGTAAAACAAAATTTAAGCTTAGCTCCTCAGAAATCACCAATTAACCTCTAACTAGGGACTTTCCACCAGATCTTAATGCAAATAAGGCACACACCTAGCTGTAGCCAATCAGTCATGTATTTCCTCTGCTTTTGTGTTCAGCCTGTAAAAGCCCTCTGCTCGTGCTGCCAAAGTAGAGCTCTCAGACCTCTCCTGATTCTGCGTGATACCAGATTCATGGATTATTCTTTGCTCCAAAAAACTCTGTTAAATTTAATTTGTCTGAAGTTTTTCATTTAACAGCGTAACTATAATGTCTAGTTTTTCATTGTCTTATTTATGTGTGAGAAGCTGATAAGATACAAAAATATGAATTATAGCTTTTGAAAAAGTCAATTTCTGAAATGTTCACATCCTGATATTTCCCCTTTTGGACCGCCTATTATCTTGCCTATGCTGCTTGTACAGCATCATGTTGATTTTATGCTCATTCACAGACACACTCCTCTTTCTATTAACTTTCTTACAGATGAAGAGAAGAACAAACAGAATAAAACAAAAACTCAAACTAGTGATTCTAGTGAAGGTAAAACAAAAAGTGTACGGCATGCGTATGTCCACAAGCCATATCTTTACTCCAAGTACTATAGTGATTCTGATGATGAGCTTACTGTGGAACAACGGCGACAGTCTATTGTAAGTCCACTTTGTTCTGTTGTTTTAACCTAGTCTATGCGTGGGGTGCTGGTGTGCATGGGAAGCAGAGACATACAGGCTTTGCCTTCAGGAACCTTGTCATTTAGCTAGGTAGAGTAGATAAAACATGTGACAGAGACGTTTGTGTCATTATTACTAATACAAGTGAATATCCCTTATCCAAAATGGGTAGGACCAGAGGTATTTCAAATTTTGGATTTTTTCACAATTTGAGATATTTGCATATACATAGTGAGAAGTCTTAGGGATGGAACGCAAGTCTAAATATGAAATTCATTTGTGTTTTTTATGTACCTATGCACATAGCCTGAAGAGTATTCTCTACACTGTTTTTAATAATTTGGTGCATGGAACAAAGTTTTGACCACATTTTGACTGCCACTAGTCACCTGAAGTCAGGTGTGGAATTTTCCACCTGTGACAGATGTCAGTGCTTAAAGAGTTCAGATTTTCAGATGATGAGGGCTGCTCAACCTGTAGTAGTGAAACTGGTAACAACCTAAATGTTTCATGTATGGAAATGTTTGAATCCAGTGTAGATCCAGTCATGCAAAGATAAGGTATGCAGCTATTAACATACAATTGAGATGGAAATGCTATCCACCTATTTCTTGGATTCGAAAATATTTCCAATTATAAAATATACCCTGAATTAATAACAGCTTTTTAAAGAAAATTACTACCTTGTTGTTACGTATGTTTGTTAGTTTTAAGATAGCTTACAATTTCAGAAACATTAAAATATGAAAAGTTGTAAAATATGAAAAGCTCAGAACCAGGAAATATTGTTACATAGGAAAATGATTTCAAGAAACTACCTCAAAATGCCAGTAGTAGTGATTTTCCTTCCCTTCAGGCTTATCTCTTGAAAAGTTACATGGCTAGAAGTTATATACCTGCTTAGGATTTTTGGCACTCCAGGCCAGAAAAGGGTAGTGGGAGTAGACAATGATTGTGAATTCTTTCTGCTTTAAAAGACAACAGCTGCAAGTTCCAAGTCCAGAGCTTGGCTCCCAAGAGTATAACCAGCAAGTCATATGTGTTGTAGAACTAGCTATCACTTTAATCTTTATTTAAACTGTTTTCTATGAGAATAGTTGATAAGTAATAAGACCTACCTTTATATACTTGATGTTCATAGATATTTTCACAGCTATCTTTTTAATTGAAACAACCAGTTTATTTAATCACTTTTTCCCAAAGCAATACCTTTACCATCCTTTAAACTAATGACATTCTTTAAGAATAATGGCCAATTTTAACATCTGTTTCTTTTATTCTGGTAGCTTCCAGATTGAAACATACACATACATATGTGTGTATACACACACAGATAAATGTGTGTATATATATGTAGTGTTTGTGTGCTCTTTCAGAGCCCATTAATTTGTAAGAATATCTGAAGGGTATACTAAAACTTTTAAAAAGTACAGTTTTTCAGCATGTTTTTGCCTTTGCCTGATAATCTGTTAGGATATTTTGTGATTTTAGGCTAAAGAAAAAGAAGAGAGGCTTTTAAGAAGGCAAATTAATAGAGAGAAACTTGAAGAAAAACGAAAACAGAAAGCAGAAAAGACAAAGTGTTCAAAAACCAAGAGTCAAGGTATAGATGTTAACTTTTAATAAACTGTCTTTTATATTTCATTATTTTCCAGGTACTCTCATATTACTTATGAGATCTAAATATAAGATAAAATGATCTATTCTCAAATGTTGAAAATTTCCTTACATTTTAATTTTAATCTCATGTGATTAATCATTTTTATTATATTGCTAAATCTAAATTAAATATTTTACCAGATACCAGTTTATGCAACTCATTTGTTAGCAGTTTATTTTTACATAATGATTGAATTATCACTGGAAAGTAGATTGTTAACATATGAGTAATCAAGCCTTGCTGGTCATTAATGAAATTAATCTATGCTTATATTAACTAAAATGTCAGGCATTCACCTGGAATATTACCTTGAACAAATTGTATTCACTCTAGGCACCAATCCTATGTAATAAACAAATTCAAGCTCACACATACAGGCACTTATGTGATTATTTGAAATAGGAAAGATAAGACTTCTTTATCCAAAATACTATGTCTATTCCAGCACAACTTAAGACTATTAAAGCCAAACTTTAACGATGATTAGAAAAATCTTAATGAAAAGTGAATATTACTCTGTTTATATAACTTTTCTGAAATACATTTTTTTGATTACTTCTTTTCTAGGCAAGAGTAGTGTGGACTTAGAAGAATCATCAACTAAGAGTTTGGAACCTAAAGCCCCCAGAATTAAAGAAGTCCTTAAAGAACGGAAAGTTTTAGAGAAAAAAGTAGCCTTAAGCAAAAAGAGAAAAAAAGATTCGAGGTACATATTTTACATATTTTATCTGGTCATGTTTCCCTTATAACCCTCCCCTGGGGTGCTTTCAGAAGAGAGGCATTGAAGTATCAGTAAAGAGTTGTACTTTAGATGTGTATGTTACTGCATGTTTATGAAGGATCTTAGGGTTTCGTCTTTAGTATCATAATGTCAATATCTGTAACATTTCTAAGTAGTGTATCTTAATCTTTTTGGGGGGTCCCAGATGTTTTTGATAATTTGATGAGAGCTTTAGACCCTCTCCCCTGAAAAGTGTACATACATAATCTAACAATTATCCCTAGAGTTTCAGAGTTTATGGATCCTCTAGAAGTTCTCTGGAAGTATTCCTCTTGTTGGTGTTCAGTAACCACTTATTTACAATTGTTATTTCCAGTCTTTCCATGCACTTATTTTTACCAGTATTCCGTCATTCTCCCCCAATCCAGAATCTGAGCCAGATTCCTTGTTAACACTACATTATCATTGTTAACTTTTTAAGAATTAGAAAGCTAAAGAGACTCTTGTGAAGTCATGTGAGCCATGGGCTACAATTTTGCTACTCCATCAAGCTGTATTTATGTAAATTTATCACAGACTTCAAGATAACTGAATTGATAATTTATAGAACTTGGTAAGAGTAGTAAGCTCTCAGATTTCTTACTGTTACTACATCTCATCCTTATTGATCTGAATAAATAAGACTGCCCTGTTTACTCAAAAGGTAGTAATTTCAAAGTGTAATTATAGCCCCTAAAACATTCATCTTTAAGCAATAAATTAGCAATTTTTGTTTTAGCTGTAATTTCCTTTAGCACCAAGAACAGTTCATGCCATATTTGGGATTGTGCTCTCCTTTGTTGACTAAGAATTGATAGGATTTAAATTGAAATATAACAAATCTCCATTTGTGGATCAAGTGTATAAATTATAGTAAAAGGCTGGACATGATGGCTCAAGCTTTTAATCCCATCACTTTGGGAGGCAGAGGCAGGTGAATCACATGAGGTCAAGAGTTCAAGACCAGCCTGACCAACATGTTGAAACCCTGTGTCTACTAAAAATATAAAATTAGCCAAGTGTGGTGGCACATGCCTGTAATCCAGCTACTTGGGAGGCTGAGGCAGGAGAATCACTTGAACTCAGAAGTGGAGATTGCAGTGAGGCAAGATCATGCCATTGCACTCCAGCCTGGGCAGCAAGAGCAAGACTCTGCTCAAAAAAATAATAATAATAAAATCAACAAAGATTATAGTAAAGGAAAGCTTTTTTATTTTTTTCAACCTTCCTGAAAAATTTTTACATTTGATTCACACTTTATATTTGACTCTTTCCCCTTAGGAATGTTGAAGAGAACTCCAAAAAGAAACAGCAATCTGAAGAAGATTCCAAAGAAACCCTTAAAACAAGTGAGGTATGTCTTAATAAAACCTCATTTCAAATGCTCTTTGTTAGATATAGACTGTTTAGTCCTTTAGAGTAAAACTTAGAATGTAATTTGACTTTTTTCAAATTAGATAAAAAAATCACTTACATTCAGCATTTTGAAACCCCATTTTGTTATGTCCCAAATTCCCCATTTTGTTGAGTTGATTTATATATTTACTTTTATCTAGGTTATAGCTACTTTTCTTCTCTTTTCCCATTTCTCATAATTACAGTAACAAAATTGCCAGTAATAACAAAAAAGGAAAAAGGGAGGATAAAATTAAAACCTAAAATCCCTCCACTATAACAAATTATCCATTTTATTCCCCTTTATTCCTTGTCCACAGGTCCACATAATTTTTTAGCGTAGAAGCAACCTGGCAAACTGTTTTTAACATTTTACTCATTTCATGTTACCTTTTAGGCTTCCTAATTATTTAATGATTGTGTAGTGTTACATTTAACAGGTATACTGTAATTTATTTAAGCATGTGCTTATATTTTAGCACTTAGGTTGTTTCCAAGATTTGATCGTTTTAAACAGCAAAAGTGATGTACAATGTTTTCTTCCCACATTCAGGATTATTTTCATGAGACAAACTTTTGCTTTCACTGGTTTAAAATTCTTCTTTACAAAGCCACGCTACCTATAGTTCTGTAGCTAAAATATCTTAATATTTCCAGAGGGAAAAAGCAGTAAGTTAGTGATTATTTGTTCATTATTAGCAAACATAAATTTAATTTATTTACTCAGAAATTAAAGGCTTATTTAGAAGTATATAGTGATGGTTTAATGACATATATTTAGTATGTTTAACTTTCATGATAAACCTCTATAAGAAATTATCTCATAAAATTGTATTCACTTTGTTTAGAATTAATTTTTGATTGCAAAATTAGGTTAAGGCAAACTCTTGTTATTAGTTCTTTGAGGAATTTAATTTTAGGCAATTTATGAAGGTCTTGTTATGTCCTGCACTCTATTATTACTAGAAGTACATTAATCTTTGTGTTGGAATTTAAGGAGATGCAGTGTTAAACTGACCTAGAGGCACAAAGGTCTGTCTAAGAACTTTGGCCCATTATTTGCATAAGAATAATTATAGCTAGTAGTCAGTGAGTCTTTGTTGAAGTGAATTTAGTCAACATCCACTCATTAATAGTAATCATCTACTTAGTGCCAAATCACAGGTCAGGGAGGAAGGTTTAGATACTATTGTCTCTCAGTATCTTTCCTTGAATACATAAACATATACATATGTTATATATGATATGGTTACTGTGAGTTACTGTGTACATTTGAAGCTTCATGTGTAGAATGTTGTACAAGTAGCCTAAATCCATGAGGTTTCCATACATAATTCAGGTTTGTAAATTAAAATATAGGAAATCTATATTTCTGCATACAGTTTTTAAATTGCCTTCATTTATTATGTTTTATACTGGAAAGACCATTGGACTGTCATTTATTCAGCTTATATTTATCATCAAGTACTGTGCATTAGTGAGCTCTAGTGATGCAGAATTAAAGAATGTATAGACAAATCAGTGCCTGTGATATACTGGAAGGAATATTAGACTTGGAATGAAATAATCTAAACTAATTTCTAACACACCTACTTGTGGCCTGGGTGTAAAGTTATGGAATCATGCTGAGCTTCAATTTCCTGATGTTTTAATGGCATATTTTTGAGTATTTAACTCTATTTTGTGATAAATCTCTATGAGAAATAATCTAATAAAATTGTGTTCATATTGTTTAGAATTTTTTTTATTGTAAAATGTGGTTGATGCAAACTCCTGTTAGTTTTTTGAGGAATTTAACTTTTTAAAATCAACTTAACAATGCCTATTTTTTGAATCAGGGAAGGTTTTGACACCTACACAGACTGCTTGCATGAATTAAGTGAGATGTTACATATGTGACAGCACTCAACATATTAACTGCACCCAAATGTTACATTTGAATCTAAAAATTGATTTGGTATTTCTCATATTTTAACCTTTGTTTTCCTCCAGCATTGTGAAAAGGAAAAGATGTCTTCTTCAAAGGAGCTGAAGCATGTTCATGCAAAAAGTGAACCAAATAAACCTGCCCGGAGACTTTCAGAGTCTTTGCATGTAGTTGATGAAAACAAAAATGAATCCAAAATAGAAAGAGAACATAAAAGACGGACATCTACCCCTGTTGTGATGGAGGGGGCACAGGAAGAGACTGACACAAGAGATATAAAAAGGCAAGTAGAACGCTCAGAAATTTGCACCGAAGAGCCCCAGAAACAGAAAAGCACAGTTAAAAATGAAAAGCATCTAAAGAAAGATGATTCCGAAACACCACATTTGAAAAGCCTACTTAAGAAAGAGGTGAAATCCTCCAAGGAGAAGCCTGAAAGAGAGAAAACTCCATCAGAAGACAAATTGTCTATGAAACATAAATATAAAGGTGATTGTATGCATAAAACAGGTGATGAAACTGAACTTCACCCTTCTGAGAAAGGTTTAAAGGCAGAGGAAAATAATCAGAAGCAAAGTCAACAAACAAAGCTTTCTTCAGATGATAAAGCCGAACGAAAAAGTAAACATAGGAATGAAAGGAAATTATCAGTATTAGGCAAAGATGGAAAGCCAGTTTCTGAATATATTATAAAAACAGATGAGAATGTTCGCAAAGAAAACAACAAAAAAGAGAGACGCTTGTCAGCTGAAAAAATTAAGGCAGAGCACAAGTCCAGAAGATCAAGTGATTCTAAAATTCAGAAAGATTCTCTGAGTTCCAAGCAACATGGTATCACATTACAAAGAAGAAGTGAAAGTTATTCAGAAGATAAGTGTGATATGGACTCCACTAACATGGATAGTAACTTGAAAGCAGAAGAGGTCGTTCACAAGGAGAAACGACGAACAAAGAGCTTGTTAGAGGAGAAACTTATGTTGAAGTCTAAATCAAAAAGTCAAGGCAAACAGTTAAAAGTTGTAGAAACAGAATTACAAGAAGGTGTCACAAAACAGTCAACCACTCCAAAACCAGACAAGGAGAAGAACACAGAAGAGAATGACTTAGAAAAACAGCGAAAGTCTAAAGTTGAAGACAAACCTTTTGAAGAAACTGGTGTTGAACCTGTGTTAGAGACGGCTTCTTCTTCAGCACATAGTACACAGAAAGATTCTAGTCATAGAGCCAGATTACCATTAGCAAAGGAGAAATATAAGAGTGATAAAGACTCTACTTCCACCAGGCTTGAGAGAAAGTTGTCAGATGGCCACAAAAGCAGAAACTTGAAGCATAGTAGTAAAGACATAAAAAGGAAGGAAGAATATAAATCAGATGACAAGGATAGTAAAGAAGTTGACAGCAATCATGAAAAGGCCAGAGGTAACAGTTCAGTCATGGAAAAGAAATTAAGTAAAAGGTTGTGTGAAAACCGGAGGGGAAGCTTATCACAAGAAATGACTAAAGCAGAAGAAAAATTAGCAGCAAATACTTTGAGCACTCCCAGCGGTTCTTCCCTTCAGAGACCAAAAAAGAATGGTGATACAACATTGATCCCTGAACAAGAGCCAATGGAAATTGATTCTGAGCCAGGCATTGAAAATGTGTTTGAAGTATCTAAAACCCAAGACAACAGCAATAATAATTATCAGCAAGACATTGACTCTGAAAATATGAAACAAAAAATGGTTGCCACAGTTTTAAAGGATGAATTAAGAACTTGCACAGCAGATTCAAAAACAACAGCTCCAGCTTGTAAGTCAGGCCGTGGAATAGGAGTTAATAGTAATTCTGAAAAGCATGTCGACCACAGAAGTACCCTGACCAAGAAAATGCATTTCCAGAGTGCTGTGTCCAGACTGAACCCTGGGGAGAAAGAACCCATTCATAGAGGAACTAATGACGTGAATATAGATTCTGAAACTGTTCACAGAATGTTACCAGATGTCCCATTAGAAAATGATAGGGTACGGAATAATTTGAAAAATACAGCCAAACCCACTGAAGAACGTGTTGCTCAAGGAGATGTTGTTCTTGAACATTCCACAAATTTAGACTCCTCTCCATCCTTAAGTTCAGTGACTGTTGTGGCTCTGAGAGAATCTTGTGATCCTGATGTAATTCCTCTCTTTGACAAAAGAACTGTTTTAGAAGGTGGCACAGCCAGCACCTCCCCTGTGGATCACTCTGCTCTCCCTAACCAAAGTCTGACTGTTAAGGAATCAGAAGTCCTTAAGACAAGTGACAGCAAAGAAGGTGGTGACAGTTTCACAGTAGATACACCAGTGAAAGCAAGCATCCCCAGCAAAAGACACATTCCAGAAGGTCACCAGTCTACTTTATTGGATGGTAAACAAGGAAAGATAACCATGCCTCTTGGAAGCAAGTTAACGGGCATGATTGTGGAAAATGAGAATGTTACCAAAGAAGGTGGCTTAGTAGACATGGCCAAGAAAGAAAGTGACTTAAATGCAGAGCCCAATTTAAAGCAGACAGTTAAAGCAACAGTAGAGAATGACAAGAAGGATGGCATTGCTGTTGATCATGCTGTAGGCATAAGTACAGAAAAATATGCTGAAACTGTCAAACTTAAGCATAAAAGAGGCCTAGGCAAAGTAAAAGACATATCAATTGATGTTGAAAGAAGGAATGAGAACAGTGAGGTAGACACCAGTGCTGGAAGTGGCTCTGCACCCTCCATTTTACAGCAAAGAAATGGACAAACTGAGGATGTGGCAACTGGACCTGGGAGAGCAGAAAAGACTTCCGTTGCCACTAGTACAGAAGGGAAGGACAAAGATGTCACCTTAAGTCCAGTGAAGGCTGGGGCTGCCACAACCACTTCTTCGGAACCAAGAGAGAGTGAGGTGGCTTTGCCCTGCACCAGCATTGAGGCAGACGAAGGCCTCATAATAGGAATACATTCCAGAAATAATCCTCCTCGTGTTGGTGCGGAAGCCAGTGAGTGCACTGTTTTTGCTGCAGCTGAAGAAGATGGGGCTGTTGTCACAGAAGGATTTGCTGAAAGTGAAACCTTCCTCACAAGCACTAAGGAAGGAGATAGTGGGGAGTGTGCTGTGGCTGAGTCTGAGGACAGAGCAGCAGACCTACTGGCTGTTCATACAGTTAAAATCGAAGCCAATGTAAATAGCGTTGTGACAGAGGAAAAGGATGATGCTGTAACCAGTGCAGGCTCTGAAGAAAAATGTGATGGTTCTTCAAGTAGAGACTCAGAAATAGTTGAAGGAACTATTACTTTTATTAGTGAAGTTGAAAGTGATGGAGCAGTTACAAGTGCTGGGACAGAAATAAGAGCAGGATCTATAAGCAGTGAAGAGGTGGATGGCTCCCAGGGAAATATGATGAGAATGGGTCCCAAAAAAGAAACAGAGGGCACTGTGACATGTACAGGAGCAGAAGGCAGAAGTGATAACTTTGTGATCTGCTCAGTAACAGGAGCAGAGTCCCAGGAGGAACACATGGTTACAGGTGCAGGTGTTGTCCTGGTAGATAATGATGCACCACCAGGAACAAGCACCAGCCAAGAAGGAGATGGTTCTGTGAATGATGGTACAGAAGGTGAGAGTGCAGTCACCAGCACGGGGATAACAGAAGATGGAGAAGGGCCAGCAAGTTGCACAGGTTCAGAAGATAGCAGTGAAGGCTTTGCTATGAGTTCTGAATCGGAAGAAAATGGAGAGATTGCAATGGACAGCACAGTAGCCAAAGAATGCACTAATGTACCATTAGTTGCTGCTGGTCCTTGTGATGATGAAGGCATTGTGACTAGCACAGGTGCAAAAGAGGAAGATGAGGAAGGGGAGGGTGTTGTGACTAGTACTGGAAGAGGAAATGAAATTGGGCATGCTTCAACTTGCACAGAGATAGAAGAAAGTGAAGGAGTATTGATTTGTGAAAGTGCAGAAGGGGACAGTCAGATTGGTACTGTGGTAGAGCATGTGGAAGCTGAGGCTGGAGCTGCCATCATGAATGCAAATGAAAATAATGTTGACAGCATGAGTGGTGCAGAGAAAGAAAGTAAAGACACAGATATCTGCTCCAGTGCAAAAGGCATTGTGGAAAGCAGTGTGACTAGTGCAATCTCTGGAAAGGATGAAGTGACACCAATTCCAGGAGGTTGTGAGGGACCTATGACTAGCGCTGCTTCTGATCAGAGTGACAGTCAGCTTGAAAAAGTTGAAGATATCACTATTTCCACTGGCCTGGTGGGGGGTAGTTATGATGTTCTTGTATCTGGTGAAGTCCCAGAATGTGAAGTTGCCCCCACATCACCATGCGAAAAAGAAGATGAGGGCATCATCACCTCTGTAGAAAATGAAGAGTGTGATGGCCTCATGGCGACTACAGCCAGTGATGATGTTACCAACCAAAATAGTGTAGCTGGGGGTAAAAATCAAGGCAAAGGCTTAATGATTTCCACCAGTACCACAAATGATTACACCCCTCACATAAGCGCCATTATAGGTGTAGAAGGAGGTCACTCAACTGCTCTGAGAACTGAAGAAAATACGGAAGGTACCAGAGTAAGCACAGAAGAATTTGAGGCCCCCATGCCCAGCGCAGTCTCAGGAGATGACAGCCAGCTCACTGCCAGCAGAAAAGAGGAGAAAGATGAGTGTGCCATGATTTCTACAAGCATAGGGGAAGAATTCGAAGTGCCTATCTCCAGTGCAACAACCATGAAGTGTGCTGAAAGTCTGCAGCCAGTTGCTGCCGCAGTGGAAGAAAGGACTACAGGTCCAGTCTTGATAAGCACTGCCGACTTTGAGGGACCTATGCCCAGTGCACCCCGAGAAGCTGAAAGTCCTCTTGCTTCCACCAGCAAAGAGGAAAAGGATGAATGTGCTCTCATTTCCACTAGCATAGCAGAAGAGTGTGAGGCTTCTGTTTCCAGTGTGATTGTTGAAAGTGAAAATGAGCAAGCTGGTACAGTCATGGAAGAAAAAGATGGGAGTGCTATCATCTCTACGAGCTCGGTGGAAGACTGTGAGGGCCCAGTGTCCAGTGCTGTCCCTCAGGAGGAAGGCCACCCCTCAGTCACCCCAGCAGAAGAGATGGGTGACACTGCCATGATTTCCACAAGCACCTCTGAAGGGCGCGAAGCAATCATGATTGGTGCTGTCCTCCAGGATGAAGATCAGCTCACCATCACAAGAGTGGAAGACTTGAGTGACGCTGCCATCATCTCCACCAGCACAGCAGAATGTGTGCCAATTTCTGCCAGCATCAACAGACTTGAAGAGAATCAGCCAACTGCAGACAACCCAGAAGGAAACGGTGACCTGTCAGCCACAAAAGTGAGCAAGCACAAGGTCCCCATGCCCAGCCTAATTGCTGAGAATAACTGCCAGTGTCCTGGGCCAGTCAGGGGAGGCAAAGAACTGGGTCCCGTGATGGCAATGGGCACTGAGGAGGGGCACAATGGGCTATCAGTCCAAACACCCTCTGTAGGGCAAGGCCATCCAAGCACTGTTTGTGCAGAAGGAGAAGAGAAGCATGGCAAGGAGTGCCCTGAAATAGGACCATTTGCAGGAAGAGGGCAGAAAGAGAACACTTTACACCTCATAAATGCAGAAGAGAAGAATGTATTGTTGAACTTGATTCCAGAGACAGGGACAGCAGCGGGCAGTAGCACAGCAAGTTGTTCAGCAGGAAGGGGCTTACAGGGGAGTGCTAACTCACCTGCCCACCCAAGAGGACCGGAACAGACGTCTAGGCAGACAGCTCCGGATCCCTCTGTCAGTGTTCACTGTTTGGCAGCAGTAAATACCGGTGCTAATGCTGATGACATGCCACCTGTCCAAGGCACCACAGTTGAGCATTCCTTTCTCCCTCTTGAGCAGCAGGGGCCTGAAGATAACTTGAAAACCAGTATCACCAAATGTATTACTGGCCAAGAATCAAAAATTGCTCCTTCCCACACAGGGATCCTTCCAGCTACCTACAGCGTAGCTCTGTTGGCTCCTAAATGTGAGCAGGACTTGGCTATAAAGAGTGATTATAGTGGCAAATGGACTGATCAAGCATCTGCTGAGAAAACAGGAGATGATAACAGCACAAGGAAATCATTCCACGAGGAAGGAGACTTAACGGCTACTTTGTCTTCTGAAGAAAATGTGTGTGACATAGGTGAGAATTTGTATGTAATTGCAAATTTTGACATTTTACAAAGATGATTGTATGGCAGAGTGCATTTAGGACACTTTGAAAAGATGATTCTGGTTCCAGAAAGATAAATACCTACAAATTTTTTTCTTGTATCATAATGTTGCAAAATAATTCTCATCAAACTTGAAGGTCAAGTTTCTCTAAAAGATACTTATGTTTAAAAGTTTAAAACCTTTGGCCCATTTCTCATGTGTGGGGAGAGGAGTAAAAGCAGGAGGCTGAGACCTGGGAAGTCCATGTGTTATTTACATGACTGCTACAACTTACTAAACCACTTTGATCTACAGGCTTCTTGTCAGTCAAAATGAAGAGTGCCCTACCACAACCCAAAGAAAGCAATATTTTTTTTTTACCACCCTCATTTTACAAATAAGAAAATAGAGTCAGGAAATTTAAATAACTTTCATGGTCCTTGGGTGCCTCTTAGAACAAAAAAAAGGCTTCTGAGCCTCCATTTCGCGTTGTATAAAATGGGGATAATAAGGTGGGATCATAGTACAAAGGCAAACATGATTCCAGCCCTTATCTCATTATATCTTCGCAGTATTTGTTCGTTCAGTCTGTTGGTTCCTTTGAATCAAGGGAGCACATTATTAACTGAGCTTATTTTTCAGATAAAATGAGTTCGTTTCTAGTTTAGCATATATTCAAAAGAGAAAGGAAACATTTTTCCCTGCTGACAGATTTTGGACAGTGCTGGTCTTTTAGAAATAACTTTCAAAGATATTTTCTCAGTCATTTCCTGTACCATCCAGCTTCACATACTTTTATACCAGATACCGGGATCTGAGGATGCAAGGACAAATACTCAGGAGAAAAGTGGGCAGTGACCCTTTAAAGCATGACAATTGCATAGAATGGAATTAAGCACAGGATGCTGTAAGAACTCAAAGGGTACCCATGGGCTGGACTTGAAGGGGCAGAGGAATTCTTTTCCACTCTGGCATCCTGGACTTTTAACTGAAATAGACCTTAGCCATCATGTAACCCCGCCTCAGGAAGCTGAGACCAGTAGAGTTAGTCTTGCTCATTATAGAGACTTAGGAGACTTTAAGAAATGCTCCAAGGGTTGAAACAAGTAACTTTACAAGTTTCTATTGAATTTAGCCTGGAGTAAATTGAATGCTCCGGAAGTTTCTGTGATGCAATCATTGCTACAATTACTCATCCCTCCTTTTTATCTGAATAAGCAAAAATAGTAGGGTTTCTACAGAACCTTCCATCCAATATACAGAAGGATATAGGAAAGAGGTAAGACCAGAGTAGAGTTCACTCTCTACAGCTGAGAAAATTTTATTTTTGTCTAACTCAGTTTTTTAACTTTCTGCTCAGTTTTGCTGTGCTCAGTATGAAGCAAGTAACGTGAATCTGTTCGTAAATCACCTTTACTGAGAATAAACCTTAATGACTCAGAATATTTTTTATAGACAAACTTGATGGAGATCACTGCAGAAAAATACTTGAAAACAGATGTCTGCACAAATAATACTTTTATCATTCTTTCTGGGCAGCCATCTTACTGTGCAAACAAGAATTTCACTCACCCAAAATGAGCAAATGATCCCTGCCTTTCATCCAGATCCTTTTTATACAACATACTCCTTTTGATCCTTTTCTACTGACAGCAAAATAAACCAGAAAAGAAAGGTGGCACAGCCTGTCAGATAACCACATTATATTATCCATGACTTTTTGATCTCAGATGTATTTTACAAGCAAATTCTTAAATTGTACTAATGGCTTGAATTTCATTAGGCAATGAAGAGTCTCCATTGAATGTTTTGGGAGGATTGGAACTGAAAGCTGACTTGAAAATGGAGGTATGGCTTATAATTCAGCTGTGCTGAACTGTAAGTGATTAAATACTGTTTCATCACATATACACATATATATACTTATGTGGTACATAGAGCCTGTTCTCATTGGACTTACGACATTTAGTGTTGTTATTTCCATATCCTGTGGGAAGAAAAAGCTAAGAACCTCAATAACCTTAGTAAATAGTGCCATCATCAGTTCCATTTACTCAAGCCAGAAACACAAGAGTCACCGTCAGTTTCTCTGTCATCCCACATTTAATCTATCGCCATTTCTTACAGGTTCCATTTCCAAAATATGACATGAGTCCATCTACTGTTTCTACAGTCACCACCCTAGGCTAAGCCACTACTTCATAGCATCTCCATTCGGGTTTATTTCACTCCAGCCCTCCTCTAGTGTGATTCACACAACCCTGCAGATAGTCTTTAGAAACATAACTTAGACCCTGTCATTGCTCTGCCTAAAATTTGTGGTGGCTTCCCATCATACTTAGAATAAAATCTGCTTTTTTTTAAAGCATGGCTTGGGTACTTTATGCAATTTAGGCTCCATATCCCCTTTCTAGCCTGTTCTCAAGGCACCATCCAAGTATATATGACAAGACAGCAGTGAACATGGGGGTTAAGAAAACAACTTGCCCAAGAGGAGCAATGGGCAGGTAGACAGGAGGGCTTGCAAGGAGGACACTGGAATAGAGTTTTAAAAGTAGAGTGGAAATTTCCTAGAAGAGAAAGAAAAAGAGCCTTTCAAGCAAAGAGAGTGTTGTGTTCTAGACCCAGAGATGGAAGGGCACATGGTATGTCTCAGGCACTGCAGTGGTACATGATGAGCTGTGGTGAGACTTAAGCCTGGAAGGGAGTGGGAGCCCATCAGGGAAGAGTCTTTTGTGGTATGCTGAGTTGGGGTTTTGCTTTTAAAGCAATAGAAGACCCACTGATGGATGAAAAACGAGATTAAATTGATTTCTTACTTGCTTTGTTTTTAAAGGCTGATGTATTTATTTTTAAAGTTTTGTGTACTCTTGAAAGTAGACTTTTATATTGTTTGAAGATGCTGGACTTTTTTGTTTAATTCACTCGAGGTTAGTCTTCTTGTAAAAACCCCAGTTAACTTATTTTTATGGTGCTTTGGATTTTTTAGGCTTATGTGCCTTCAGAGGAAGAGAAACATCGTGAAATTTTGGTACCACCAGAAAGTCTGTGTGGGGGAAAGCCAAGTGGAATAGGTGAGCTCCTTGTAGTGGTTGTTCACATTGTTTTTGATTTTTCCTTGCATGTGGTTTTACCTTTCTAAAAATCAGTAGCTGATGCATAGTAATATACAGACTATATTAATATGTCTCTCGCTGTTTTAAAATAGAGTAGGGGGAATTCTTTACTATTACATTTTTAACATATGCTTTTTCTCATGAAATGTCAATCAACATAATGTAGGGTAATTGTTTAAATCTGATTATTTCCAAATAATAATGCAAAACAAAAGTTGTTTTGGAGCAAATGCTTGCTCTACCCCAAAAATGTTTCTCCATACCGCTGCCTGCCCCCAGACGCTATAGCAGCTCATTTCCAAAGGGCTAATCTGAGCCTAAGGGCTCACTTTAAACCATTTGCTCTTGTCTCTTGCTCTGGCTTTTGCCCCAGTGACTGCACAGAAACTGCTCTCAGCTTATATAACCTCTTCTCAGTCTCTGTGCAACAGTCTTTATTGTGGACTACAGATTTTAAGGGAGAGCCCCGATGTCAGAAAGGATAATGGCAGGAGCTCTTAAACGTTTTGGTCTCAAGGACCAAAAGATTACAGAATAATTACCAAAAACCCCAGAGATTTTATTACATGGCTTATACATGTTGACATTTGCTAAATGAGAAATTAAAATTGAGAAAAGTAAATGTTAAGTCACTGTTATTCAATATAATTAACTACTGTAAGTTAACAACTCTTTTTTCATGAAAAATAGCTATATTTTCCAAAACAACACAATTAAGTGTTAAAAGCGAACTTGTTTTGCGTTTTTGCAAATCCTTTTAAGTCTGGCTTAATAGAAAACAGCTGTTTCTCATATCTGTTTCCACATTCAGTCCTGTTGCTATTTATTGTTTTGGTTGAAGTATATGAAGGAAATTCAACATTACAGATAGATGGTTGGCTTTTAAGCCTTTTCAGATAATTATGGGTACTTCTTGGCCTCTGGAAAATTACATTGAGCACTCACGTGTCTGTAAGACAAATAATGTTAGTTTGGCCCTTGTGGATTTCTTGATGGAAAGCCTCAAGAATTCCTGGGAAGCTGGACCATAACTGGCTTAAGGAAATGGAAATGAGAAGGACTGTGACAGTGAGGAATTATTTCTAGTTTGTATTGCAAACATGATTGTGTATTTTCTTCTGATTCCCACAATATTTTTTTTTAAGTACTAGGAACTATAGTGTATGTGACCAAATTTAAGCCAGTTCTCTATTATTTCCCACAATGTTAAAATGTCCACCCAAGTCAGGTGGAATAAACAGCGTGATTTTGGTTGTAAATACTTATAACAGAAACCTCTATAAGCATTTGCTTAAAGGGACTTTGTTAGCTTACAAAACTGAAAAATTTAGGTAAAGCATAATCCAAGAGGATGCAGATAGCTCCAAAGACACATCTAGTAGAAACTCCATTTTATATCTTCTTCCTTATCCCCTGAACAAAGATCATTGCTTTCTCATTCATAGCCTCTCTTTTTGGCTTTGGCTTACCATTCCTGGCCAAAATCCTGAGACTTTTTTTGATTTAGCATAAATACATGTGTCTACCCTAAACTAATTACTGTGACCAGACGAATGTACCTTACTATTTGAAGTAAGTCAAGTGCTCTGTTCGTGGATCCACGTGGTATTCCAGACGACAGTCTGGGCTCTTGGGGAAGGTGCCAGAAATGTCTGCTGTAGTTGGATTGGCTCTTTAAATTAGTTTCCTGACAAACGTCATTAAGTCTGCTACTTATGAGTACTAGGGAAATCAACATGGAGTTGACTGATGGAGATAAGTCATTCACTGAAAAGAACGTGCAAATGTGCAAATAAGTAAGGTACTATAATAAAGATATGAACTTGACTGTGAGAGTCAGCTTCTCTGAGGTAGGGCCTCAGGGAAGACTTGTGTTGGCTAAATCAACCTCTCCCCCACTCCCTATCTTTTAATTACAGAAAGAAGGTATACAGAAATGCATAAAAAGTTCCCCACTCTCTATGAGTAACCACCTTCAGTACAATTACATATTTTAAACAAAAATAAAATTGTGTTTCTATTTTTCTAGAATTTTTTTTACTCAACCATATATTGCAGGCATCCATCATTATTTTGTCAGCATATACAGATCCACTTTCTTTGTTTTAATAGCTAAATAATCATAATACCAGTTTTAGATCTTTTAGTAGTCTCAGGTTTTTTACTATTATAGAACTGCAACAAACTTCCATAATGTACATCACTACGTGTGTTTTACCACATATTTCCATAAAATTGCATTGGTGGAGGGAGGGTCAAGGAATATATGGGTTGAGTATCTCTAATCCAAAATGCTTGGGATCAGAAGCGTTTTGGATTTCAGATTCTTAGGGTTTTGGAATATGTACATTACACCTCATTGAGCATCCCGTATCTAAAAATTCAAAGTCTGAAAGTCCCATTGAGCCTTTCCTTTGAGAGTCATGTTGGCACTCGAAGAATTTGAGATTTTGGAGCATTTCCGATTTCTCATTTTGGATTTGAGACTCTCAACCTGTATAAGTTCTGAATTTTTATAAGTACTTGTTACTCGTTTGGGGCTAAATATTGAATGATGAGTAGGTGTGCATTAGGTGTACAAGGCA
Source organism: Aotus nancymaae (assembly GCF_030222135.1). NCBI lineage: Eukaryota > Metazoa > Chordata > Mammalia > Primates > Aotidae > Aotus > Aotus nancymaae. The sequence goes on along the minus strand of NW_026988417.1, from coordinate 12,866,833 downwards.
AAGAGGAGGGCAGTAGATGTGGAGTGATTCAGATTCAATGAATAGTGCATGTAAATCCTCAGCCATGACTATCTGGGGAGGTTTGGGGAGTGGGAGCAGTTGAGGACCTTCTTACATAAAGCCATCTGAAAGGGTCTCAGAAGACTTGTAAGAAGTGGCAGCCAGTCCTAAAAGACCACACTAAGACTTGGTAAGTCTTTTATGCTGACAGGTTAAAACCCTGAAGATGACTAATCTATTCAAAACTTGGACAGATACATTAATTAAAATGTGCGCGGGTGTTTTATACTACAAATAATTAACGTCTCATTTGTTAATTGTCAGGAAGCTAACATTTTTGGATTCTGAAGTCCTTTGTTCCCACAGTTATTTTTCAGATAGCTTTACTGTGTTTAGGTACAGTTCGGTAAGAGATCTACTTACGTAAAAGGAAGTTGTTTAAAAGAAAAATGTGTGTTCTGTCACTGTTGAGTAGAAACAGTAGACTTTGTACTTCGTGTTTCCAAAGAATATAAACAGACCATTGCTGTTTGAGGGGATAGGATCTAACTTTTCATTTGATGGCATTATTTTAAATGAACCTGTGTTATACTGCAGCTTAACAGCTACATTACGGTCTTTTACTTTTTTTCTAAGCTTCAGATTACCAACATAGTTAAATCACCATAGTGATTTAATGTACCACTGCCATTATTATAAAAATGCAGGCAACATTAATTTCTGTTGTCTAGTACTTTCTGGTAGTACAACATGGGTTGATTGTGGGAAATAACCGGTCAGAATTTTATAATTTATGAAGGCAACTAGGCCACTTGGTGACATAGCCCTTCTTTACCTATGTTAAAAATCTTCAAACTAGTTTCTCTACATTTCAGAAACAATATTCAGTTTCTTTACATCTCATTTTTGTTTTTGAACAGCTGAACTCCAGAGGGAGCCTTTGTTGGTGAATGAATCACTAAATGTAAGTTACTGTAATGGTTTTGATTTTTGTGGTTATTGGATTTTTTATTTTTTATTTTTTTGAGAGCTAGTGAGGAGGAGACATCTAGTAAAGGGGTTGCCTGTTTATTTCTGTAGGTGCCATGAGGCGTTTGGTAGTGTGCTCTTCATCTGAGTTCAGCATTCTGACAGCAGCTTTTACCCGCTCTTTTCCATGTTCACCTATGCCCACTGATGAAGAACTCTGAACTTTCTATTGTTTATTATTATAATGGGATTGAAAATTGGATTTTGATGTCATAAATCATCCTGATACTATAGATAAAATAGATTTTAATTTGACCATTAAATTTCTCTTTATCTTTTTAGAAAGCTTTTCTTAAGATACTAACCGGTAACTACTATGTGTGCTATTTTTTCCCAGATGTGGCTCTCATAATCCCTTTCTTGCTTAAAAGAGTCTTGTTTTTTGGACTTTCTGTCTTAATGTATTTTTAAGAAACCTCGTATTGTACCAGGAGTGAACATTTTGTAAAATGTTTCCAAATCTGCAGACAACTGCATTCTTTCCAATGCCCCGAGAGGAATTGGGGTACTATCAGTGAATCGTGGTACTATCAGTGAATCGTGGGATCAGAGCATCCTCATCATTAAGCACCCTGTTTTCTAGCTATAAACTCATACACCATATGCTGAATAAAAAGAAAGAGAAAAGCACCACTTGTTGTAGTTCAAGTTTGCCATCCAAGAGTAAAAAGATTATAACTAGGCACAGTGGCATGGCCTATAGTCCCAGCTATGGAGGAAGTTGAGGTGAGAGGATCAGTTGAGCCCAGGAGTTTGGATCCAGCCTGGGGAACATAGCAAGACCCTGTCTCTAGTAATGAATTTCTTTTAATAAAATAAATTTTAAAGGTTAAAAAGATTTTAAATGGGGTTGAATCTTACAAAGCCAGCTGGCATGTTCTCCATCCTACCTCAGTCCCCTGAGTCCACCAGCAGCTGTCTTTTCCCCAGTTGAGCATAAATGTCCTTTCCAAATGTGTACAAAAGTCTGTAGCCTGGACTCAGGATATTGTAGGATATTCTGAGGCTTTTCCCTTAGTTTAAAAAAATGGTAGAATTGATAAGATTTGCCAAATAGGATATCTTATTACAGAATCCTATAGAATTTTTAAAGAAAAAAGGAAATCATGCAGGATTTGGATGGGAAGGGAAATATATGAAATTCAGAAAATGTTTCTCATATTTCTTCTTACTCTTTGCCATTTGCTGCTTTAAAGACAGAGAGAATAAGCACAATAATTCTTTTTCAAAAAGATGTTGCATGCTTTTGAGCTTCTGGGTGAAATTAAAAAGAATGTGTACCCCAATTCCTTTTGGCATTTGTACAAACAGCAAGGTTATATAAACTACCTTCCCTCCTCTCTCTCTTTTTTTTTTTTTTGCCTTTAAATTTGTTGTGAGACTATCCATAAATATTTTTTATATTGTATATTTAGGTTGAAAATTCAGGCTTCAGAACAAATGAAGAAATTCATGGCAAATCTTATAATAAAGGAGGTAAGTTAATGAATTTCATAATCATAGTTTTAATATTAGTTATAGTTACCATTTATTGAGTACAGTCTACATACCAGGCCTTGTGTTAATTATTTTACAAGTTTTCTCTCATTTAATTCCATATGAATCAGTAAAGTGATGGTTAATAGCATCACTCCTATAGTTGAGGAAAACGAGGCTTAGGCCAGGTGACTTATTCCAGGTCATAGAGCTTGTAAGTGATGTCTTGCTTTAAATAGCTACTAGAACTTTGCCATTAACCTCTCAGTTGACTCAATCCAACATGAATACAAAATGCATAGTCCCCTGTGGATTGCAAGTACCCAACTATGAAATGTGTTAACTTCTGACAGGCAGTTTCAGGATGGTAGCATATCAAAGATGTCACATTAATGTGGGTCTTCTCCCAGGGATGAGGGTGGCCACACAACCTGTGCAGGCTGCCAACTCTGGACAGATAATTCTGTTCTCAAATTATCTGAACTTAGAATTTTCTTGATGCCTACTAATTTTGTTAATTTCCTATTGTAAGCATAGGGAAAGAGGTTTATTTACTTATACAGTTATTTTTATAACATATACCATATTTCAAACAAAAGTAAAGCAGTGATAAACACGCATGTGTCCCATAACCTAGTTTTGCCCTATCTTAAAATTTAGTATATTTGCTTCACGTCTTTTAAAAAATATTACAGTTAGAGTAGAATTCCCATTTACCCCTTCCCAATCCCAATCTCTTTCCCTTTAATCCTACTCCAAAAGGAACCACTATTCTGCATTAGTTATGTCCATAAACAATATGTAACACAGATTGCCTGTTTTAGGGAAATGGTCTCACATTACATAAACCCTCCCCACCTTATTTGCCCATTCAGCAGCATTCTGAGATTTTGTCCTGTTGATTTGTATTAACTCTAATTACTTTATTTTAATTGCTTTTGAATATACCACAGTTAGTATTTTCTGCTTCTTTTGTACAGTAGTTTGCACATTTAGGTATTTTGAAACTTTTCCCAGTTACAAAGAGTGCTACTGTGTATGTTCTCATACCTTTCCCAGTGCATATGTAGTATACTTGTATTTCTAGGTATGGAATTGCTCAGTTACAGGCACCTTTTCAACTTTACCGCATGTGCTAAATTGACCCTAAGTGGCGTACCAGTTGTCTCTCCACACCGTCTTCTCCCCTATTTGGTATTGTTTGACTGGTGAATGTTTGTTAGCCTGATGATTATGATGCAGTAATTTATTTATTAATACTGTGTCGCTACACAAACTAGGGGGAAGGGTCTTGAAGTCTTCTGTGTAAAGTCCAGTGTTGTTACCCCAGACATGTTACTGCTCTCCTTGAACCCCATTCACTCACATCTACAAATGGAAAAAAGAGAACGTAACTGACAGAGTTGTGTGGAGAATCCCATCAAAAATCATTTGTGAACTATCTACCACAATGCTTTGTACATAACTCCTGCTCAATAAAGTTACTAACAGTTTTCTCCCAGCCCCCTGACATACACCTAAAATAAGTATTGGAATAGAAAAATATTTAAGATTTTTTTTCTTTTTTCTATTTACTACTCAGAAATACCCATTGGTGGAAAAGACAGCACAGAAGCCGTAGACGGTCACAGTGTGGAAGCAGATCCTAAAGAGGTGTGTTTTAGTAAACTCTAGTGTTTGATATTTTATATATAACATTTGCACTGTGCACAAAGAGGGGCTTTAGAAAGGCTCTACTGCTTTGTAGAAATTAAATATTAAGTGGGTATATTAAGCATTCCAAACATGTCACTTTTATCTGTATATGCCTTTTCCATGTTTAGGCAATTTGGCAGTTCCCGGGACTATTTGGAGGTGCCCATGTTGTACAGTCAGAATGTTTTTTATGGACTACCTTTCATCAAGCATAAGAAGCCCATTGTTAATGAGCCACTAAGACAGTAGAAAAATACAACTAATTATGACATGCCATCAGTTGTAAGATATATATAGCCTGACTCCAGAGATAGTGAAATGGAAATTCTTTTAAAACATGTGTTTTAGAATCATTGAAATACAGTATGTAGCTAGAAACAGATTTAAATGTTTTATATAAATTTACATTCAAATCCAGAAAAGAGTCTAAAGCTTACAAAATTAGTCTAATCCAAATCTAAATATCAAGTGTTCTAGATTTTTTTTTAATGTATATATCAACTTATTCCAAAGGTTAGAAACTAATATAATGTGCCCCCATTTCAGTTTATTTGAATCAAGATTCTGTGGCCTTTAATATGGTCATTCTTAATTCCAGGTTGAAGAGGAAGAAAGGCATATGCCTAAAAGAAAAAGGAAGAAGCATTATCCCTCTTCAGAAGATGAACTGGGTATTTATATATGTTTCTGTTTTAGACATCTTTAAAAATTACATTTTCATATCCAAAAGAGTAAGCCAAAAACAGAATTTTTGATGATAGTAACTGTCTACTTTACAAGTCTTGAGGCTAATTTGTTTCTAGACTGGCTTGATACCTCCAGGGTTTTTTCTGGACCTCAGCCTAGAAACTAGATTGTTTCCTGCAGAAAACCCAACCCTGGGATCTCAGACAAAGCCAGGCTTTCTCTGGAACCACACCCTGGAGCCCAGCCAGATGCCATTTCGGTCTGTATTTTATATCATAAGCAGATGCCCTACAGCGCTAGTGAAGCACATTAGTCCAGGTGCTGCTAACACCTCTTCTGTGCTTCATAATGTTGATTTTCTCATGGTCTGTCCCAGTGCTATCTGGTAGAACTGCAGTGATAGAAGTGTTCTATACTTATTTTGTCTAGTATAGAAGCTACTAGCCACATGTCACTGTTGAGCACTTGAAAGTGGTCAGTGGAAACGAAAGACTGAATTTTTAATTGTTTTTTATTTTAATTTTTTTATATTTCAGTAGCCACATGTAGCTAGTGACTCATGTTAAACAGTGCAGTGACCTTTAATACTTGACGCAAAGGAGAAGTTCAATACTTATTGAATGAATACATGAGAAAAAATGAAGAGTTAAATATGTTATTTGGTAACAGTTTATTGAGTTCCTAATGTATTCAAGTACGTGGTCTCAATTACTAAGCTATACCTCTTAGGTGATAACTCATTTAGAAAGTTAAAGTATCTCTGGAAACTGTATACACTAAGCCCTTCCCATAGAACCCACCACTTCATTGGTATCTCATAAATATGTGGGGATTTTTGTATTGTGTTTAATTTTTTACTTTGCCAGGGCGAAAGGCAAGTGTTCAGTGCTCAAGTCACATGATGTTATAAATATAGAGTAACTTCTGGCTTCTCTGTATCACAGGCCTAAGAAAGAAGGCTCAAACAGTCTTAAAATAGAACTATGTATTTCATTTTTCATTTAGCTTTTGTTCCTTTGTGATTCTGTCTAAACTGATTTACAGATGATAATCCAGATGTCCTGGATTCCAGAATAGAAACAGCACAAAGGCTGTGTTCTGAAACTGAGCCACATGACACAAAGGTATTTTTTCCACGTGTTAATTTTAAGTTTTGGGTGGGGGTAGGGAGGCCTAATTATAGCATTGTGAATACTTATTATAATATTTTTTTTATTTTAGTATCCCTCTTTATATGTCTGTAATAATAATTTACTATAAAAGGTGTATATTTTTTAATATCCTTCCAAAGATCAAATGTTGCACTTATAATTCATAAACTGCAAGATTGTCTAAATATCACAATCATTGCTTAGGTTTTTGCTCAGTAGTATTATTGACTTTTTAAGGTTTCTAAATGCTTTCTTTCAAAGTATAATGTGCCAAATATACTTGTATCAAAATATTGAAATACAGCTATATATATTACTTGAAATATTAGTACTCTACTCTTTAGCTTACCTCCTGTATTAGTCTGTTCTCATGCTTCTAATAAAGACATACCCGGCCGGGCGCGGTGGCTCAAGCCTGTAATCCCAGCACTTTGGGAGGCCGAGGCGGGTGGATCACGAGGTCAAGAGATCGAGACCATCCTGGTCAACATGGTGAAACCCCGTCTCTACTAATACAAAAAATTAGCTGGGCACGGTGGCGCGTGTCTGTAATCCCAGCTACTCAGGAGGCTGAGGCAGGAGAATTGCCTGAACCCAGGAGGCGGAGATTGCGGTGAGCCGAGATCGCGCCATTGCGCTCCAGCCTGGGTATCAAGAGCGAAACTCCGTCTCAAAAAAAAAAAAAAAAAAAAAAAAAAAGACATACCCGAGACTGGGTAATTTATGAAGGAAAGAGGTTTAATTGACTCAAAGTTCCACATGGCTGGGGAGGCTTCACAATCATGGTGGAAAGCAAAGGAGGAGCCAAGTCACATCTTACGTGGCGACAGGCAAGAGGGCATATACAGGGGAACTCCCCTTTATAAAAGCTTCAGATCCCATGAAAACTTACTCACTGTCAGGGGAACAGCCCAGACAAACCTACCCCCCTGATTCAGTTACCTCCCACCGCATCCCTCCCACTACAAGTGGGGATTATGGGACCTATAATTCAAAATTAGATTTGAGTGGGGACACAGCCAAACCATATCACCTCCTGCCTCTAAAATCTGAGTACTCTAAGGATTGACCTCACCCATTGCCTTTTTTCCTGTAGTCTTATTTTCATCTTATGACTCACAGAAGCTCCTCACAAATTTTTATTTGTGCTCTTCCCTCTCTTTTGTTGTAGGCCCAGATCTTTTCATTCCCATTAGATACCTCTTCTTGACTGTTCTTCCATTTCTGAGACTCCCTACTGTAAAATTTCTCATTGTATAAACTAGTTCCATCTCCTCCTCTCTCTTTCCCTAATTTATATTTTTATAAATTGTTAAACACCTTATTCCAAAAGTATTTAAGTTCAGTTATGAGAATACTTGAGCTGACTTCCAGTTCTCTAAAATCAGACTTTAGTCTCTTTTTTAACCCAGTAACCAATGAACTAAATAAAAAGTAATAGGAAAGGATTTTATAGCCAAAGAGGGAAAGTGGCATATGTTCGTGAATTTCAGTTGTTTGTGACCAAAGGAGGAAACAGGCTCATACACTAGCCCTCTCCCTGCCCTGTCCACAATAAAAAATTCTGAGACAATACTTCTAAATTTGAAGAAAAGCAGATTGAAAAGGTATCTTTTTATTTTCTCTTATTTCATGATTTTTTCATGTTAAATTTAAATAATCTAATTTAACAATTTTCATTAAGCAGTTTTATATACACAGTATTTTCAGTTACTACAAAAGAATCTTTTCTTACATGGAAAGCTGTCTGCAATGGTATTTATTTAATATCATGTTAATATTAGTAATTTTTGGACAGTAAGTTGGGAGTGATTTCATCCTTCCTGTTATAGTTTTCTGTGTAGTAAATATGTGCCATTTTATAAAAAGCAATGAAGTCATTATTCTAAAATGTGTTTAGTAAGACCAAAAGAAGACCAAAATTGAGTAAGTGAAAAATCCCAGGCACTGGAAAAATAAAAGGAAATAAAAAGTGAGTTGCATGTATGTCATCGGGATCTGATTAAGTGCTTACAGGACCAAATGTTGGCCCTGAAAGAGCCAGCTCAAAAACAGAAATGCAGTTCATCCAATGGTTTGAAGACTTTTGCGCAGGACATCTTCAGCCCACTATATGAAACAGATACAAGTGTAGATGTTCTGACTGAAATGAGGGAGAAGACCCCAAAAACTTCTGTCTGCTCCTAAATCCCATCCAACACACACACCCAAACACATATACACACACACACACACTTTCTGCCTGTCACACACATAACACATATATACATACTGTCTCTCTCACACACACACAGAGCCCTTGAAGAGGTTCTGAACTGAAAATGGCGGTGCAGCATGAGTGTCTCAGCGTGAAGTCTCAGTGTTGATGTGTTGATAAGGTCAGAGCAAATAGGTTTCTCCTTGGCTTTCCCAAATTGGTTGACCTTCCATCCTCGAAATCAGCACTCTCTCAATTGGATGTACGACAGGTCATCAAGATGTGAGCAGAAATGGTAGAACCACTATTTATATATGCCTTTTATCTAAAAATCTTAAAAATTAAGCTCTATTAATATTTACTCTGTAGATTGGCCCTGGTACCATCACTGAAAGTGAGCTCACCTCTGACATTACCTGTGAGTCATGTATTGTAATCACATATCCTGGACCTAGTTATATCGAACTGTCAAAGTACCTTAAGGGAAGCTGGGAGTTGCACAACACAGAGGACTTTAGAATGAGCCCCTCACTTGTTTGTTTCGTATTTTATGACTTAATACTTTACAGATGCTCAACTAAATGAATTTGCAGAGTTTGTTAACCTTATTTTAATTGAATTGACCCTTCCAAAACAGACACTAGCTTGAGACATCTGCAAAAATAACTACAACAAAAAAACCCATAAGACAAAGATAATATTTGTAATGGAGGCACAAATAATAAGAGAAATGTCTGAGCTGATTCTTCTTTTACTAGGAAGTAACAGAAGCCCTGTGTCATCCTCATTGTTAGGTAAAAAAGAATGAAGATCTAAACATATCTTACATGAGGTAGGCCAGAAATTCCAGTGTTTCAAAAGACTGTGAAATGTGGATTTGCTTTATATCCACCCTCTCCAAACCCCTGAAAGGCTATATCAAAACCCAGTGACATTGAATGCCTCCCAGTAGGGAAGTTAGGGGTGAGGGCATTTCATTATAGACCCCTCTAAATTTTGAACCTTGAGAATATATTTCTATTCAAAAATAAGTAAAATTAAAACTAATAGAAATGAGGTTTTACATTACAATTGTTTATAATGGGCCATGAAAGTAAAAGTAAAGCTTTAGTTTCCTGTTTCATCTTGATCTTAGTCTACTTTATGTGTTTTTGTTTATATATTATATTAGTATTATAGTATAAATGTTTTAGTACTTCACAATGAGTACTTTCTTGTCACTAAGGGGTAACAATTTAATTACTGAAAGATGACTGCTCCAAGTCAGCTCATCTGGATACCCAGAAATTCTCCTGGGCACCTTCCAAATTATTGCTTCCCCACATCCCTCCCCTCCACCACTCCACAAAGAAAAATAATCTGTTGCCAATATCCATCGATTCTTTCTCTGGAGTTTGTCTTGAAAAGACAAAATCCAAGGAGAGGGAGAAGAGCAATTTCTATTTTGCAGGAAAGAAAATGGCCTTGATACTTCATACTTGAACTTTATCTCATGCTTTTCTGCTCTCAGAATTTTTATTTTTTTTATAATCTCAACAGCAATAATAGTTACATTCAAAAACATTTTCCAAAAAACTGTTCTAAAAACGAACTAGGAAGTGATTTGGAAATAGAAAGGCAAACTTGGGTGGGGAGGATGAATGGGTAAAGGCTTCAGTTTGAAGAAGCTTCTAGTCTTTTCCAACTTCTCTATAGGAAGAGAACTCTGGTGATTTGGAAGAATTATCTAAAACCAGTTCTGAGACAAACAGCACTGCCTCAAGGGTCATGGAAGAAAAAGGTGAGTAAAACATCTGCTTGGATAAATTGACTGAGCCTTCAAAGCAGTCAGCATATCTCATTTGCTTTCCCTGTGTAATGAAGTTCCTCATGCTTAAGATTAATAGGGCTAGGGAACCCTTTTTAATTTGGATCCTGCTATACCTAAAGTGTGCTGTTTACTAGTCAGCCAAACTGAGGCTTATTAATTTTGAGGGTAGAAACATGAAAATGGAGTGTGTGTTCATGTGTGGCTGGAGCTGTGTAGGTCTCCTAGGTAAAGGTGGGGAAGGCTGACCATGATCACTAGCAGTGAACAAAGCTCTGCCTTTTCTTCAGATGAATATAGCAGCAGTGAAGCTACTGGTGAAAAGACAGAGCAGAACGATGATGACACCACAAAATCTCAGGAGGTGAGATGTGCTTTTCATATTTATTTGTTCACAATTATTTAAGCACTAAAACCAAATTAAATTTGTGAAATACTATTACCTCGAGTTTCTCTTAAGTACTTTGCAGGAGCTGGGTTTTTTACAGTGCCATGGGACACCATTTCATACAATGCATTTTGTGAGTGTCGTTTTGATTAATTTTGTTCTCTTCATCCTTGATTCATCAAAACATTTGTATGAGACCTACTTATTTCATGGCTAGATAGGACCAGCTCAGAGCTCTACATCAGTGGCAGTGGCAGGTTCCTGGCCTGGCAATGCTGAGCTGCCAGGCCAGGCACACAGCAGCAAACTGTAGGCTGTCTGAGCCGTGGAGTCCAGTTAGGATGGAATGGAAGCAGCAGCAGGGTGTGCAGAAGTCTTGCAGGGAATGCTCGAGGAAACCTAGTTCATGAGGCAAGGTCATGGATTCCTGGAGGCTGCAGGCACAGACAGCGCATCCCAGCCCTGCCCACTCTAAGCCCATAGATTTGCAGGGAGCCCGTGGAGCATAGAATTGCAGTGGCTTGAAACTGAGCATCATAAATCAAGAGACACAGCCTGTATACTAGCCAGATCTAGATAACCATTGCCAAATTTGCCCATTGTTAAAATCTTTTCTTGTTCTCATTTCTCTATGTATGATCTATTCAGTGGACCCCTTTATTTTTTATAAGGGGTAACATTTGGTCACAACTAACTTGGGCTAAATCCCAATTTAAATGGACATACATATTTATTAAGGAAGTAAAAGGTAACACTTTGATTACTTTATTGTCTCATAATCCTCACAATTACATTAATTTATGGCAGTTAGCGATATTTATCAGGTTGAGGAAACTACAGTGAGAAAAGTAAATAAAACACTAAGCCCAAGGTCACATATTCTTAAAGTGACAAAGCTAGGATGTGAGCTCTCGCAGGAACTGTCAATCTGATTTTTGAGAAAACTTTGTATAATGAAGGATGAAATTATTTTTTTATTGCTGTTGTTTTTTTATTTCCCCCTTAGGAAGATCAGCCAATAATTGTTAAAAGGAAAAGAGGAAGACCTCGCAAATACCCTGTAGAAACAACATTAAAAATGAGTAGGTACTTGGTGTGTTTTCAGTTCACACACAAGAGATTTTCAAACCGATTTTCTAAATGAGTTTTTTTTTTTTTAGAAGACGACTCCAAAACAGATACGGTCATTGTTACTGTAAGTAATTACAAAACATGACAATTTCAAATACTTGCTCTAATCTGAAGTATAATGTAATATCTAGTATTTTGAACTTTATTTTTTTAAGTATTTGAAAAGCTTTAAAAGACTTTCTTAAATACTGAGTAACCATTCAAATATTTTGATTAGTAGTATCTTTGTGTAAGCAGAGTTTTATTGTTCTTCATTCTGATTCCATCCTAACTTATGAGTGTGATTATTTAAAAATTATCTAGGGATTTATCTTCCTGTGGCCACCCTTGGTTAAAATATGCAAATTAACTATTTTATATGAGGATTTTGATTTTGAGATAGTAGCTTCTTTATAGAGACTTCTGAGTTGTCTTGCTAACTTAGTACTTACTGTGGAATTCGCTTTGACCTAAAATATACAGAGATTTCAGTGCAGGAAAATCTTCAGTGATATTTTATGTTTGAGTGTCCTTCTTTGACCCTGAAGTATATACCTACCAAAATCATTGTATCAGGATTCCATTGCATGCATTTCAGTGGATTATTATAAGGAGGACATTACAAGGAAAGCATTATAAGGAGGACAGGTGTGTGTTCACTGACTAACAAAAGCACATGGGATTCAAACCTCAACTTTGCCACTTACCCTGAGACCTGTGACTTAGGACCAGTCATGGGACCCTCTGGTGACTCAGTTTCCTTGAATGTAAAGTGTATAATGATACCTGCAGTACTTATCTCATGGAATTACAAAACAAAACCAGAGAAGTACATGTGAATGCATTTACCAACATGTAAAATGATTTGCCTTGGGGAATATTAACCACAGCGGCCATTCTACATTGCCTCAGTTCTCATCCTCTAGCATCACAACAAGGAGGTTAGAGAAGACGCTTATTGGAAAGTCTGTATTTAGAAGCTCAAGCATCCACATTTGCCGCATATACTTAATTACAGAAAATAGGTCTCAAAGAGTCTGCCTATGTAAATAAAGACCCTATATCACCTTTACATCATTGATTGCATTTCTGTGTGATGATTGTAAACTGCTGATTTTAATTTTTTTGTGTTTATTTAAACGTAGGTAGAACAATCTCCACCTAGCAGCAAACTGAAAGTAATGCAAACAGGTATGTACCTCCAGCATTCCTCTGTGTGTGATTTGAGGGAGGGGTAGGAGAGGCTGGCCGTTGGAGAAGGTTTGGGACTTCCATTCTGCTTCTCATTGAAATGGGTGGCCCTCTTGGTAAAAACAGTTGTCCTTGCATCTAGGAAAGACTCTACCTATTGGTTTATAGAGCCCAGGACTCAAGAATTAAAATTGTTTTGACTTTTTTTCTCCTCATTCCAAGGAGAAAAATATATTCCAAAATATTGATAATGATTAGCTCTGGGTGGCAGAATAATGGGAGTAGTCTATATTATTTGTTACTATTGCATGTATTTTCCAGATACTTTTTGCAAAGTGTATGTATATATTTTGTGGTCTAAAATATTTTACATAAAAGCAAGAAGAGCCATTGGTGAGCTCTGAAGTGTTGATATCAATCAACAACAAAGATTAATGTAACAGCTATTTTGTATCAAATAAATAGCATGGTCACATTGAGAAAGTACATATTCTGATCAGCAAATAAAGCAAATAGGTAATATAAAATTTTTTCCACATTTAACTATGTGTGATCATACTTCACTTTTTCTTGTATCTTGGTAAATTAAGGTTTGTTATTTTTTAAAAGAGGGAGGAGATTTAGCACTTTTGATCTTAACCAGTTTTTATTAATAATTTTATAGTATTTTGAATCCATACAAGAAGAAATCTTTATAATTTCAGTACCCTTTAAGGACTCCAATTAAAGCTGTATGATTCGGGATGTTTTCTGAATTTAGGTAAAATGATGACCATTTTAAGACAGACCTCTTTGTTGACCTTTCTGTTGGGTTAAGTTTTTCATCTTCATTGGTATTTTAAACTTGCAAAAAAGTGCAACTACTACAGTCACTAAAAGAAGTGCCTTTGAGTTTTTGAGTGCCTGATGAATATCCCCATAATTTCAGCTTCAAGTAGTGTGTTGAACTAATCTTTATTTTTCTTACCTTGATACATTCTCAGAAAATCATAACATCTGCAGAAAGCAAATGCATAAGGAATGTAAATACACACTGTACAAACAACAGGTCATAATATGATGTACTTTTTTAACCACCATGATGTATTTGGAGTCAAAAGAATTCTACCTATCACTCTACTAATTAGTTATGTGACTCTGAACAAATTACATAAATCAAATTACTCAAGCCTGGTTTTTTCAAACTATAAGCTGGAATCATAATACTTGGAGAGCTACACTGAGATTTAGAAGTTCATATTAGCCAGGTGTGATGGCTCACACCTGTAATCTCAGCACATTGGGAAGCCATCACAGGAGAATCACTGGAGCCCAGAAGTTGGAGTTTGCAAGAAGCTATGATCACACCATTGCACTCCAGCCTGGGCAACAGAGCAAGACCCTGTCTCATAAAAATAGAATAAAAGTACCGGTTAAATATCCTTATTTGAAGTGGCTAGGGCACCAGAAGTGTTTCAGATTTTGAATTTATTCTGATATTGGAATATTTGCATTTCCCAGTTAGCATTCCTAATCAAAATCCAAAATGTTCCAGTGGCATTTCTTTTGAGGGTCATGTTAGTGCTCAAAAAGTTTTGGATTCTAGAACATTTTAGATTTTGGATCATCAGATTAGGGATGCTCAGCCTGTATATCATTCCAAGTTGCAGTTACTGGGGCATATTGTGGGCTCCTTGATGCCTTTTTTTTCTTCTTTTTGGGGTCAGAACATTTAAGCTGAAAGAGATCATAAAAGTAGTCTAACCCAGCCGGGTGCAGTGGCTCACGACTGTAATCCCAGCACTTTGGGAAGCTGAGGCAAGCGGATAACCCAAGGTCAGGAGTTCGAGAACAGCCTGGTCAACATGGTGAAACCCTGTCTCTACTAAAAGTATAAAAAATTAGCCAGGCATGGTGGCGGGCGCCTGTAATCCCAGCTACTTGGGAGGCTGAGGCAGGAGAATTGCTTGAACTCAGGAGGCAGAGGTTGCAGTGAGCCGAGATTGCTCGACTGCACTCCAACCTGGGTGGCTGAGTGAAACTCCGTCTCACACACACACACACAAAGTAGTCTAACCCAACTTGTTATCTTGCAGATGAAGAAACTGAAGGTCAGCGAATTTAAATAAAATCTGAAATGAAAACTTAGGTTTCCTGACTTACATTCTGATGTGATCTCTACTAGGTATTCTGATTCTGTCTTTGCTTGACTGATACAAAATAATGATGAAGTGTATAACAATGTATTGATTCATACTGATACATTGACAGACAAGCCAGGCTGACTGTTGAAGTTTAAATTTACAGTAATAAAATATTAATGCAGAGATTTCCCTTTTCTTAAAGATGAATCCAACAAAGAAACAGCTAACCTACAGGAAAGAAGTATAAGCAATGTAAGTGTTAAATTTCTTATCAAGATACGTTGTTTAGAAATCACTTTTAATGCTCAGTTGACCACTCTTTCAACTTTAATTTTATTGCTTCTAGGATGAAGGTGAAGAAAAAATAGTAGCCAGTGTGCGTCGGAGAGGAAGAAAACCCAAACGTTCTCTCACTGTATCAGATGATGCTGGTATGTTTCTAGCAAATTCTTAATAAAAAGTCATTGTTTCAGAATCACCTTCTTAAGAGTTTTTCTTTGAGGAAAAATGCAATGGGATACAGCTAATATTAATATTACATAAATATGTGTGAAATAGATCTAATCCTGTGTCAGAAATGGTACATCCCAGATGCTTTTCTGAGTACATGAATTTTTTATGAATGCTGGCTGTGAACTGCATATGTAAACTATCCCAAATGTGTTTGAGATTAAGTTAAACAGTTGTGAATTGCAAGTGCTGAAACAAAAAGGAAGTGGAAAACCACTTCTCAGCCTCCAAGTCCCTAATATCCTAAGTTCTAAACTCCATGACTCTCTCCCTTGGAAGTATCTTTGGGAATTGTATAATCCAGGTGTTACCCTTCTATTTGAACAGAATCCTCAGAGCCAGAAAGAAAACGCCAGAAATCAGTTTCTGAACCAATGGAGGACAAGAAAGAGCAGGAGTCTGATGAGGAAGAGGAAGAAGAGGAAGAGGACGAGCCTTCAGGAGCCACCACAAGATCCACCACCAGATCAGAGGCTCAGAGGTAATGGGGGCAGCACAGAGCTGCCAGAGGCTGTCACCAGCTTCTCTATCTGAAAACAGCTTTGGGTTTCATGGGATTCTCTTTGAACTGAATCATTCATGCTGCAGTGGAAGTTCTTTCATTTTCATTGTTAGCAGAGGGCACATAGTTTTTCTTGGAGAACACATTTTCTGTTCTAAACCACTTTGGGGGTTATTTCAGAGTCTTTGCCAGGTTTTAAATGCCTATTTGGTGGAACTCATTCTTTACTAATATTTTTTGAGCGTCTACCATCCTTCAGTCATGGTGTTGAGCACCATTCATAAATGTAGACATACATAAAACATGGTCCCTGCTCTCAGCATGCTTAATTCAACTCCAGAGAGCAAGAGGAACCAGGCTAATGCACCACCACCCTTACATGCACCTCACCAGTGCTATGTAGTAGGTTGATCATAGGAAGGTGCCCACATTTGACCATTTTTGAAGAGGTCCATACTTGCATATATTTCCCAAAATGTGTTCTCTCAAGCCCTATTGTAGCCAGAAAACTCCAAGAAAAAGAGTGCCATGGTAGATGAGTTTGGGAATGTCAGTGAATTCTCTGTCCTTCCTAGGTTACATGTTCATTAAAATATTAAGCGTTCGCCACACTCTAAAGGAAAGAAGCCTGTTGAACTCTGTTTGAACAGGCATTATTTGCTGATACCCCTTTTCTGTTGTTGGCCTGTATTATCGTACCTGTTAACATTTTCCAGTGTTCCTTTCCTCATGGCACATTTTGAGAAATGGTGCATAACTGTGTAGTCTCATCGTACCAGTTAATAACTTTACCAAACATGAATATTTTCCAAGCTGAGCACAGTAGCTCATGCTTGTCATCCCAACACTTTGGGGAGACTAAGGTGGGAGGATCACTTGAGCCCAGGAGTTTGAGACCAGCCTGGGCAACATAGGGAGATCCCAAGCTGTTAATCTTGGTATAGTCTTGTTTTAATTTCATTATCCAAGATTAATCAAAAAGTTCAGAAAGATTTTTTTCAAAAATATCACTAACATCATAAGATAATAGTATCTTGTCGTTAAATAAAGACTTAAAATCAGTCTGTTTCTAATTCCTTCAAACTTAACACATTATTAGCCATTTGTGGCATGGTTTAATTTCTCAAAGAATCAGATTTTAGAGCCAAAGGACTCTAGAAGCTCACATGGCTAAAAATAAGGTGATCTCATATTTGTTTTTTAGGTGGAACAGCTCAGATAAATAGAAAAGAAGTCACAGAATCAAAATTGGTGCTGCTAGGAGAGGGTGAGGGTGCTGAAGCCCAACACCCCTGCATTTGGGTATAGCATCCATCCCACCAGAATTACTGCTTCCCTCTGTAAACAGTTGTGGAAAGTAGGGCTCACCTCAGAGAAAGTTCCATAGGCCTTCTAGCCATCTTCAAGTGAATGTCTAAAAATTGTTCTCAGGCTTGCCTTTTATAAATTCTTTAAAAATAAATCTTATTTGATTTATATGGTTTTGTAATCACCAGAATTATCAAAACTCTTCCTTCATGCACTTTATAATACAAACTTTTGGTTTTCAAATGAATTCTTTTCTCACTAGTTTAGATTATTTGGTATTGGTTGATCAGTCCCAGGGCTCTGGTGTCTTCCTAATTTCACAGATAGTCTGGGTTGGGTGGGCTCTCAGTGGTCATCTAGTACCACTAGCCAGTCAGTGCCTGAGTCACTGCACCTGCAGCTCCCCTGAAAGGGTCTTCCTGCTTTTGCATGGATCTCAGTGGCAGGGAAAGCTACATCCTCCTTAGCATTCTCTGACTTGTGTTCAGTAGAAGCTGGCCTCCCTCTAGCTTCTACTCTTAATTCTGGTTCTACTTTCAGAACCTTGTGTATAATTTTCCCTTACATATTTGAGGGCAGCTTCCAGGTCTTCTCTTCTTGCTTTTTGATCCCCTTCATCAACCCTGTTTGTTCTCCTCAGTTGCCTTTATCCTCTTTTAGAAGCATATGTGCAGCTGGGCACAGTGACTCTTGCCTGTAATACCAGCTACTCAGGAGGCTGAAGCAGGAGGATTGCATTAGGCCAGGAGTTCGAGACCAGCTAAGCAATGTAGCAAGACCCTGTCTCTAAAAAAAAAATAATAATAATAATAATAATAAATTTAAAAGGCCATGTGCAATGGCTCACACCTGTAATTCCAGCACTTTGGGAGGCCAAGGCTGGTGGATCACTTGAGGCCACGAGTTTGAAACCAGCCTGGCTAACATGGTAAAACCTCATCTCTACTAAAAATACAAAATTAGCTAAGCGTTGTGGCAGACTTCTGTAATTCCAGCTACGTGGGCAGCTGAGGCAGGAGAATTGCTTGAACCTGGGAGGTGGAAGTTCCAGTGAGCAGAGATTGTACCACTGTACTCCAGCCTGGGCAAAAGAGCAAGGTTCTTTCTCAAGATAGATTAGATAGATAGATAGATACATAGATACATAGATAGATACTCTTTCTCAAGATAGATAAACAGAAACAAACTCTATACCAAGTGTGGTCTAATGAATCTAGAAGAGGATTGTTTTACCTTATTTTCTGGATATTGTTCTTCAATGTGCATCCTCATTACTGAGTTGCCTGAAATTGAACAATACACCAGCTAAACAAGTTCCTTTTTTTAGAAGTTTTACTGTTAAATCAGAAATCCTTGTCTGGTTCTTGTGCGGTTGACTACTTGGGCCTTAACACTTAGCCTTGTGAATTGTAGTTTCGCTAATCTCTTGGCCCTTTATTCTACCCTGATGTGTTCTTTTGTGATCTTTATTTTGTCAGCCAATATATTTTCTGTTTTTCACAGTTTTTTTTTTTTCTAAATCACAATAAAATATCATGCACAGTATGAGCAAAGATAGTGTCACACAAGCTGAGGTAGTTGTAGGTGACATTAAGGTCGACTTATTAGCAGTGGTCAGGAAAGCCAACCATTTTTCTGATTTTAGTTCCTATTGTTCCGACTTGCCCACAAGGAGCCTCATATTTCCTAAATAGTTCCAGGGACTGGAGTATTCAGTGCTACCATTGCCCAGTGTTTCTATAATCTGTTTCAGAAAGCAACATAGCAAGCCACCTGCACGTGCAGCATCCAAACTTGGCAGCCCAGACACAGTTTCTCCTAGAAATCGCCAAAAATTAGCAAAAGAGAAGTTACCTACCAGCGAAAAAGTTAGTAAATCTCCCCCATTAGGAAGGTAAGTCCCTGCTCACACTTCAAGTCATTTTTAATCCCCTAAGACTATTTTTGGTACAGTGATGCTTTCTTCCTAATTTCCTTTAAGATTTTGTCTCACCAAATAACTGTCTTTGGGGATCATTGGTTTCCAAGAAGAATAGGAAGGACTGCAGAAGGTTTCTCTGTGGCCTCATCAGTCTGGCCTTGCCACAGTGGACTGCCACACAGGCTTGTCCTTGATACCTGTGAGCTTTATCTGCCTTCTCTCATCCACCAAGACCAAAGGCAAGGTAGTGTGGTAAAGCATGTAACAGCCCAGTATCATTTCTGTTTTAGCTAGAGCATTGGAGAGGTGATGAGGTAATAAAGCTCCCTCTTTCAGGCACAGCCCCTGCTAGCTTACACCTTTCACTGCAGTCTTACTAGTCTTACTGCTTCCCAGAGGTGGTCCTGAGCCTGCCTTCCTTGCCTTTGCTTGAGCTAGTGAGGAGTGTCCTGACCACCAGCACCCCCCGTAAGTCAAATCCCCCTTTCCATCCTGCTTCAGCCCACTTTCATCTCTTCTTGCTGCACCTCTGGTCAGTACTGGGCACTTGAGATGCCACATAGCATTGGTTCGGTATATGCATTTTATTTACCCCTCTGAGCTCTAAGTTTCTTTCTTGAGATAGGAACTTGTCATAATTTCTACACATTATCATATTCAAAAATAAAAGACTTTTCACTACACACAAAAACTGTTTTGACTTCTCTTACCACATTTTCATCTTCACAGCATACTTGTATGTATGTGCTGTTAGTATGTATGTACATGTTTTCCCCGTGTTGAAAGCAAACTATAGTGCCAGGCACTTTCATATACATGCTCTCATTTAATGCTAATTCAGTGAATTGTAATAGTTACCTTTATTTTATATGTGAGGGAAAGAATCTCAGGAAGGTTTGCATGCATACTACTCAAAGTTGAACATGCAGTTGAATCACTTCAGGCTCTTGGTAAAACGCAGATCCTGGGTGTGTAAGTCTAGCATGGGGCCTGAGAGTTGGCAATTCCAACAAGCTCCTCAGTGACCAGTGCCCCTGGTCCTAGACCACATTCTGGGTGGACTGGAAGGACCTGGATAAGCTACGAAGCTCACATGGCTGGGGAGAAGCAGCCTGACTCAGAGCTTCTGTCGGCTACCATTTGGCCCCCAGCACAATACTGCACACGGCACCTTCACTGAAGAGGTGTTCATTGAGTGGCTGGTGGCTTTCCATCGAAACAGTTTGAAATGGATTATCAACAAACACATTTTCAGTCATTGTCAACACATGCCAAAACCATATCATCTGCAACAATTTTTGACTCAGATTGAGGTTATTTACTTTTTCTGTCAATGAAGGAATGAAAGACAGGTCTTCATATCAGTAGAGTCCCATTTCTCCATCTCTTGCAATTTTGGTTCCCCAAGTCTTTTATTCATTGACAGGACATTTACTGCCTGCTTGCCATGTGTTGGGCATTGCACTAGGCACTGGAATTAGAAAAATGAATAAATCTCAGCAGCTGCCCTAGAGAATCATTGTGTCTAGTGGGAGAGATCTATGTGTGTAAGACTTTCAGAATTTTTTGGCAACAACCCCTGTAAGAATGTTTTGCAATATAGCTGGTGCTCACATTCTTGCTACTGTAACTGAAACAAAACTTTCATGAGTCGAATTTAATAGATGTGATACGAGTGGTATTTTTAATATGTTGTTTGAAAATACTGATTGTAACTTGCAGTTTGAAAAAACACAGCTGATAAATGCTGTGGTAAAGACCTCAAGTCTTCATCTCAGTAAAGTTGCATTTCTCTGTGGGGGTTTCCAAAGACGGGACCTCATCTCCAGGATAGTAACATGATTAATTGGGGTTTCCAACAAATAATTTTAATCACAGACTAGATCAACAGGGAGATGCTGGTGACAGGAAGATTGGCTAGAATTTTCTTCTGAAATTCCCATGCCTTTTCATCAGAGCCATTTTCTGTAATATTGTGCTGTAAAACATGATCTTGCACTTGGTCAGACCTAGGTTGCAATCCTGCTGTGTTCTTGCTAGTTGATTGAACTTGGGACAGTTTATATATTGGTGGGACCAGCTGTTGATGTCTTTGTTTTATAGATAAAAGAACTAGGGCCCAGAGAAGGAAGTGGACTTGAGCACCATCAGCACCTAGAGTGTGGTAGAGCTGGAACCAGAGTGCAGGCTTCAGACTTCTCTTCCAGTGTCCTGTGTTTGTGTGTGAGGTTGACAGCAAATCACGAGTTAGCTCAAGCGCTTCGCAGAATAGCTCCTTTTTGTGTATAAATGTTATTGAGTTTTTCTCTTCTTAGCTGTCAAATTCAAAACTCTTCTGTTTTTTTAAGGATCTCCCAAGTTACTGAAGCAGCTGCTTTTAACCCTCACCATTGCCTTGACTTTGCTTAATGCAGATCAAAGACACAGCTCTCCCCTTCTGTCAAGCGCAAGAGAGAAGTCAGCCCTCCTGGGGCCCGAACAAGAGGCCAGCAAAGGGTGGAGGAAGCCCCCGTGAAAAAAGCGAAGCGATAATCCCGACCACTGCTGCCCTAGGCTTATGGAAGAACATAGTGGAGAAGAAAGAGACATGCCTCAGTGGCCGTAGGCTTCTCTTTAACCAGGAAAAAGATACGCATGTGCTGTAAGTCCCTAGGTGCAAGCTTTTTCTTGTTATGTTTTAAACAGCTTTATAAACTATTGTTCATAGAAGATATTATGTACATTTATTTCAGATAAAGGACAGTAAGTTTACTTTGTATCTGAACTCAAAACAAAGTAGTTGTATATTTTAACATTCGAAATTGGGATTTCCCAATGTGACACATCATTAATGCAAATCCTTCCAGCCCAACGGACACCAGGCTGCCTACTGGTAATCTGTGTATAGTATATAAACATGTAAAAATAGGTTGTATTTTACTCTATGTATGATGCTAATCAATGAACATTTTATTTATTTTACAGAGAAAACTTATCTGTGAACTTTACTATATATCTGTTTATCTTACTTTATTATTTTTTTTTAATAAAAAAGGGTTTTAAATGCTATGCAGTCATTAGTAGAAAATTTTTTAGGTCTCTGCCTGCCCTGTAACTATCTTAATATGATCTGGCAGAAACTCGCATGTATCCAAGTAAAGTAGTTTAGCTAAAGAAAGGTTCTCCATTGCTTTTCTGTTCACAGTTGTGACTCTTTTTTTGAGAATGTAACTTGTTTTTAGATTATACTTGCATCTGTGACTTTACTACCAGCCCCACTGACGTAAAACAGGTTCTGGTTCAGGTAAAGTTGCATCCAGTCACCTGCAGCAGAAACCCCTCTGTTGGTGTTCATTCCTCTTCTCTGTGCTATTCTGAAGCTTCTACCAATACTCTTTCCATATTGTCTTTTTCAGTGAAGAGAAATGCATTGAAGATTAGGTCACTCCTGTCTACTCAGTTTCAGGATTTTATGTTGTTTTATACACAATTATTTCAGTATAGAAACTGGCTTTATTGCCATGTGTTTTATTAAACATGTTTTAACTCTCATACGAGCAAACTGTCCAACTTCGGTTTTTCATAAGATTAAACTTCTTACGATCAAATTTGTCTCTTGCAATGATGTGATGAGTTGCCAAATAATTGAGATTATTTTAAAATGTTTTGTTCATATTCTTGTTTTATAATTAAAATTTACATTCAGTGTGGGGTTTTTTTTTATTTTGACTCTTAATGTAAGGTGGATATTTCTGTCATTTTACATGGTTTCTTACTGAGATTTTATATATAAATTATAAAATGTTTACCAAAATTTGAGTGGTAAGAATTTTTTGTGTGTGTTTTAAAATTTGTCTGCATGAAAACCATTTCTTCTCTCTAATTGGTCTTAGATGTATTGTTCCATGTTCACATTCAAATATGAGTCTGTGATGGCCTTTCTCGGTAGAACTGAACTTAGTAGAACTGAACTTGGTAGAACTCAAATATGAGTCTGTGATGGCCTTTCTCGGTACAACTGAACTTGGTAGAACAGAAAGTCCCTTGGAGACGAGGAACACGAGAGTTTCTCGTTTTTGTGTATATAGATGAGTTTTAAGCAAAGCTCAAAAATCTAAAGTGATTTGTCTTAAGAAATGTAAATCAAAGCCACAGTGATGTACCATCTCACACCAGTTAGAATGGCTTTTATTAAAAAGTCAAAAAGTAACAGATGTTGGCAAGAAAAGGGAACACTTACACACTGTTGGTAGGACTGTAAATTAGTTCAGCTCTTGTGGAAAGCAGTTTGGAGATTTCTCAAAAAATTAAAATTACCATTTAACCCAGCAATGCCATTACCAGGTATATGCCCAAAGGAAAGTAAATTGTTCTACCAAAAAGATACCTGCACTTACGTGTTTATTACAGCACTACCCACAATAGCAAAGACAAGGAAGCCACCTAGGTGCCTGTCAGCAGTGGATTGGATAAAGGAAATGTGGAACATGTACACCGTGGAATTCTATGTAGCTATAAAAAGGAACGACATCATGTCCTTTGCAACAACAATGATGGAGCTGCAGGCCATCATTCTAAGTGAATTTACGCAGGATCAGAAAACCAAATCTAAAATTTTTAAAAGTAAAAAATGTAAAAAGTAAAAGGGTAGAATCTGAACTAGTTTTCAAGGTTCCTGATTCCTTTGGTCACAGTCTTTGCACTGGTCAATTTTAGATTGATTCACCAGCACTGCATTCTGAAAATGTACTACTGTGACACTGATGTTACTCAGTTTAGTAATGACTGCTGTGGGCATGACCCTGTAGGGACCAAGTCGTTGGAGTGTGAAGAAATGCTACCTCTCGATGAAATTGGAACTAAATAGTGGAATTACATGAAGTCAGCTAGACCACATGCCTTCCAGTGGTTCTAATACCACTGCTTATGGGACTTTGGAAATGGGAGGAAGCAATTCTTAGACGTCACAGTGATTTGCTACTACTAGTATTCAGCAGAAGGAAGGAGGTCAGGTTGCAAAACATCCTGCAATTCACAGGACAATCCCTGACTCCAAAAAAAAAAAAATATCCAGTCTAAAATCCAGTAGCTTCCACTAACCCACTGAGAAGCACTTGCAGACATCTCCAAGTTTGACATTTCCCAGGCCTCGGCGTGGTTACCACTGCCACTGCCTCACTGCTTCTCCGTGAGCAACCTGAACAAGAGCCCGCCTGCTCTTCCCACCCCGGAGCTGAGACAAGGCTAAGGAGCTGAGACAAGGCTAAGAGGATCACACAAGACTTAGTGAAGGTAGCAGAGTGTCCTGTGACAGAGGGTGACGTGGCTCCCGATGATGGCTAGTTCCTCTTCAGTTGAAGTTGGTCATCTACAACCACAGTCCTTCCCTGCCTTCTTCAGTTCTCTTTCCTCAGGGTGGTACCACTTGACCCCTACCACCTAGACTTTACTTAAATACTAGAATCTACTAAGAGTTACCATAACCACGCCAATTAGGAATGGTAATCCGGTAACACTCTTCTTCCAAATGAGATCTCATGGCAAGTTGGTGGCAACACAGTCTGAACTTGTCTTCTAACCCCCTCAGGCCAGGGTTCTTTATATGAAAGCCCAGGGGAGGGAGGCATTGATCTTTCCACCTCAACAGCAGGCTCACTGCTCTTAGGACCACAGTATTTTAGAGCCCTTCCCCAAACATCTCTGCTACTGATAAAACCTAACTGATGTGAGGTCAGAGGGAGATGGTTCTAACTAGAAGAAGGAAAAGGTTACTGTTTTCTTTTTTTGTTTTTTGATATTTGGATATATTGTTCATCCTGTGTACAAGAGCACCTTACATTTATTAAAATTACTGTGTAGCCATTTGTATGATTAAATCAAGAACAAGATGCTTTTGGAATACACTGACATACTGTTCTCAGAGGAAGAAAATAACCAGCACTTTTACCACTGAAACTGCTGGGAAAGGACACATTTGTTGAGCTACTACTTTGCCCAACACTAGGGACTGAAATGTTGGCTCAAGTCTCACGGGCACAACCACATGAAGCAAACAGCTGGGCTGCACTGGCATGGTTGTCATAGAACACAGCAAGCAGGAGAAATTACCTTCCCGAGAGAAGCAGGACAAAGGACTAACACCTGGTGGATGACGGGAAGAGTTTATTTTTAAAAGTCTACAATGGTGTTTCAAGCAAGATTGGAACCTAAAGAGAGTTACTTTGGAAGCTGAAGAGCAGGGACTAGTGGAGACAATAATGGATGACATTTTTGCCACTAAGTCAACCTTTCAGAAACTTCCTGGAGGAAGATACAGATAATACTATCAATATATTTTGGCATTACACAACACACTAGTTCCAAGAGATGCTTCCTCACACAACAGCCCTTCCTGGAAATTCACTGTGCACATCTGCACATGTACTAAGAAATTGTGAGAGGAATCAGGTTAACTTTGTTGAACCCAGAATTTCCCAAGGTTATTAAACCTTAGAATACCTGCTTTCTTTCCCCAAACCAAACACACAGAAACTTAATCTAACATCCATGGAAATTGATGTTACACAAAACTTTGAAAACCCTTAAGAATTTCAGAACAGCCCTGTGAAAGAGTATCATATACCCAATTTCATACTTGGGAGAATGTAAGCACAGGGCCATTACATAGCTTGCTTAAGAACACACATATGACACATAACTAGGATTGGAACCAAGGTCTTGTCTGAGGATTTCCTCAGACGTCAGTGCCCACAGCAGATCTAAATGGCAACAGTTTTCCCTTGACATTCTCTTGGAATATGTTTAACTAAAAAAAAAAAAAAAAAAAGCAGCTGGGCATGGTGGCTCACACCATGCCAGCACTTTGGGAGGCCAAGGCAGGCGGACCACTTGATACCAGCCTGGCCAACATGCCAAAATCCTGTCTCTACTGAAAATACAAAACTTAGCCAGGCGTGGTTGGGCATGCCTGTAATCCCAGCTACCTGGGAAGCCGAGATAGGAGGATTGCTTGAACCCAGGAGGGAGAGGTTACAATGAGCTGAGAATTGCTCCACTGCATTCCAGCCTGGGAGACCCCATCTCAAAAAAAAAAAAAAAAAAGTTACAAAATCTTAATTTTTCAGCTGGGCATGGTGGCTCACGCCTGTAATCCCTGCACTTTGGGAGGCTGAGGCAGGTGGATTACGAGGTCAGGAGTTCAAGACTAGCCTGTCCAAGATGGTGAAACCCCATCTCTACTAAAATTACAATAAAAAATTAGCCGGGCGTGGTGATGAATGGTTATAATCCCAGCTGCTTGGGAGGCTGAGGCAGGAGAATCGCTTGAACCCAGAGGCAGAGGTTGCAGTGAGCTAAGATCACACCACTGCACTCTAGCCTGGCCGACAGAGCAAGACTCCATCTCAAAAACAAAAAAAAATCTTAATTTTTCTTGTGAGCAATGTTTTGGTTGTAGAAAATTTTAAATGAACGCTAAAGAGGAAAAAAAATCACTGATAGTCCCAAAGTCAGATATTATCACTATTAACAGTCTGATGTGTAATTCTTCCAGGCCTTTTTCTATTTACATATATTCAAAACTCATATACTACAAATCATTGAATCAAAAATGCTATGACTATAAAATGCTCATGCACCATTACTTTGTATACTGTTAGGAAAGAGAAACATTGTAACACAAAAATTAATAATAGTCTTAATGGTATGCTTTAAAATGTCTTTCCTCACAAGGGATTTGGTGATTTCTCCGTCTTTAGCTGTGTAATTTGTCATTATTAGGCAATTCTTTGCACATATCTTAGGAACAAAGTGTAACAATACCACCTACTTGTGGATACCTTCCTTTCTTAAGTCACAGAAGGCACTTGGTTGTTGCTTCCTGAGAAAACAGAATCACGGTTATTTCTCCTCTCCAACACTGAATATTTGCCTCATTGATATAAAATGTATTTCTCAGTTCTTGGTTCCTGTGCCTTTCTGAGTACACAGTAACTGTTTTGATGCCAAGTCATACTCTAACCTTTTAAAAGACTTTAATTGGTGTTTAAAATCAAGTCTGGAACCAATGATAAACATAATTCAGTTGAAGTGATAATATGAATAGTTAGGAACAACATCAGACATGGCAATGACAATTATATCATAATTGTCACTTGTTCAATAGCAATTTCAAGACACATTCTAACTTCAGAGCTGTAAAAAGCCATACCTTTAAATTAATGAAATAGATTCTTTTTTACTAAAATGAGATTTTACATATTCACCTTTTTGCCGTTTTAAAAAATACATCCATTTCTTGTCCCAATTTTACCACTCCTTTTCCCCCACTCAAGATTACCACCATTCTAAATAAAGGTTTATTATTTTATAGCTGTTTATCAGTTTTACTTCATTCGTCTATAACTCTAACAATATTTTCAGTTTTAAATTGTTTTGCTTTCTAAATAGAACCATTTTATGGATCATTTGAGACTTGCTTTTTTCTTCTACATTATGTTTTAAAATTCATCTGTGTTAATATATATAGCTCCAGTTGGATTCATTTTAACTGCTGTATAGTATTCTGAAGGAATATATATATAAATATGTGTTTATATGTATTCCATTCACCTCTTACTGGTCTTTGGGTTGTTCACAGATTAATTTGCTTTGTTTTAAACATTTTTGTGAAGTTTCTCTATGGTTGAGTTTCCTAAACTTACTCATTTTGTTGTACATATAGAAATGGTATTTGTAGGCATAGGATATAAGTGGAAGGACCAGGCTGGTTACTGCCTAAAGAGACCATCAGCCTGTTAACCAGAAAGAGCAGACCACTCAGCTACTCTGAAGCTAGGGAACTGATATATCTTCACACCTGTATCCATTCCTTGCACTAAGATACACACAGCTTTCTGCTCCACGGTACAACTGCTAATTCCTAGGATAAGCCTATTTTCAGTTTTGGAAAATGATGCCACAAGTTTTCCCAGATGCTTGTACCATACGGTACTCATACCAGTAGTGTTTAAAAATTACTTCTCTTTCTGACATTGAGTAGTACAGGACTTCTTGATTTTCACCTATCTAATAGGGATAATATATCTCATTGTGGCTTTTATTTTCATTGGTTACAAGAAGGTTGAGCATGATTTCATGTGCTTATTTTCCATCTTTATTTCCTGTGAAATGCCTATACATGGTTTTTGTCTATTTTTCCATTTGTTTGTGTTTTTATCAACTTTTAGGAGTTCTTTATATATCTTTATATATTCAGGATATTAATCCTTCATGTGTACGTGTTGCTAACATATCCCTCCCCAAACACACACACACACGCACACACACGGTTTATGTTTTCACTTTATGGTACTTCATGATGAACAGTTTTTTAATTTTAATGTAATTGATATAAATTTAGTCTTGTGGCCGGCTTTTTTTGAGTCCTAAAGACTCAAGATCAAGTAGCTATTCTAAAATTTGTATTGTTTTCCCACACATTTGGTGGATGGGGAGAAAAGGAAGAGCTTTTGCAGCAAGCCAAGTATATAAAAGAATCCAGGTCAAACTCTCCCAGATACCCCTAGATGTTAAAAGATGGTCCAAGGCCAGAAGGCATCTTGCCGAAGACAACTCTCCACCTGTTTCTTGAGTCCTCCTGATGCAGTCTGGACTGGCTGCCATCTCATCCTGGAGGCTCCTCTAATCATGGTCTTAGGGTTACCCATCACTTCTCTGTTGGATCTCCTAATACTCGTATCCTGTGTCTTCCTCTTGCTTCTGTACTCCTGTATTTTGCTGAAGCACCAGTAGCATTCTGAGCAGACGTCTATGCACTAGCATAAAGAATCAATTGTTAAATCAGGCTCATAGATCAGAGATCTTACCCAGCATCAAGCTTTACAAATAATTTCAAGGATATAAGTAGTTGCTAGGCACAAGTGAAGCACACAGGTCCCAGGCTAGCCAACTTATTCCCAGGCCCTTTCTCATCAGGACACAAATATACCTAGATTAACACATGAGGTCTCTCAGAAAAAAAAAAAAAAAATCTGCAGCTCCGTTACTTAGAAGGAAGCCATTTCAGTCATGGAACTTCTCTATTCAGATGGTTACATAACTTGTGTGAAATTTTCAAGGGAGCCATGTCCCATATATTGATAGATTCTAGGGGATTTTGTTTGTTTTTTTTTTGTTGTTGTTACCATAAGCAATTCTGGACAGACCAGATATGTCTTGCTAAAAGTATTTCCTTAGCTGTTTTCCTGGAGGGCTATCATTATTAGCAAGTTTACAAGGATTCATAACTACAGGTCACATTTCTTTCAGAAGGATGTACTCCTGGTATTGAATGCAAGGCCTGATTCAAACCATATTCTTGTTACCATATTAAAGGAAATAAATTTTGGACTTGCTTCAGTCATGGTCCAGTCAGCTATTAGAAACTGCACCAGCTATTTGAATAAATAACTGCTATTTATTTAAATGTATCCCCCAAAGTTCATATGTTGGGAACTTAATCCCCAATGCAACAGTGTTGAGAGATGGGACATTTAAGAGGTGATTAGGTCATGAGGACAATGGATTAATGTCATAACATGGGAGTAGGTTCGTTATTGTGAGAGTGGATTTGTTATAAAAGCGAGTTCAGCCCCCTCTTGCTAGCTCATGCCCTCTTTCCTGCCTGTCTCCCACTTTCCATCATGAGATGACTCCATCATAAGCAAAGAGGCCCTTGTAAGGTGCCAACCCTTTGATCTTGAACTTCCCAACCTCCAGAACTATAGTAACTCTGTTCTTTACATATTACCCAGTCTGTGGTATTCTGTTAGAGCAGCACAAAATGGACTAAGACAATAATTTAATGGGAATTAGCTTAAATGGCTATTAGAGAACAAAGAGGGGAAAAGGTAACACTGATGCAATACAGAATAATTTCAGAAAACAACCAGGACTTGAATAACAGAAAAAAAAATTGAGGTTATTAGAAGTTTCGAGGAGAAGCCCTGCAGGTCTGGGATTTAGAACTCTGAGGAGGGGTGCTACCCAGACAGTAGTGGTATCTTTGAGAGAGGACAACTTGGCTTGTACTAGGAGAGTGGGTGGAAAATTGGAAACTGGAACCAAGTACAGCTGCCATCAGCGGCCATTACCAGGATGAAGAACTGTTGCTTGGGTGATGCTAACAAAACAGTGACCAAACAAGAAATGAGACCCCTTTTCAACCTCAGCCTTCTGGACTTCCTTTAGCATCCCCTATTGACTGAACTTAACAGGGTCCTGCTGACTAGGGAGAAGTCTGGCTTGCAGAATCCCAATCCTGGCACCGCAAAGCAGAATATAGAAGGGTGAGTTTGGAGTTAAGAGACAATAGCTTAACAATCAGCACAGCCACACTTCTGACTCTTCTCATCTAGCCCATCTTTCAATACATATTTCAATTTCAATATAACAAGAACAACCTGTGGCTAGTGGATATCCCTTATTCTTTAGTAAACTCAGCATTAAATAGGCAATTCAAGTACTTAATCAATCCAGCATCTGGGTGTTTCTCTGTAGTAAGGTCATTATAAGTACTGAATATTACGATGGTATCTAAAGTGGAAACTCCAAATACATTTTTCAAATCTTTCAGAAATCATTTGTGTCCTCATTTGCTCAGTTTACATCTGAAGGATCAGCTTCTCAATGGGGTGTTTTTTGTTTTATGTTTTTTTATTTTTTGAGACAGAGTTTTACTGTTGTTGCCCAGGCTGGAATGCAATGGCGCTATCTCGGCTCACTGCAACCTCCACCTCCCAGGTTCAAGTGAATCTCCTGCCCCAGCCTCCCGAGTAGCTGGGATTACACACGCTTACCATCATGCCCAGCTAATTTTTGTTTTTAGTAGAGATGGGGTTTCCCATGTTGGCCAGGCTGGTCTCAAACTTCTGACCTTGTGATCCACCCACCTCAGCCTCCCAAAGTGCTGGGATTACAGGCATGAGCCACTGGGCCTGGTCTCTTAATTAGCTTTTTATTAATGCATTTCCCTTGACCACTAATAGAATTTGTTCAATGCTTTTTAAAAAATGACATTGATATGGTTTTGCTCTGTGTACCCACCCAAATCTCACTTCAAATTGTAATCCCCATAATCCCCATGTGTCAAAAGAAGGACCTGGTGTGAAGTGATTAGACCATGGAGGTGGTTCCCCCTATGCTGTTCTCATAATAGTGAGTGAGTTCTCACAAGATCGATGGTTTTATGTGTTTGACAGTCCCTCCTACACACACTCTCTCATGCCTGCTGCCACATAAGACATGCCTGCTGTAAGATTCCTGAGGCCTCCCCAACCATGCGGAACTGTGAGTCAATTAAATCTCTTTCATTTATAAATTACCCAACCTCTGGGAGTATCTTTATAGCAGTGTGAAATAGACTAATAGCATCATCCTTTCCAAAATTACTTGTTATTGAAGACACCAACTTGTCAGTCTTCAGTGAGTCTTACTTAAAATAGTTTAACTTTTTTTTTCAGCCAAAAAGAAGTGTTCAAGAAGAGCTTGCCTTTCCTTCTTTGAACATTGTTGTTAATTTCATCCGTGTCATTTTTGTATTCTCTGGCTCTTCAGAAAATTATTTCCCAGTAAACATTGCCAGAGTGTCAAAGGATATAACTGATCATTTCTAATTCGTAAAGAGTAAATCGATGGGAACCTACTGAGCCCCTACTTCCTTCTAACCCAAATGTGGATTGACTTTAGAGCGATGACTTGGACAGAGGTGCCTTTGCTTGTCCTTTTGCTGCTTCTCTCACAACTCTTTTTGACTTTACAGGAAACACACATCCCCATCTCCACTTCACCTGCATTTGTGTAAGGATTCCTCTGAAGGCTCCTCAGACTTCCTCCTTTGACAGTTCCCAGGACAGTTCCAACCCATCTGTTCATCTGACATTCCATTAAGCCCGTGCGTTACCACAGTATCCTGTTTTTCCCTTCCTGTTTCTAGCCACACTTACTCAGATGGAATGACAGAGTTTACTGCAAATTCCTTGACATAAATCTCTCCAGTGAGCTTTCTCCCCTTACCTTAAGCCTTTTTCTCTGAAAGCACAGCTCTCTGGCCCTTTCTCTTTCAAATCCCAGTCCAAGATATCCCATAGTGGAAATAAACATCTCCAAGTCAGGTCCCAGAATGTGATTTAACAACAACAAAAGAAACTAAAATATGTTATTTGTGCTAAAAGGCTGAGGGAACGGCAATGTTACTTAGAATGGTGGTGAGTTAATACACATTTTACAGAGCTAGATATTTTAGCAGGAATCCTAATGTAGCAACCATGACTGAGGTGACTGGGAGCAAATCACTTGACCTCTCTACATCTCAGAAATTCTGATACCTGCCTTGCTAATCTCATGGGGTTGTGTTAAGGATAAAATAATTCATTTAATAAATATTTGCTAAGAGCCTACCATGTGCTAGGTCCATTCTAGGCCCTAGGGACGTGACAGTGAGTCATCTAAAAGCATTGCGTTTATGAACTTCAGCCATATGTTTGCATGTAGTTGTAGACTGCTTGTTCTCACTGCTATATGGTATCCTATTCTGTGAATATACCACACTTGATTTATCCATTCTACTGTTGAGCATTTGCATAATTTCTAGGTTTGGGGCTATTATCAAAAAATGGGGCTATGAACATTCTGGCATATGTCTTTTGGTGAACTTATGTATGCATTTCTGTTGTGTCAATTCCCTTTTAATCTGGCTAATCATGTCAAAGGAAGGTCCAGGTTGGCACTAGCATTCTGTAACATCTCTAGCTCTTGTCAGTGTGTCCTTATAACAAATAGCCAACCTCATATCTGGAGCCTCCAGCATCACACACTGTAGCTAGCTAGAGTGTGTAAACACTGTCTTATTTATTTATTTTTGAGACAGGGTCTTACTCTGTCACCCAGGGTGGAGTGCCATTACTTGATCTTGGCTCACTGCAGCCTCGAACTCCTGAGCTTGTGAAATCCTTCCATCTTAGCCTCCCAAGTAGCTGGGACTACAGACACAGACTACCATGTCTGGCTAATTTCTTTTTATTTTTTTAGAGATGGGGTCTTGCTATGTTGCCCAAACTAGTTTCTAATTCCTGGCCTCAAGCAATCCTCTCACTCAGCCTCCTGAGTAGCTGAGATTACAGGCACAAACCACCTCCTCCAGCTTGCTTTATTTATAACTTTAAATTACATATGGCGAGAGGTTAATTGTGCTTCATTTATTTACATATTTATAAATATATCTATATTATTCATATGTTTTTTATATAAAGATCCTTTAAAAATAAGTTTTTATCAAGATTTTTATTTTTTTTTTTTGAAACAGAGTCTCGCTCTGTCACCAGGCTAGAGTGCAGTGGCACGATCTCGGCTCACTGCAACCTCCACCTCCCGTGTTCAAGGTATTCTCCTGCCTCAGCCTCCCGAGTAGCTGGGACTACATGTGTATGCCACCATGCCCAGCTAATTTTTGTATTTTTAGTAGAGATGGGGTTTCATCATGTTGGCAAGGATTGTCTTGATCTCTTGACCTCGTGATCCACCTGCCTCAGCCTCCCAAAGTGCTGGGATTACAGGCATGAGCCACCGCACCTGGCCTTTTTATCAAGTTTTTAAAAGTAAGTCATTTAAAGAGACCAGTCTCTCTCAGTGTCTCAAGGACTTTGCTACTGCAGTTTTCTCTTCTGTCCTGGAGCATCTATTGTCACTCTTTACTTACATTAGCATGTATAACAGTATATTATAGTATCTTCTATCTAAAAATAAATCTCTAGATGCAGGACCCCCTCTATCTTCCATCTCACTGCTTTGCTCCTCTTCATGCCAAATTCTTGAAAGAGTTACCTGTATTCACTAACTCTGCTTCTACCTGTACTATACTCTCCTCAACTCATTCCAGGCTGATGTGCTCCCTTCACTCTGCAAGATGGTTTCTATGAAGGTTACCAATAATGTCCATGTTACCAAACCCAAGGGCCATATCTCTATCACATTGCTTGACTGCAGCACATTTTACAACTGATCATTCTCTTCTTATGGCAACACTATCTTCTCTCCGTCTCCTCAAGGTCCAGCCTCTCCTGGTTCTTCCTGCAAAACTGATGATTCCTTCCCAGTTCCTTTGGGTGAATGTCCCTCTCCTAATAAATCTGAAATGTTGAAAGGGCTTGGTTGCTACACCTGTAGTTCCCTCTGGCCATGCTACAATCACTTTCCTATGTGAACACATCCAGTTCTATCAATATCACCTATCATCTTATAGCTCCCAGATTTCTATTTCTAGCATTGAACTTTTCTTGAAATGTCATTTTCACTGCTGATTACTTTACAGCTCCAAATGGATATCTAATAAGCATCTCAGACGTAATAATACATCCCAAACTGAGCACCTGCCTCCCACCCTCTCTCCTACCAAGTCTTCTCAGGTCTTTCCTACCTAGATCAATAGCACCACTACTCAAACTCTTAAGCCCAAATCCAGGAGATACCCTGAGATCTCTTAGAGTGAAGGACTCTTTCCCTCACCTCTCTCCAATCTATCAAGTCCTTCAAGAATAGTGACAAACAACTCAGAATGGGAGAAAAGATTTGCAGACCATGTATTTAATAAAGGATCAACAACCAGAATATATAAGGAATTCCTGAATCTCAACAAGAAAATAACAAATTCAAAGTGAGCAAAGGACTTGAATAGACATTTCTCCAAAGAAGATATACAAATAGCCAATAAGTACATGAAAACATGCTCACCATCCCCAGTCATTAGGGAAATGCAAATCAAAACCACAATGAGATGCTCTTCATAATGATTAGAGTGGCTGCTATCACAAAAACAGAAAATAACAAGTATTGGTGAGGAAGTAGAGAACTTAAAATCCTTTTCCACTGCAAATGGGAATGTAAGATGATGCAGCCATTATGAAAACCAGTATGGAGGTTTCTCAAAAAATTAAAAATAAAATTATCATATCATCTAGCAATTCAGTTTCTTAGTACATAGCCAAAAGAACATTAAGCACGATCTCTAAGAGATATTTTCACACACATTTTTATAGTAGCATTATGCAGAATAGCCAAGAAGTACAAGGGGCATTAATTCCACCCAAATGGATGAATGAGTGAATAAAGAAAATGTGATATATACATACAATAGAATAGTATTCAGCCTTCAAAAAGAAAGAAATCCTGCACATTTATGCTACAATATGAATGAACCTTGAGGGCATTACACTAAGTGAAATAAACCAGTCACAAAAATATAAATACTGTATGATTTCATGCATATGATGTATCTAAAGTAGTCAAACTTATGCAAACAGAAAGTAGAAGCTTGGTGGTTGCCAGGGGCTGGGATGGGAGTAAAATAAGGAGTTGTTGTTCAATGGATATAGAGTTTCAGTTTTGCAAAACGAAAAAGTTCTAGAGCTCCGTTCCACAACAATTTGAACAGATTTAGCCCCACCGAGCTATACATTGAAAAATTGTTAAGATGGTAAATTTTATGTCATGTGTTTTTTCCTGTGATTAAACAAATATAAAAGAATAAGTGTTGATGAGGATGTAGAGAAATGGAATCCTTATGCACTGCTGATGGGAATGCTAAATGGTGCAGCTGCTGTGAAAAACTGCATGGTAGTTCCTCAGAAAATTAAACATAGAATTACTATATGATGGAGCAATTGCATTTCTGAGTATATACATACACACAAAAAAATGAAAGCAGGGTCTCAAAGAGATATTTGTATACCCATGTTCATTGCAGCATTATTTACACTGGCTGAAATATGAAAGCCACACATGTCCACTGACAGATGACTGAATAAACAAAATGTGGCATACATAGAGAAAGAAACATTATTCAGCTTTAAAATGGAAGGAAATTGTGTCACATGCTACAACATGAATGAACCTTGAAAACATCAGGCTAAATGAACTGAGCCAATCGCAATAGGACAAATACTCTGTGATTCTACTCATATGAAGGAATTAGAGTAGTCAAATTCATAGAGACAGAACATAGAATAGTGGCTGCCAGGGTCTGGCAAGAGGGGGAAAGGGTCAGTTAGTGTTTAATAGGGAAAGAATTTTGGTTTTGCAAGATGAAAACATTGTGGAGATGGATGGCAGTGATGGCTGCACAACAATATACTTAATGTTTCTGAACTGCACACTTAAAAATTGTTAAAATGGTCAATTTTTATATGTATTTTTTCGTTTTACTTTTAGGATATTTTAAAAAGAATGGCACCAAAATAGGTGGCAATTCTGGCCATTCTCTCCGTCTCCAGTACTACCTAATCCAAGCCACCATCATCTCTTGTTTGGAACTCTTGCACTAGCTTCTAATTTGTCTTCCTGATTATCCTTTTGTCACCCCACAATCATCTTGTCATAGAAAAGCCAATGTAATCTTTTAAAAATGTAAATCACATTCTGGTGCCCCTTTGTGTAAAATTTTCCATGGCCTCCCATATACTTAGAATAAAATTCATGCTCCTCCCTGAGACTTAAAAACACCTGCTGGATCTTAGACTCCAACTCTCATCACTCTGCCCCTCTCCCACTGTCCTCTCACCACAGGAGCAAGCTGTTAGGTCTGTGAGCTGCATCTTAGTCAGCAAGGGTTGCTATAACAAGCATACCATAGACTGGAATCTTAACGTTTATTTCTCATAGTTCTGGGGGCTGGGAAGTCCAAGATCAAAGTGCTGGTAGATCCAGTGTTTGGAGACAGACACTTTCTTGTTGTATCCTCACATGGCAGAGAAAAGGAGAGAGGTAGAGGCAGAGAGAAAAAGATAGATGGGGAAGAGAGGGAGGAAGCAAGCTTTCTCTTGTCTCTTCTTGTATGGGCACTAATCCCATTCATGAGAGCTTCACCTTCATGACCTAATTATATCCTGAAAGCTTTATATCCTAATCCCACACACTGGGGATTAAGATCTCAATCTATCACGTCAAAGAGAACACATTCAGCCCATAATGGAGGTTCGCACCTAATGTTTTTTGCACTATTTCTTCCACTCTCTGAAAATCTCTTTTTCAGTCTTCACAAGGTATCACTTTCAGATTTGAATCTCACCCATGAAAAGTAGCCTCAAGTCACCCCCATCACATCACTCTGTTTTTTGTTTCTATTTTCATTTTTAACTTTTATTTTACATGCAGGGGGTCCATGTGCAGGTTTGTTATGTAGGTAAATTCACGTCGTGGGAGTTTGTTACACAAATTCATCACCCACGTACTAAGCCTAGTACCCAATAGCTATTTTTCCTGATCCTCTCCCTTCACCATCAAGTAGGCCACAGTGTCTATTGTTCTCTTTGTGTTCATGTGTTCTCATCATTTAGTGCTCACTTTTAAGTGAGAGCATGCAGTATTTGGCTTTCTGTTCCTGCATTAGTTTGTTAAGGATTACAGCCTCTAGCTCCATCTATGTTCCCACAAAGCACATGACCTTGTTCATTTTTATGGCTGTATAATATTCCATGGTGCACATGTACCATATTGTCTTATCCATTCTACCATTGCTGGGCATTTAGGTTGATTTAATATCTTTGCTATTGTCAATAGTGCTACAATGAACATATAAGTGCATGTGCCTTTATGTTAGAATGATTTATATTTCTTTGGGTATATACCCAGTAATGGCATTGCTGCGTGGAATGGTAATTCTGTTTTTAGGTCTTTGAAGAATACCCACACTGCTTTCCACAGTGGTTGAAATAATTTACACTGTCACTAACAGTGTATAAGTATTCCTTTTTCTCCAGCATCTGTTATTTTTTTGACTAGTAATAGCCATTTTGACTGGTGTGAGATGGTATCTCATTGTGGTTTTAATTTGCATTTCTCTAATGATAAGTGACACTGAGCTTTTTTTCATGTGCTTGTTGATTGCATGTGTGTCTTCTTTTGAAAAGTGTCTGTTCATGTCCTTTGCCAACTTTTCACTGGAGTTGTTTGTTTTTTGCTTTTAATTTTGTTTAATTTCCTTATATATACTGGATATTAGACCTTGGTCAGATGCATAGCTTGCAAATATTTTCTCCCATTTTGTAGGATGTCTGTTTGCTCTGTTGATAGTTTCTTTGCTGTACAGAAGCCTCTTAAGTTTAATTAGATTCCATCTGTCAATTTTTGCTTTCGTTGTGATTGTTTTTGGCATCTTCATCATGAAATATTTGCCTATTCATACATCCAAAATTGTATTGTCTAGTTTTCTTCCAGGGCTTTTATAGTTTGAGGTTTTACATTTAAGTCTTTAATCCATCTTGAGTTGATTTTTGTATATCATGTAAGGGGTTTAATTTCAATCTTCTGTACATGGCTAGCCAGTTCTCCCAGCACCACGTATGGATAGGATGTCCTTTCACCATTGCTTGTTTTTGTCAGCTTTATTGATAATCAGATGGTTGTAGGTGTATGCCCTTATTACTGGGCTCTCTATTCTGTTCCATTGGTCTATGTGTCTGTTTTGTACCAGTACCACACTGTTTTGGTTACTGTAGCCCTGTAGTATAGTTTCAAGTCAATTAGCATAATGCCTCCAGTTTTCTTTATGCTTACTATTGTCTTGGCTATTTAGGCTCTTTTTTGGTTCCATATGAATTTTTAAATAGTTTTTTTCTATTTCTGTAAAGAAATATCAATGATAGTTTAATAGGAATAGCATTGAATCTATAAATTGCTTTGGGCAGTATAACCATTTTAATGCTATTGATTCTTCCTATCCATGAGCATGGAATGTGGAATGTTTTTCCATTTGTTTGTGTCATCTCTAATTTCTTTGAGCAGTGTTTTGTGGTTCTCATCATAGAGATCTTTCACCTACCTAGTTAGTTGCATTCCTAGGTATTTTATTCTTTTGTGCCAACTGTGAATGGGATTACGTTTCTGATTTGACTCTCGGCTTGGCTGTTGCTGGTGTATAGGAATGCTAGTGATTTTTGTACATTAATTTTGTATCCTGAGACTTTGCTGAAGTTGTTTATAAGCTGAAGGAGCTTTTGGATAGAGATTATGGGGTTTTCTAAATATAGAATCATGTTGTCTGCAAACAGGAATAGTGACTTCCTCGCTTTCTATCTGGATGCCCTTTATTTCTTTCTAATGCCTGATCACCCTGGCCAGGACTTCCAATACTATGTTGATTAGAAAAGGTGAGAGAGGACATTCTTGTCTTATGCTGATTTCAACTGGAATGCTTCCAGCTTTTGCCCATTCAGTATGATGTCAGCTGACATCACTCTTTTTAAATTTTCTTCATAGTACTTACTACGATCTGATGTTTTTTTCCATTGTTTTGTTTAGGTATTTGCCTATTTATGATGTTCTTCCACTAGAATGTTAGCCTGTCGAAAGTAGGAGTTTACAAGGCCTTAAACTACAGATCCTAGAATAATGCCTAACACAAAATAG
The DNA here is from genome assembly GCF_030222135.1 of Aotus nancymaae. Classification (NCBI taxonomy): domain Eukaryota; kingdom Metazoa; phylum Chordata; class Mammalia; order Primates; family Aotidae; genus Aotus; species Aotus nancymaae. The sequence continues at coordinate 12,827,323 of NW_026988417.1, read as the reverse complement.
GAACTAGTTGGAAATTTCCGAAGAAGAACTTGGCTTAGTACTGCAAGGTCTTTCAGAAGTGTCTTAGAGAAAAATATATATATAATAAATCCAGAAGACTTTCATTGTATTTCACAAGCATCTGAACTCAGCACAAGCAATAGTACATAGCACCTTTCTCTTTATCTATTCAAACTGGCTCCTCCTCCTGCCCTCCCCAAGCCTGTAAACAGAACCGCCATCCACCCATCCAACCACGGTCTAGTAGACAACCCAAATAAGAAAATAAAACCCTTCGGAGCAGGGTGGCTGCAATCCTAGAACTTTGGGAGGCTGAGACGGGCGGATCACTTGAGGTCAGAAGTTCCAGACCAGTCTGGCCAACATAGTGAAACCCGTCTCTACTAAAAATACGAAAATTAGCCGGGCATGGTGGTGCATACCTGTGGTCCCAGATACGCAGGAGGCTGAAGTAGGAGCATCGCTTGAACCCGGGAGGCAGAGATCTGAGATCTCACCAGTGAGATCTTGCAGTGAGCTAAGATCGCACCACTTCACTCCAGCCTGGGCGAGAGAGTGAAACTGAGGGTTTGTTTTCAGTGCCTGAAGTTTCTGATGCTTAGGGTGAAATACCTCAGTTTGTATCGTGAATAAATTAGTTTCTAAAAAAACGTACCTATGGGCGCCAATAAAACTCACAGGGATGCCTGTGATCTAAACGATCATTGAATGAGAGCTTCGGTTACATACTCACAGCAAGCAGTCTGCAGACCAGCAGGGTGGAATGCAGGATAGGGTAGGAGGTAGGCCAGGGCTTGCTGCAGCCTCGCTCTTAAACTTATCCTAACACTCCTGCGCCCTGCTCCAGTCTCTTCCCCCTGGCCCTGGAGCGAGGTGAGTCTTCAGCGGAGGTGCTGACCGTGTCTGGGTGAATTTAAAAAAATGAAGCATCTCCGCTATTAGATCCCTGGCAGCGCGAGGCTGTGGACACGAAACTAGAAGCAAAGCACTCCGTTTTGGGTACTGCTTATTCCAGTACTTCCCTATTATAAAGGTACACACAACCCCAGAGGGATTCCCGCTAGGTGGCGCTCGTTCTCCACCATACCCAGGCGGGTTCAAGCCGGCACTTGACTTTTTAACACCCCGGAAGATGATTTCCAACCCTGGCTTTTTAGGTAAGAAAACTAAGCCCCGAAGAGAGTCTTACGTGAGGTTGCGTCTCTACGTCTCAGAGCCGCGCGCATAATCTGGTTTCTGAACCTGAGTTTCCATCACCTGGCTGTCTCTACACATGGTTTAATTTGTTGATTATAATAAAATGTTGTGTTTCCTTCTTTCTACATAACGAGGTTTACGTTCAGATCCTCAGGCCTTGGTGTGATTTGTCTTCAAATGTGCGGAATAGGAAAAAAAAAAAGTCATTACATTTGCCTGACTGAATTTTCTCTTTGATTACCTTAAATCCGAACGAAGCTCCTTTTCCAATGAATAATAAGTAATTAGAAATGGGTAAGGTCTATAATGGTTAATAAGTCTGAAGGTTAATGAGAAAACTCGATTAACGTAGAAAATCCAAATGGATTTGACATCAGACAGAGCCTGATTTAAATCCTGACTTAGCCACTTACTAATAGGAGTCACAGTTTCCTCATCTGTAAAATGGGAATAACAATGTTTTCTACTCATTCCAGTCCCAGCGGTGTGTACATTCAATGAAACAATAGGCTTTGGTTCCTAGCACACTGTCAGTGAGCAATATTTGTTAACTACCTTTTATATTATAGTCAGTTACAATACAGCTTCTCTCTGAAGTCTGATAAATTTGGAACATGTGCATGAAAAACCCTGCAGGGGGCTGGACAACTCAGGAACGCAGGCGCGGGTGCCCGACGCTTGGGATGCTTAGGCGGTTTGGAGCGCCCTCGGGACTCTGCGGACTGGGACCGACGGTCAGTGCTGGGCGCGACCTCTGCCTGGACCTGGCTCTGGCGAGCCTGCAGCGCCCCCGCCCCCATTCCCGACCACACATACCCTTGATTTGCTCACTCAGTGAAGCACTGGCTTCAAGAGGGCATCGGGTCCAAACCCTTGTTTTAAAGGACTGGAAGTTAAAGAAGGCAGGTGACTTCAGTCAAAGTCACCGGCGTCTGAGAGACGAGCCCTGCGTGGCCTTTCGTTGCTGGGCAGCACTCGGTGGGCGCGCCCTCCGGCCGCTGGCGTCAGGGAAGGCGGCCCAGGGCGCAGGTGGCAGGCGTTGGGGGTGAGGCGCGCGGTGGCACCGCCAGGAAATCCCCGGCCGACTGGGCCCCCCGGGGAGCGCGGGCACGTGCGCAGCAGCCTACGGCGCGCCCCAGAGGGCCGGGGCTTCCCCTTCCCCGCCCTTCCGGCTTTCGCAGCCGAGTCCCGCTCTCCGCCCGCCGCCCGCGGAAGCCTCACCGCACAGCAGCGTCCCCAGCCCGGGCCGTTCCGGGGACCGGAGGGCGCAGCGCGTAAGGGGCCCGTAGGATCCAAACTGCGGAGGAGGAGCAGGAGGAGGGAGGAGGACGAAAAGGAGGGTGTGGAGGAGGAGGAGAGGGAGGCAGAACAAAAAGAGGCCGAAGACTAGGAGAAAATGGGCCCGGGGAAGCCGAAGGGGTGCGTCGGGGGAGCAGGGCGCGGACGCCGAGCAAGCCCCGCGCCTCTCAGAAGCTTCACCGGCCGCCCCGCCGGGCCGCGCCGCTCCACCAACTCCCAGGCCGTCCCAGGCCGGCCCAGGCCGGAGCGTGGCGCCGTCGGGAGGTTGCAGAGTTCCTGGAGCTCACAGCTGAGCCCGAAAAAGTCGCCCTCGATGGGCACGAAGCAGGGCCCAGGCACGCCCGCGAGGTCGCGTTAGGATCTGCGGTCCTCCGACTGGCGCGGGCCTGCCGCTCCTTCGCCACACACTCCCACTCGGGGCCTGGACTCCGCAGTGACGCCGGGTATTTCTGAGCATCTGACCACCTCCCCTCCCCCACAGCCTTTTCGTTCCCACCCAACCGCTTACTAGGAGCAGCTTCTAGTTGCAGCTCAGGACCCGTGAGTTCACCCAAGCACCCAGCTCCCGGCCCTGACTACGGTCACCCGCAGACCTAATGGTCGGCTAAGCGCCGCAGTGGCCGGAGATGACACCAGGAGCCTCCCTTGCTGTGCGCTTCCGGAAGACGCGGAACGTCTTTCTCACACTCCTGGGACATAAAAATACCCAACAACTCAAAATCGCCGAACCACATCTTTCGTGCTTTAAAAACCTCTGCTCAAGCCTGTGGCAGGAGCATGTCCAACTGTGATTTGGATTTATTTCTAAACATCGAATCGAAGGGAAGAGGGGAGGGATTCACAACTAAAGCGTAGTTTTTTTCAAGCAAGTCTTTACGTAGCCCCAAACCTACTCTAGTAATCTGTCATTCAGCCCCCAAACATCTCTGCCTGCCTATATGGTTCGGATCTCACTCCACAATTAGCACCAAGTCCTAAACCCACAAAGAGGTAGCTGTGCGGGACACCAAACCCACGGCTGCCCTTCCCCTGCCTTCCAGGCAACCGGTGTCAATCTCCTCACTGTAGTTCCCAGCATCCCAGCCTGGGGTGCGGAGAAAGATAATTTAAATAATATAGCGGGGAGGAGAGGACACACAGTTTTGAAAGACGGTAAGCATTCAGTTGTGCTCCCCTCTGCGTCCTTACACTTGCTGAGCCTGACACCAAATTTAAACCGCGTTCCTTCAATACTGATGTAATTGTAAAGAGCTATAAAGGGCAATGACCTCTTCAAGTGAGTGTTATTTTCCCCAGGTACCCTACAAGGTCTGCACAAATCGAGAAAGATCATGTAGTCGAAATGCTGAAAACTATAGATGCTGCAAAACCTCATTCTGAGGCTGAAAACTATGAATAGTGGGTGTATTTCCTCCTGCGGTGCAGAAAAAGAACAACCAAAAAGAAAGCAACAAGGGGAAATGTTATTTACTTTAATGATACCAAAAATACCGTCCTAGCAATTTCTTAAAGTAAAATCATAGTCCTTTAAACGTATTTAATGGTTCAAGTTTGTGTATTTGGTGTTAACCCTCTGGTAAAGTTTATGGAGAACAGTGAAGTACGTTAATTGAGCAAATTTTATGTTAAAAAAGGAATAACAAATTTTAAAATGTTTTTATATACCCACAATATTTGTATTTCTTAGCTTAGTTTTCCTATTACATAATACAATGCATTTCTTCTTTTTTAAAGAGCAAAAAGTGTTGTCACTTCTGGATCACTTTATTATGGTAATTCCTAGGTATACACTTAAGCAAACAAACATATTTATTTATAATTTTATTCAACGCACAAGTAAGAGATAAAAAAATGAAAGTTTTTTTTTCTTCCTGATGCAAAACTTAACAAACTCCAATTAAATTCCGTATTGATCGGCCTGGAAAACGACCGTAAAATTTACAGAAATTGTCCCAAAGATGCCTTTCAGTTCTTCTCCTGACCTTAATTCTAACGACACCATTTTTTCTAATTCCTCTGTAAAAATCGAACCAAATCAAAGACGGCGAGGAAAGAAAAATATTTCTATAGTGATCTTAATTAACTGACCATTTCAGCAAAGAGCATTAGCAATGAGGTAGCAGCGAACCTGTAGGGAGAAAAAAGGATGCATTTTGTTCTTCTTGTTTATGATCCTTCCTAGAGAACGGAAACTACGAGCATGATTTATGGAACTGCATTATCTTGGATTTTCTCCGCAGATTTCATTCAACTTATTATCAATGTTCTTCTATTAAAGGGCTGGAATAGGTGGATACATCTGCAGAGTAAGAAACGTGATTTGGGGTGGATGAGCCTCCCAGTTGCTGGAGGGTGCTTCGAGGACCAGGCTTAGGAGAGAAGGGGTTAAGTCAGATCCTGTCTTCAGCGGCGCAAAGTGCCCAGTTTTGTCTGTTAAAGTCAACGTCGCCCAACTGGAAGCAGCCAATGCACGGCCGGGAGCGCCCGGGACAGCCCAGTGGAGGGGCGTGGCCTGAGGCTGTCACTCAGCAGTGAGGAATGACACCCGCGCGGGAGGGGGGCGGTACAGTGGAACGCAAGGAAAGGAAAGAGAAAAGAAACAGATAAAACCCGGGCAGGGGGTAAAAAGGTGCCCCGCGCCTCTTGGAATCCAACGACCGCGGCCGCCACCGCCATCGCCGCCGCCGCCGGGGCTGGGCTCCGGAAGAGCCTGCCCAGCAGGGCAGAGGAGGACGAGACAGGAGAGAAATCCTGCAGGCGGGGAAGGGACAGACGCGCAAAGAAAAGTGACTCGGGCCGCGCGCCCCGGCGGCGCTCGGGAGGGGACTGCAGCCGCGGAGGGGCCCCCGCCAATCCTCCTTCACGTCCCCCGAGGGGGCAGACCCCGGCCCGCCCCTAAGGGCGAAAAGGGATGAGATAATCCAGCTGAGCTGCGCAAAGAGAGCGTCTGGCTCTGGATTCGGGGGGAGGGGGTCTCCGGGCGGGGTGGGCCTCTGAGGTGGGGGTGAGGGTCGGCGCAGATCCTGGGACGCAGTGGGGCGGGGGCTGCTGGGCCGCGCAGGAGTGGGCGGCTGCGGCCTCGCGCACCCGGCTCACTCGCGCTACGGCCGCCGGCGCTCTCCGTCCAGCTCGGAGCTGCTAGGCGCCCCGGCTTCCCGCCCCGCCGGCCGCTCCGGCCCGCGGCGCAGATGGCTGTGCGCGGCGCCAACACCTTGACGCCCTTCTCCATCCAGGCGATCCTCAACAAGAAAGAGGAGCGCGTGGGGCTGGCCGCGCCAGAGGGGCGCCCGGCGCCCGGGGGCACAGCGGTGGCGGTGGCTGCGGCACCCGCTGTTTGCTGTTGGCGGCTCTTTGGGGAGAGGGACGCGGGCGCGCTGGGGGGCGCCGAGGACTCTCTGCTGGCGTCTCCGGCCGGTACCGGAACAGCTGCGGGGCGGACTGCAGAGAGCCCGGAAGGCTGGGACTCGGACTCCGCGCTCAGCGAAGAGACCGAGAGCAGGCGGTGCTGCGCGGACGCGCCGGGGGCCAGCGGGGCCGGCCTCGCGGGGGGATCCTTGAGCCTCGGTCAGCCGATCTGTGAGCTGGCCGCTTCCAAAGACCTAGAGGAGGAAGCCGCGGGCCGGAGCGACAGCGAGATGTCCGCCAGCGTCTCAGGTCTGCTGCAGCTTCGCGGGGATGGGGGCCGGGCTGAGGGGATGGACGTGAAGGGCAACCGTGCCGAGTGGGGTGGCTGGCTGTGAGCACCCCGCGCTCTGGGGCTCGGAGGCTGGCCAAGTCCCGAAGTTCTGCGCGCTGGCGCGAGCTGCTCTATCCCTTGGGAAACTGAGCCCGGGAGAGACCAGAGGAGCTCAGAGCCCTGCGTCCTATCCCAGGGCGAGGCCTAAGACGTCCCGGGCCCATGTGCATTAGACTGAGTTGGAGAATCGCTGCCCCCTGCATTCGGGGTTCTTTGAGTTCGTCGCCAATGCTTTCTGCCGTGTCTGTCCCCAAACCCCCAAAATCAGGGAAGCAGAAAAGCGAGGGGTTTAGAGACCTCAGATAGCCATTGCCTTAGCTCTGGACCAGAGACCCTGCCAGCTCAGGGTCCCAGGGCCCGGCCCCACAGTAGGTGGATGTGTGGTAAAGAACACCTAGGAGTGGGCCACAGCTGAGAATCTGCAGAACTAGAGCTTTCGGGAAAGGGCTGGTGTGGCTTTCTCAGACCCGAGGTCTGGGAAAGCAGCCCTAGGCCAAGGATCCCGGAGTGGGCCTTTAGTTCGTCCTGGAGGCGGGAGAGAGGCCTCCTCAGCCGTGGCCTGGCCTGTTCTGTGGTCTGGAAGATCCCGGTGCCTGCCCTAGTTGGGTGCAAGCTTCTGTAGTCTCAAGCAGCGGGGAGCGCTGGACCTTTCTGTTGGAGTGCTTCGGGAGGGCGGGTAAGAGGCTGAGAAGCTGGTGTGGAATTAGGGTCCCAAAACTCGAGGCAGGGGTAACCCCCTCTATTTACTATCCAGTCCATCCTCTCATTTCCTTGAGAAGAGGAGAGGAGCCCATCTAAGGCCTTGGCTCAGCCTGTTTGCATGTCCCTCACAGCAATCCCGGGCAAAGATTCTACCTACCTTTGGCCCCTGGATCCGCCTCCACCTTCCCTTACCTGCACCAGACCAAGTGTGTGCTGCGAGGACGCGCGCGTGTGTGCGTGTGAACTGAGTGTGGGGAGGCGCGTGAACCCGAGCAGAGAGACGGAAATGCAGCCTAGAACTCCAGTGCTCAGCGCTGAGAGCTGGGAGAGCTTTCGCAGATGCTCGGGTCCAGTGCCCCAAGTTACTGAGGGGAGCCTGGGGCCCAGAGAGGGTGGGGAGCTGGTCTTGACAACAGTGCGTTGGCACAGCGGCTAAGTCAGCCGTCCTCCTCTGAAGAGGCCCAGATCGGATACCCAGTGGGGCAAGATTCTAAGACCGCCCTCCCGGGCCAAGGGCCTCCCAGACCTCCGCTCCGATGGAGTGGGATCAAAGTGTATTTCCGCCCCACCCCCGTGACCCCTGCAGTTGAGGCCCGGCCTCACCTCCTCTGTGGCGCTGACAGTCTCTTGTTTCTGTTCCCACCTGGGTCCGCAGACGACCGCAGCCCAAGGACCGAGGACGACGGTGTTGGCCCCAGAGGTGCACACGTGTCCGCGCTGTGCGGCGGGGCCGACGGCGGGGGCGGCAGCGGGCCGGCGGGCGTCGCGGAGGAGGAGGAGGAGCCGGCGGCGCCCAAGCCACGCAAGAAGCGCTCGCGGGCCGCCTTCTCCCACGCGCAGGTCTTCGAGCTGGAGCGCCGCTTTAACCACCAGCGCTACCTGTCTGGGCCCGAGCGCGCCGACCTGGCTGCGTCGCTGAAACTCACCGAGACGCAGGTGAAAATCTGGTTCCAGAACCGTCGCTACAAGACCAAGCGCCGGCAGATGGCCGCCGACCTGCTGGCCTCGGCGCCCGCCGCCAAGAAGGTGGCAGTAAAGGTGCTGGTGCGCGACGACCAGAGACAATACCTGCCCGGCGAAGTGCTCCGGCCACCCTCGCTTCTGCCACTGCAGCCCTCCTACTATTACCCCTACTACTGCCTCCCAGGCTGGGCGCTCTCCACCTGCGCGGCCGCCGCAGGCACCCAGTGAACCGGCCTGGGCTGAGGCCGCGAGTGATTCCCGCGCCCCGGCTCCGGACCGCCGCTGACGGCTGTAGGCTGTAGCCTGCACGGGGCGCCCCGCCAAGGGGGCACCCGGAGGTGAAACCCAGCTCCAGCTCCGGTTGGCCAGGACTTGTGCTCTGGCAGCTGGGCTGAGTCTGCCCCGAGGGGGCGCCTTTTTCTAATTTGAACAGAGGCACCCTATGGCCTAGGGGCCCTGATAGCCCACAGGCCTGGAAGCCCCTGGACTCTATTTATTATCACGACAATGTTGGAGTTGAATTTGGATTCTAATGATGTCTGCCTGGGGGTGGTGTTTTCCCTGAGCGGGAACTCCTGGAAACCACATAGCCTGAATCCTCGGAATTTCAGGCCTGCTGGGAGCGTCCTGCACTAGGCCACACGAGTTCATGGTATCCATGCTACCAATCTATGTGTATCTACATATCTTTTATTTTTGGAAATTGCATTTGTAACCAAGGGGTGCGAAATCCTGGCAGTCCCAGGCACACCAGACTAGGGGTTGATTTGAAACGTGAAGTTTTGGGTTTTCAGGCCCTCCGCTCCACCCCTCCTGTGTGTCAGAGCTCGGATGGGGGCGCCCGATTAGGGTACTGAATGTAAGGAAGGGAGCCTCCGAGCGTGGTGCAAGCCGGGGGTCTCACACCTTCCCTCTCTGAAGCCCAGGTCTGCGCCCAAGCAGGAAACGCCTGGGAGCCCCTGAACGAGGAGAGCGCACAGCCGGGCAGCCCTCTGCAGAAACTTTTCTTCAATGTCTTTTTATTTGTTTAAAGGAGGTTAAGACGTGTAGCACTTTTCAGTTGTTTGTATTCAAATGACGGTTATTTTTGTATTCAATGTGAATATCCCTGGCCAGCCTTTCCAAGGCGCCCACCGCAGTGCCGCCACCTGGCCCTCAGTCTCCACCTTCCGCCCCCTGCAACTCCTGTGCTCTGGCCCGGGACTCCCCTCTCCGCCCCTCACTGACCCTGAAACAGGTGATCCTACCTGTCTTGTCAACCTCGCCGCTTTTCGCCTCCTTAAGGGCACTGTGCACTCAACTAGAGTATTAACTGTAAAAAGATTTGTGAAGTTTGGAAGCTCTATTCGCTGTATTTTTTCTTTAATTTATAAACTTTTAGTTTAACTTGCCCTCTGGACGCCGTGTTTTCTCTGACACTCTCTCTTTCTGACTTCGGGGGAACCAGTAAGGCGGGCTGGAAATAGCTGGGACCTTTTCCAACCTCTTTTGCTTGGACCAAGGATGCTTAGTCTCTCCTGGGAGCATCCCTGCTGCCCGCCCACTCCTCAAGAACAGTGTAAACCTGGGCAGCTCAGAGAAATTATGACTTCGGGGGCTTTGCAGGCGTCATGGATGAATCCCACTGAATCTGGGAACAAATTCCTAGGATTTCTCCCCGTCCTCCGGTGAGCATCGGTTTCAGAGCCTAGTAAGACCCCATGGTTGAAGCCCCAGCCAGTGACTCTTCCCCCATCCCAATGTACTGACCCTTTCACCTCCCCTTACCCTACCCCAGCTCTCTCTGCTTTCGATTTTAGGAGCGTTTCTCTACGTTATCTAGTCTTTAGTTTCAAGGGTGGTTTAGTGAAAATTCCCGCTAAAATTCGGAAGCGATTAGTTGCAAACCAGGATCGAATAACGTGTCTCTTGGAGAAGGGTCACTTGCGAGTTTACCTCCAACAGGTGCAATTGGCGCTCTACAAGGTTTCAAAGGGCTTCCCCGCACTCAATGACAGGGCGTCTTTTGATCCTCAGCGAAGCTCACCGGAGGAGCAGAAAATGAGCAGGGCACCGGTTACTTATTACCCCATTTTGCAGATGATCATACCCAGCTGGAGCTCCCAGACTCCCCAGAATGCCACGGATTCACTGGAGCTAAATGCTAACCTTCATTAGCCGCTCGCTCAAGCCTAGTGCCCAGCTAGCAAGGAAGAGTTAATGCCATATTGCGGGCGTTGAGGACTCCAGTCTGCGGGACCGGAGCCAGGAAACACCAAAACCCAGGCAGAGGCTTCTTTCAATTTCACCTGGGGCCGAAAGCTCGATTAGCTCTCCGCCGCAGCGGCGACTTTTCCCAGCTCCCAGGCCTCTGAGCTTTGGTACCCTAAAGACCTTGGCCTGGGTCTCGCAAACCCTCTGACCGGCCCGGGCGGAGCGTGGTGCCAAGCGTTTTACAAAATGATCCCCGCTTCCGGGAACAGCAAAATGTAAAGGGAGAGGAAAAGGACGTCGGGATATGCACACTCCCTCCCGGTCCCCCACTCCAGGCCAACTACCTTCCATATGCTTCTTGCAATCATCTCATTTCTTTACAAAACGCTTTAAAATTCTATTTTAATTTTGCAATTAATCATGAATGTGTTTTCCTTGTAGAGAGTTGGAACATTTCCGATAATGCTAGAATCTCCTCCCTTCATCTCCCCAGGGATCAGCACTTACTGAGGGGTTTTTTAAGAGGAGGGATTTTCTCCCTTTCTGAAAAGGCAGTTGCTTGTTGCTGCGTCTTAACTTGGTAGTTTGTTCTCCATCTTTGCTGATTGGGCGGTGAGAGAACCAGGGAGTTTCTATCGAGTAGGAAAAGGCACGGAGGTCCGGGTTGCACCCCCGGCGGCTCCATCTTCCAGCGCAGACTCCACCTACCCTGCGGACCCGGGCGCCCCTTCCCTTTCTCCCACTCTCCGGCCCCCTGCCTGGGCCGGCTCCGCCGGCTGGCTCCGGCTGCCCAGGGAAAATGACTCAAATGAATTCAGTTTGATCCGTATTATGGTATTATGGCAGTTTCCCTCAGAGCTGTCCCGCGGTTTGGATTGGAGAGAATGCTCTGAGGTCTGATTCTGGGAGCTGGAGGCGGCCTTCGGGTCCAGCTTTTCCTCCGAGGAGTTCTCGCCGCATTTCGCGACCCAGACCGGTGTCTTTACTTGGGTCTTCTGCCGCAGACGCGGCTGCCGGTGAAAATTTGCACTATTACTTTTTTCTTTCTTCGTTTTCTTTTCCTTCTCCGCTATCCTCTCGCCGCCTTTCTTTCTTTCTTTTATTTTTCCTGTTTTTTATTTTATTTTATTTTATTTGGAAAGATGAGCAGTCCTGCTCCCTGCCCGCCCTGCGTACTCAAGGGTATCTTCGTTCACCCACTGCCGGTATCCCCGGCTGCTCCTCTGAGCCCTCTCGGCCTTCTCTGGGCCTGGTCGCCCGGAGCAGTGGCAACCGCCTCCTGGGCCCGGTGGACCTTCGGCCTCTTCATCATTCTCAGTCCCTTTGGCGCTTAGCGAATGAATCTTAGAGCTGGCCTTGGAGATTTTCGAATTTGATCCACCCACTGTACAGATGGGTAAACCAAGGTGAGGGGAATGGCTGGGAGAGGGGGCTGAACAGGCTATGACTTGCTCTGAAATTGGTCCCAAGAATTCAGGTCGAGCCCACAAATCTCACTCCCAGCAGCAAATTTGGGATCAACCAACTGCCAAATGTGGCTGGTGGGTCTGGGTGTGTGTGTGTGTGTGTGTGTGTGTGTGTGTGTGTGTGTGAGAGAGAGAGAGAGAGAGAGAGAGAGAGAGAGAGAGAGAGAGAAAGACAGAGAGAGTGAGTTTGGGGGTGGGGAAGAAGAAAGGCCTGACTTCCTGCCCTAGCTAGTCCCAAACCGCCTCTCATTTCGAGATATTAGGTTTGAGGGGCTCTCGGATCCCCAGAGAGTATCGTAGATGAGTAGGGATGACAGGGTGAGTTGAGATTGGGTTTCATTTTAGAAAATAAATGCCTTAAAGGCTGCACCGAATCCCAGCACCGTCACTGCTCCCCCACGCTGGGAAACAGAAGAGGGTGACATTGACACATCATTCGAGAAGGTCATAATCGGGCTCAACCACGAGTGCCTGTCCTCTGAGCAGGGGCTCAGCCACGTCAGTGTCCAGAACCCTGAGAAACTGGGCCCGTGGAAGAGTGACATCTGGGGGCTTCTGAGGAGTGGGGAGTGTGCTGAATGCCGGCTCTTGGTTTCCTCTCCGAGAAGCCTCTGGAGCAGATCCCAGCAATGGCACATCCCATAGAGGCAGAACTTCATCCTGGGTCTTCAGAAGTCCTGGCAAGCGGGGGTCCTGGGGCTCTAAATCCCTAACCGGCCGCTGGAGCTAAGCACCAGCGAGGCCAATAATCCACTCTTTTCTACCCACATTTCAGTCCGTGTTTGGAAGAAAATGTGAAATCTGGCCTTCCCAACGCAAAGTCCACGAAGTTTTACAGAAAGCCTCCTGCGCTGCGGAGGGAGGGAACAAGAGCAACAGAGAGAATCAGATATTTCTAAACCGGGAAGCTGGTGAAGGAGCTTCTGGGCCCCAAAAGAGGAACCAGGGGCGTTTGGGCAGCACTCTTTACCAGAATCCGGGCAGATCTGCAGAAGGGTCCAGACAGCTGCCCGGGCACAGCAGGGCTTCCACCTTGCAGGTCACCCACTTCAGCCTGCCAGTCACCTTACCTGGCAACAGAACAGAACTGCGTGGGGACTGCAAGAGACGGCAAATTGTTGATGGCGCTTTGTAAGTCGGAAAACGCTGAATAGCTACGTACCCCAGTGGCTGTACACGATCTGCACCCACCGCTGCTACAGAAGCCAGCGAGGTGGGTGAAGTCCCGACCACAACCTTGAAGGAAACAGCAGCAGAGGCTTCTAATCCCAAGGAGGACTGGAGGAGCAATCAAACAATATTTAACATAAGAACAACAAAAACAACTCCATTCGTTTGTCTGGAGTGTTACAGGTGATGAGCTTCCAAATCCTGTTAAGATCCGGTTGGCAGAGGCTCCCTGTAGGCTGGTGCACATGATATCCATTTTACAACTGAGGAAACACAGACTTGATGAGGCGATGTAACTTACCCATTGCCACAAGTCATTTAGAGGCCAAGTCATAGTTCTTCAAAGCCCAGAAGCATATTTTAGGATTTCAGATGGCAGGGTAGATTATCCTTTCTGCCAGCTTTGGGTCTGGAGTGGCCAGATCACAAAAGCGTGCAAGCATTTTGAAAATGATTAAACACTGTGCAACCCGTATAGGCTCGTTATTATTGTTACCATTATTATTATTCTGAACTTCTGGGCAATGCTGAATTCGCTGGTGTTAAATAATCTGCCTCCAACTCCTGCGAGTGTCCTGTAGGTTGCTGAACTTAGGGTCTCTCAAAGGTCTAGAGACCCTGGCCTCTGTCAGTTTTTGCTCCCCTGATACGTTTTAGAAATGAAGCAATGCTGAAGTGGGGTTGCAAAAAAATTGTATTATAAACGCTTACATCATCTAATAAACTGGGGGTTTTGTAGTCACATACAGGAGTTATTCAGCATAAATTGGGTTGTTCAAATCATTAAAGCATTTATAAAAGTTTGATTCCCAGGGCCCTGCAGGCAGGGGTGGTCTGGTGTAGGGTATAGGTTTAAGCTGAACCATGAATTTCTTTTAAACATGTTGGGTGTGTATCTGAGGTTGTGCCTGCAGTGAAGAAAACGTCGGAAGTCTAAATATGGGGCAATTCGGGAATGTAAGAACTGGGCAAAGCGCCCTGCAGCCCCGCACTCCACCCTGAGTCCTGACGTTTCGGGATTTTGCTTGGAGGCGGGCGGGGAAAGGTAGGAGCGTGGCTTCTGGCCGACCCAGAGCCGACCCGGAATCCGCGGCCACTAGCGAATGGCACCTTTCTGTTCTGTTGGAATGTACGGTTTAAAGGGAACACAGGGTAGCTGCGGGGGGTGAGGGTGTAATCTTCCCTTGAGCCTCCCGCGAGGTAAGCTTGCTCCTGAGCTTAAACGTCTCCTCCAAGCTTGCGTGAACATGAGTTCTCCAGGCTCAAAGCCCGCTCTCATCTGCTTTCCCTCCCAATCCATGCCCCTGCTCGCAGGCAGTCCTTGGTGCCTCCAGACGTCGCGTGGTTTGTGCACCCGGGGAGCCCAGAGCGCCTGGTCTCCGCAGCCCTCAGTGTCCCCTGCGAGCGCCTGCATTAATCCGCACCGCTTCTGCAATCGCAGCTTTAAACTCCCTGCGTGAGGATCCGGCGCTGGGTTCTGTGCTGCGGCACTGGGAGCTTCTTGGTGAGTTTTTTTCATCTGGGTCCCGGCCCCCTTCTTTAGCTAAACTCAGCCTCTCTTCCTAGGACCTTGGTGTGTGCCCTTGCTCCTGGGGGAGGGTGCGCTATGTGGAAGCTTTCTGCTGCCTGCACCTTCGAGGGTGGGAGGTGGTCAAATCGGGCTCAATTACCCCACAGGTCCACAATGTAAGGCCGTCTGAGGACCTGGGCTCCTTAGGCCTGAGGCAACTCTGCCACTGACTTGGTCAATTTTAGGCAATTAAATGCTTTTCTCTGGGCTCCTATATTTAAAAAAGTTGTAAGACTCTTGGGTAACGTTTAGAGTTCAGACTCACCTCTGGCTTGCAGTGGAGTAAAGGACAAAGACGTTCTACTTTAAATAACGAGTCGTGCCTTTCCTGAGCACAGTTTTTGTTTGGGCGCCGGGATGGGCAGGTGGTTGAAAGATTTGGGTCGCCCCAAGTTGCTGCCCTGCAGACCTCCCTAGGAAGGTCACTATCTTTGGGGCTCCGCCATCAGCCTTCCTGGGCCTGAGCGGTCAGCTGTTTGGGAATGTCCAGGTTTTCCTCGGGGAGGACTTCTTCCAACTCACTGCGCTCCTTAGGGAGAAGGCCTGAGGCTAGTCCTCCTCTGTGGCCGCACTAGTCTTCTGAGAATCCCCTGTTCTTGGATGAAAAACGCGTTAAGACCAAAAATAATAATAATAATAATACCCAAGTGCTTTCTCGCCAGTGGTCCACCAGAAAGTGAGGGTGGGCAGCTCGCTGTAAAACGAGAGCCACTAGAGCGGCTCATTTTTAATAAGCTCATTAATATTTTTGAATGGCTTTCCTTGTGCGCACTGAGGCCTCCCTGGGAGGCGCGGGAGAGCTGGGCAGCGGGGTTATTGTGCACCAACACCCACCAGCACCTGCGCGCTGGGGTGCCACCGCTTTCATCACAAGGGACCTGGCCAGGCAGGAGTGGGCTGGGCAATGCCCACAATGACAACTCGGGACCTCGGCGTCCAGCAGCGGTGCAACCTCATTGTGCGCAGCAGGCAGGACTGTGGCCATCGGAGGTTACCAGGCTGCGTAGGTTCAGACGTCGCAAAGAAGCTTGGGTGACCATGTAAGCGGCCCTGAATTGCCCCGAAGCTTCGAGGGATCAGCAGGCTGGGGTTTTGTCCTGGTCGACTTCCTTTTGGCTTGTGTTTTTGGAAAGGGCTTCAGTGGATTTGAGGCTCTTGAGAATTAAAAAACCAAGTAGTGAACCTTCTGCTCACACCGACGGGTTGCGAGTATTTCTGCCAATGTCAGGCTGCAGTGGAAAGTCCTCCACGTGCATCCTGGATGGCAGGCAGAGCTGTCACCAGGGTGACCCGACCGCCAGGAATCCCTCTTTGTGGAGGAGGCCGGGGACACTGCCTCTCCTCTTCTCCGGAGAAGTTGAGCAATGCATCCTTGGACCCTTGGAGTTCCCGAGAAAGGAAGCTAAAGACACACCCACGCAGAGGTGGTGAGAAAGAAAAAGACTTCCTGAGGGCAGAGTAGATAAGACAGAAAGAGGGCTGCAGGGAGGACCTCACTTGGCCAAGTTCTCCCATCCCTTTGGTTCTTGATTTACAGATCTTAGGTCTTTACTGAGTCGCCCACTCCCCAAATTTGAGCTAACAGTCCCTCCTGAGTAAGTCCTAGGGTCCCGGCCCTTATCACCTGGGCTTAGAGTTGGGCTCTGTTGATAGCTGGCCTAGGGGCCTCTAGGAATACAGGGATGGGAACTCATGCACTTACCACCAACCCAGCACACCTAGCACTGGCTTGTTACTTTTTGGCCTCCAAAACATACTGGAAGAACACATGAATAAGGCCAGGATCCTTCAGCTTCATCTATGTCTGTTCCCAACACACCCTTTCCTATCTAACCCTCTGAGGGCCTGGAGACCCTTACAAAGCTGGTGTGGGGGTGGGAGGACCGGTTGGCACTCTCCAAGCCTGGCCAAGTTCTCACTCTTGTTCTCCTGGCCTGCTGGAGGCAGGTCCTGGGGGCAAAGGCCCAGTGCAAGAGGCAGGCTTGTTTCTGGGTCAAGTTCTCCAGCTTCAGCCCTCAGAATTCTTCCTGGTGGGTTTCCTGCAGTCAGCAAACCCCACCTGCCAACATCTTATACTTGATGGCATTAAAATACACATTAACTTCCCATGACCAGCTAAGGGCTGAAAAACAAGGGCCCTGAAAACACACTCTCTGTTTCAGGTTCACTTTGGAAATGGTTCAGTTTTGAAATTGGAAAGAAACTGTGGTACGTTGTCCAGGCTGGGGTGTGTGGAGACACCCTGGGAGAGGTTGTGGCTGGTGGTGGAGTGTGGGGACTGTCCTGGGTGGGGATGGGAGGGGATTCGACTTTTTGGGTCCTGGCAGAGCAGCTTCTCTCCAATGCTTTGTTGAGATGCATGGGCTTAGGCCCAGCACGGGGATGTGAGCCTATGTCAGTGCTGATTGTTGGGATAGCTGCTTTCCCAGAATCGCCGTTGCCCTCTGGATTTCCAGAGTAGGGTTTGGCACATAGTAAGCATTGAAATGTTTTCAGAGGAAAGATCCCTACCTAGAGTGTTTTATGTTTCAAGAACGGATTCTCCACTGCCACTTCTTTTGAATCTGAAGGCAGGTAGTACTGATTCCCTGAGGGTCAGAGGAGCAAAGGAAGCTGATGACTCGTCCAGGAGCAATCAGCTGGAAAAGCTGAACCCAGTGACTCAGGCCTGATGTCTTTTTGATACTGCAGGAGGGAAGGCAATGAAAGCTTCCTCCTGAAAAATCTCCACTGAAACAAAGGTGGACTTGGAGCCAGACTTTCCTGAAGACCTAGTTCACAGTACTTTGCTGAAAAAATGAATAGTCCCAACAAAGATGAGCTACTGATAGGATTACGTGCTGCTGAGTAGTCGGCACCACCAAATACTTGTAGCCTAGCTGATAATAAGTTTTGCAAAGTTAAACAAGGACATGAGCTGGGCACAGTGGCTCACGCCTGTAATTTCAGCACTTTGGGAGGCCGCGGTGGGTAGATGACCTGAGGTCAGGAGTTCGAGACCAGCCTGGCCAACATAGTGAAACCCCGTCTCTACTAAAAATACAAAAAGTTAGCTGGGCATGGTGGCAGGCACCTGTAATCCCAGCAACTAGTGAGGCTGAGGCAGGAGAATCGCTTGAACCCGGGAGGCAGAGGTTGCAGTGAGCTGAGATTACACCATTTCACTCCAGCCTGGGCAACAAGAACAAAACTCTATCTGAAAAAAAAAAAAAAGGACATTTAAAAACAATATATCTATGAAGATGGTAAGAGGTAGACAGAAAGTGTGGATTGATTATAACAACAACCCAAACAGTGGGAAGTCAGCCCCCACTGGAAACCTTCTTTGAAGGAATATGTTCTGTGTATCCCAACCACAACTGCAGTTGTGGTTTAAAAGAAATTCAATATATAGGCTTTTAAGGTTTAGAAAAGAAATACATTGAATGGAGCCTCATATTCCAGGGCATTCCCTCTGTCCAAAAGAATCTGCAGAAGAATTTTTTAAAATAATTCTTTCCCAAGATGTCTTAATATTTGATTTATAATCATTGTTTTCCATGAAATACTGCCTGCAGTGAGACACTTCCTAAATATATTTGTCTCATTTATAAGAGGCTTGAGTCCTGCTGCCAGGAGGACTCAATAAGGAGAATGCCAGCCAAGCACACACTGAGAAGGTGGCCACAGGATACAGGAAGGAGAACCGGAGTCCTGTCCTTTCAAAGGTGTCCAGCCATGGGAAAGCCTCAACAATGAGCTCTGAGGAAATGTGCAAATGGAGATTTCTCTAAAGAGACAAATCTTTGTTGTAGAATCCTTGTCTGTTCTCTCTTTCCTTCTTTCTTCGGTCCTTCATTTATTTAGTTGCTCAGATACTCAGCAATAATAGTTGAAAGCCTATCCTGTACCAGGGATGCAGAGAAGAAGGATCCCTGGCTTGGTGGAGTTTACAGTCTAGTTAAGGATAAGGTATGGTGGTGCCAAAAGAAAAATAAAATATGCTGTGGATTAGTGCCTGTCAACACGCTGTATTATTTTGGGAGTTAATGAGGAAGGTCACTGGAATATCAAATATTTGTAAGAGTGCTTTTAGTGGGTGCGGATACTGAGGCCATGTCACCACCTCTCTGTCTCCATGTCTGCCTTCTGGGCTTAGTCTCTGTCCCTCTGTGTCCCTATGTTTCAGTCCTGATTCACTAAGTACCAAAGGCAGAGCAGTGAGGGCAGAGGCCAGGCCCAGGCTCTGGGTGCTAGCCGTTGCACTCCAGCCTGGGCAACAAGGCTCCCACCCCTTTCCTTCCCAGCCCCCTTTCTTAACAGAATCTTCCAGGGTCTTGTGGCAGGGTCACCTAGGCGCTGAATGAACTTTAGCGCCAGGACCCTGGTGGCCTCAGAAATGGGATCTGAGGTCCCTATCGCTCAGAGATGCGAGGGAAGCTGAAAAGTTTCTGGAAAGGACTGAAGGCTGCTTCTCCTTCTCCCTAGGCAGCAAACCTCCAAGCCTGTGCAGACCAATCATTGCATCCCGGTAACCAGTGCTTTATTTAGCGCCTAATCTCTTTCCTGCCCTGCAGTAAGTGCTTTCCATGAATTATTTCATTCATTCCTCCCAGCAGCTCAACTTCCATTACCTTATTTTGGGGGATCAACACTACCCTGGCGGAGGCTATTTCTGGCGGAGCTAAGGTTCGAACCTAGTCTTTCTGGCTCCAAACTACTCAGCGCCAGCCACACGTGCGTTGATTTCCCCAGGCAGCGATGACGGTACCATTTACGGAGGAGAAAAATGAGGCCGGGAGAAGTGACTAAATGGGCATCAATGTTATGTCAGGCACAGAGCTAAATGTTTTACGTTTAGTGCATTTCATTTTCCCCAAGCTCTTTGAGAGGTGGAATTCAAGGGCGGGAACAAGAAAAAGCCAGCTAGGAGAGCTGCTGGTTTGAAGCCTTGCAGGTCCAAACGGCAGAGTGGTAAACAGGCTTTGGAGGCAGGGCCAGGCTTATCTTCCACTTCTGCTTCTTACTCAGCTTCAAGGCCCTTGGGTGAGTTCTCTAAACTTGGGTTCTCACTCTCCCCAAGGAATAAAGAGACTCATAGGTTGGCTTGGAGATAAAAGGAGGTAATGTAGTTAAAGCCGTTTGGAGTGGGTGCTTGGCACAGAGCAAGCTCTCAAAAGATGATCAGTCCACAAGGCTGGATGGAACCAGCCTTTCTAGACTCCTGCTCAGCATCTTCCCCCTTCTTTCCCATCTGCAGAAGAGGGAAATAATCTTTCCAAAACTCCTGGCTTCAAATAGTAAATTGCCTTTTTTTCTCTCTCTCCAGTGGAGACTCAGGCAGCAGCCTGAAAGGGAAGGATTAATTTATCATGTGCCATCCCTTGGTGACAGTGCAGATTCTAGTGTGCACGTATCTCTGGCGGGCCTCACAGGCAGGGCGGAGGACCAAGCGCCCTTCTTCCTACCTGGGGTAACAGGAAGGAGGGTATAAGGCCCAGCAAGGCACATCAGTTGCTCTGTGTTCACCCTGGTCAGTTTCAGAGATTCTGGCCGCCCTTGCTTAGTGCCTGATTGGCAAGTTTCCCAGTTCTGGGCACTCAATCCCAATGCCTCAGTTCCAGCACACACATATGCGTGCGCGCACACACACACAGACACACACACACACACACAGACACAATGCAGTCCCCACCACTTCACCAGGGTGAGACAGAGATTGGAGCTCCAGGAAAGGAAAGAAGGTCCAACAGATTCTGCGGCGTCCACGTGCTTGCACTGACCATACCCTTCGGTGAATCCTGGGGAGAATCCTATGAAGTGTGTGGGATTATACCTCTTTTGCAGACCAGCAAGCAAAGTTCAGGAGGGTCAAGTGACTTGGGCAGGGTCACATGGCTTGGAAGTGGTGAGGCAGGAACTGGCCCGGGGACCGTGGGAGTTCAAAGCCTCGAGTTAATGTTTGCGACGCCTCCGCGCCCCATCCCACTCCTAGGGTGGGGACTAGGCTGTGGGAAGAGGAGAAGAGAATCCCACCGGAGTGCGGGGAAGGGAGTATTTATTCTAGGGGCAGTTTCCTATTAAGAAAACACCAACTCCGGCCCGCCTCCTCCCTAGTGCCGCCGCTTGGCCTCCTGAAGGCGAGGCCTGTATATTTGTAGTTTGATTCCGCCCGTCAAGGCTAATTTCTCCCTACAACTTAATGGACTCGGCTTGACGTGCGTAATGATTCCTAATCACGAATATTATTTTCGCTAGCGCGGAGACATGTTCCAGTTGTTGTGACAGATCGCGTTTCAGCCATAATGACGGAAAATTACCATTTCTAATTCTCCGGTTTTTGACACCTAAATCCACAGACCATATGTGGCGGCGGGAACTCTGGGCCCGGAGGTCCTCCCTCCCCGCCGCAGCAAAGCAGGGCTGCAGCCCTGGGCTTCCACCCCGAGCCGCGCCCAAACGGGTGGAGAGGGAGGGGCCCATGGGATGGACCCGACTTTAGCCTTTCGACCCCTTCCTCTAACCCGAGGGCCCCTACACCAAGGAGCAAAAGCCAGAGCTTGGACCGGGCCTCAGAGACTGTTGCATCTTCAGGGACTGGTTTTATAGACGGAGACGGAAGGGCAGAGAGGAGAGTGCAGCTTACCTAAGATCTCAAGGCTAGTAATTGGCGAGAAAATTCTACTCAGAAACATCACCAGAGGTGAGACTGTTTTGTCCCTTCTTTTATTTGCAAGCCTCAAAAACATCCAGCCAGTCAAAGGGTTTTTTGTTTGTTTGTTTTGTTTTGTTTTTGGGGGTGGGGAGCACTGACAATGTCCCAGGAAATTTAGGCACAGAGAGGGTAAGTAATTTGCTCAAGATCACAGCGTTAATACGAGCTGATACAATTCACCTTCCTCTCACTTTCGGCACTCACACAAACCAGGTGTGAATAATTATGGCCACTTCTGGTGTGAGGAAACAGGCTAGTAGACGGAAAGCCAAAGCTAAGTCTCTCAAATCCGAGTCCCCGCGTGTTACCCAATTTGGTAAGTCTAGGAGGTACAGCGAACCCTACTGTATGCCAACATTTTGCAGGTTGTTTTGGGGTCACTTCCCCTGTCCCCTTCCCTCCCCACCCTCTACCCACTTGAAGCTAGACTCTGGGTGAAGCCCTTGAGATAGAGAATTAGAGACGTAACACCGTCTACCAGGGCTTCACAGTCCAGCTTAATGTCCTAGTATAGACCAAGGCATTTTGTTCATGGGGGAGCAGGGAGATCCTCGCGGGGGCCAGTGGAGTTAGCTCAGGATTTACTAGGAATACATCACAGAACCTCAGATACCGCCTCTGTGAAAGGGGTTTAAAATGACCCTCTCCAAAAATGGTTGCGACCTCCATACGGCTCCAGCCCAGGCACCGGAAGGGCGCCGACATTCGCTGGGACGCCACCCGCGCGAGTGGAGGAAGCTCTCCAGCCACTCCTGAGCGATTGTAGGGGGAACACTGCAGGCATGCCCCTGTCAGGCAAGGAGGCAGGACCAAAGCCTCGAGCTTCCCCAGAGGCTGGCTGGGAATCCTCAGAGTTATCTGCCGTCCTGCCAGACCCCTGAGCGGGCCAGGGGGCGGAGGGTTGGGGGTGGGATGCGGGGGTGGTGGGGGGCGTTGAGCGCCGAAAAGATGTGTTGGGCGAGCCGCAAGCCCTCCTTGCGTAGCCCACCTTGAGTTTGCGGGCATAGCTCGGGTCTCAGAGCGCTTCTCTTTGTGCAAAAGCAGTGATGACCCACGAGGGTCAACGAGACCAGGTGCCCATTAGGGAAACAGAGATGGAGAAGAAATCACGCGCCACGGTCTGAAATTCGGCGTGGCTCTCACTCCACATCTTCCCGTTGACGCCACTCGAGCACCCGCCCGCAGCGGCGCACCAGGCTCGGTGCTGCACCTTCCTCCTGGCGCCTGCCCCACTGTCCCCGCTACGGGTGCCACCGCGCAGGACACCCCTTCCGGCCTCCAGCGTCGGCTGTGGATCACATGCGGTCACTGCCAAAGCCTCCAGTTTTGTTCTGACCCAGTGACTTTGGGGATGCCCAGGGAGGTGATGTGGAGAGGATGTGGCCAAGGTGAACCAGCCAGTGTAAATGCTAATACTTCTGGCTTCTCGGTAACACCTACCCTGCCCCACCACCCAAATCAGGCCTTGATCAAAAAAGAAGCATCTTGACAACACATTTTTAGACATAAATAAGTTGAAGGTGCCCACCGAGGGAGGTTGAAGACATGTGATTATCAAGACAGAGTAGAAACCTGCCTGGCTCATCTTGTTGGCCAGCTCTGAAGCAGCAGTGGAGACATCTTTGCGATTTTGCAAGGATGTTTGTGAATGCGCTTTGTAACTCCTAGAAAACAGGCAAAAATAATCTGTGACTGGATGTAGCTGCGCCACTGGCACCTGTAAGAATGTGCCCTAAAGCTATGGAAAGTCTGGCCTTCCTGCTATTCAGGTTCCAGGCACAAGTCTCAAGACTCAAACCTCCAAGAGTTGCTTTGGCTGCTCATTTTACCAATATAAAGAGGGAGATCAAGCCTGGGGATAGTGGTTCTGTGTTCTCTTTAGGCTGCTTAAAGCTTTAGATCAACAGGAAAATTCCATCAAAGAAATTCCTGTATGTAAATTGGGAGAAAAAGACGTGATGAATATTAACGCAGAGGCCTCTGAGCAAGTGGAACCTCCCTTTTTACATACAGCACGGGATCATTTGCAGCCAGACAACCTGAGAGTCAATCCCGACTCTGCCTTGTACTGATTGCATAATATTGGGCCTCAGTTTGCTCATCTGTAAATTGGGGGCAGTGATAGAATCTATCCCACAGGGTTTTGCTGAACATTAAATGAGTTTGAACTTGTAAATGGCTTCGAATAATGCCAGGCATCTAACAAGTACTCAATTACTGGTGCCTGGTGCATGGTAAGTACTCAATACACATTAGCCTATTTTTCAAAGGCACCACATCTCACCTGGGAAGGAATCTCAGGTATTTGCCTGAGATTCAGGCAAACAAATATGGAAGCTACCAAAGGCCCATGGAGCCTCAAGGATCCTTGCAGAGAGATGTTCTGTTCTATTGCCTGGAATGACAGTTTGGAGGGGGCCTCTCCAATCAGAGGTCTGGATGCTGATTTTAGCTCTGCCAAGTGTTAGCCAGGTAATTTTGAACTGATAAACAATCTCTTTGTGCCTCCATTTCTTCTTGTGTAAAATGAGGGGCTGTTGTGAAGATTAAACAAATATATGTAAAGCACTTAAGGTCAGACCTGGCAGAATGTGAGTGCTTTATGTTTGCTTTAAATATATATATGTACAACATTTTTCTCTATGCCTGACATTCAGTAGGGGTTCACTGTTGTCAGCTCTTATTCCTTCTTGGTATGTAAGCTGCCTTTACAGACGTTACCAGTACAGGGGAAGATGAGGTAGTTAGTAAATGTTCTGGTAATTGAGTGTGATTGCTCAGAGACAAGGATTTGAGGGATATAATATGAGTTCAAGACTGACAAGACCACTCACTAGCTGGGTGGCCTTGCATCAGTTACAGCCCTGTGGAGCTGGCTGCCACCTGTTCAACGAAGATAGCAATTTCCACTTAGCAGAGGAGGCTGCAGAATTTCGCTATAGGAAGAGATCTGGGGTCGGGGGGATGGTTGGAAGCCTGTCTTCAAGCTGTTCTGGCAGAGAAAGCAGGCTCTTGACTTAGATTGTACGCTTGTGAGCTACTGGAAGGACTTGGGGCCCTGGAGCGGTGCTTTAGCTGCCCTTTGCTGCCCAGCCTATTCCTAAAGGGCAAACTGCTATGCTAACATTCCTATTGTAATGACGGTAATTCCCTAGATCTCTGGGTGGGGCAGAACGATTACTTTAAAGTCTGATTGAGAAACTGAGTGGGACATTTGGTTCTTAGTCCTTCATAACATGCCAGTGAAAGGGCAGAATTCATTTGGGGTTCACAAATGTCCCTTCTGGGAAGGCAATCCTGATCAGAAATCCTGATTGCTTACTCCATCTTATCAACCACGTACTGGGTGCCTGTCGGGTGCGGAAGGATCCACAGGCTTAGTACCTATTTTGTAGACTGAGATTAAAATCATGTAAAACGGTTGGCAATGAATGTGCTTGGTGCACAGTCCTGGAAATAATAAGTGAGATCATAAATGCCTGAAAAAATGGTGGGGTGCCAACAGGACCTTCTGGGACATATTCACAAGAAGCCTCAGGTTTTTGTTTCTGTTTTTGTTTTTGAGACCGAATCTCTCTCTGTCACCCAGGCTGGAGTGCGGTGGCAAGATCTCGGCTCACTACAACCTCCACCTCCCGGTTCAAGCCAATTCCCCTGCCTCAGCCTCCCGGGTAGCTGGGAATACAGGTGCGTGCCACCACATCCGGGTGATTTGTGTGGTTTTAGTAGAGATGAGGTTTCACTATGTTGCGCAGGCTTGTCTCGAACTCCTGACCTCAGGTGTCCACCCACTTCAGCCTCCGAAAGTGCTGGCATTACAGGCGTGAGCCACCGCGCCCGGCCGGCTCAGGCGAATTTTTAAGCCATCCCAGAAAATCTTTCCAAGCACTTGTGGGGCAGCTTCTGTCCATTTTGCTGAATGACATCCTGAGGCAGAGGGGGCTTTTCTGCTGGAATTTACCTCCGTCTCTGAGGCTACTCTGGACATTTAAATTTAAAATCTCCTCTTGGCGCGTGCTCCCAGGCTTCCCAGTGCTCAGCGCTGGTGTTGGGGAAAGCTGGGAAGAACGGTGCCCGTGCGGCCCCTCCCGGCTCCGCTGCGTCTGCGTTGGTGGTTAGTTCTGGAGCAACCCCGTTTGCGCCGATCTCACTGCCTAATCGGCTCGGCGCATAGCGGCGACCTAGGGGCTTGGGAGAGCGAAGGGGGTCACTGTGCTTTCAGCTTCCCGGCCTGTTCCTGAAAGCCCAAGTTTGCCTTTCGAGGGAGCACGTAGTATGCCGGCTCGTCCTTCGGTTCTTCACGTCCGCACCTCCTCCCTTTGGTCCTATGGAAAGACTGCCAGCAAGACTGATGGACACACGCGCGGTCTGAAGCCGGGGAAACGCCACGGCGATTATTGAGCTTGCCATAGGGCCCGTCCACCATGGCAAGCTATCTATGCCCATTAGATAACTGGTCCCGTCCATTCTATTGGGTCATAATATTACCACTCCTATTTAATAGTTGAGGGGGCCAAGGTACCAGGGACTGGATTTCTCCGTGGTCCTGCAGCTAACCAAGTGATGGACCCTGAATTTGAACCTCGTGTCTGGCTGAGCTTGCGTCCCTATCCAGGCCTGTTTGCTGCCTTCTCCTGTGCCTCATATCGAGCCTTCTCTGAATATCTGTGGAAAGAGAAGGTATTGTTATCCTACTGTTACAGGTGGTGAAACAGCTTGGAAGGAGAACATTCCTTTCTCCAGGGCACGGGGCGAGTGAGCGGAATTGCTGAGCTAATCCCGGCCTCTCCAAAGGGAGGAGGCCAGGAAGAGGCCAAGGCCCGCGTTGACATTAGTCTTCCCCTCGGCGTCTCGAACGCGAAACGGTGATCAGAGTGGCTCAGAGCTGCTAGCCATACACACCCTGCCTTCAACTCCCGGGTCCGTCTGTCCCAAGCAGAGCACTGGGTCTATTACATCCGCGTAGAGACAGGACTGATTGCACTCGAGACCCGGCTCCTCGACGCTGAGAGTTCTCGGCCTGGCAGGAGGAATACGCGGATTCAGTTTTATCTCTATCACACTCCATTTACTCACCACTGACTTCACACTTTCCATTCCCTAAAAGCGGGACGTCCACAATGCTAGAGGCCGAGAGCGCTAGCCGAGAGTGTAAGACTGTCTGGCTGCCAGGCGGCGGCAGCGGGATCCCATTGATGATATCAGCAGAAAGGTCGAGGCCAGAAATCTAGACGCCAGGTGGAGATTGGAGTAGCCAGCACCGGTGGAGTGGGTGGGTGAGGGACAGAGCCCCGGAACCCGTGGAGTGGAACCCCGCGGAAGGGAGGGACAGGGGCTCGATGGGATAAAATGGGCTAGTGGCCACAGGCGCGGCGTGGTTTGGATGGGATGGGGTTGAGAGGCGCAGCAAGGATCCTGCGAAGGCCACCTGGCAGAACCCCGCAGCCAGGCCAATGTCCCCCCACCCCACTTTCCTCCCGGCAGGAGCACCGCCAGGTGAAGCTGGCTGTAACTGGCTTCTTACTTTGACATTAGGGGCTCCCTTAAACGCCCTGGCAACAATCACCCCATTCCCTGGAACGCAGGCAATGAATGGAGGTGGGGGCAAGTGCAAGATAAATTAGTTCAAGTACGCGGGAGAGGGGACCGCGAATTCCCCAAATCCGAGCAGCGCTTGACCCTGCCAGACGCTGCGTTTGCGGAGGAGCCACCTCCTGCGTGGGCCTTCAAAAGCCCCCAACCTTTTTAGTGCCGCAGGTTCTTCTGTGAAGACGGAGCTGGTAATGTCTACCTCATGGCGAAGCTAACGAGGCACTAGGGCGTTTCCAGAATGAAAAAGCCCTGTGTAGTGTCAGGGCCTCTCAAGCCTCAAACTTCAGCGCGCGAGAAAATACAGTGGAGAGTTTGCTTGGTTTCAGTAGATGAGGGTGAGGCCCAGCACTTTTACTTTTCGAGTGGTTCGGGACCTCACGGAAAAGCCTAGCGCTGCTGGACGAGTCGGCAAGGGGAGTGGATGGTGTCTGGCCTCTGCTCGATCAGCGTGTCCTGGGAGCCACTGTGCCAGGGGCGCTGGGAACATGGCATGCCCAAGGCCTCCTCTCAGGGAGGTGATCGTTTTATCTAGCGGGGCGTCAAGCCTGGAGCCAGGACCCTTCATTTAAGCCACTTCCTCCTGCGAGGCCACCAAGGCTGCGAGTCCGTAGCGTCAAGGTGCCTCCTGGCGCCCCTGCTCGAGGGACCCCTCTCCGCCTCCCAGTAGTTTTCAAGTCTCGTGGCGCACGCTGTGCTAGGCCGGCAGCCCCGGCGCCCCCACATTTCCCAGAGGAGAGGGAGTTGCCAGGCGCCACGGCTTCCCTGGGGCTCCGAGCTTTTTGGCGAGCGTCTGTGCAGCCACTCAATCCGGGTGCGGTCTTAGGGGGACGACCAGGCATCTGCCAGATTGGGGCGGGGGGGCGAGACCGGGGTGTGGGTGGGTGGGCGTCAGGTTGCTGAGTGTGGGGGGTCCAGTTCGGTCTCACTAGGACCTTGCAGCGGTTTGCCCCGGAGCACAGGAGCCTGGCTGCGGGGAGGCCGCCTTCTCGCGGAGAACCCCGGCGTCGCTTCCTGCCAGCCTTGGCGGGCGCAGATCACGTCAGGCTTCCCAAGCTGGTGGGTTTGCGCCGGCCTCCCTGCCAAGGAGAGCCACCTGCGGAGGCCTGTGGCGAGTGCTGAGCTGAGCCCACACCTGGAACGTGCTTCTCCCCAGTTCCCTTCTCAAAGCCCTTTCCTTGCGGGTCTGAAATGGAGCGAGAGACTCTGCCTCTTCCTTGGGAAGAAAGTAATGAAGTTGTCAGGAACTCCCAGGCAGACAGTGTTTGATCGCCTTTACCTATCCAGGTGAATTATTTGCGGTGACTTCTCATTTCCTTCCCCGAAGAAAACCATGTCCTCCCATCTTTCCATCTTTTTTCCCTCCTTTAGCTTAAATGCTTATGAAAAATTAATGGAAAAACATCTTCAGTGGCCTTTGGCTTCTCCTAGAAAAACAACCCAAACCCAGACCTCACTAGTAATAATGAAAACTTTAAAATTCAACTCTTTATCCCAGGCTTCCCTGGTTTTCAAACTGACAAACATGTTAGGACTTCAAAATATCAAACTTGATATCTGGCTGTTGTACAGAGATAACTTGAGTGAGGAATGACAAAATGTGAAATGCTAGTGCCCATAGACTTGGAATATCCTATCTGGCCTTTTCCTTTTGCTAAGCTATAGGCTTGACGAGTGATCATCCTAGAATTGAAAGTTTTGTGTTAATATATTGGCAGTTTATAGGGGAAAAAATGGTGGAATATCGAGCTCATGAAATTCCATAAGAATACCATTAGATTTTTGCCCTGTTCGTCGTTCCCCCTTGGTTTCTTTTACATGAAATTCCATATAAAATGTAAACTATTTATATCAGTTTGCAGTGTTACACTAACCAAAACTATAGGGAATGAAACAATTATGGAGCAAATATAGGCATATTAACTAGCCCACCTTGTACATGCAGCTATATGTTCTACATGGCATTTTTCATTACTACATGAGCTATTAAATGTATAAAGTAGGTACATTTGTGGGCACATTAATACACTATGAGAACTCGAACTTGTTCATTTCCTGGCTTTTATGGACCTGGTTGGGCGTGAGGGCATGCTTTACACATGCTCACGTGCCCTGAACTCCCATTGACTTCTAGAGTCCCACCTCCATGGATGGAGGGAGGCAAATAGAAAATGGCAGCATTGAGTGTAAACTGGCCAAAGCTGTGTAATCTGCATGTGCGTGATATTAACTGCATCCCACAGTGGCCCTGGCCCCAAGACAGAAGGAAGCTCTGGACTCCTCATGAAGCTGAGCCAGGGTGGCTTCCTTCACTGAGTGGTCATTCAGGGACACGTGGCAAGTTCATCATTATACTGGAAAGCTTTTCTTGCTGTTGCTGTTGCTGTTTGCTTCCCATTGGCTTGCCTGAGCTGTACTCAAAACTTTGCTATAAATATGAAAACTCAATTGAAGCTGCCCTGCTCCCTTAATGAAAATGAGTTTGAAATAATTTTCACCCCCTCCTCACACAAAGAGCCATTTGTAGATTTTATGCTGAATTTCTATACTCCTTTATTCTCAATCATAAAATTTTAAATAATTTTAATAAAATAATTATATCCCTAGAAATGGATTTCTTGGTAAAGAACAGGCCTGAAATAGAAATAAATACTCCTGGGTAATGATGGGTGTTGCAATGTAAAATAATTTATATTACCTATATTGAAAAAAAGTTGCTTATGTGTTCAAGAGAACTGAAAAAAAAAAACTGTACATACTACTATCTTACATATGTATATTTTTTTTTACAGATTTTTGTTTTATTTTGTTTTTAGTAAGTATGAATCTAATAAAAAAAGTAGTTTGTTTGAATCTGGAATTAAAAAACAAGACTTTAGAATTCTACTTAACTGTGGACTATGTAAGAAAAAAAATTAAAGTCAGCTTCAAGATGAACCTTGAAATAAATGTTAAAATACCATATGGTTTACATGCAGGTGGCATAAAAAGAAAAACATACTTGTTTTTAAGATGGCAAAAGGCTTTGGAGAAAAGAGAAAAATGCTATTTTTCATTTTTATGTTCTGCTACAGGAACAGATAACCAAATATTTTGGAGGGAAAAAGTCTGTAGAAGAGTATTTTGTAGAACAGTATTTTCTCGCATGATCCGGGTTTTGAGATTTTTATGTGGCATGTGTAGACAGTGTGTGATTAATCAATTAACATCTGAATTAAATACTGATAAGTGAGCTTTTAAAATATGTAAATGGTCATTTTGCTCTAATTATCCTTTTTAATTAAAAAAAGTCCACTTGAATATAGAGATAACACCTGATATAAACTAGCGCTTGTTTCCTGCTAGTCACCATGCTTGATGTCTTCCAAATATTATTTCATTTCCTCCTTAAGAAAGTTGTTGATATCATTCCCACTTAACAGAGTAGGAAATTGAGCCTTAGAGAGTATAAATGACTTGCTTAAGGTCATATCGATAGTAGATAGTAAAACTAGGATCAATTGACTTTATGACCTAAATTTTAGCCACTACTCTAAACTGCATCTTTTAATTGATAAGAATAGCCATGTTTCACTGAGCAGACACATGAATTCACAGGACCTTGATATTTTATTAAAAAAATGTTTACTGAATTAAAATGGTTCAGTTTTAAATGGTGGAACTGGCTATGAACTTAGGCTCTGAGAAAAATCACCTGGTTTTCAAGAAGGTGGTCTCATTTGCTAGGCCTAAAATGTGTTACTTTACTGTTCTGTTTTGAAATGTTATTTTTTGGAACAAAACCAGTGGTAAGGTTTAGAAATGGAAATGCCAGTATAAAGGACAAAATGCTGGAATTTTTTCAAGCTGTAAACCAGAGGGAGCTCAGTTGGGGGAATTAATATGCCTGTCAATTTCATGTCAGATAATTCATGAGACTGATAGATTTTGTGTAGTCTCTCTATTGAAAAAATATGTTTTAAAAACATTTATTTGCTGAAAAGTGTAGCTCTAAGGTCCACATTCCCTGGCTTGTGTACTGAAGATATTCAGCGTTTTGAGTGTTAAGAAGAGCTGCGAATTAATCCCTGAGAAAAATTCCTTCCATTTCCAAGTCTGCCAATACAGGATTTTCAGAAAGGAGAGTTGACCAAGGAAATTAAACTCCCTTTTACTATGCAGATGTCAAGAAAGAGCATACTCTTCAAAGGGATGCTATGAAACAGAAGGATTTATTCTTCTCTTTGAAATATATTTTCCTCTTGAAATCCTTTCAAAGTTTCAGTTTCTTTATTCTTTGTTACGCTGCAGTACTGATTATTTATATCTGAGGAACATAATGTAAAGGAAATTTTAAAATTCGGCTACAATCTCCAATTCTCTACAATTGAAAAAAAAAAGTAATTGGAATTAACATACATGTCATTAAAGGGTGAATTTTAAATTCGGTCCTAACAGTCCCAGTATTTAGAATTATTTTGCCATTGAAGATTCTTGGTTGCATAGTATTTATTGAATGTGATGAATGCCTTTTGAGCAGGTTAATGTGCTGCCTTTTTAATAGGGAGCTATTTCTACTGGCTTACCTTCCATAGGCGTGCATTGGAGTTGTTTTTCAGTGCTGTGAGAGCTAATGAAGGCCAATTTAGAGCAATTTTCTTGAAGATTGCTGCTCAGCCCTGTCTGACTTGTAATTCTAACACTTATACCAGGCCGAAAGGAGTAGCGGGAGGTTAGTAAATACAATTATATTAATATCGGTGTTATTTTAGTTACTTAATGTTCAGTTATCTTGAAGGCAACCAGTCAGATTAATAGAGACCATATATATTCAATGCATACATTATACCAATAAACCTAGCATTTAAACAGACATTAAAATCAAGTGTTTGAGAAAAGCTTTGAAAATGATGGTTAGCCTGATCTCTCCCTGACCTAATGAATGAGGGCAAAAGATTCTCCTCTATTATCTTTTTCACTCTAAATTAAATTTTTTTGAGAGGTGAAATTATCTTACTCTGTTATAGATATTATCTTCATCCACATATTCTGAATGGACTTATTAACAGAAAACTCAAGTAGCTCATGTTGTAGAGAATTAACATAAAATTCATACAGAGGCCAGTTATGTGACGTTGGCACAGTGAAAACTTAGTAGGGTTCTTTTAGCTCTGTGACTTCATTATTAAGGGGGAAAAAAGAGAGAAATGATGACTTACACATTCTTCTGTTATTTTGTAGCCGCTCACCCATTTTCAGATTTCACCTTTCATTTTAAAAACAAAAATTTTCTAGGCCTCTTTCCAAACTATTTAATTCACCTCTGGTAACTAAAAATAAAAAATGAGGCACAAATTGCTTTTGAAAACTTAGGAAGGTATTACTAGACATATTACATTGGACTTAATTGGCCATAATATATTTTATACTTCAGCTTTTTTGAGACAAAAATTTAAAAAATTATCTTAGAAATAAATGATACAAAAGTGATTTCAAAGGCAATGACTAAAAGGTAATTTTACAAAATAGGATTTTTGTTGTTGTTGTTCTTCCTTATTTTAAATAATGTCACCTTGTCTAAAAGAGGGTAAAAAGTTTCGGGGAGGAAAGCTTAAGGATATCTAATTTGCAATAGAAACCAGTGCTTAATATTTGTAAATTCTTTTGTAATTTTTGAGCTGTAAAATGGAGATTATTTGGTTTATCAAAGACATTTTCTGGGACTTAACATGGGAAAAAAATGGACTATGAGTGCCACATAAATTTTGACATATAAAGAAAATAACCGGCTTTTTCCAAGTTGCAATTATATCAGCACATTATAATTTGCCCTTTTATATGAATACCACAATTATATAGATAATTTAAATAATATTTAAAATGAATCAATTTGAATTTTCAAAGTTGCTAATTTGTATTTGGTACAGTAATTTAATTTTTCATATTTGAATAATGGCAAGGTAAATCTGCCTGAATTTTCACTTTGTGACTTTTTTTCCCAGTTTGTATTTTGACTTAAGTACAAAACAAATGCATTCTAAAAATTAAAACTTTGAGGTTGGTATTCAAAACTTCTTTGAATATTAAGAAAAAATTAGCTATTTCATAAGTGTAGTGAGCATTTTTTCTGATGCTCATTTGAAAAGAATAGTGGATTAAAACTGACAGGAGTTTGAAGACATCTTATTAAAGGTGGTTCTTATAAAGCTGTGAGAACACATCCTGTCAGGGTTTCTCTTTGCCTTTGCATTTACATGGAAAATAAGGAAGTGTGTATAATTTATTACTATTAAGGAACTTTATGAATGGTCCTTCTCATATTTCCCCCTTGGAAGCCATTAGATAATCTGTTTTTGTAATACTGAGTCAAACATTTAGTTTAATATTCTTTTTCAGAACAGACCACATAATCATAGGATTATTAGACATCTCATAATTTTTAGAGGTGTCTTAAACCCATGCAGGTTCATTCCTGTGCTGAGAGTTTCCTAAAGTTACAATCTTTAATTCTTGTTCTCAAAAGCAAACAAACAAAAAAAATGTTACCCAAGATGCACATAAAACATGCATTAAAGGGGTTTCCTACTCTATGTTTTTTTATTATCCCTCTACCTTACCACCCACCCGTGTTGTGGATTTAAGAGAGTCGACATAATTGAGTAAGTAAATTACCAAAAAGCTAGGCAGCTGCTGCAGACACCTAGCAATACACTGAACCTTGGTTCTAATGTTCTCGTATTAGCACATTACAACAAGCAGAAAGGGGCTCTTAATTATGCCTTGCTTTATAGGAGCACAATAAATTCCTTTTGTTGATCTTACTGCAAACTCAATGGTGTTTTTGTGCAGTGTTGAATTAAGAGATATCAAAAGTCATAGATTGAAGGATTATTCTCAGTATTTAAGGAACGTGTAAGTAGGTAGTAATGAACCCCCTACACAACCAAATCTGCTCTTCTGAATGCAAAAGTACCAGTTATTCAACATTTCAAACTGACAGCTTGTAAATGTAAATTTTATTAAATGCGCAGCAATAAAAATTTGTAGGTTTCTGTCACTTTGAATTTTAGTGGCTTAATATGAGGCCTCTAGCTTTTTAAATCACAGCAGGTAAAAGCAGAACTCTCAAGCATTCAGCATTTAAAAACTGGAACCTTTTTAGGTTTCACTATGTGCATTTGCTCACATAATATCCTTTGCAGGATTCAAGAATGGATGTGTTATGTCACTAACAGGCCTGCATTTTCCATCACCTTTGTATCACAGTTCACAAAATGTTTCTCTTACAACTCTAGGAGAGAGAGAGAGAGAAAGAGAGAAAGAGGTGAAGTGAGGGAGATTTAAAATGTAATTATTTAAAATAAATAAGAGATAAAAAGAAAAATACATTTTAAAAGAAATAAGAAATGGTATCATAATATTTCACAGCATGGTTTAATTTGTACATTAAAAAAAACTAGTTAAACTCATTCCTGTGCAGATTCTGGAAAATATAAAACTGATTGAAGTTATATAAAATAAGCATATAGTAAGAAAATATTGTGGAGGACAAAATCTTGGTTAAAATTTTATAAAGATTTATAAAACTTAGAAAGAAAATATAAAACATGCGTATATCAAAGCTGAGTTTATTGGCCAAAATGATAATTGATTTTTCATTTAAGGAAACTCCAATGCTAGATTTAAATTATGATTGTTTCCTATGTTTTAACTTTGGTTAATAATAGAAGCATTTCATTTCCCCATTTTTTGTCCTACAGAGAGGTAGTTTCTTTTAAAAAAAAAAATTTTTTTTTTTTTTAAATCTAGTAACTGGGTCTCACTATGATGCCCAGAGAGAAGCAGTTTCAACTGATACCTGACAAATGTCAGAGTTTAAACATAGTAATTGAATATGCAGTTTGTCAAATGATATTACTTTACCTTGGTGAATACTGTTGCTATAAATGACTTCTCTGATGAGACTTATGAGAAAGCATTTGGCCACCTGCAGTTGTTAAATATCCCCCTGGCACTTTTTCTAAGAGTTGAAGTATTACCCCGCGTTTTGGCCACATTCCAGTTTGGGCTAATGGCATTCGTCCTCTCGAAGTTTCCTTTGCAATTTTAATTGGATTTGACCCTTTTCTTCACTATAAGGAGCCTTCCCCTGAAACAGTCCCATTCTGGCAGAAGGAGAGCAGACAATCATCCTTTCTTTGACTAAAATTTTGGAGGGTATTACAGTGTTCTATGCATTATTGAAGAGAATTTCAGCATTGTACATGTGTAAGTATTAGAGGGTCTTAGTATTTATAATTACAAGTATTATATGATGCAATGTATGCATAGACTCTTCTTTCAAAATATTTACTTTTAGGGTTCCTTAAAGGATGATGTAAAGCAATTGCTTTAACTTCATAGACTCAACAGCTTGTTTTTAAAATAGTGGAAGCCAAGAATCCCTTATAATAATGTATACATATTTAAAAATATGATTACCAAGATAGTAGTCTCATTTTAGAAGGCTGACTCTACTTTCCATATTAAAAGTCAAAATCCTTTCTCAGAGACTGGTGTAGATCAGCTAACATCTATTTGAAACTGTTACAAGTTTAGTACTTCTTGCTGTTACTACATCTACTGAATCGAAACTAGAATTAAGTACGATGGACATATCAAATCAGTTCTTAAGGTTTCCTTAGCTAACATGTTTAAATGTGAGGGACAGTCATTTCTGAGAATTTTTCTGTTTTTGAGACAAGGTCTCACTGTGTCACCCAGGGTGGAGTACAGTGGCATGATCACAGCTCACTGCAGCCTCGACCCCCTAGGGCTCAAACAATCCTCACTCTTCAGCCTCCCAAGTAGCTGAGACTACAGGCATGCACCACCACTCCCAGCTAATTTTTTATCTTTTGTAGAGACAGGGTTTCACCATATTGCTCAGACTGGTCTTGAACTCCTGAGAGCAAGCAATCAGCCTGTCTTGGCCTCCCAACGTGCTGGGATTACAGGTGTTGAGCCACTGCACCTGGCCACTTTTGAGAATATTTCTGTATCTGGTTTCTCACCTTCCCCCATTACTTCTGGTTGAACTGGCTGCCAAGGTCAACTCCTCGTCTTGTAAGGACTGCCAATATTTTGGCGGACCACTGTGGAAGAGAGAGAGGTGGAGTTAAAATAGAGGAATGGTCCTTAAATTCATGGAATTTCAGAACTGAACTTTCGGATTTCACATTTAACAACCTTACTTTAATCTACTTAATATTTACTCTTTTTCTCTCAAATTACATGAGTAATATATGGCTGTTAAAAAATCCTAAGCTATATAAGATAAAGTAATACACTTTCTTCTCTCCTGCCCTGCTTTCTGTCCCAATCTTTTTTTTTTTTTTTTTTTTTTTAAATTTGAGGCAGAGTCTCACTCTGTGGCCAGGATGGAGTGCAGTAGTGTGATCTCAGCCCACTGCAAGCTCTGCCTCCTGGGTTCAAGTGATTCTTCTGCCTCAGTCTCCCAAGTAGCTGGGACTACAGGTATGTGCCACCAAACCTGGCTAATTTTTGTAATTTTAGTAGAGACGGGGGTTTCACCATGTTGGCCAGGCTGGTCTTGAACTCCTGACCTTGTGATCCACCCACCTCGGCCTCCCAAGGTACTGGGATTACAGGTGTGAGCCACTGCCCCTGGCCTTCTGCCCCAATCTTAGACAGGTTTATTTGGTTTTTGTCCTTCCAAACACAAATACATTTTTGTACATAGTTGTGTGTGATTTACTTTATACATAAATGTAATCATACCATAGCTTTTATGCAAGTTGCTTCTTTTGTGTGTTGCAGTATTACTGAAAGCGCTTTCTATAATTAATACATATAGCTATATCTAATTCTTTTAAATTGGGGCATGTAAGTCCATACTATTAAGCAACCCCCTCAAATTGGTGAATATTTCATTATTATAACCATGTCACTTGCATGCCCCTTTTTATGTATTTGTGGTATTACTTCTCTGGAATAAACACCTGTAGACTGTTCTGCAGTTATCTTGTTTTGTAATTGAGGCAAACAGTGTTGATAAAGGTACAGTGATTTATCTAAGGATACACAGTTTTGGCAAAGCCAGGACCAAAGCCCAGATCTCTCAACATTTACTTTACTGGACTTTCTGTTTGATATCACGTATAGTGGCCACTCTGGTGTTCTGTCCATATTCTTTCTTCATTGTAAACGTCCTCATCCTCACAGGTTGGGGCATCAGCTTTCAATAGCTCACAGTTGCACCCCTCACCAAGAGTTGTCCACGGCTGCAGGGCACTGCTTTGGCCAAGGTTGTGCTTCCTTCCAGAGGTTGTCCCGTGATAAATGATTCACTGATGGAGGAATACAAAGACCTGCCTCCCTCATTTCTATTTGGAACAACTCTGAAGAGCCACTCCAGCTCCAGAGTACCTTGTAGGTGGGCTGAGACCTCAGCTACGACTATATTCAGGGACAGCTTCTCACTCTGCCCAGTCCGAATTTTCTTACAAGAACAACTCACAGGAGCACTTGCTAATAAAACTTCTGTAAATGATTATCTGGCTCAGAGTCTATTTCCAGTGTAGAGGAGAAAAAAAATTTTTTTTTCTACCTTTCTAGGTTATTGGCTGGGCCCTCTACAACAAAAGACAGAGTAACAAGAGAAAAACAAGCAGAAGTATATTAACATGTATATTCCAGATGTACATGGGAGAAACTCAGGGATGAGAAACTAAAAGAGGTAGCTAAAATTTGAGCTTATATACTACTATCTTCAGCTAAACCAAAGGAAGAAGGGTGTGGGTAGGCAAGTTATGGGAAGGTGACCAGGAAAACTATGTTAAACTCGGTTGTGGTTTGTAATGCAGATTTAAATCGGTGCCTTTTCTAATGGATAAGAATCTCTTATGGATTTAGAGTAATCCTTCTCTTCCTGGTACAGAGGGAGACACCCTTACAAATGATCATTTCCTTTACAAAAAGGTAACTTACACTCTGTTTTCAAAGCTTTTCCTGTCTATGCTGTTGTCAAAATAATCAACTCAAAATAATTGTGCTAAAGATGCATGTTTGGGGTGGCATATTTTGGTCTCTTAAACAAGAGAACCCAATTCAAGACACGAGATGGCTTCCCATAGACGTTTCTGAATGAGAATTGGAAGTTCAGAGACAAAAAAAGAAATGATGTTTAGAATTGGTGATGTTAATGGAATGAATAATTCCTGTAGATTTTAGAGCCATGATTAAGGCTAAGCATTGACTTAGCCAATATTGGGAGAAAAGGTGCAGAAAGGTAAGAAAGAATGAAAAGGATATGTAGAGATGAGGGAAGCTGCTTCAAATCACTTTTATTTATTTATTTTTTGAGATAGAGTCTCACCTGTTGCCCAGGTTGGAGTGCAGTGGTGTGATCTCAGCTCACTGCAACATCTGCCTCCTGGGTTCAAGCGATTCTCCTGACTCAGCCTCCTGAGTAGCTGGGACTATAGGTGCACGCCACTACACCCGGCTAATTTTTGTATTTTTAGTAGAGATGGGGTTCACCATGTTGCTCAGGCTGGTCTTGAACTCCTGATCTCAAGGTGACCCACCCACCTTGGCCTCCCAAAGTGCTGGAATTGCAGGCATGAGCCACCGCGCTGGGACCAAATCACTTTTAAGAAGAGAGAGGATAAACATCAAAGATGAATAAGTGAAGAGATGGAGAAATTTTGTTCACCAGCATACCTTTTAGGCTTAGTACTATATTTAGGAACAATACAGTAATAAATGTGATGCTATCCCATCCTCCACCCCCACCCCATACACACACACTGAATCCTAATATGTAGATGTAAGCTGGCACCAAAACATAGAGAGGGAGAACGTTTAGGATAGAGATAGAGGAAACTAAAGTTTTAGGAGAAATGAGAAAGAAAGAAAAGGAAGAGAGGGTAATTGGCTGCTGCATGGAAGAACAAGACCAAACAGAGAGACCCATGTTAGAAGGGAAGCTCAAACAATTTTTGAAGGATGAGATAGGTTAAAAGAAGATTTGTGGCCAGGTGTGGTGGCTTACACCTGTAATCCCAACACTTTGGAAGGCCGAGGTGGGGGATCACCTGAGGTCAGGAGTTCGAGACCAGCCTGGCCAATGTGGTGAAAGCCCATCTCTACTAAAAATACAAAAACTAGCCAGGTACAATGGTGGGTGCCTGTAGTCCCAGCTATTTGGTGGGGGCTGAGGCAGGAGAATCGCTTGAATCCAGGAGGCAGAGTTTTTAGTGAGCCGAGATCATGCCACTGCGCTCCAGCCTGGGTGTCAGAGCAAGACTCTCTCTTTCAAAAAAATAAAAAAGATTTGTTCCTCATGAAGTGTGCAATTTAAACCATATTGCCATCACTCCTTCTAAGACCATTGTTCTTCCCTACACAGAACCTTATCTAGTAACCCTGCCCCCAGATCAAGTTGATTTGACCCTGAATGAACCCCTGAGCCAAACTGAGTCAGTCAGATTCTTTCCGTCAGTAATCTGGAATTGGGATTCACTCAGAGACAGACAATTCATTAAAGCAGCAATTGGAGTTAAAGTGTTGTAAATCTGGGAGCTGAGGCATGGCTCGGGATACCAAGCTGAATAGAGAGAGTGGAATAAATTACATGAAGAAAAATTAATATGAGAGATAAAATACTCTCAGGCTTCCTTATGGATATCTGGGTCCTCCTTAAAGTCTCTTATGAGGCTTAGCTCTATTCTTGTCCTTCGGTTTTGTAGGACACTCCTGTAGCCTGGTGACAAATTACTAAGTCTATTTTTTTTTTAAGAGACAGGGTCTCACTCTGTTGTCCAGGCTAGAGTGCTGTTACATGATAATGACTCCCTGTAACCTCAAACTCCTGTGATCAAGTGATCCTTCTGCCTCTGTCTCCTGAGTAGCTGGGACTACAGATGTGTACAACCAAGCCTAATTTTAAAAATTTTTGTAGAGATGGGGTCTTGCTATGTTGTCCAGGCTGGTCTCAAACTCCTGGGCTCAAGTGATCCTCCCACCTTGGTATCTCTAAAGTGCTGGGATTACAGGTGTGAGCCACTGAGCACAGCACATACTATTAGTTTAAAAAGGATCTTAAACTAAGGGTATGGATACCATGTAAAGAAAATGTAGAATTGGCTTAGTTGAAATGTATGCAATGGAAATGCATAATGAAGATTATCCAGGGTGGGCCAGGGAAATAACTTGATTTTGTTACTTGCTACCATACAAATTTCACTAATGGTGATCAAAATAGGAAGAAGAAAAATGCCAAGAGAAAACCATTTAGCATAATCTTATAGAGACCAGTAAAGAAAATAACTGGATATGAAAACAAAAATCCAGTGTATTTCAGATCAAAAGTGTTCAGAAAATGAGTTGATAAAAATATTAATGTCTTCAGGTGAAGAAAGTGTAAGAAGTAAAGCATGCATTCACTTCAGTGTCTGGCGTGGTGGCTCATGCCTGTAATCCCAGCAACTTTGAGAGACTGAGAATGGGCAGATCATAGGGTCAGGAGATTGAGACCATCCTGGCCAACATGATGAAGCCTCATCTCTACTAAAAATACAAAAATTAGTTGGCACGGTGGTGCACGCCTGTAGTCCCAGCTACTTGGGAGGCTGAGGCAGGAGAATCGCTTGAGCCTGCAAGGCAGAGATTGCAGTGAGCCAAGATCACTCACTGCACTCCAGCCTGGTGACAGAGTGAGACTCTAAAACAAACAAATGAAAAGAATAAAAAGAAGTAAAGCAAAATTTATATTTTATTGTAATTAAATATGAGGACATATAAGTGAAAAAATAAAGTATAGAATGGTGTATACAATACTTATATTAAAAAATGAAGGGATGGTGTTTTAGTTTCCTTGGGTTGCTTTAACAAAGTAGTACAAACTAAGTGACTTAAACCAATGGAAATTTGTTGTCTCACAGGTCTGGAGGTGAGAAATGCAAAATCAAGTTGTTAACAGAGCCATAATCCTTCTGAAAGCTATAGGAGAGAATCCTGCCTTGCCTCTTCCAGCTTCTAATACCTCCCAGCATTCCTTGTCATGTGGCAGCATAACTCCAGTCTCTCCCTGTGATTCTAATGACTGTTCTCTTTCTGTGTGTCTGTGTTTTCTTTCACATGGTGTTCTTCTCTCTCCTCTTTTCATAAAGACACTGGTTATCTAAAATGAAATGCCCACCCTCATGACTTCATCTTAACTCCATCGTCAGCAAGGATCTCATTTTCAAATATGCACAGGTACTAGAGATTAGGGCATCAACATATCTTTGTGGAGGATGCAATTCAACTTATCACAAATTGCATGTAAATATGTGTTTCATTATTAAGTAGACAAATGTTTATCTTTTTTATTATTTATTTTAGAGACAAGGTCTTGCTCTGTCTCCCAGGGTGGAATGCAGTGGCATGATCATAGCTTGTTGCAGCCTCAAATTCCTGGGCTCAAGCAATCCTCCCACTTGATCCTCCTGCATTAGCCTCCCAAGTAGCTGGGCCTACAGGTATGTACAGCTAATTTTTTTTTTGAATTTTTTTTAAGAGATAGGAGTCTCACTATGTTGCCCAGGCTGGTCTCAAACTTTTGGAGCTGGAGCTGGAGCAGCCAGGATGTAGGGAACGTTGTCTCAAGCCTGGATAGGGCAGGGGGCCCTAGGCCTGGCCCAGGAAATCATTCCGTCCTCATAGGCCTCAGGGCCTGTAATGAGAGGGGCTGCTGAAAAGATTTCTGAAATGCTTTTGAGGCCTTTTTCCCATTGTCTTGGCCATTAGCACTTGGCTCCTTTTTAGTTATGTGAATATTTCTAGCCAATGGTTGCTCCACATCCTGCTTGAATTTCTCTCCCAAGGAAGCTTTTACTTTCTTTGCCACAAGGCTAGGCTGCAAATTCTGCAAACTTTTATGCTCGCTTCCCGTTGTGTAAGTTCTCACTTTAAGTCATTTCTTTGCTCCTGCATCTGAGCATAGGTTGTTAGAAAGAGCCAGGACACATCTTGAATGCTTTTCTACTTTGAATTTTTTTTTCTGCAAGATACCCTAAATCATCACTCTGAAGTTCAAACTTCCACAGAACCTTAGGGCCCCGGCACAATGCAGCCAAGTTATTTGCTAAGGCATAATGTGAGTGACCTTTGTTCCAGTTCCCAATAAGTTCCACATTTCCATATGAGGCCTCATCAGCCTGGCCTTCACTGTTCATATCACTACCAGTATTTTGGTCACAACCACTTAATCAGTCTCTAAGAACTTTCAAATTTTCCCTCATCTTCCTGTCTTCTTCTGCACCCTCCAAGCTCTTCTAATGTCTACCCACTACCCATTTCCAAAGCTACTTCAACGTTTTCAGGTATTTTTATAGCAATGCCCCACTCCTGGTACTAATTTCCTGTATTAGGCTGTTCTTGCATTGCTATAAAGTAATACCTGAGAGTAGGTAATTTATAAGAAACGTGGTTTAGGCCAGGCGTGATGGTTCATGCTTGATAATCCCAGCACTTTGGGAGGCTGAGGTGGGCAGATCACAAGGTCAGGAATTCAAGACCAGCCTGGCCAACATGGTGAAACCCCATCTCTACTGAACATGCAAAAAATAGCTGGGTTTGGTGGTGGGTGCCTGTAATCCAAGCTACTCTGGACGCTGAAGCAGGAGAATCATTTGAACCCCAGAGGCAGAGGTTGCAGTGACCTGAGATCACACCATTGCACTCCAGCCTGGGCAACAGGACAAGACTCCATCTCAAAACAAAACAAAACAAAACAAAACAAAACAAAGAAATGTGGTTTAATTGGCTTACAGTTCTGCAGGGTATACAGGAAGCACAGTGCTGGAGTCTGCTTCTGGGGAGCCCTCAGGAAGCTTTTACTCATGGCAGAAGGTGAAGAGAAGCTTGCAGTTCACATGGCAAAAGCAGGAGCAAGAGAGAGAGTTGGATCAGAGTTGCCGCACCTTTTTAAATGACCAGGTCTTGTGTGAACTGAGCGAGAGCTCACTTATCACCAAGGGGATGGCCCAAGTCATTCATGAGAGATCCCCTCCCATGATCCAAACTCCTACCACCAGGCCCCACCTCCAAAACTGGGGATTACAATTTAACATGAGATTTGAATGGGGACAAATATGCAAACTATATCAGGCATTAATCCTTTCATGAGAGTACAGCCCTCATGACCTAAACACTCCTATTAAGCTCCACCTCCCAACACTGTTGCACTGGGGATTAAGCTTCCAACATATGCTTTTTGGGGACACATTCAAACCATATCATCTATATTTTGGGATTTTGCATAAAAATATAAATAATGTCAATTTGCTATTAAAAATCATCACACTTAGACACTGCAGATTAGAAGGCTGTGATTCAGAGATGTAATTGTTTAATTAAAATGGTCAATAGGAGAGATGTGAAGGGAAGTCTACAAACTCAAGGACAAATGACAAAAAGAGAATTTTTGACAATGAAAGAGAAAGA
Source organism: Aotus nancymaae (assembly GCF_030222135.1). Classification (NCBI taxonomy): domain Eukaryota; kingdom Metazoa; phylum Chordata; class Mammalia; order Primates; family Aotidae; genus Aotus; species Aotus nancymaae. Next base: position 12,784,274 of record NW_026988417.1, on the reverse strand, counting down.
AAAATAAGTGTTTGTTGTGAGAGCAGATTCCAGTTTGCACAGCCAGCTGGAGGCTAAGAGAATTTGTTCTTGATAGACTACATACAGGAAAACTGGCCAGAGAGATTTTAGCAGGGTGGTTAAGGAGGACTCTGAAGATAGATAGGACTTGGTTTGAATCTTTGCTCTGCCGTTTTTATCTGGGTAACCTTAGACAAGTCTCATCATCAACCTTAAATTCACTATTCTCTGCTATAAAATGAAGATAATACTTACTTCATAAAGTTGTTAAGACATTAAATAAGCTATGTGTATCACCTAGCAAAGTATCTAGTCCACAAAATAAGGTCAAATAAAAATTTAAAAGAGTAGAAAACTCAATACTCTATTTTAATTCTAAACAATTGGGAAAATTAGTGTGAAACTAAAATTTTGAGAGAGCTCTCAATATCCCCACACCCTAGTTTATACACCTTGCATATGACTATGATGAGATAGTCACTCCCAGGATTAGACTCTGTTCTAAGGTACAGTTGACTTTAAGAACAGATTATTCTGTGTAGACGTAACCTAATCAGCTGAGTCCTTAAAAGGGACTGTGCTTTTCCTAGTGAAAGATATTAGAAATATGAGAGCGATTCAACACAAAGAAGACTCTCTTGTTGGCTTTAAAGATGGAGAGAGCCACAAGGTTAAGGAAGCAGAAGGGTAAGTTGCCCCTGGCTGCCAGCCAGCAAGAGAATGAAGACTTCAGTTCTACATGTGCAAGGAACTGAACCTTGCCACAGTCACGGGAACTTGAAAAAGGACACTGGGCTCCAGATGGGAAGGTAGCCTAGCTATCACCTTGATTTTAGTCTTGTGACACCCTGAGTGGAGAATCCAGTTATATTGTGCAAAGACTTCTGGCCAACAGAAAAGTGAGCATAAAGTTTGTGGTCACTTGTTGCGTGTTGAAAGAAAACTAACACAGTTGTGTTTTATAACTGATAGGATCTTTGGAAAAGAGTGACCATGTCCTTTGTAATTTGTAATTTGGAGAAGAATATAAATGGGTTTTTAACATTATTATAAAATGCTGAACTATTATCTGAGTTAGTTGTATTGGTTTGCATTCCCATCAGTAGTATATGATAGCTCCTGTTACTCTACATCCTCTTCATGATTTGGTATTGTTAGACTTAAATTTTTTCCCATCTGCTAGGTATAAAGTGGTAACTGCTGTTTTAAATCACATTGCCTTGATTTAGAAGAAGATTAATAAATTGTGTATGTTTACTGATGATTTGAATTTCTCCTGTTTTGAAGTACCTATTCCAAATCTATTGCTTATTTGCTTATGGATATATGTCATATGTTCTGGGTACAAGTGAGTTTTTTTTTTAGTTTCTTATATAGATGTAAAAATTCTATTTGAACTACAAATATTTGAGTGAGTCTAATGGTGGTTAATAATTTTTTAGCAGCCTGAAAACATATTTATCTCCATTCTTGCATAACGTTTTCTCTGTTTACAGAAATCTAGAATATTATAGATCCCATTTCTGAGTCTGAATTTCACTGCAGCTGTTGAGAAGTAAAGGGTTAGTATGCCACATCTATAATAATAATCCAACTTTGAGGGCCTCTCTGACTTTGAGTTTCTGCATTTTCATAGGATGTGTTTGGGTGTAGATTTTTTTAATTTAATTTTTTTCTTCAGAGACAGGGTCGCCCAGTCTGATGTGCAGTGGTGCAATCATGGCTAGCTTCAGCCTCAACTTCCTGGTCTTATATGATCCTCCTATCTCCTGACTTCAAGGGATCCCCTTGCTTCAGCTTCCCAAAGTGTTCGGTTTACTGACATGAGCCATGGCGCCCTACCTGAATTTTTAAAAATTTTGCTTGTTTGAGATTCATTGTGATTATTGAATAAGTGAATGAATATCTTTCATTAATTGTTGAAAAACTCTCACCCCTTATCACTACAAATATTGCATCGCCCCTATTTTTTCTTTCACTGTGTTATGTAACTAAGACTGAGTATTTGTTAGTCACTTTATTCTACATGTCTTTCAACATTTATTTCATGTTTTTCTTCTCTTTTATTTTTTGTGATCCATTCTGGATACTGTTATACAGACCATCTTCTAATTCACAAATTCTTTTTTCATTTGTGTTAATTCTGGTGTGTGTGTGTGTGTGTGTGTGCGCGCGCGCTTTTTTTTTTTTTAAGAGAAGGTCTCGCTCTGCGCTCTGTTACTCAAGCTGAAGTGCGGTAGTGTGATCATGGCTCACTGTAAATTCAAACTTCTGGACTCAAGTGATCCTTCCATTTCAGCCTCATGAGTAGCTGAGATTACAAGTGTGTACCACCTCACCTGGATAATTTTCAAAATTTTTGTAGAGACAATGTCTTGCTTTATTGCCTGGGCTTGTGTTTCTAATCTCAATTATTTTAATTTTCATGTTAAGAAATACTATTTGATTTTAAAAATCTGCTATTTGCTTTTTAATAAATTCTTCTTCCTTACAAATATATTCAAGCTTGTCTTTTATTTAAAAACACAATAAGCATGATTTCTTTATTGCCTGTGTTAATAATTTCATTATATTTGTCATTTTAGATCTGTTTATGGTTTCAGCTAATTGTCATTTACAGTGCTTTATCTCCATGTGTTGATTGAAGATATCTGTGTCTGTGAACTGCCCATTTTTCTTTTCTTTTTTTCTGAAACAGAGTTTCACTCTTGTTGCCCAGGCTGGAGTGCAGTTGCATGATCTAGGCCCACAGCAACCTCTGCCTCCTGAGTTCAAGTGATTCTCCTGCCTCAGCCTCCCAAGTAGCTGGGATTGTAAACTATTTGTATTTATACTGTGAGATAGAAAATTTATTTGTTTCTCCCTGTAGATATCCATTAGTCCAAGCACCATTTACTAAATACTTTATCCTTTCCTCACTGAATTGAAATACTAAATTATCATGTTTGTCTGAGTCTGTCTGGGTTTATACTCTGTTTTACTGGTGCCTTCACCTCTACACTGTCTGCAGGCCTTCTTCATCATTTTCAAAATTATTTGACAACCAAAGTTTAGGGATCATCCTGTCAGTATCACGTTAAAACAAGATAACAGTCTTAATTGCAATTGAATTTATGTGATTTTATATAAATTGGGACTATTTTACCATAATAACTTTTAAGACATATTGAGTCTTTTCATTTACAAATATATCTCTTGATCTATTTCTTCAATGATATGTTATAGTTTCTCCATAAAGGTTTGTTTGTTTTTTGTTTTGTTTTTATGATGAGGTCTTGCCCTGTTGCTCAGGCTGGAGTGCAGTGGTGCAATCGTAGTTCACTGCAACCTTGAACTCCTGGGTTCAAATAAACCTCCTGCCTCAGCAGCTTAATAATAATCCCAGCACTTTGAGAGGACGAGATGGGCAGATCACGAGCTCAGGAGATTGAGACCATCCTGGCTAACAGGTGAAAACCCATCTCTACTTAAAATACAAAAAATTAGCCAGGAGTGGTGGCCCGTGCCTGTAGTCCCAGCTATTCAGGAGGCTGAGGCAGGAGAATCACTTGAACCCAGGAGGCAGAGGTTGCAGTGAGCTGAGATGGCGCCACTGAACTGTAACCTGGGTGACAGAGGGAAATTCTGTCTCAAAAAAAAAAAAAAAAGATAAAGGAGGATGCATAGTGATCTCATGGAAGGGTATGTTTAGTTAGAAATACTGAGAGTAGAGAAGTTAACATTGTCTTGGCATTCACACAAATCAGCTTCATATTTGACATAATATTACTGACAGTATTAAATGATGAAGGACAGAGCCTTCACATGGAACATGAACCAAATATTTTTGTTATCCTAGCATAATCAGGGAGTGAAAATAAATATATAAGAATTATGAGGAAGAGAGATCCAAGATGGCTGTTCACTAGCAGCTCGGGCACGTAGATCCCAGTGAAAGCGCAGAGAACGAGAGGACGCCACACTTTCAGACGAATATTTGTTGCTCACGGACCAGGAGATTCCCAGTGGAGGAGCCCCACGGGTTGCCAGAGCGACTCTTGTGGCCGGCGCGGCGGTTTTGCTGGCACCTTAGCGCAGCAGTTCTTGGTGCAGAGTCCGGAGATTCCCGGGCAGAAAAGCACCATCAATCTTAACACCGCTGTTTTGGCCTGTGCAGTGGATTGCTCAGATTTCGGTGCTGGGAATCAAAAGTTGGACATCCACTCAGAGACCTAGTTAGAAAGTCAGTAATTACAAAGACGACAGAGGGATAAATATATAATGAAGAGAAGAAACCAGCCTAAAAAGGCAGAGAATACTCAAAATCAGAATGCCTCTCCCTCTACAGGGGATCGCAATTCCTCATCAGTAACGGAACAAGGCTTAATGGAGAACGAGTGTATTCCAATAACAGAAGCAGGTGTCAAAATGTGGGTGATAAGAAACTTCTGTGAATTAAAAGAACTTGTTCTAACCCAATGCAAAGAAACTAAGAACCTTGAAAAAAGGTTTGACAAAATGCTAACGAGAACGGACAATTTAGAGAGGAATATAAGTGAATTGATGGAGCTGAAAAACACAACACGAGAACTTCGCGAAGCATGCACAAGTTTAAACAGTCGAATTGATCAAGCAGAAGAAAGGATATCAGAAGTCGAGGACCAGCTCAGTGAAATGAAACGAGAAGACAAGATTGGAGAAAAAAGGATAAAAAGGAATGAGCAAAGTCTCCAGGAAATATGGGACTATGTGAAAAGAGTTAATTTACGTTTGATAGATGTACCTGAAAGTGACGAAGAGAATGAATCCAAGTTGGAAAATACTCTTCAGGATATCATTCAGGAAAACTTTCCCAATCTAGCAAGGCAGGGTAATATTCAACTCCAGGTAATACAGAGAACACCACAAAGATATTCTTCAAGAAGACCAACCCCAAGGCACATAATTGCCAGATTTATTAGGGGTGAAATGAAGGAGAAAATACTAAGGGCAGCCAGAGATAAAGGTCAGGTTACCCATAAAGGGAAACCTATCAGACTTACAGCAGATCTCTCAGCAGAAACCCTGCAAGCCAGAAGAGTGGGGACCAATATTTAATATCCTTAAAGAAAAGAACTTTCAACCCAGAATTTCCTATCCAGCCAAAGTAAGCTTTATGAGTGAAGGAAAAATTAAATCCTTTGCGAACAAACAAGTACTTAGAGAGTTCACCACCACCAGGCCTGCTTTACAAGAGCTTCTGAAAGAAGCACTATACATATAAAGGAACAACCAATATCAGCCTTTCCAAAAATATATCAAAAAGCAAAGAGCATTAACACAATGAAAAATGTACACCAACTAATGGGCAAAACAGCCAGCTAGCATCAAATGCCAGTATTAAACTTATATATATTCTAATTGGATAAAAAGCCAAACCCATCTGTATGCTGCATCCAGACCCATCTCACATGCAACGATACACAAAGACTCAAAACAAAGAGAAGGAGGAAGATTTACCTACCAAACAGAGAGTAAAAATAAACAAATAAACAAAAAGCAGGAGATGCAATTCTCGCCTCTGATAAAGTAGACTTTAAAGCAACAAAGATCAAAGGAGGCAAAGAAGGACATTACATAATGGCAAAAGGATCAATGTAACAAGAAGAGCTAACGATTCTATAGATCAACCAGACAGAAAATTAACAAAGACATCCAGGACTTGAACTCAGACCCGGAACAAGTAAACTTAATAAACATTTATAGAACTCTCCACTTCAAATACACAAAACATACATTACCACCTCACACCTATTCCAAAAGTGACTACATAATTGGAAGTAAATCACTCCTCAGTAATTGCATAGCATTTCATAGGTTTAAATGAAATATTGGTTGGCTGCTTGTTTGTTATTTTCTTCCCTTATTCCTTCCTGTCTACATCATTAAGTATAATTATCGGTATAAAAGAGGTTTTCAATACCCATTACTAAATTGCATTCTAGCCTGGGCAAGAAAGCAATACTCCCATTCTCTCTTTCTTTCTCTTCCTTTTTCTTCCTCTTCATTCTTTTTTTTTCTTTCTTTCTTTCTAAAAAAAAAAAAAAGAAGCTGAGGGTGCAGCACAACCATCCTCACTACAAAATCCCAGGGGAGCCGTGGGGCCCTCTGAAGTCATCCCTACCCCCTCACCCCACTTTTCAAAAAAAAAAAAAAAGAATTATGAAAAGGTATCTGAAAAATCTATACAATCAGGTAGTGCTCAGGTGAAAAATTCTGTACATGTTCCTGTGTGTGTGAGTTTTAAAGAGCCGTCATTTCTAGTATTTAAGATGTGGCCTTTCCTAACTCTTAGTATAATATATAACTTTGCATTTATAAATATTGTTCTTTATAATGATTTTACCTGCAAAATCTCAAATAATACGGCTCCACTGTTAATAGATAACTATTTAGTAACTGAAAAGTCAAGCGTATTACCTAATAAATAGAAAATCATTTTCAAGATTTCTTGGATGAGTTTTAAATTGCCAGTACACTCTGAAGGCATGGGTCTCCCCTGCTTGGGTCACCAGTCAAGGACCTGCACGTGCATTCACATCATTAAGTATTTTTCTTATTAACTAACAAGAATATTGATCTTTGGGTGAGGGCTTTGGAGAAGAGAAGCAGGAGTGTTGTAGCTTAGTGTGTCATACAGTGGAGCTCTGAGATAGGTATTTTTCCCTTCAGTACTTCAGCTGTGACCTGAACTACTGGAGTTCAGCTTCAACATAATTGCAGCACAGCAAGGAGTCCCTTCTGGAAACCAGCTGCTTGATCAGGGATTCATTTATCAGGGGGATTATGACTCCAAACATTTTTCTAGACTGTTGTTGCCATTTAAAGGGGGGAAAAAAAGAGGAGTCTGGGGAACTAATTAGGAAGGAGTGGCTCCCCTCAGAGTCTTGACCTTAACCCCACTGAAAAAGTATGGGATTTACTTTACCTAAGTAAGGAAAGAACATAAATAGCTGGCAAAAATGCTTTGTGGTATGACTTCCAGCAAGTAATGAATTGGCCTGATACAGACACATACACACACATACACACACACACACACACACACACGCAAGTATACACCTACAAGAAAAACACCAAATGCTTTAAAATTGCAATTAAGTGTATCATTATGATACATTTTATTATTTTGCATTTTCCTGGTTACAAGAAAAATAGATTAATTTGTGATTAGCATATACAGGATTTAATCTGTGATTAGCAGATAAAGGATATAACCAAAAAAACTTTTTTTTTTCACATTTTGGTAGGTTATGGAATGTTAATACAATAAGTTTAGGTGACACTTTCTATTATTCTGCTTAGTATATTGTGTTTTGTTTATGTGCATTTTAATGTCTTTCATTAATTTTAGAAAACTCTCAGTCTTCACCTTTCAGCATATTACCTCTTCCATATCCTTTCTCTCTTCTCTTTCTTCAACTCTAGTTGTATGTTACACCTTCCCATGTTATTCTCCATGTTTTTCAATCTCTCTCTCATTTAAAAAAAATCCTGACACATCTGTGTTATATTCTGGGCAATTTCATTATATTTATCTTCCAGTTACTGACCTGTTTCAAATGTACTACTTAATCCAGTCACTAACATTTTAATTTCAATGATTGTAATTTTCATTTCTAAAAGTTTCATTTAAAAAAGGAACAGAGGCTTAGTTTTAAAAAGTTTAGTGTTGAGAAGAATTTAGAGTTTATAGTTTTCAGAATTGCAAAAACTTCAGAAATTTAGCTTTTATTGAGGGCATCGTGCTGTCCTCTCCCTTACATTTCTTTAAAACACTAGTATTTTGATCTTCATAATACCCTTGTAAGGTGTTTACCCTTATTTCCATTTTATGGGTAACAAAACTGAGACTAAGAGGCCTATCCAAGGCCTATAAGTTACTAATAAGTAGAGCTAAAATTAAATTCATGTTTTATTTCTCTCCTTATAGCCATATTTTTTTCTTAAGTATATATTGTTAAATAATTTTCATTTAACAATATATACTTGGAATAGTGGAGGGTACTCCAAGTAACAATATATACCATGGAGTAGTGGAGGATTATATAATTAGGGAAAGATGTGCTTAATCCATTATATAGAAATAAAGCTTTTTTTTTGGAATCAGCTAAGTAGGCTTAGCCCAGGATAACTCAAAATATTTCCTGAGTAAATCACAATGAAATTTCAAAGTAATTTTTTTCCTACTTATTTTGTTCATGTCTATGAATTTCCTCACTTCCTGCTTTATTTTTTCTATATTTGTATCCTTTCTTTTGGGGTCTTATGTTCTGAAAAGTAATTCACAAATTGAAGTTTCTAATATTGAAGATTTACTTCTTACTTTTATTGGATCATTATAATGATGCAGTTAGATAATGTATGCCTACCTATTTCATGAGGTGTCTGGTTTATAATGGGTGCTCAAAAAAAAGAGGAATTGGAAAATTCCTTTATTTGCAAAGGCGGCATAAATACTAATCAAATAAATGTGTTTGTGTGTGTGTGTGTGTGTGTATAGTGAGAGTGAGCGAGAGAGTGAGCAAGAGAGAGAAGGATTTTAAAGAATTGGTTCATATGATTGTGGGTACTGGCAAGTCTGAAATTTGTAGGGCAAGCCGCTGTCTGGAAACTCAGGCAGGATTTCTAGACTGTTACAGTTTTAAGGTAGAATTTCTTCTTCTCCAGGAAACTCATTTTTGAAAATTAACTATCATACAGCATGTAGAATTAATCTATGGCTTTGTGTGTACAGGGGGTATATCTAGTGTTTTTACTGAATTCAGTTAAATTTCTTTAGGAAAATGACTCTCTCATATCACAACAAACTTTAATTTATCCATATTTAGTCAGAAAGCATACTCTTTCTCCCTTTACTCACCTTGCAAAAAAGACATTTGAAAATATTAGCATCATATGCTTAACTGGACAGCCTGCCATGGTGAATCCTTTATAGATAAAATTCATTTGAATATTTATGTACTAACATGCTTACTTGATATGAAAATGAGACACGTTAATAGAAGGTTCTAATATAGATTTAGCCTTATACTTAACACTGTAGATGCACTGTTAATAAGCTTTTTAATAATCCTATGATGTAAATGCTATTACTATTATCTCTATTTTATAGATGAGAAAACCAAAATTCACAAAATTTAGATTAGTTGTCCAATATCATAAACATGACTACAAATGTAAATCGGATCTATTCAAATCTATGCTACTTCTTTAACCACCATGCTTGGGTTTCTCTTCGTGTTCTTAAGATACTAATTTATTTTGGTAATAACGACTAAGGCACTGAGAAAGCTTTAAATTTCTGAATCAACACATTTGTATGTCATAATACTGAGCTCCCCATATATTTAAGGAGAAATTGAAACCTTTTGCATATGAGCCCTTCTATAATGATGGCTTAAGTACTGGAGTTAAATTTCTTAACTATGCATATGATTTATTTCTTTTCTGGAGTTTTTAAAAGTAGGGCTTCTGAAATAATGTTATATGCAATATTTTTATATCAGTTCTATATGATATTTGTAAATATTACTTGGAAAATGGGTTCTTTGGTCATATAAGTTTGGGGAATTTCCATGAATGTATTTGACCAAATAACCCTTTTTCTAAGTATTTTTTGGGTTGTAAAAGGTCAAGGTCAACAGAGATTGTCTATTGCAGTATTCCTCCCAATGTAATCTGTTCAAGTGCACTGTCACCTTCCAAAAGTACAGTAGCTATAGCTGTTTTCAAACTACTTAAACAGCAATTCATAGGACTAATGTCCCAAAGAACTCACTTTTGGGAAACCGCCCTCCCAAGATTAAGATAACATTTTATAGCACTATCTCACTTGTCTGAATGTCGCAAATTTTACAACATAGATAAACTGAAAACCCAGATGACACAGCTAAGGACCATCACAGGTAAAGCAGTTATGCAATGAAGGAGGGCTGTATAAAACAGGGTTTCAGAAGAGATCAAAGTAAAGGATATTATGAGTTAGAGAACATTTGCAGCGCTGCCATCCCATTGACTCTGGAAATACCATTTCCCTAGTATCATTGGAATCTTTATCCTGGCTTTTGATGGTGAGTGAAATTCACACCTTCACAGTTTCCACGATCAGACTTCGAATAATGTTTCGTGTTTGTACCACAACTCCTATTTTTCAAAACACTTCTACACATATTACCTTATCTAACCATGCCCACCATGGTGATTGTGATAGGTCTGGTTTTCACAGCTGTAGAGGTGATTTGAGAACTCTTCTGCTCTACAGATTTTTGGTTTTGTCTGGAGCTATGCTTTAGGAATCAATGAAGCACATCCCCATGCAATGAGGCAGAACTGTGGACAGCTGGAAAACTGCAGCTCACAAACCAGTTTGGGGTTCTGTTACAAGCGAGAGTTTTTTCTTGTCAAACAAAGGCTTTTAGATGATTATTAAACTAGCAGGCTTTGTATGTATTAGCAGAATATACTAATCACATGACAAAGTTCTCATCTGCCTACTGTGAAAAAGACTGTTGTTTATTATTAGTCTCTTGTTATTGTTGACCTACTTTTTTATCCTTTCTTTTCCAATTTTAAATCAAATTTATGTTCACTGTAACAAATTTCATATAATTTCAAAATGTACAAATGGAAAGGGATAGTTCTCTGTAATCTCACTAGTATTAATAGCTATTCATAATTTGGTTTGTATTATTCTAGATTTTTTATATGCATTTGCTATAAATTATATATGCATATAACTATATAAGCAAAACATACAGAAGATTGTACACATCTTAAGTTCACAGCCTAGTGAATTATAAGAAAGAACACACACCTATGTGACCACCAGCCAAGTCAAGAAATAGAATATTATCAGTAATTAAAAAGTATTGGTATTTCACTCATAGGTATTACTTTACTTCTAATACCGGTATTTTGCTTGTTTTATTTTTTGTTTGTTTTTGTTTTGTTTTTGCCTTATGAAAACAGAATCACAGAGAATGTTCTCAATCAGTAATTCAGGAGTACTGGTAGTTCACTCATAGGTAGCCATTACTTTACTTCTAATACCAGTATTTTGTTTGTTTGTTTGTTTTTACCTTATGAAAACAGAATCACAGAGGACAGTCTCACTTGTGTTTAGCTTCTTTCACTTAACATTATATTGATTTTTTTCATATTGTAACATATAGCAACTCATTCATTTTCATTCAATATTCAATTGTATAGTTGACTATTATACAATTCACACAATGTATAATATTCCATTGTGTGAATATGCAACATCTCAATTGTTGAACATTTATACTGGTTCCAGGTTTGGGGTATTATGCATAATACTGCTATAAACATTCTTGTACATACTTTTGGTTGCATTTTATTTGGGTAGATACTAAGAAATCAAACTGCTGAACTATAGGATGTATATTCAGCTTTACTAGATGATGCAAACCAGGTTTACAAAGTGGTTACAGAAATATATATTCCTAACAGCAGTGCATGGAAAATTTAATGGTTTCACATCTCCAATACTTGGCAATATCAGCCTTTGTAATTTAACCATTCTGGTGTATGTGTAGTGGTAACTTATTACAGTTTGCATTTGCATTTAACTGATTACTAATGAAGTTAAGAACCTTTTCATGTTATTGGTCATTTCATGAAGTGCCTATTCAAACCTCATGTCAAACATTCTATTGGGTTGTGTCAATTTCTTATAGCTGCAGGTAAACTTTTTAATTCTAGATGCAAGTGTCTGAATTATATGTATTGAAAAGATTTTCTTCTGCTCTGTGGCTTTCTTTTTAATGTGCTTAAAGATATCTTTTGATGAGACGAATTTCAAAATTTTAATGCAACTTATTAACTCAATTTTTACTTTAAAGGTTGGTTTCTTTGTATCTTCTTTAAAAAATCTTCACCCACTGCAAGATCACAAAAATATTTTTCTGTGTAATATTTTAAGAAGTTTCTCACTTTCAGACTTAGCTTTATGAAATGACCAGAACTGATTTTTGAATATGGTAAAATGTATGATTCAAGATTCACTTTTGTTCTGAATAACTATCCAATTGGCCCAAGACAATTTATTGAAAGAGGTCCCTTTTTCACTGCTCTGAAATGCCAACTTTGTTATGAATCAAGAAAAAAAATTATTTCTTGGAACTCCAATTATACATTTTGACCATACTCCATATGTTTCTTATTGTATAGTCTGTGTTTCCTATTCCATTGACTCTGTGTCTTTTAGTCTGAATATTTTATTGACTTCTACCTTATTATCTCTCTCTTTGGCTATGTGTAACCAGGCATAACACTTATTTATTGGGTTAATTTTGGTTATTATATTTTTATTGCTAATTTCCATTTGGTTCTTTTTTTATAATTTCAGCTTCCCAGGACAAATTCTCAATCTTGTCATTTAATCCCATAATTAGCTGTTTAAAGTTCATGGTTTATATCTCCATTATTTGGATCCCTGTGCTCTACTTCTCTTGTTCACAATTTCTTTTGATTTCAGTCACAAAGTCTTGTTCTTCAATGCAAAGTTTTTGATTGAGTGCCAGATATTAATTACGGAAAATTTTAGAGATAATTTGATAATATCTTCTTCCAGAGAGAATACATTTTTACTTCTTGTATGTGATTCACTTAGAAACTAGCAACCTGAGATAATTTTAGTTTAATGGAGAATTGAGATAACCAAAAATTTGGCTTCACTTCCTATGGAGACTGCCTATTTCTGGTTCACTCACTTTTTCTCCTAAGATGTAGCTTTTCAGGGTCCCAACCCAAAGAATGTGGGCTGGTTTACAAAGGCCCTTCCTCCTTGACATGGCCTGAACTACTATGTTTACCCCTTCCCCTCTCAGTTTTATGAGGCTGTTAAAAATGCTACTTATCCTATGTCTCAATTCCACTTTTTGAATCAGCATATACTATCTGGGAAGAGTTGCCCCAAAGCTGGCTTCTGCTTTTTTTTTGGGCTTTTTTCCTCACCTAAATTTTAGCCCTATAAATTCTCATATCATAATTTGGTAACTCTTTGATAATTTCAAAGAGTTAAGTATTTCATAATTTCAAAGATTAAAAAATATTATGTCTAGATTTTCTTTCTTTATTTTTTTTTTTGAGATGGAGTCTAGCTCTGTCGCCCAGGGTGGAGTACAGTGGCATGATCTCAGGTTACTAAAACCTCTGCCTCCTGGGTTCCAGAGATTTTCCTGCATCAGCCTCCCAAGTAGCTGGGGTTACAGGTGCCCTCCACCATGCCCAGTTAATTTTTGTACTTTTAGTAGAGATGGGGTCTCACTGTGTTGGCCAGGCTGGTCTCAAACCCCTGACTTCGTGATCCGCCCACCTCAGCCTCCTAAAGTGCTGGGATTACAAACATGAGCCACTGCACCCGGCCTAAGTCTAGATTTTCTGCGTTTCCTCAGCAAGAACACTGGTACAAATCCTCTGTCTTGGCTGTAACATTGTATTATCCTAATACTGCTTTTGGACATGTGAATATTTAAAGTTTTATGTACACATATTATCAGTCTTTAATTTAGTGACGACCTTCATACCATGCTTAGAGGAGCTATTTCCACTTCAGATTATAGGTATCTATCCACTTTTCTCTCATTCGCTATGACTTCATTTAAGAAATATGATTTATCGGCCGGGCGCGGTGGCTCAAGCCTGTAATCCCAGCACTTTGGGAGGCCGAGGCGGGTGGATCACGAGGTCAAGAGATTGAGACCATCCTGGTCAACATGGTGAAACCCCGTCTCTACTAAATATACAAAAAATTAGCTGGGCATAGTGGTGCGTGCCTGTAATCCCAGCTACTCAGGAGGCTGAGGCAGGAGAATTGCTTGAACCCAGGAGGCGGAGGTTGCAGTGAGCCGAGATCGCGCCATTGCACTCCAGCCTGGGTAACAAGAGTGAAACTCTGTCTCAAAAAAAAAAAAAAAAAAAAAAAAGAAATATGATTTATCTTCTTGTGGAATTCATTTTGAAGAAATGAGAAAATATTGTTTAAAAAATTACCCCCATGTTTTCCCCACTGATTAGAAATACTATCTTTACTAACCAGTTAATTTCTTCATATATTGACACCTTTCTAATGTTTTCTATTCAAAGAATCCATCTATCTATTTCAATGCCTATTCCACACAGTTTTAATGGTAATTTAATAATACTTTAAAAAGTATCTGGAAGTTCTCAGCACATTTTAATATTTGAAAACTTAAGGAAGCTTCACTTATTTTTCTTTTAGATATATAGCAAATAATTTAATACAGATATGAATAAGTTACATGACATAATAATATAATGAATACTTGTGAAATCACCATCTGCTATGGTTTGAATGTGCCCTCCAAAACTTGTTGAAACTTAATCCCCAATGTGGCAGTATCGAAAAGTGGGACCTTTAAGAGGTGATTGGATCATGAGGGCTTTGCCTTCATAAATGGACTAATCCGCTCATGGATTAATGTGTTAGTAGATTAATGGGTTATCATGGGAGGGAATTGGTGGCTTTATAAGAAGAGGAACAGGGCCCTGACCTAGTACGTGAGCACATAAACACATGAACACACTCAGCCCTTTCTCCTTGTGGTACTCTGTGCTGCAAGAAGGCTCTTATGAAATTCAGCCCCTCCATCTTGGACTTCCCAGTCTCCATAGCTCTAACAATTAATTTTTTTCTTTATATATTATCCAGTTTCAGGTATTCTGTCATAAGCAACAGAAAATGAATTAAGACAACACACAACCTAAAAATAAAAAATTACAACCCATATATCTTGTTTCTTCTTTTCCATCTTTTTATCTTCCTCTTTATGGAGAGTTTTATTACTTATACATGGACATGTATATATGTATATACATTTACTTTTGTGCTCTTGTTTTAGAGCTTTATAAATATGGTATCATACATAGCCTTTTGGGATTGGCTTTTTCCGCCCCCTCCCCCAATATTGTTATTTCTAAGATAAATTTCCATAGCTGGAGTTTATTCATTCTCCCCTGCTATATAGTATTTCCTTGTGTGCATATGCCAAAATCTATCCTCTTTATTGTTGAATGGCCTTTGGATTATTTCTCTAATGAAAATGAGCCTATGACAATTTTTGCACATTTCACCTGCTGCATTTTTACATGAGATTTCAGGGTACATACTTAGGAGAGGAATAGCTGGGTCATGAGGCTATGCAAATCTTTAACTTTACAAAGTCATGACAAATTGTTTTCTTCTTCTTTCTTCTTTTTTTTGAGAGGGAGTCTCTTTCTGTTGCCCAGGCTGGAGTGCAGTGGCACGATATCAGCTCACTGCAACCTCTGCCTCCCGCCTCAGCCTCCAGAGTAGCTGGGATTACAGGCACCCATCATCATGCTGGCTAATTATTTTGTATTTTTAGTAGCGATGGGGTTTCACCTGTCTTTAACTCCTGACCTTGAGTGATCCACCTGCTTTGGCTTCCCAAAGTGCTGGGATTAGAGGTATGAGCCACTAGGCCTGGCCTAAGACAAATTGTTTTCTAAAGTGGTTTCATGTATTCTTTTTTTTTTTTTCTTGAGATGGTGTCTTGCTCTGTTGCCCAGGCTAGAGCGCAGTCACATGATCTTGGCTGTCTGCAACCTCTGCTTCCCAGGATCAAGAGATTCTCCTGCCTCAGCCTCCCAAGTAGCTGGGATTACAGGTGTGTGCCACCACGCCTGGCTAATTTTTGTATTTTTATTAGAGACAGGTTTCCCCATGTTGGCCAGGCTGGTCTTGAACTTCTGACCTCTGGGTGATCCACCCACTTTGGCTTCCCAAAGTGCTGGAATTACAGGCATGAGCCAGGAGTCCCAGCTGGTTTCATGTATTCTCTACAAGGAACACGTCAGAGTTCCCACTGAGTCACATCCTCTGCAACAACTGGTATCATGCAGATTGTAAAGATTTGTATTGACTTATTGATGGAGCTAGTACTCTCAAAACTACATTTTTTTTTTTGTCAGTTTGCTTCCTTTTGGCTTGCAAAAGTTGGGTACATGAGGAAGTTTGGAAAGTAGGAGGCATAAGGGACTTTCTTTCTTTTTTGTTTGTTTGACATTCTTGTCAATGTAATTCCAAATATGGCATTTTACCTCAGCAGCAGCAGTAGGTTATAGCTGTGGTTTTCTAGTTTCACCTGCTTTCTAACTTCACGAATCAGCATCATTGTACTCACCTGAAGGCAAGAGAAGCGGTTGTGCAATATCCTCTCCTCAGAGGTGAGTTCCAGCTCTGTGGGAACCCTCCTCTGATCTTCCAAAGTATGGCCAGTAGCAGCCAATGGAATACTCTCCTCAGAATTCTGTGTCTTGCTTCTTGAGTCCTTCCTCTATACTCCTGAAAAACAGCAGCAGCAAAGCTAAAGTCTGGTTCCTAACTCTCCAGTTTGTCTCTTTCAGTGTCGAAGTCATGATAACCCCCACCAATTTCTTTTGTTCTTCCAGTCTAAGAGATAGTAACTCCTTCCTGAAGTAACTTTGTGCTACTCCCCTGTATTCCCTTTTTGTTTTTTCTGTACTTCAACACCATGTAACAAATTCCCCATATTAAATTCTGTTAACATACGTTGTTTTTCATTTTTTTGACTGATGAATATGTTGTTTGACTTCTTAGTTTTTGCTGATCTACGAGTATGAAATGGTATCCCATTAAACCCCTTTTTTTGTTTTGTGCTTCTGGTTACATCAAGAAGGATTGAATATTTTTGTATATGTTTATTGACCCTATGTGCTTCTTCTTCTGTAAAATGTCTTCTCATGTTATTTGCTCATTTTTCTACTATTTTTTTCTTACTGGTTTGTAGTTCTTTGGAAGTTCTGGATACCAATTGGTGTAAGTTTTATATGTTGAATGTATCTCCTCCTAGTTTGTGGTTTATACTTTCACTTTATTGTATAACACAGTAGTTTTAAATTTTAATAAAATTTTCTTGATATTTTCTTTTATAAGGAACTCTTTGTGCAACCACTACAAAATTCTTTTCTATCCCAAGATAAGAAAGGCAGTTCCCCACAAAATACAGTATTTGCTTTGAGATTAATTCCAGGTATTACACAATACAGTTGCAATTGTAAATAGTCTTTTTAAAAAATGTTGCCTATTAATGACTTCATTTCATTTCTTTTTTTTTTTCTTTTGAGACGGAGTCTTGCTCTGTCACCCAGGTTGGAGTGTAATGGTGCGATCTCAGCTCACTGCAGCTTCCACCTCCCAGGTTCAAGCAATTCTCCTCCCTCAGCCTCCTGAGTAGCTGGGACTACAGGCGCCTACCACCACGCCCAGCTAACTTTTGTATTTTTAGTAGAGATGGGGTTTCACCATATTGGCCAGGCTGATCTCAAATTCCTAATCTTGTGATCTTCCTGCCTTGGCTTCCCAAAGTGCTGTGATTACAGGTGTAAGCCCCTGCTCCTGGGCAATTACCCCTTCATTTCTTGTCCCTCCTCTCACTTCTCCTGGCTATTGTCATGTTGTTTATTCTTATGCATGAAGTTTAGCATCATTCTGTCAACCAAAAAAAAAGTCAGGAAGGTTCTGATAGAAAGTGGGCTTAATATATTTTTATACACGGAATTGACAGTTTTATAATGGTGGTGAAATATGTGAAAATTGAAATATAAAGTAGAGAGCATGAGATATAGTAGATGAGCTACTCCTAGATTAAATCATCAAATGCATATGTCAAAAGTTATATCCAAGAACTAGTTCCATGACTGTTGCACACCTCACCCATCTCAAGAGAATAAAATGTAGATGGGGGATTCTGGGTTTTTTTTCTGAGAGGAGAGTGCTAATTGTGGACAGAGATTTCCTCTGGCAGAGTGGTAGGCTGCGCTGAGGAGCACTCATCATAGTATTCCCAAATTGGAAACAACCTATGTGTCCATCAACAGTAGAGTGGATAAATTGTGGTGGATTCATACAATGGAATAGTATGTGGCAATAGAAAATATATACTTCTGATGCACATAATATGGATGACTTCCATAGGATACTTTTGAGGGAAAGTAGCTGGATGCCAAAGAGAACATACTACATGTAATCTATTTGTACGAAGTTCACAACAGGTAAAACTAATTTACAGGGGTAGAGATCATAATAGTAATCTTTGAGGAGGTAATAAGTTAGAGATGGCAAGAGAGAGTCTGCTGGGATTCTGAATTGTTCTATATCTTGATTTAGATGGTGATTAAACATACAACATACACATGTATATCTATGTAGATGTACATACAACCCATGAGAGAAGAGAATTTTAGGAAGAAGCCTTATTTTTAAAAATATTTTCCTCAAGGAGTTTAACAAACCAATTAATTCTAGGGATCACTTCTATACTTTTCTTAATTTTTCAGGAGAAGCATAGAAATACAGAAATACCAAGTGGACTACCTGGGAGCATGACCACTATTTAGCCTTACTCAGACATTAGTTCTAGGATCTACATCTTCAAAATTGTGAAATATTGCAAAAAAGATGAAGAAAACTGATGGATGACATTGGATTTGTTAAGCAGATGTCAGAGAATGGTAGTTTCTGAAATCAGTTTATTCCCTGATTCATTTACCATTTTCCCACCTTTAACAGTGATGAATAATAATGTTAAGGTATTTTTACTCTATTTCATTTGTTACCTGTTTTACTATCTTTTTAAATGTACCAGAATCTGAAACTGTCTTGATTTACTAAATATCTGTGTTTGTCCTTATTATTAGTTATCTGTACCTATTGTAAAAAATTTCCATTAACTTGGTAACTTAAAACAACATAAATTTATTCTCTGACAGTTCTCGAGGCCAGAAGTCCTAAATCAGTGTCACTGCACTAAAATCAAAGTGTCAGCAGGGTTAGGCTACCTCTACAAGCTCCAGGAGAATTTGTTTTTTGCCTCTTCCAGCTACTAGTGACTGCTCACATTCCTTGGCTAGTGGCTGCATCATTCTAGTTTCTGTTTCCGTGGTTATATTGCCTTCTCCTTTTATGTCTGGGCCAAATCTTCCACTTCTCTCTTACAAGGATACATGTGATTGCCTTGAGGGCCCACCAAATAATCCCAGATAATCTTCCCATCTCAAAATCCTTAACTTAATCACATCTGAAAGATGCTTTTCCAAATAAGGTAACATTTACAGGTTCCAAGGATTAGGACCTGATATCTTTATGTGGCTATTATTCAGCCTACTACATCCCTCTACTAGAATCTAAATTCCATGGGAACAGAGCCTTTGTATGTTTTTTTCACTTCTGTGTCTTCAGTGCTTAGATGAGTTGTGAACAAGAATGCCTGGTAAACCGTAAGCAGTCACTAAATATCTGTAAATTTAATTACTTTTTAAATTTTTTTTGAGACAGGATCTCACCCTGTTATCCATGCTGGAGTGCAGTGGCATGATCACCGCTTGCTCACTGCAGCCTTGACCTCTCAGTCTCCAGTGATCTTCCTACCTCACCCTCCCGAGCGGCTGAGACCACAGGTGCCCAACACTATGCCAGGCTAATCGTTGTTTTTTAAAGTTTTTGTAGAGACAGGATCTCCCAATGTTGCCCAGGCTGGTCATGAACTCCTGGGCTCAAGTAACCCTCTCGTCTCGGCCTCCCAAAGTTCTGGAATCACAGGTATGAGCCACCATGTCTAGCAGTCACTAAGTATTAAGGAATCACTTTGATCTTCTTCCTGTGGAATGGGGAGTTTTTGTTTCATTGAGAAAGATATACCTATTACCATTAGCTGTAATTTATAGTGATAAGCTTTGGCTCATCATCAGAGATAATATTTTAATAAACAGGCCTATCCATCTACAGTCGGGGTTGTTTCATAAAGCAACAAACTATTTGAATGTGGATGTATTCAAATAATGTTTGAATAATTATCTTAGAGATGCTATAAAAGATATTTAAAGAACTCTAGAATTCTTTTATAAACCTTTTGTCTATTAGTTTTAAAACCACTGAAGACCATTCCTCTAATTTTTGACCTTGTTAAGGGCATTGTACAAGAGAATCCACAAAGATATTTTCTTTTTGGTGGATCGGCTCTATTTTTCTTTAGCATGTCAGAGTATCATACTGTAAGCTCTCAATGCTAACATAGTCTTCCTCACAGTTTTTTTTTTCTTTACAAAAACGGCTCTACATCTTCAAATTCTAACTTTAAACCCGGAAACTTGCCATATGTGTAAAATATGATCACTAAAATAATGCAACTGACTTTTTGTTTTATATACCACCACCATCATATTGATATACCCATATCCAAATGAATGTTGTCATCTCTCAATCAAAGCAGTCATCTCAGAAATTGATGAGTGGAAAATGAGAAGTTTTCTTCTAGATTTCCCTCCCTATTAAACCACACGTGAAAATCAGGCCTATAAGTTCAGCTACACGTAGTTTTTGGCCAAAGTAGTTATGTCAGTTGGAATTTCTTTGTTTGTAAGTAACAGAATATATCACCAAAGTACCTTATTATTTCCCATATCAAGAAACCTAGAAGATAGGCTGGAGAAAGTGTAGTAGTTCTGAAAATCCTGTTCTTACCCAATAATGACAGCAAAGGAAGGGAGGAGGAGGGCTCTCCTGTGTCTCTCCTTTTTTCTTTTCCTTTTTTTTCTTTCAACGATAGGGGTAGGGTTCTTCTACAAATGTCTTCCAAAGGATACTGTATTCTGTCTCATTTTTTGGGTGGATCACATAGCCACGTAAGGAAGAGTGGAAAAGCAATTTTCTTGCATTTTAACTGCCCTCATGGACAAGAAGGGGTTAAGTCTGTCCTCACTGGTAGAAGATTCTTCACACTAACAAGTACATATCCTCTTTCTTCTATTTCTCATGAACAAATCTGGTGAATAGAAAATTGGTGGTGGCAGTGGTGGTGGGGGACTGGGGAAAGAATTGGGTACTAATACTTAACTGGTTATCTATAATTGTGGACCAGCCCTATCTGCAGATGAAGAGACTGAGACTCTACATAAGACACTTGCGTAAGGTAAATTAGCTAGAAAGTAGTAATGCTTCCAACATGAACCATCATCTAATGATGATGACGATGAGGCGATAATTACACTGGTAAATACTGAGTGCTTACTACACACCAGGCATTGTGCTCTCTATGCTGCTTTATACCGATCATTTAATTTTCAACCCTACAAAGGCAGTAGTCCGTTTTACAGATGAACAAACTGAGGCTCAAGGACACATATCTAGTAAACCTGTGATTAAATTCCAGTGCTGCCTCCAGGTCTGGGCATTTCTTTACACTGCTCTGCTTTCCTGTTCTAATGTTCATATGCTCTCCAAGACTACTGCCTCTGGGCTCAGCATTTTGTAACTTAAGATTTTTCATCTGCAAAATGGGGATAATTACACTTTGTAATTCCTATAAGGAGTAAAAGTATTAATAAATTTAAAGTGATTAACAATAAAACAAACATAGCAGGACAGATGATTTTTGAATTTCTTTCACTATATTGTAATTTTCATTTACGCCATTTACCTGCATTCCCAGACTGAGATCATTCAGGGTAGCAGGTCTTAAATTATCCGGACTCAGGACCTCTCTATACTGTTAAAGAATGACTGTGACCTTCAAAGAGTTTATGTTTATTAGGTTACACCTATCATTACTGCATTGAAATTAAAACTGAGAAATGTTTAAAAACAACAAACATAAGCTCCCTTAGCTGCCAGTGACGACGTCGTACACAAAGCGTATCCTCCAGAAACGGCAGACTAGTGAGAGAAGGAACCTGAGAAAGGCAGACGAGGTGTATTATTATGAAAATTGTTCTGAGGTCATCGAGACTCCCAGCGGTCCCTAGACCACACTTTATGAGAACTGCTGCCCTAGGGCAAAGATGGGGTGCCAGGAGGTTGGTGCTCAGTAGCTTTTGAGGAACGAACCATGGGAGCCTGGGGTTCAGATGAGGAAACGAGAATTAGGCCGAAATAAGCAGCGCGAGAGCTCCACTGTACCCACGGACGCTACTGTGGCTTCCCCGCAGCTTCGGCCCTTGGCAGTTGTCCCCTTCTCCGACCCTCTTCTCTGCTCCGCTTTTTCAGAGGTCCTCCCTGGAGCCCTCCGCCCGCCTACTGGCGTCCCGGGTGCCCGGAGACAGGCCCCGCCCCGCCGCCGGTCCGCGAACTCCCGGCTGCCAGGCAACCCTGGCGCGCTGCCCAGGCGTCACTGCCCCACCCCCGTCAGGCTGAACCATTCCCTTCAGGGACTATCTCAAGAGGGAGGAGAAAAGGGAATGTGATGGAACGCCTGAAAGTTTCTCTGCTTCCGTTTTCTCTCCTTAATTTGAAAGAACATTTCTCTTCTTCTTCTAACCAACTACCACCTCAAGGGCAGCGCAGTGATTCGCCTCTCCTGCCGGAATATCCCCCCCAAGTCCAGGCCCGCAAGTGGTTCGGCTCGGCAGGGAGGCCGCTGGTCGGCGCGGGTTGGCGCTGAGGCGGGGCGCGCTCCCGACAGGCGCGCGCGGGGGGGCGGGGGCGAGCGCAGCGGGAGGGGAGGCGGGCAAGATGGCGTCTGGCGAGTGATTCTCCTCGGATCCCTCCTGCGGGCTCGGAGACACCGGGGCGGGGGTCCTGTCGCCACTACCTCCCTTCTTCCTCTCCCCCGCCCCCGGAGCCTTCCTCCTTCCCTTACCCCCCTCCACCTCGAGGGGCGGGCCTGGTTCCTGGAACACCATGTCGGACTCTGAGGAGGAGAGCCAGGACCGGCAACTGAAAATCGTCTTGCTGGGGGACGGCGCCTCCGGGAAGGTCAGTCCTCGAGCGGGCCCGCCGTCTCAGGCCTGCAGGAACCCCGGCGCCCCCCGGCCTCCTCCCCGCCGCCCGGCGTCGCCTCATTACCCCGAGTCCCCGGGCTTCTAGGCCCGGGCCCGTCTGGTCGTGGCCTGTGGCTGGACACGAAGTGGGCGGTTGGTGAAGGCCGACGAGAGCTGTCCAGCTCCCCCTTAAAAAAAAGTCACTTCCTAACTCCCCGCCTGGATTGCGAACTCCTGCAAGACTCGGGCCAGCCTTTCACCTTCCCGCCTCTCCGGACTGGCAGGGATCTGCCAAGGCATCTTAGCTCCTCTGACTTGTAGCCCGGGTCACACTTGCTCCTCCCCTCCCACTCCCTTTACTGTTTCTGATGCTTCCACTGCACCGTGAGCTCCCAGGAGGGTGGCTCTGGAATCAGCATTCCCCGGGTGAGAATTGGGGCTCCGCCACTTAGTCGTCGGGTCATTGGAGGGTAAATGGCTAATCACTTTGCGCTTCATCTGTAAGATGGGTATTGAAAGGGGCCGCCGCAAAGGGAGACGTGAAAATACGTATTAAATGTGAAAATGCACATAAAACCTTTTAGAGCACAGTGTCCACTGAATCCACGTTAGTTGCTATTTCAGTATCATACCTGTTCATCACTTCTGTTTCCAGCTCAGCACTCGGTACAAGCAGTCAGTCAACAAGTGTTTATGGAGCTCCTGTTATGGGCATGATGCTGAGGGTAGAGGTGCCCGCGTGACAAAAGGGGTCCCTGGTCAAATGAATGAGTGCGAGCGTGAGAATATCAGGCAGCGTCAGTCTTATCTCCTAGGCAGCGGTTCTTACCCCAAGGTTGTGGAACTCCTGAAATGGAGTAAACACTGCCCGGTGCTTGCTCTAGGGAGAGGGTCCATAAGATCTCAGAGGGGTCTGTGATCCCTCCTCCAACAAATAAAGTGAAGAGCCTCTACCCTGATGCCTTCTTACCCATGCTTTTGTCAAAGGCGCCAACACTTTCTGGGAATATTGCTAAAGTTTATTTCCCCTCTACTCCCCTCCGTTATCCCAATCATAGTCTATAAAGAAACCCAGGTTCTTATTTCCTGTTAAAGGCTTCACATTTCTCTGCTGCTGGTCGCAGTTTAGACCCTAGTTTCTCTGGTGACGACTTCTCTTTGCATCCTCCCTGGCAGTTGGCACTGCACTACTAGCCTATTTCAGCCTTTGGTTCTGATATTTCAGTCTCGAGGTCCCCTGGGAAAGATGTAAAGTTTCATACAAAACTTGGGAGTATTCTGTTATTTCTTTCTTGTCGTCTTGGATCCTTTGTTATAGATTTTTAAAGCTGAGGAAAACAATATGCTATGATTGCCTTTAAACGTTGAGGGAAGAAAGAAAGGGGGTAACTTTTCTTTATGAAGTATATGAATTTTTGTATACTTAGTAAACTTTTTGAATGAAAATGAATTTTTATAAATCAGCATTGTTTCTGACACCTTTATTCAATAAAAAGTTGGTTAGATGTTTATAGTTTTCTCATTTAGATTTTCTTTTGAAGACTGTCTGTTTTGCCTCTTAAATTTTACTGCATTCAATTCATAACTGATCTTATTTCCCACTTAAAATGATAATGACAACCCCTAACATAATACATGTGTAAAAAGACAAAAAAAAATTACTAGTTATCCTATATGCTATCATAATGCTTTAAACTTTTGTTCATTTTTCTAGCAGTATTGTACATATATTACTCAGTTAAAATTTGTTCATAATTTTGTGTCTAAGGTTTTTATTTAGCCTACTATACATGTTTTTCCTTTGTTGCTTACTTAGTATGAATAATTATGGTTTTTCATCTCTGTTTAAAATTTTTTCTAGTATAGGACAGCATAATTTTTTCACTTCCATGTGTTTCAATTAGTATTATCATTCTGCTTCAAAAGTTAACAGTAATATTTTTTATGATACTCTGACTTAATCTTCATCACCTTGACTAAATAACTTATTTTAAAACAGTAACAGCTTTTTCTGCCAGGAATTTCCTGACACAGATGTCTGACACCTAACCTCCTTTCATTATTCTTAAATCAAGAATTTTTTTCTCCATACCCTATTCAGTTCTCAAATAATTGGCAGCCACCAACATTCCCATTCTTTTTCCTTTATTGTCCTTTTCTTTTGTGAACTCAGCCTCTCTTTCATTCTTATTTGTATACTGATTTAACTCTTGGATATTTTTTCTGACATTTGTTTTTCCTGCTCATTCTAACTCTGAGCATTTTTTTTTAACACACTGACAGATGCAGTAGAGTATTGAGATGACGACTTACCAGTTTCTCCAAGAGAAATTTAGCTCCTCCCTCCAATTCACGTGTTTCTATTTCTTTCTTTTTCTGATTCATATTTTTTTCTTTATTACATAATCTCTTAAGAGCTTTTTGAGGCAAAATATTCCTTTTTCTGTCTTTTCAGTGTTAGTAAATGTGGCATGGTTAAAAAATTGTTAGTATAAATTTTCCAAATAAAAAAATGTAAAGATTCAGATAAAAATATTTCTTATATGGGAGGTAGTTGTTCACTTCATACCTGTAATTAAAAAGGGTATTTATACAGTGACTTGCGAAATTATTGAATATGAAAGAAGGCATGAAGTCTAGATAATTGAAGAGAAAGTGTCCCCCACTGATTCAGTTGATTCTCTGTTCAATTTTTATAGCAAGATATCAGGAGATGATATAGTTAGAACTTATTTTAATATTCTGTACGTTCCCAATAACCCGTATTTTTGAGAGATTATACTTGATTCCAATTGAAAATCTTAGCTTTATGTTTGCCTCAAAAGTATGAAAGAAAGGGCTTTCAAAATCTGGAAGTCACTTTTTCAGGAAAAGAAACTTAGAATTTTTCTGAATATTCCTTAATATGAAAATATTTAACTTGGACATTCTTTAATTAAAGTGAAAAATTATCTCAGCATTACGTGGATGTTACACATGCCTTCAATTTCTGTTTGACCTTTGAGTACTTCAACCATCAGTATATTAAATATTCGAAAATACCTGTAATAGTATAAGTAGTGATAGTTATTTTTTTCTAGAATTCTGAACCTCTTCAAAGATGGTTTGTGGTCTAAGTTAGGTAAGCTCAGTAGAATAATATAGTGTAAATGAGAAACAAAAATCTGTAAAAGGAAATACCTCTCTTTTCAATTCTGATCTTTCAATTTTGATATTGTTACATGTGTCAAAAATATAACAACTGTGTTTATTTCTAGATGTCTAGCAGAATTCCCTTCATATGGCAGTGCTCAGTAAATACTTGGCCAATTATCTTAGAAATCTATTACAAATGCTGGGTATTTAAACACAAAAATATTTGGAGTTACAGTGTCCAAATTGCCATTTGTGTGAAAAATATGGTTCTGTGTAAAAGGAATTTTAGATTATCTTGCTAAAAGGAATTGAAGTTTGGCCAAATTTTCTTTTGCGCTGTTATACTACCTATGCCATAACAAACTGTAATGAACTATCTTGGAAATTTTATCTTAATTTTCATTATTGGAGTTGACATGTAATTTTAACTTTTAAAATTAAAAAAGCTATTTTTTCTTAATGTAGGGAGTCTGTCTTGAAGAGCATAAAGCTTAGTGAAGTTACCTTTCTCTTTGTTTTGGAGGAAGTTTATAAATAAAAGTAGTGCATTTAAAACGTTTAAGAACTTGTTGAGTTATTGTTATTCAGTTGTTACTAGAATAATTATTCTTTTGCTTTGATAAGAAATGCTACTCTAAAAAGAAAAACTACAGCGTTTTTAAATAAAACTTTGAGTTTTTATTAAAAAAATAAGAGTATATCTGTTCTGGTTATAATAGCTCGTGACTTCTTGGCATTATGGTTCTTGGATGGAAAATACTCTTTTTGCCTCCTTTATATTAATCTTAAAAATACCAGCTTCTTTATTTAAAATATACATATTGTCACAGTCATTCTTTAGGGTCATTTTCACTTAACATCTTTAAAAATAGAGAAAAATTAGACACTATGCTTTTCTTGTGGAAAAAGAAAAATTCTATAAGCAGATTTCTTCCTCATTAATTAATGCTTCTTTTTATTAGCTGAATATTTAACCTCAGAAACTGATCTAAGTTAGATAAGATCTTTAATTATGTTTTAAAATAATTCAAATATTTAATTACTATTATTATTTTTTAAGTTTTTTCTGTTGATAATTCTCAAATTCTGATTTTCAGTAAGGAAAAGGATCTTGACAAGCAGGGGATTTAAAGGGATCTAACTCATTAGTTTGTTGTCCCTACTGATAGCTCCTGGCAAGTGAAATTTACCTGGTGATACTAAGTCGCTCCTCCTCTTGTAACTGATTAGAAGTGCTTAAAGTTGCTTGTTGAATTAATTGGAGTATACATGTTAAGACTGCTCAATGAGATTTAAAGTGGTCTTATGTTTATATTTCTTTAATGAATTAATTTGGATATTCTGTGCATCCATTTTTTAGACCTCCTTAGCTACGTGTTTTGCTCAAGAAACTTTTGGGAAACGGTACAAACAAACTATAGGACTGGACTTCTTTTTGAGAAGGATAACATTGCCAGGTAAGAGACTAAAAAGTCTTAATGTAGAAGATTATAAAAAATCTTACAATAAGTGGCATAAGGCAGAAATGTGTAAGATGTTGGAACTGCTTCTACATGAAAATATATGTAATCAGTAAATTTATCTTAGGGAGGTTAACTTTCATCACAATCTATCATATAGGCATACTGTCCATGGGTGTGAAAAAAAGTTTATATACTCTCCCACTCCTTCCCTGTTTTTGGCTACTGTATACTTTTTGAGGATAAACAATCGTTGCTTATAAAATTCTGAAAAGCTTTTAAAAAATTAAGTGCTATACATTTGTCAACAGATATTGTATTAACAAAATATGAAAAGATTGGGAAGGATTATTTTTTAAAATATTATTTTGATTTGCCTCTGCTTTAGTTTTTTGTTTGAAAGTTGGAACAGAAGTATAATGTAGCTATGGAACTTCTGTGCTCTAATATGTGAATGCTGTTTTATGCAAGGCAGCATGAAATTGCTGGCATTTAATAGACCACTAAAATTTAGGGTCCCTAGGCACTCATAAAAATACAGTTTGAGCATTCAAGATGTTTCACTTCGCCATGCAAAGAAACTATTTAGATGCCAGTTACAGCACATTTTGTGGGAAATACGGTGAAATAATACAAAGAAAGAGTGGTTTATGTTTTAAGTTAGCTTCTGAACAATTGGGGCTTTAAAATGCTGTCCTTTCAATTTCAGTGGTTAAATTATATGTTTAAAGTGTTTTATTAAAAGCAGTTTATCTTGATTGACTTTATAAACCATCCATCCCTCTCTTCTGTAAGGAAGCACATTTGGAGAAAATGGTTGCACATGTAATGTCCGATTAATGTACTGAAATGTGAGTGATATAGTGGGAAGGGGTTTAGTAAATTCCAATTATTATTGAAATATGTTAACCTCTCAAACACTCCATCTATCAGACAACTCCCCATGAAAGTTTTAGAGTAGCTAATGAAAACTCTTGGTAATGGAGGTATTCTTATCTTCTTAGTAATATCCTCAGTTATACTTTGTGATGGTTTGTATTTGGCTACCAATGACAAATAGATTGGGAGATATCCCATGAGGAAAAAAAAGAATTCCAATTTTTCCATTACTGAGTTATTGTTCAGCAAGAGGTTTAAGGAGAAACTTATGTGTACTTTGTTTCATTTGTATTTTCTTTAAATGTCTCCAAAATGGAAAATGTCATTTTAATTTTATTATTCTCGCTCTTACGGATAATCTATGCTGCATTCAGAATACTTAACAGCAGTCACTAGCCAAATACATACACAAATCACATAATATAGATACTGGAAGCTTATTTTTTGCAGCAGTTTTTTTTCACAAATGCCAGTTGTACACAGAGAACCTCAATACAGTATTTTGTTAATAGCTATTTTGTTTTGATGCCTAATTTGAAAAACCACCAACTTTTTGTCTCATACTTCTAATATTTCTCATTTTTTAGTTGAAAAGCTTAAATAAACAAATACCTACTCAAATATTAAAAACAAAGCCTGGTTTTAGACATTTTATATAGGCGATATATGTGATGATTTCTGACCTGTGGCACAGAACTACCAATTTACAAATTTTGAATACTTTGTAAAAAATATTTGATATTCTTGAAATCCAGATTTATAGTATAATATTTTGGACTTAGACAGTACTTAGGTTAAAAAATGACATTAAGGCATGTATACTTTTAATGAATGTATAATTTTCCTAATTAAGTTTTATTTTGATGGCAAAGTTCCAGAAAAAAAGTTCTATATGTTTTTAAAGCAGTTGGTTTTATGCTACTTAATAAACCAAAACTTACAGTAGAAATTTCAGTAGGAAAAATTTTTTTAATATATTTTGTTTTCATATAATTAATAGGTTTATTAAGAAATAAAGTGAATAAATTATGAGGTTTGTAATTATCCTTTATATACTTTAATTTAAATTCATTTTAGTGTCAAATGTAGGAAGATTAATATGTCATTTTCTGAATAAAACATTACAGGTAGCTTTATTGAATTTATAGCATAGTAGGTGAATCTAATATTTGTTAGTAGTCTGCTAAGTCCTTTGACCAGTTAGATTGTTAGGGGCGTAAACCTCCTGTCCATCTATTTACATTCTCTTCATGCAAGTTTTCAAGATCATTACTTTGCAAATACTCATCCATTTTAGTATATTTCATGATCCGGTATGCTGTATAGTCTGGATGCAACCACTGTGCAGATTTTACTGCTTAAAATAGTGTATCTGTTCGTCAGAGATTCTGCTGATAGAGCTTCTTAAGAGCCTTAGTCAAAATACTTTCAGGAAGCTTGTGGGTACAGTCCAGTAAACAGCGTTCTACTGTGAAAAATATTTCTAAGTCTTTAGTACAAGAAGTGGGCAGACTTGTGTTTTTAGTTCCATCTTGACTATGCAGCACTTTAAGTAAGGTTAACCAAGGCACCAAGTGTACTTTTACAAGGTCACTCTTGAATCCTCTTGGTGGCTTTAATTCATACCAAAAGCAACTTACCTGTGTTTTGTCACCTCATTTATTTTATTTTTCTCCTAGTTACATGTTATTTCTTACAGAGGAACAGGAATTTTGTAGCATTTTGTGTGTGGGATTAAATTTCTGACAATTTCCTTAATGTTCTTTACTAGTTAGAAATTTGTATTAGATTCTTGATTTAAACAAAATTATATTATTTGAATATTCTTATATAGCTTTTTAGGTATGTCATCTTGAAAATATACTAGGAGAATTCATATGTTTATGCCTGCAAAGACAAAAATGAGTATTTATTTGAATCATACCCTCATGTGATTTTGCTCCTCAAATGCAGACTCCACATTTTATTTTTAGTTTTATGTGTTAATAATCCTAAAATTCAAATGTGGAGTTAAAAATATATTTCTAGATATATATGAAGTAATATCATTTGTTGAAGCTGTAAATATAGTAATTTTTTGTTAGCATTCTATATTAGTGGACTATCAGTAATTCACAGCTATTTCTATTTCCGAGTCATTAGAATTTATATTTTAAAAAGCCAGACAAACACAACAACAGTGTTTATTTGGAAAGACATGCCTTTAAAAAGTATTCTCAACACATGAATATCAACCTCTTAGTTGAGAGACAGGTGGGTGGATAGATGACTTAGGGTCTTGATATGATTGTAGTCAGAATTTGAAAACATGTAATGAAGATCACGTTCCTAATATTATAGTCAGAGTGTTCACAACACCCAATTCAGATAGGATCTGAATACCAGAACTTAAAGGAAAGAAAAAAGCTTTATATTTCTTGATGTGAAGTTAAGCAATAGGGATTATTGGCTTTGAAAAAATAGGATTGAATACCTTTTAGTACTTACTAAGTATTGCCTAAAATCTTACTCTGCAAAAGTTAGTATTGTTAAGCACTGTCTTTTGAAGTAAATAAATAACTCTAAAGAGTTGTGCAAGTAAAATGAATAGACTACTGCCTGTTTATCTAGGGGTTTCTGAAACTATTTTACATACTTCTTAGTGATGTGTACTTCTTACTTCTTTCTCATATGCTCAATTTGAGACAACATTATAGAAGAATTATTGCAGCCTTGAATCTAAAAAAATAGATTTTTAAGAAATCGATTTGCACAAATTTTTGGACAAATCTTAGTCTGATATTTTGGTTTTTGATTTCATAGGGCTTTAAGAACATTTTGGTCATTACTCTGTGTTGAAAGTGTGAGTCTGTGGGAATGATGATGGTGATAAAACAGTAGCTCTCATTAATGCTAATGGAAGTTCCTCATGGAAATCTTCTGCACAATGGCAGATAGAACAACCTAAGTTTAAATAATAGAAAGATTTATACAAACCCACCAAAATTTAAAAAACTGTGCTGGTTAATCCAATGTATTTTTCTTTTCAGTTGCACATTTAAGTGGTATGACTAACATTCTCTGATTTTAGTGTTTTATGTTGGCATATACATTTATATCTTTATAATCTTTTTTTTTGAAGTGAGATCATTTTCTAGTTTCTAAGCTTTTATTTTATTTTCTTTTGATTTGCAAATCATTCAGAAAGTGCTAATTGATACTCTGGAGAAAACTGCATTAATTTTATGAGGTGAATAGTTTACAACGTTAAACTAAAAAACATAGTTTGGCTTTTGTAGCATACTCATCAGTTGCATTGAGAAGAGAGAATAGCTTATCTCATAAATTTTTGTATCAACCAAATATTTTACAAAGTGCATAAAGGATTTTAAAAATTGCCTTTTAGAATGCTTTAATAATGCTTGTATGGGAAAGATGATTAGTTACACTATTTTATGAAGGCTTGGAAGTATGCATCGTTTGTTTAAATGGAATTGCTTTGAACAGGTTTAAATGCATTGTAATATTTATATACATGGTATGTAGCCTACATTTGTTCTGAATAGGGCTATCAAATGTGTTTATTTTGTAGGTTAAATATGGAAATGTAATTTTTGGACTATGTTTGCCATATCGTATAGTAGCTGTCAATCACATTATAAAAAGATTCATTCATTTGAGCTGAAATAATGTGTTCATTTTTGTAGTTCGCTATTAGTCTATGAGCTTTAGAACCCATAGAGTTTAGAACCTACAGCAAAATTCATATTTGTGATTGGATGGTTGAGAATATAAGCTTCAGTTTTTATTTTCAAAGTACATTTCTTGATTCATGACATGTGCTTTATTCTATTCTCTAAGAAAAACATTCTTCTAAGGCTTAAATTTATAAATTAAAGCTTACTTTATTTTCTTTTGTTTTGAAGGTGATTGTAAATGTGGTTCCATGGAAATCGTGTAAAAGGATAAAACTGGATTCTCCACTATGATTTTTTTTACATTATTTTCACAATTCCAAATATCATTTGAGGCCTGCATATAAAGACAAATTGGGCTCAGAGTTTCTTATTGTGACTTAGTGTTCTGTGATACTGTGTTAGTTGTTGTATTGTTACTTAATTTTTTTGGTGTTCTTATTTTTATATTCATTTTTTATATTTTAGGAAACTTGAATGTTACCCTTCAAATTTGGGATATAGGAGGGCAGACAATAGGAGGCAAAATGTTGGATAAATATATCTATGGAGCACAGGTATGATATAAATTCTGATTATTCCATTATTGGAAGTATACCCCTTACAAGCACACATGCAGATCTACACCCAAATGCACGCACACACATACATTCTTTCTAATCTTTTACCTGATATGTAGAGAGACTGAGTTTATATTTGTGTAGTCCTTTGGTTGCATTCTCTTGAAATTATGTTTGGAATGATTTGGGTGAGGGAAGAGGAGAACTCTTAACAGCTTTCGTATGTTATTTATATTACTAGATGTTATTGTTAGCAGTTCAGTAAATGCAATGATAAATGATATTTTGATATTTATTAACTGTTTTGTTTATAGTGACTACTTTCAAATAAACTGAAAAATACAGGGGTGAAAATTTAACTTCATTTAAGTTGCAAGGACTAAAAGGCAAATCTGTGTCTGTATTTTTGTGCAATGAATTGGTCTAAATACTGATAATTTTTCAGATTTAATAGACATGTCGATATTTTCTATCAGATAACTAAATATGACAGTGTATATGTGGTGCATGTACAATAATTTACTATGATAGTGCTTTATTTTCAGAAGAAAATCCATGTAGAGCAAGAAAAATGACCTAATAATTACATAAAAATTCTTTGGCAACATGAGCTTATATTCACCATGAGCTTATATTAATATAATTTATAAGATTTTAAATAAAGTTGTTATACAAATAGAAAATATGCAGGGTAGTTATATACTTTAAAAAGTTAATCATTTCTCTCTGAGCATGTTCAGTGAAGAATTCTTTTTAATATTTGGCAGATTGCTTTTGATTAAGTGACAGACTTTAGAAATGCAGTAATGCCATTGAAAGTAATCATCTGATGAAGTGGAGAATATGCTATATAGCTGAATATTAAGTACATGGTGCTTACTGAGCTCTGTATGTAACATTTGATATGCTATTATTTTTGTTTTTTTCCTCTACTTTTAATTAGTGTGTATCTTCTACATCATCTGGAGACATAGAGATAATACTCAAATTTTTAGTTAGTTCTTTATTGCAGTTTGGTATTTTAAGTGGAACAAATATAACTTGGTTATGTGGAACCATGTTGCTCATAATAAATGACTATATATAGGATGGAGATATAGTATGTTAAGCACTCTGCTGTACAAAGTTTGGTTCTTGTCAAATACCATTGCCTTACTTTTGGATGAAAAATAGATTCTGATTTATTTTGTAAAATACTCAGAGAAGGAGAATATGGCTATAGAGGCCAATATGGTTCTGAATTACATATAAAGGCCCTAGAGTTTTGATTTTTGCATTGCTGATAGAGAGATTTGGCTCTTAATACTTAATTTCTTATCTTTTATACATTGTTCTTTGTTGCCTGCAAACTTTTTCTGTCCGTATTTATAACATTTTCTTCTGTGGTCAAATGACTTGATATTTTATGCATGTTCATTTTTCTCTTAAAAAGTACATCTCAGAATTTTGTGTCTGGCTTTTTTGTTGTTTAATTTTTTTTTCTGTTTTAAACTGATTAAAGTGGATACTAAGATAGAGAAAACTTGCTGGACAAAGATTTGTGGGAAGCCACAGTTCTTGTTTCATTCATGTAGTTGATAAAATGGGAAAATAACACTCTTTTATCTTTGTTCTATAAAATCTACCTTCAAGGCCACATATAGGATTTTTTAAAAAAATGAAGATTAGGTCTTAACTTCTAATGATATTTGACTCTTGGTGTCAAATAGAATAGACTTTTATGATTTATAGGTATAACTAGAGTTAGCGGAGAACAGGAGGACTTTATGCATTTCAGGATAAATAATATAATATAATTCAATTAATATATTTTTCTTCACTTAAAAATTAGGGGAATATAATGCCCATGTGTTGGATTCTGTTAATTCTACCTTACTTAAAATCATTTAAAAATTTATTATCTATTTAAATTATTTAAAATTTATTACTATTATATAAAAATTAATATTGATTTAAAATTTGTGTATTATAAAGTTAATCATTCTGAAGTGTATAATCAGCTAGGTGCAGTGGCTTGCCTGTAATCTCAGCTAATTGGTAGGCACAGGTGGGAGGATCACTTGATCCCAGGATTTTGAGGTTGCAGTGAGCTGTGATCATACCACTGCACTTCAGTCCAGGTGACAATTGACACTCCATCTCTAAAAAACAAAATAAATAAAAAATAAATTATATAAACAGTATCATTTAGTACACTCACATTATTTTGTGACCATTTTTTTAAGTCAGTTTTTGACAGTATATATTTTAGATTATTATAAAGCTGCCTATAATCAGAAGACATTAATGGGAACATTTGTAGAAATTTTAATAATTTCCATCTTTTTGAAAGTCTGTAAGTTTAGTAAAATATCTTCATTATTTTTTAAGCTACTTTATTTCTTGGGAGAAAGTGAATGTTATATTTCTTAGGACTTGTCATATAAGGTTTCTATCTTGAAGGTACATATTGACCTTTTTCTCTTTTGGTGGTGCGTTATATCATTTACACTTTACAATGGCCGTGACTGTTACAAGCATGTACTGTCTTTTTCTTAAACAACAATGTAGTACAGTATTTCTGTACTACATTGAGAAATTAATGAATGTTTCTATGAAATTGTCTGATAAAACTAGGAATTCTGAGTTGATGAAATGAATTGTCAAAAATTGATTATAGGGAGTGGTGGCAGGCAACCTATAGTCCCACCTACTTGAAAGACTGACATGGGAGGATCATGTGAGCCCAGAAGTTTGGGGCTAGAGTGAGCTATGATCACGGCACTCTACTCCAGCCTGGGTGAAAGAGCCAGAACCAGTTTATAAAGAAAAAAAAAAAGGATGATAATGTAATAACTTTTTTCTGCTTCCTAGAAATTCCGAATAAATGCTGTGTTAAGTACATAAAGTACTTTGACCAGTGGTCTATTTTGTTAAATGATTTTTAAATTCTATATCCAGGCCAGAGAAGCTGTGACTCATTACTTAGTACTGTAAATTGGAGAAAATGTTACTTTTCAAAAACAGTGCTTTCAAAAACATTCTATTAGCATTTTAATAAGCTCAATAACTTTGTATCATATAATTATTCTTCAAAGTAGATTTATATTGCTTCTAGAGTTACAGATGCTTTATATTGCCTATCTCGTAAATACTTTGGATTTTGGTACATATGCTACAGGACAGAAAACTTTCACAGATATGTTGACACAAGCCTTTTCAGGATATCAGTTTAATGTGTTATTTAGGGTTTTGTTTTAGGTTCTCTAACTTCTGTATTGTATATAGAAAGAATTATATATAGTCTGTGCCATTAAACTAGTCAATCTGTTTCTTTAAAGCATTTCTCAACATCTGTGAAGAAGCTTATTTGTAGGCTGGGAGTTAACTTGGGTCCAAATAAAACTGATTATCTTGCCCTCTTCAGCCCCCTTTTCCCCAGCAGTATTAAATGTTAGCAATAGTCTATTGAAAGTGTTGGCGAAAATCAAATTGAATTGACACCCAAAAAAGAATTAGTGAGGTATTTTGACGAGAACTAGTTCTAAGAATTGAAATATGTCCCAGTTAAATTTCCAGATTTTAAGTTAACTTAAAAATTTCTAGGAGTCATTTGAAAGATGTTATAGGCAATTTTTCATAGTGGTTAGGAGCAAACACACAGTATGTAGTGTTTAGTGCCCTGTAACCTGTGACTAACAGAGGCTAATAACAAACCTCAGAGAAGGACTGGATGTTTCATTTTTGTAGCTCTTTCTGTGCTGGAATCTAAGTGGTTTGCAAACACTGACCCACTGAGCATAAACTCAATGAAGTGTAGTCACTTGTGAGGTAGAACGTAACTTCTGTTGTATACCAGTGACCCCACACAGATGAGCCTACCTTTTAAATACTAACAAAAGGATTTGGTGCCTACCTGACAGTTAGTGACAGAGCACATCTTAAAACTGGACTCTCCAAGACCTTCTGCTCTCTTTTATTGTAAGTTTTTTAGTTGAATATTTGCCACTTATAACTGACTTGTTTTTGCATTTGTAAGTGTTTCTTACAGGTTGTACTTACAAAACAAAATATATGTTGTTCTGGCTATTGTATAATCTGTATGATTTAATTCATTTCTATATGTAATTAAAAAACTAAAATAGATTATTTGTCTTGCATATCAATGAGAAAAAAAATAACCTGCATTTTGGGAATGGGAGAACCTTTCATTTTGGAGAAGGTTAAATAGTATGTGTATTGTGTTTAGCATGTGTTACATTGAAGAACTAAATCTATGCAATACTTTACAAGACTGTTACGTGTTGGCATCAGTGTTTGTTCTTTCAAAACTTCTGTCAAGGCTGGGCCAGTGGCTCATTCCTGTAATCCCAGTGCTTTAGGGGGCTAAGGGAGCACAATTGCTCGAGTTCAGGATCAGGAGACCAGCCTGAGCAACATAGTGAGACCCTGGTCTCCACAAACAATTAAAAAAATCAGCTGGGCCCTGTAGTATAAGCCTGTAGTCCTAGCTACCAGGGACTGAGATGGAAGGATTATTTGAGCCCAGGAGTTCGAAGCTGCAGTGAGCCGTCACTGCATTCCAGCCTGGGTGACAGAGCAAGACCCCATCTCTAAATAAAAAAAATTTCTATTGATTATTACCTTGAAAATGGTATCCGTTTGATTTACTCAGTCATCATGTTTATTAGATATGGTTGTAAGTGAAATAGATGAAAACAAAGTACTATATAAACTAACATAATATTTCCTAAAACTTTTGAAGTTTACAGAAAGGAGGATG
Source organism: Aotus nancymaae (assembly GCF_030222135.1). Classification (NCBI taxonomy): domain Eukaryota; kingdom Metazoa; phylum Chordata; class Mammalia; order Primates; family Aotidae; genus Aotus; species Aotus nancymaae. The sequence continues at coordinate 12,747,001 of NW_026988417.1, read as the reverse complement.
GTAGTATCTTCTTGCAATTGAAGTTGGGGGAAGGCAGTTAAGGCATAAAATGAAGGAAACTGTTGTTGAAGAGGGATTTATTAAACTTGAAATCTGATTTCCAAAGGTCATGTAAAAGGTTTCGGAAGAAGAACAGCAACTGAAGGGTAAATTGGGAAGTGAAAGGAAAGGGTGGTATGGGGATGATGACATAGTAGAGAGATAAATATCAGCTATGTGGTTGATAACAAAAGTTATTTGGGACATGAGACATGGAGATAGATTTAGATGACCATAAGATTGCCAAGAAAATTAGATCCAGAAGTTCCCAAGTAGATTGTAAAATGTATTGCGTGTCTGAGGGAGTTGTACTTTCTTGTAGCTTGGAAGATTCTGATAGTTTTCAGTTTTCTGGAAGGGGTCAGAAGAGTTCTGGATTGATTGATGTGGTGAGAGACTTATGGATTTGAGGGTACCTGTGTTACGGCTCCTGAAGAGGTGAGTACTTAGAGGTCTGGATTTGAGGCTGGTGAGTAGAGGCCCTGAGAGTCAATAGTTTTGGTAATGTGTGTCTTTTACAGATTTGGTCCATTTAATTTATATTATCAAGTTTGTGGTCACAAAGTTGTTCATACCATCTTTTTAATGTCTATGGGATCAGTAGTGATGATCCTTAATTTGTTTACCTTGATAATATGTGTCTTTTCTCTCCCTCCCTTTGTTTTTGGTTAGCCTGGCTAGAGGCTTGTCAGTTTTCTTGATCTTTTTTAAAAAATAGCTTTTGGCTTTGTTGATTTTTCTCTGTTGTTTTCCTCTTCAATTTCAATGATTTCTTCCCTAATTTTTAATTACTTTGTTCTGCTTGCTTTAGACTGAAATTACTCTTTTTCCTCTAGTTTCCTATAGCAGAAGCTTAGATTACTGATTTTTCTTCTTTACTAATACATGCATTCAATGCGAAACACTTTCCCTAAGCACTGCTTTTGCTGTATTCCACAAATTTTGGTAGGTTGCATTTTTTTTTTTTTGGTTCAAACTATATTAAAATTAATTTTGAGACTTCTTTGATGTATGTGTTATTTAGGATATATTGTTTAATCTTCATATACTTTGAGTATATGAAGCCATTTTACTGTTACTGATTTCTGGTTATAGTTTGAAAGCATGCATTATGTGATTTCTATTTTTACAAACATGTTAAGGTATGTTTTATGGCCCAGAATATAGTTTATCTTGGTGAATGTTTTATCAGAGCTAGGGAATAGTGTGTGTTCTAATGAATACAGTATTCTATAAATGTCAATTAGATGAAGTTGATTGTCAGTGTTGTTCAGATTAACTATATCTTTACTGATTTTCTGTTTGCTTGATGTATCAAATAATGAAAAAAGGGTATTAGCTGTAATAGTGGATGTGCAGATTTGGAACTCCTTTTAGTTCTATCAGTTTTGGCCTCATATATTTTGATGCCCTGTTATTAGGTGCATATATAGAGAGGATTGTTATGTCTTCTTGGAGGACCGACTTTTTCATTATGTCAGTCTTTAAATTTGATGATTTTCCATATTTGAAGTCTGCTTTTTCTCAAATTATATAACTATTTCAGCTTTTTTTTCATTAATGTTTTCATGGTGCTTTTCTGTCCCTTTACTGTTAACCTGTCTGTGTTAACATATAAAGGTATGTAAGGTGAATTTTCTGTAGGCAACATATAGTCGAGTCTTATATTCTCATCTCCTTTGACAATCTTTTAATTTGTGTATTTAGACCACTGACATTATTGATACAGTTGGGTTAACATCTGTCATGTTTATTTTCTGTTCTTTGCACATGTTCTTTGTTTCTTATCCCCTTTCTCTACTTTCTCTGGTTTTATTTGAATATTTTCTGTCCTGTTTTAGCATATCAACATACTTAAAATTTTTTCTTAGTGATTGTTCTAGAGTTTGCAATATACATTTTAAACTAAGTTCAGTGTTAAATGATGCTATATTGCTTCATGTGTAGTGCAGGTACCTCAGAATATCTCGATTTATCCTTTTTGTCCCTTATGGCATGGCTGTCATTCATCTCACTTATCTATATGATATAATCATCCAGTACATTATTATTACTTTAAACAGTTGTATTTTATATTAACTAACAATAAGAAAAATAATTGATATGTGTTATCTTCATTTTTTCCTTTTCTGATATTCACTCACTCTTTTTTTACATTTAGTATGATTTTATTAAAAAATTTAAATTTTACTGTAAACTGACAATTTATAATTGTTTATATATATGGAGTAGAGTGATGTATTTATGAATACAATGTGGAATAATTAATTCAAGCCAATTAACATATCTATTATCTCAAGTACTTATAATTTTTAAGTTGAGAACATTTGAAATTTACTCTTAGCAATTTTGAAATGTATGATATGTAATTATTAACTTTTAACCACATTGTGCATTAGTTCTCAAAAAAAAAAAATCTACTGTCTGAGAATCTGTACCCTTTGACTATTTTCCCCAACCCCTAGCCTCTGCAACCACTGGTCCACTCACTCTCTCTTTTTTTTGAGACGGAGTTTTCACTCTTGTTGCCTAGGCTGGAGTGCAGTGGCGTGATCTCGACTCACTGCAACCTCCACCTCCTGGGTTTGAGCGATTCTGCTGCCTCAGTCTCCCATGTAGCTGGGATTACAGGCATGCACCACCACACCTGGCTAATTTTGGATTTTTAGTAGAGATGGGGTTTCTCAATGTTGGTCTGGCTGGTATTGAACTCCCGACCTCAGGTGATCTGCCTGCCTCGGCTTCCCAAAATGCTGGGATTACAGGCGTGAGCCACCACACCTGGCCGAGATTCCTAACTATTGGGTTTGGTGTCTAATTAATTTTGTCAATTTCAGATACTTCCTAAGCTTGATTCTCTCTTCTTCTGATATTTCAGTTATGTGTATGGTGCACCACTTGGGACTATCCCGCTGTTCTTTGATGTTCTGTTTTATTCATTGTTTTTTTCTTTTTGCATTTCTGTTTTAGAAGTTTCTATTATCCTATCTTCAGGCTCACTGATTTTTTTCCTATGCTTTGACCAACAATGTACCCAACAATGGCATTCTTTATTTCTGTTACATGTTTTTGATATCTAGTATTTTGTTTTAATTATCTCTTGTTTTATTATCCCTATCTGTGCTTACATGTTTTCCTTTTCCTCTAGAACCCTCAATATATTAGTCATAGTTACTTAAAATTGCCTGTCTAGTAATTATAAAATCTGTTTCATATCTGAGTCTGGTTCTGATGCTTGCTTTTTCTCTTCAAATTACCTTTTGAAATTCCTAGTAATTTTATATCAAAAGCTGGACATGATACATTAATAAGATTCAGGTAAGTAGACTTTCGTGTGAAGTTTTACTTTGTGCTTCATTTAATGTTTACTTTAGCTGTGGGTGCCAGAGGCATCGATTCCTCTAGCATCCTTGTTTTTGCCTCCGAGTCTTTTTTGGTATCTCTAACAACTTGTTAGGTGAAATCTGTCTGGCAGCTCTTTCAGATGTTGGTGCCCTGTTGGTGTTGTGGTAAAGTATGGGGGAGGAGAAGCATTCTATGTTCTTATGATAAAGTTTTAGTCTTCAGGGGGCTTGTATTTCTGGACTGTGGACTTCACAAGTGTTTCTTTGCTCCTCCCAGTTAGATGAGACAGAACAGCTACAGGGGCCTGAAGTTGGGAACTTCCCTTTCTGGATGGAATACAATGTTCTGATTAAATCTTTTCTTCTGGAGAGTATGATTTTTTTATGGATAATGCTCTGGGTATGTTAAACAATGGTTACTTTTTTCCTCTCTTCATCCCAGAGCCTTGAGGGGATCTTTCTTGACTCTTTACTGATAATCTAGTGAGACATTTGGAATCTGGTGGCACATCCATCAAAGTGTGGAGGTAGGCCTTAAGACTGTGGGGGCCCCTAGGAGTTCCTCACTCTTAAGCTAGACCCCCGTCAGCCTCCAGCAGTTTGTCAAAATTACCATTTAGATCTTCCTACCAGTTACTGTTTCTACTGGCTGCTTCTGCAGATTAGCAGAGCTTGGCTGTTACTTTTTGGATTTGTTTGTCCCTCCAGATTTCAGGGTGATGATTTGCTTTGCAATATCAACTTTCTGATGAGTCCAAGAAAAGTCACTGATTTTTCAGTTTGTTCTGTCTTTTTCTTATGTAAGGACAGGAGTGATGACTTTCAAGTTTTTTTACATGTCAGAGTTGAAAGTGAAAGTCCTATAATTCCTTTTATATTTTAATATTTTTTGTTTTCCCATTTTTTCATTTCAGAATTTCACCACAGTGGTGAGGGTCAAAATTGGCACTAATTATGATGACAAGAACAAGGAAAAATAATAATAGTTTTTACATTAAATGGAGACGTTTATGTTGCTAGATAGCTATGTGAGTGAATAGGAGCTTATCCTTCTATATTTTTTGTGAATCCTGACCAATTTCTAAGAATCACCAACTGAAAAATGTTGGGATACATTTGTCTAGATCAGAGATTGGCAATTTTTTCCTGAAAAGAGCTAGATAGTAAATATTTTATGCTTTGCAGGCCATGTTGTCTTTGTTGTAGCTACTCAGCTTTGCAAGTGTAGCACAAAAGGAGCCATTGATAATACTTAAACAAATGAGCATGACTATATATTTCAGTAAAGTTTATCTATAAATACAGGGTATAGGCCAGATTTGACCCATGGGCCATAGTTTACCAATTTGTGGTCTAGAACAACGGTTTTTAATGTTTGTTCCCTATCTCTCATCCTGTAATGAGTGTCAGTAGATGGTAGATCATTTGCATGGTAGTATCAGTAGATCATTTGCATATGTTTTACCATATTCAGGTATTGTCCCATGTTGGGATGAAGGGTTTCATATATTAATTGGAAGGGTTCAAAAAGTCTTAAGAGTCCTAGGTTTAGGCTTTATTTGTAAGTTTAAAACCTACTTCAAAGTTGCCATGAAAATGTGATTCTTGTTCACTTAGTATGATAACAAAAAAATCTGCAATTACATGTAGTATGTTAATTTTAAAATAAGTACTTTTTTATTATTTCACTTTATAATGTAGGCATATTAGATATTTTAAAAGTGAGATTACAAGTTTTGCCCAAGATCAATAGTTGGGGCCAGGACTGGAATTCACCAGCAACCTGAGTTCCACGGTAGAGCTCTTTGCAACAAGTAATATACAATATCACCCATGGCAGTTGGAGGTGGGGTCAGTAGATTGAAAATTAACCTTCAGAGATCAGTTCTGGGGCTTTATTCTTAATAAGGAAAGTGAGATACTCTTTGTTTTAGTTAATTCTATGTTGGGCATTATTTCAAAGCATCTTGGAAGACAGACAGAAATAGATGTTCAAGTTGCCGAAATGAACCAGATGAGTGATTTTGCATAAAAATTATAGAACATTTAAAGTGAAAGGTGTCTTAGAGACCATCTAACTCAAATATCTAATTTTAGAGATATGAAACCTGAGACCTGAAGAAGCTAGGTGACTTGGGGCCAGTATGGTTTAATAAAAGAGAATAGTAGTCCTGGAAGGTCATAACAGAAGTATGCCAGGGCTGGCTGGCTCTAGCTTCAGAGAGTTAATTGTTAATTTTTTAGCAGTTTTCATGAGCCAGTTATTAAATACTTTCACAATTAAAAATTATATATAAACTCACATTTTTGTATTAAAACAAAGGTATTATATACTTAATCTCTATCACTAATTATTTTACTGTGTATTTCTGTTATCTGTGTTCTCGAGGTTGTTTACATCTGCTGCATTTATATAGTGGACATGTTATATAATGGTGCCCTCTCCAACTCTGTGTTCAGTGATGTCACATTGATAGCTTAAAAATGACCATAGGCGAGCATCATGGAAATTGGCAAACATTATAGCAAACTGTCAGCCCTGCTGGGCCCTGAACCCCAAGTCAGTTGATTAATATTTACCAGTGTCTCATTGGTCATGACTATTGTGTTATATACTTGTTTATGTGTTTAGTTTTGCTGCAAGACTGTGAGTTCCTTATGATTTGGAACTTACATCTGTAGAATCCAGCACAATGCTTAGAGTTTAATCGACAGATGAATGTTTTTAATTATTTAGTCTTTGATTCAAATCCTGGTTCCATCACTTACCTATCAGTATGACCTTGGTTATTTTAACCTCTATTTATTATTTAAAATGGGAATGATAATACCAGCCTTTTGGGATTGTTGTAAGGATTAATGAGAAGACCTAGAAATGTGTCTGGTATACAGTAGGTGCACAAAAGTAGTTGATTACTACTGTTATAACCTAAGAAGTGGACATAAATGCCATTAGAGTCCAGGCTTATATTGTATGTACAGCTTTGTATTAAGTGTTTGACCACAAACTGGATGAGAATCAAGAATGCGGTACTGTTATTTTTGTGTGCATATGTAATTCTCCTTCCTACACAAAATAATGAGACAAATTAAAAGGAATATGATACATAAGAGGCAGGAAGCAATCCTTCTGTTATATTTGGCATTGCTCAGACTCATATTACAGTATTATGTCCAGTTTTACATTGCTCATTTTAAAGAGGATGTCAAAAATCTATATGTAGTGTGTCCTGGGAAGAATCAACAGCTATGATTAAAGGGATAGAAAAAAAGGCCCTTTGAGGCAAGTTTAAGGAACTGAGTTTGTTTACTTTGGAAAGGAGAAGGTAACGGAGTTACCTAACTGTCTTCAAGTATATAAAGGGTTAGTTTAAGAAAGATACTCTCAAGTTCTTCAAATGCACAGTGGACTAAAAGAGGAAATAGACATTTCATTTAAAGAAAATTGTGTTAAACATTTATATTGCCTATTGAGGGGTATCGTGGAATCTCTGTTTTTGAAAATATTTAAAAAGAGTAGCAGCAGATGGTTATTTATTGAAAGGTTTAAATGTTTGACCTCATGAAAGTGAGAGGTAGAATTGTAGATGTTGTAGCCTTTTCTGCTTCTTTGATATTGATATGATTTTCTTATATTTTCTGTAATTTACCAAACATATTCCAGCTATCTTATTGGAAGACCACAGTTTTGATAGAATTATATTTTAGCTCGCATTGCATCTTAATTGCTGGATTTATCTTGAACGAAAACATTTAGTATTATCAATCTAGTAAGCAATTTAAATGAAAGTTGTAACTATGAAACACTCAACATTTGTATTTTTACACCCATTTTGACATATCTGAAGGATTACTCTAGTATTCAATAAGATTTTTACCCCAAGTAATGCATTACAAATATTTTGTAACTCTTTTGTGACAGGGAATCCTCTTGGTCTATGATATTACAAATTATCAAAGCTTTGAGAATTTAGAAGATTGGTATACTGTGGTGAAGAAAGTGAGCGAGGAGTCAGAAACTCAGCCACTGGTTGCCTTGGTAGGCAATAAACGTAAGTTATTACTGCTTATTTATGTATGGTAAAGTTTACTTGCTGTTGTGGACAGAATGTTTGTGTCCCCTCACCACCCCCAATTTATATGTTGAAGACCTAATCCCCAAAATGATGGTATCTGGAGGTGGGGTTTTTGAGAGGTAATTAGGTCATCAGAGTGGAGCCCTTAAGAATTACATCTGGCAGGACACAGTGGCTAATGCCTGTAGTCCCAGCATTTTGGAAGGCCAAGGCAGGGCGATTGCTTGAGTCCAGGAGTTTGAGACAAGGTTGGCCAACATAGTGAGACCCTTGTCTCTATTTAATTAAAAAAAGAATGGATTAATATCTTTATAAGAGACATGAGAGATAATAATTTTCTCTGCCATGTGAGAATACAACAAGAAGGTGGCTGTCTGCAAACCAGTAAGAATGCCCTCACTAGATGCTGAATCTGTCAGTGTCAATACCTTGATCTTGGACTTTAGTTACCAGAAGTTTGAGAAATAATATTTGTGGTTTAGGCCATTAGTCTATGCCATTTTGTTATGGCAGCCCAATTGAGGACTTACCAACACATTTGCCTATCCTGTAGTTTTAATTGCTACAAAGAAAAAGTTGATATTTGGAAACAGCTTTTCTAGAGTGAGCAAATTATTTGAGTAGAAAATTCCTAAGAGTGTATACAATCTTTTCAATAATTGTTTTGATGCATGGTCTATCATAACTGCTTCACTGCTTCAGTCAATTCCTGTGAAGGTAAGTTTAGTTCTTGTGTGTTTTGGCTTCCTGTGGTCTAAGAAAGCAGCATGGACTATTAAGAACAGCAACACAGCTGCAGATTTTATGATATTACATTGCAGTTTCAGCTCTGTCCCAGAGGTTTTGAGTGATAAATTTCATTACATGATCCCCTATTTTAGGGAAGGAAGAAGTGTCTATATTGGAATTTTATAGGCATTGTTTCTTGCTCGTGTCTCATATAAATTTCGTTTTCTAAATTTTTGGGTTTGTTTTGAAATAGATTTTTTTTTTTTTTTTCCTGAGAAAGAGTGTATTAGGGAGAAGAGCAGTTCTTGGTAAAAATTAAGATTTGTAAGTAATTTCAAGACCTGTCTCTTGGGCTATGATAGATAGAGAAAAGTTATAAAACTGAACTCAGTACATGACTGTATTTTGATTCCTAGTCCTGCAATGCAGTAACTTAGAAAAAGAGACATTAGTAAAGGTTTTCAAATATAGTCATGTGCTGCTTAACAACAGGATATGTTTTAAGAAATGTATTGTTAGGCAGTTACATTGTGTGAACATTATAGAGTATATATTAGGGTTCTCTAGAAGGACAGAACTAATAGGATATAGGTATATGTGAAAGGGAGTTTATTAAGGAGAATTGACTCACACAATCACAAGATAAAGTCCCATGATAGGCCGTCTGCAAGTTAAGGTGCAAGGAAGCTGGAAGTGGATCATTCTGAGTCCCAAAACCTCAAAAGCAGGGAAGCTGACAGTGCAGCCTTCGGTCTGTGACTGAAATTCTGAGAGCCCCTGGCAAACCACTAGTGTAAGTCCAAGAGTCCAAAAGCCAAAGAACTTGGAGTTTCATGTTTACGGGCAGGAAGCATCCAGCACAGGAGAAAGATGGAGACCAGAAGACTCAGCAAATCTGCTTTATTCTAGCCATGATGACAGTTGATTAGAGAGTGCCCACTCAGATTATAGGTCTGCCTCTCCCAGTCCACTGACTCAAATGTTAATCTCCTTTGGCAATACCCTCACAGACACACCCAGGAACAATACTTTGTATCCTTCAATCAGGTTGACACTTAATATTTACCATTACATAGAGAGTGTATTTACACAAATCTATATGGTATGGCCTACTACATACCTAAGCTATATGGTATCCTGTTGCTCCTAGGCTACAAACTTGTATGTTAACATATCGAATACTGTAGGCAGTTATAACACAATGGTGAGTATTTATGTGTCTAAGCCTAGAAAAGGTAGAGTAAAAGTATGTTATAAAAGCTCCATTATAATCTTATGGGACCACTATCATATATGTGGCCCATCGTTGATGGAAACATTGTTATGCAACACATGACTGACTCAGTGTTTTCCAAGTTATTTGATGTCAGAAAAAGAGAAAATGACTTCAGATTTTACCATGGAGGATTTAGATCAGGTATTATTTCCTGACTGCAAGGGTTGTTAAATCAATACGTACATATATTACCAAGAGAATTATCTTTTCCAAAGGTCTTAAAAAATGTAGTACCTTTTTTTTCTCTGTAATTGTTTAGGAAGCAGTGCTTCCTGAAAGACCAAACCAAGATTTCTGCATTATGTGGCTTTGCACACTAGATGAGCATTTCATAAGTTCAAGTTTAATTTAAAACCATGATGACACAAGTGTGAAAAATACAGACATTATCATACACTCTGGAAAACTGTGTTACATATCATAAAATGTTATGGCTTGGATAGAAATTGTAGTTTGCTTTTTTAAAAGCTTTAAATTTTGCTCATCTGTTTTGCAAACAATTCTTTTTAGTTGAGTGAATCAGATGCTTTTCGGTTCATTGAAAATCCCCCTTTGCAAATCATGTTTTGATGAGCTTAAGTTCTATTTCTGGGTTCAGCTTCTCACTTTAGTTGTCATTCAAAGCATTGGCTTATATTATGGTTAAGTGTGTGCTTTATTGGAGGCTTCCCATTACCTTATGAGAAATTATAGCGTCTCTGAGGGAGAGGAGTTACGATTTATTTTAATTTCTTTCAGGATATAATCTAACTGCCATTTGGGATAATGGTGTAGTGGTGCATAATTATATACATTATGTTATGTGTATGCTATCTTGTGAGGTATCCACCATTGGTCATTGTCAAAGACAGGCTGTTAGAGTTAGATGGGCTCTTGGACTGGACTGGTGATGGCATTCCCAGGTTTTAAAAACAGATATTCATATAAGTTATTTGAATGTATGTAAGAAATTAATACAATGTTATGTTTGAGATTTAATAGCATAAAAGTCAAGAGTTTTTCTTTTTTACTTTTGGCTTAGCTATAACCCCTTTCTTGTATGTATTTATAATACGCCTTTCAGAATGAGATTATATAACAGTGTATGCAGTCACATAGAATGTTATATATGTAAGATAAAGATATTATAGATGAATATTTTCCTGAATATTATTTACTACATAATCTGTCACTGGCCCAATTTCATGTAATCACATAATGAAAGATCCTTCTGCAGCTAAGCCTATTAGGGCTTTAACTCTGAGTCTCCTGAATATATTTTGATTTCTATGTCCAAACTGATGTTATATTTCTTATGGTATTGTAGTATGTACTTACTTTCTTTTGGGGGGATATAATTATATTAAAAAGCAATAAAATTTACAAAGAGACTTTTCACACTGGTTAAAGGCAAAGCAAGAGTTGTGATGGAAAGGCATATGAAGCTGGATTATTACGCTCTTTACCTAAACATAGTCATCTTCTTCCTAAATGTGGTTTAAAAATTTATCTTTGTGTCCCTTTTTTTATGACTTAAGTAGAAAGCTTATGTTGAAAAGAAATGTGTAGGCTATGGAAATTTGGTAGCAGTAGTCAGCTTTTAGTTAAAGTTAGCAGAAGGAGGGAGAGAAAAAGAGAGGGTGAACACACATTTCCATAAAAAAAGAGAGAGTGTGTGAACTTATTTCATGCTAAGAGCTTATAACAGTAAGTTATAAGATTATTTGCTTTTTATTAAAATATAGTGAACACTTCAGAAATTTGGGCTGAGGATAGAGGATATTCTGATATAAAGATGAATTATGGACTTATTTTTATGAAAAGTTAAATTTTATGCTTAAATATACAGAGTAATGAGAGTAGGTTAATGAAATGGCTAATAGAAGAAGAGACTTCTTTTAATGAAATGGAAAGAATGATTGGTACATTAGTACATTAACTATTTCAATATATAATTCTTAAAAATGTACAATTATTAAAATGAAATATTCTGTGTTCTATTTTGAAAGAGTATCAGATGCTAATTAGTGTTATTTTGTTTTACTGTTTAAGTACTAAATGAAATATTGAGGTCATAGAGCTTTGGATTTATACAAACTTTGCTTACAAGCCCAATTGCTTCATTCTAGGGCAGTGTGATATCATACAAGTTACTTTACGTTTTTAAGCCTGAGTTTCCCCCATCTGGAAATGAGAGTTATAGTTTATGTTGGATAAAGTTGATTTAAAGATTAAATGAGATATTGTGTGAAAAGCACTGTGCTTGTGGTCTTTTGCCCAGTAACTATAAATTAGTTTATTAATCATAATGGCCTTTTACAAGTACTGAGCATAGATAGCTTCAACTTGATTTATCACAAATTGCAAATCAGTAGAGCTAAAATTCATGCTCTGTGCAACTTTCCTGGAGAAAATGTTTATTAGAGAACTTCCTTATTACCATCTTTTTTCTGTCCTCCTCCTCCCCCCACCGCCTGCCAGAGATTGATAGTTCTTATATTATGTGTTGGGTAGGGCCATTCTTTCACTGAACATTTTTGAGAGTCTGCTGTGTGTATTAAGCTAGTCATTGTTAATTTGCTGAAAGGTTGAGACAAAGAGTCTTTAAGTAGTGATGGGAACCTGCCAATCTAGATCTTAGTCTTATTCTTTTTCATTGTCATCTTCAAATTAAAAAAAAGAAATTTCTTTGTTTTGCTCTGTCTGGTTGTTGGATTAATAAATACACTTAACTTTAGCAAGATGGCTTTAGCACGATGATTGACTAGAGACACGTGGCACTTGGTGATTGAGAGCCCACGAGGGCATTACGGAGACACCCAGCCTCTGCAGCCCCATCTCCCCTTCCCATAACAGATCGGTCTAGAGACAGGAGAGACTTGTAGGGAAAAGGTAAGAGAAGATTCCTACTAGTCCCCATTGCCACCACAGACATCTACATTCCTTACTGTAGGAGAATCCTGCAATTCTCATAAGCCCTGACTCTAGTTTGGAGAGCTCCTAGGAATTCACACAGCTGCCTTGCTCTGGGTTAGGAGCACAAGGTGTGTATTCCTCACCCTCCACCCACCCCTTGTGAGTGAAGCTGCTGCAGCATGGTGCCATCTTGAGACCAGAGCCACCTCTGGAGTGTGCACTCTTCTGGGGGTCAGTAGCTTTTGGACCTCTGCAGCACTGGGATTCCATCTTCATTCCACCAAGCCCAAATGGGTGACTGAACACCACAGCTTCAGCTGCTTAGAGTCTGGGCTCATGATTGGCTGTGACTCTGACCTGCGCAGCAGGGAAACCAATCCCCACTGCCCACACTCAAGCTGGAGGAAAATTCTGACAGTCTTTCACAGGGCAGACCTGCCCTTGAGCCAGCCAAACTGCTGTGTACCCTCCCTTGAGCAGGAGCGATCCCTGAACCATTGAGGAGCTGACACACCCAGGCTGGTAGAGTGGCTATGTGTCTGTGCCCAGGGCCTGAGAAACAGTCCCATAGGCTGCTCCTGGCAAATACATCCCCAGGCTGATTTAGCAGCTGTGTATCCTTGTCTTAGGTCTGAGAAACAGCCCCATAGGCTGCCCCTACCAAATACTCTCCTAGGCTAGCCAGGAAGCTAAGCATCCATGTTCTGGGTCCGAGAAAACCCTGCAGACCACCTCTGGCAGAAATGCTCCTAGGCCAGCTGAGCAGCCGTGTGCACCCATCCCAGGCCTGAGAAATAGTTCTGTGGGCTACCTCCAGCAGACATATGACCAGGCCAGCTGAGAAGCTGTGTGGCCATGTACTGGACCTTAGAAACAGCCCCTGGCAGGCACTCCCACAGGCTGGCCAAGCAGCTGTGCACCTGTGACTCCAGCCAGTAATAACAGACTTCAAACCAGACCCTAAGTTGACCAACCTACCATGTGCACGCATGTACCCCTGACCTGAGAAACAGCCCAGCAGGCCCACCCTTGGCAAAGTTACACCATTGCTGCCACAAACTCTCTTAGCCTTGGCCACTGAGACACTCACAAATGTCATTAGTGTGGATTACAACTGAAGAAACTGCATAGAGAAACAGTACTGCATCCAACTAGAAACAATCCCAATGCATCCCCACTGAACTGACACCCCAGGGCCATCTGTATTAATAAGTCTTTTCTTATGGATCCTACTCCATAAAATTAGAAGAGGTGACTCTTCTACCAGATGCATAGAAATCAACATAGTGACACATCAAACATGAAAAAGCAAAGAAACATGACACCTTTAAAGGAATGTAATAATACTCTAGTAACAGATTTTAATCATAAGAAAATATATAAAATGCCAGAAGTGGAATTCAAAATAATAATCTTAAGGAAAGTCAGTGAGATACAGGAGAATATATATAGAAAATTCAACAAAATCAGGAAAGTAATTCGTGCTATGAATGAGGAATTCAACAAAGAGATAGATATAACCAAGAACCAATCAGAAATATTAGAGCAGAAGAATTTAATGAGTGAAGTAAAAAATACTATCGAGCTCCAACAACAGATTTAAACCAAGCAGAAGAAAGAATTCTGCAACTTGAAGACAAGTCTTTTGAAATAACACAGACAAAAATAAATAATAATAACAAAAAAGAATGAAGAAAAGCTACAAGACTAATGGTGCAACATTAAGCGAACATACATATATGGAAGTTCCAGAAGAAAAGAGAAGCGAAAAGTTGTAGAAAACTTATTTATTGAAATAATAGCTGAAAACATCTTAATCTTGAAAGACAGATGAACATACACATCCAGGAAGCTCAAAGAACCTGAAGTAGATTTAACCCAAAAAGGTCCTTTTCAAGGAATATTATAGTCAAATTGTCAAAATTAAAAGAGGATTCTAAAAACAGCAAGAGAATAGTGTGAAGTCACATATAAGGGAATTGCCAGTGGACTAATTGTGAGTTTTTCAGCAGAAACCTTACAGGCTAGGAGAGAATGGAATTATATATTGAAAGTACTGAAAGAAAAAAAGAAACCTGTCAGCTAGGAATATTAGAATATTATACCCAGCAAAGCTGTCCTTTCCAGACAGGCAAGAACCAAGAGAATTCATCATCACTGGACTGTCCTTACAACAAATGTTCAAGATACTCTTACATCTGGAAGTGCAAAGACAGTAACCGCTATCATGAGAACATGTGAAAATGTAAAACTTATTGCTAGAGCTAATACACAAAGGAGAAAGAAAGAAATCTTATCACAACAGAAAGCCATTCAACTATAAGAATAAGCAATAAGGAAGTAAGGAACAAAGGATATATAGAACAACCAGAAAACAGTCAATAACATGACACGTATAAGTCTTCACCTACTAATAATAACTTTGAATTGAATATTTAAACTCGTTACATTTCTCATTTAAAAGATACAGACCATTTAATATATTAAAACAAAAGAAGACCCAAGTATATGCTGCCTACCAGAAACTCTTTACTTGTAAAGACACACATAGATTGAAAGTGAAAAGATAGAAAAAGATATTCCATGCAAACAGAAACCAAAAGCAAGCAGGAGTAAGCTGTACATATATCAGACAAAATAGACTTCAAGTCAAAAGCTGTACCAAGAGACAAAGGAGGACGTTATGTAATAAAGGGATCAATTCAGCAAGAGAACATAACAATTGTAAATATATACATACCTGATATTAGAAAACTCAAATATATAAAGCAAATATTATTAAATCAAAAGGTAGAGATAGACTTTAATACAATAATAGTTGTTGACTTCAGCACCCTACTCCTTAGCATTGGAGAGATTGCCTAAACAGAAAATCAGCAAAGAAATATTGGATTTAAACTGCACAATAGACCATACTGCACCTAACAGACATTTACAGAACATTTCACCTACCCAACAGCTACATAATATACCTTCTTTTCATCAGCATCTGGAACTTTCTCAAAGATTGACCCATATGCTAGGATACAAAATAAGTGTCAAAAAATGAAAAAAAAGTTGAAATCATATCAAATCTCTTATCTGACTACAAGGAATAAAACTAGAAACCAATAGTAAGATGAACATTCAAAACTATACAACAAATGGGAATTGAACATTATTCTGAATGACCAATGGGTGAAGGAATAAATTAAAAAGGAAATTGAAAAAATTCTTGACAGAAATGAAAGTAGAAGCACAACATACAAAAAGTTATGGGACACAGCAAAAGCAATACTAAGAAGCAAGTGTATATCAATAAATACCTACGTCAAAAGGCTGGAAGGATTTTGAATAAACTGTAATGAATTCAAGGAACTAGACTGCAAAGACAAACCAAACCCAAAATTAGAAGGAAAGAAATTAAGATCAGAGCAGAATAATAAAGAGCAGAGCAGAAATAATAAAGATCAGAAATAAATGAAATTGATACTATGAAAAACAAAATGTTCAACAAAACAAAAGTTGTTTTTTAAAGATAAAACCAACAAGCCATTAGACTAAGAGAAAAGGGAAGACTCAAATAAATAAAATCACAAATGAAAAGATGTCACAAGAGGTACTGTAAGAATATAAAGGATCATTAGAAATTACAGTGAACAACTACACCCAGTTTTGAGCTAGATAAATAAATCAAGCAAGCAAGCAGGCAAGCTGAAGATCTTACTGCTAGAGTTCAAAACATACTACAAAGCAGTATTAAGCCAAGCAGCACAGTACTGGCATAAAAGCAGATACATAGACCAATGGAATGGAATAAAGAATACAGAAATAAATTTGCATATTTACAGTGAATTGACTTTTAACAAATGTTCAAGAACACTCAGTGGGGAAAGGACACTCTTCAACAAATGGTGCTGGGAAAATTGGATATCCATATGCAAAATAACAAGACTAGACCTTCACCTCTCACCCTATACAAATATAATAAATATAAAATAAAATCAACTAAAAATGGACCAAAGACCTAAATGCAAGATGAAATGAAACTTTAAAACTACTAGAGGAAAACGTAGAGAACACACTTCAAGACATTTGTCTGGCAAAGTATTTTATGAATAACACCTCACAAGCATAGGCCACGAAATAAAAAGAAATGGGATTATATCAAATTTAAAAACTTCTGAATGACAAAGGAAACAACCAACAGATTGAAAAACTAGTCTACAGAATGGGAAAAAATATTTGTAAACAATTCACCCAACAGGGGATTAATAACCAAATTATACAGGGGACATAAACATCTCAACAGCAAAAAAAACAAAACAAAACAAAACAAAGACAAACCAAAAACACCCACCCCCAAAACCAATCCAATTTTAAAAATGGGCAAATGATCTGAACAGACATTTCTCCAAAGAAGACATACAAATGGTCAAGAAATATATGAAAAAAATGTTTCAACATCACTAATTATCAGGGAAATGCAAATCAAAATCACAATGAGGTATCATTTCACCCTGGATAGGATGGCTATTATCAAAAATACAAAAAAATAACAAATGCTGATGAGAATGTGAAGGAAAAGAACTCTTATACACTGTTAGTGGGAATGTAAACAGTATGGATGTTCTTCAAAAAACCACAAATAGAACTACCATATGATCCAGCAATCCCACTGCTGATTATTTATCCAAAGTAAAGGAAATCAGTGTGTTGAAGAGACATCTGCACATCCATTTTTATTGCAACACTATTAATAATAGCCAAGATATGAAATCAACCTAGTTTTCAACAGATGAATGGATAAAGAAAACGTGGTGTATTTGCATAGTGGAATACTATTCAACCGTAAAAAAGAATATGGACCTGTCAACTGTGGCAACAGGAATGTAACTGGAGGACATTATGGTAAGTGAAATAAGCCAGGCACAGAATGTTAAATACCACATGTTCTCATTTACATATTGAAGCTAAAAATAGTTGATTTTATAGAAGTCATAAATAGATTATACTAGAGTCTGGGAAAGGTAGGGGAAAGTAAGGGTTAGGGAGAGGTTTGTTAAAGGACACAAAATTGCAGCTTGATACTAGTAATAAGTTCTAGTGTTTTAGACCACTGTAGGAAGACTATACTTAACAATAATCTATTGTATGATTTCAAGTAGTTAGGAGGAAGATACCAATTGTTTCTAACACAAATGATAAATGTTTGCGATGATGGATATGCTGATTACCCTGATCTAATCAATATACATTATATATTTAGATAAACATCATTAATATGTACAATTATTATACATCAATTTAAAATGTTGGAAAAAATAAATACAGTTATGTTCAAATGTTCATCGAAGGCTATGCTTTTATTTTAGTGAGTAAGAAAAATCTCGGTAGGTAAATTTCAAAATGGGTAAGAGAGTTAGTCAGTGATCTATTCTGTGCATATCACAGAAGTTTGGCTGAAATTTAACAGTCTCTTCCACCCTATGTGGCGTGAGATGACTGAAAGGCCACAGATTCAGCTATGTAAAAACCTTAAAAAACAGGGCCGGCCGCAGTGGCTCACGCCTGTAATCCCAGCACTTTGGGAGGCCAAGGTGGGTGGATCACGAGGTCAAGAGATCGAGACCATCCTGGTCAACATGGTGATACCCCGTCTCTACTAAAAATACAAAAAATTAGCTGGGCATGGTGGCATGTGCCTGTAATCCCAGCTACTCAGGAGGCTGAGGCAGGAGAATTGCCTGAACCCAGGAGGCGGAGATTGCTGTGAGCCGAGATTGCGCCATTGCACTCCAGCCTGGGTAACAAGAGCGAAAGTCCACCTCAAAAAAAAAACAAAAAACAAAACCTTGAAACAGTTATATTGCCATATTAGGCAAAGGGCTTTTCATAGGTGAACCTGGCCATGGCCTAATTTACCACTATCACCTCTCATATAAACTACAACGGTAGCTTCCTAAGTCTTCCTGCTCCTAGGTTTGCTTTCGTACAATTCTCTTCCCAAATTGCAGATTGTATTATGTGACTTTTCTGCTTAAAACTCTTTGGTGGTTTTTCATCATACATCAAATCCAAACTTCTTATCCAAATTTACCAACATTAGGGGATTGAGCTCTTACCTACTACTCAGACTTCTTTCTTTGCCCACTATAAGTGCAAGGCATGTTTATTTTATTCTGTTTCCAAAACATTCCAAGTTCATTTGTATTATACGTAGAATTTCTTATGCTTGGAATGATTTTCCCTTTTGTCTTTGCTTTTGGCTAGCTCTGTTTTGTCATTGACATCTTACCATCAACATGCATCTTTTTAAAGCTTCCTTCTAAAGGAGCCACCCAGTCTTGCTTTTTGTCAAGCTATTAAGTTTCAGTTATCTGCATATTCTTATTGTCATCTGATACTGATTCTTGTCTGTATTTCCCTACTAAACTCTAAACTCTGAAAGCTAAGGACTTCATCATTTACAATAGTGCTTGAACTAATAGCGAATGAATGAATAAAAGCTTTTTCATGAAGACTGTTGGAATTATAAGTATTTACAGCCCTGGATGTGTTATTCAGGGAAAGTGATTTTTTTTTTTTAATAAGGGAAAATACATATGTAGATGTAGGGAATCCATTAGATGACATTCAGGGCCAAGTGGCCTATTGAATTCCACTCTGATGAATAATGTCAGAGGGAGTTTCTTGGGAAACACATCATAATTTTATACTAGATTATGTTTGAAATAAAATTTCATAGAGCTTACATTATAATTTTAGATTAAATCAATATAAAGGATTTAGGAAGTTTACTTTTTTATCCTAACTTGTGACTTTTACATAATGTTAGAAATCTAAATTTTTGACTTTTTATTTACAGTTTTTTTGTGTTTAATTAAAAAAATCATAATTTGTACTGAATTACAATTTTAATTTTTTTTTGGGTGTTTCAGGCAAGGGAATAACTGCAATGAAATGAGAATTCAGGAATATTAACTTTTTTAAAAGATTAATTTTTAAAAAGATTACCTTTTTAAAAAGATTAATTTTAAGTTCAATCAGTGTTTTGTAACTGCATGGCATTTTAATTTGTCGTTTTGTTATTTTCTATTTTTAATCTGTTATGCCTTTATATTATCTGATCCATCAGCTAGTTTCTCCTCTGACTGGCAAACATTCTTAGTTGGATAGATTATAAACAGAATTAACAGGGGTTGCATAGAAGCTGCCCTCCTCTTGATTTATAGCTTCTTAGTTAGTGGAAGGGTGGTGGTTATCGGTAACTTGCATTGAGGGTGGGAATTATCATGCTCCAGTATAGAGTAGATGGATGAATGATTTCTACTCTTAAAGATGTTAACCAGATCCTTTTGCAAATAAAGACTAATAACTCAGATTTTTAAACAATCTTCATGACAGATGAGGGCATAGAGAAGAGTGCATCAACACCAATTAAGAATGTTGAGTGTATATTCTTCTTAACAGTGATTGATAGCTCTTGGAGTACTATCTCTGCCCAAGAAGTGATGTTTTACATTGGAAAGTTTAAAGGTTACATTTTAATGTACCCTATAAGTTGTGTTCCCTGAACTCAATGAAAATGTATTAGTAAATTAAGTAAACTTCAAGTTGAAAATTTTACTTATGGTCTCAACACCATTCTCACCAGGCTTTTAAAAGAGATATTTTTTTCTCAGTAATAGAGGAGTAAAAGAAATGGCTCTGTGTCCAGTTTGAAAACCGTTGGAATTTATATGAAATTACTTGCCTATGTTGTGACTCTTGAGTCTTTAAAAATTCTTTATCTGTATAACAGGCATGTGCAACAATTAAATTGGTAATATTTATTTTGAAGGATTCATATCAACTTGTATAAAATTTATCACATACAATATTATACCAAAGTGAGCAAGTCATTGTTACCAATTTGTTTAAGAGAGCTTATAATTTATGAAGCATAAACAAAAACTCTTTAGGGGATTTGTTCATTCTCTTTATACATTTTAAACTAAAGCATTCTGCCCCTTTCACCATTTCTTTTACTACTTCGCTTCCTTTTTGTTTCAGATAATACTAATCGCAAAGTATCAGACCCAGACCCAAGTGTCTTTTTCAGATGGAGCTAATATTTCTGTCTCTATTGCTGCTGGTACTGCTGCTCCTGCTTTTTTCTTTTTTTAAACTTCATATATAAATTTTTCAAGCAGAACTGTGATCGTTTACTTACTGGAACATACTGAGAACATTCTAGACATTGAGAGAGAAAGCATTTTATTACATATACTTAAAACTGTTTTCTCATATGATACTTCACACTCCTGTTGTATTTTAAGGACATGTTGATAGCATTTCGAGTTTAATTGGTTGAGTAGTATCTCCAAATCAGATGCATAAGCTTGTCTTCAGACTGTTGTTGTCACTGACAACTACTGGGGAATAACATATCAAATGAGTGCTCTTTCTTAATATCAATCAAAAACTGTTTTTCATCTGACAGTTGTTGTAGTGATGTTATTTTGTTATTTCATAGTTACTTTTTTGGATAGCCTACCCCAAACCATTTTGACAGTACTATAATTTACTTAGCCTAAGCAGTATTATGGTTTTTGTGGTTATGTTTTCTTTGGTTTTGGAGGAGTTGTATAAGCATTTTGATCATAATTTGTTTATATGATATCTCTCCACCTTGTTTTTGTCACAAAAGAGAAGATTTATTAAATGCTAAAGAAAGCATAATTCATCTTGTTTGTTTTCTTTTAGGATAAATCTTTGATTTTAAATTTTAGAAGAAATTAGTAAATATTAATATCAAATAAAGAACACAAAGCTACAGAAACAGATTTCTTTGTGAAAAAAATTTGGAAAATTTTATTACATAATTTAAGCCCCTTTAATAATGTATTTTAGTCTGTATTTGCATTAGTTGTGGAACAAAGCCAAAATAATTTAAAGAAACACTAGACTAGGTATCAGAAAACTAGATATTTTTCTAGGTGCTGAAATTTTATCTAGTTACATGAGCTTAGACAATTCCCTTAACCACTTAGGGTCATTGTCTTGTATAAGATGAGGGGCTACTACTAGGTAATACCTAAGCACCTTTGACTCCTAAAATTTGATAACCCAAACTATGTTTAGTTTTAAGGTTGCTTGATTGAATATGGCTATTTCCAGGCAGTTTTAAGAGAGTTTAACTTCATTTGTAGCTTAAACCTTCTCTTCCTATTTTTACAGAGATGACTTTTTGGCTGTATTTTATCATTCATTTGTTACATTATTAAGATCCTGTTCGCATATATGGTATATGATAGATAGGTACATATATATCATCATAATAAATATAGCTATTAATTAATAATAATAAATCTGAATATATTGAATGCTTACTATTTACCAGACAAATTCTGGACATATGGGCAACTTTAAGGTATGTTGGGGCTCTAAAAATTGCTCTAAAAAATTTTTTTAAAAATTGTTCCCAAAGTTAGAATTTAAGTATTTTCCACATTATGTGACATTGTCTTCTAAAATTTCAAATGATTGTTTAGTTTTGCTGTGTAAATAAAGCAATTCAACAGATATGGTCTTTTTCTCTTCTTTTTTTTTTTTTTTAATTTCAAAAATTTATTATCCCGAGGTTCAGAAGTACAAACCAAGTTCAGAAATGTGAAACTAAGGCACAGGCCTCTGCTTTCCCTGATGGCTCTAGGGAGAATCCCTCCTCACCCTGTTTCCGATTATGGTGGCTACTGCTTTCCTTGGTTTTTGACAACATAATTGCAATCTCTGCCTCCATTTTTATAATATGGCCTTCTTCCTGTATGTATCAAATTAAAGAAGATGACATTTAAGATATAAAAAGGGAAGAATCTAGGAAAAGGACAGATCAAGAAAGATTTTGTGGGCCATTGTATGGGCTTTTGGCTTTTACTGTGAGTGAGATGGAAAGCCACCAAAGTTTTGAACAGTGTGCAGTGATTTAACTTGTATTTAGAAAGGATCACTACAGCTCGTTTTGAGAGTATACTATAGTGGATAAGAGTGGAAGCAGGGAGACCGGATAGGAGGCTTTTTATGTAATCCAGATGAGAAATAATGATGGCATAGACCAGAGTGATAGCAGTGGAAGTAGTGAGAAGTGGTTGACTTCTAGATAGATTTTAAAGGTAGGACTAATAGATTTTCTCACAGATTGGTTGTGGAGTAGAGGGGAGAAGAAGTAACATAATGCAAAGATTTGGGGCCGAAGCATCTGGGAGACCAAAGTTGTATTTACTGAGATGAGCAAAACTGCAGAAAGAATAGGTTTTGGGTAAGGATTGAAAGTTTGGTTTTGAACATATTAAATGTGAGGTGCTTATTAAGCATATATGTGGAGATGTGTAGTAGGCAGTGGATATATGTATCTGTAATTCCGGGGGTAAGATGTGGTATAGAGGGGAGGGGCCAGGATGACGAAATAGAAACAGACTCTAAGAGCGAATCTCCGTCTCAAAAAATAAAAAAAAAAAAAAAAAGAGGAAAAAACAGGCTCCTGTCTGCAGCTCCTAGTGAGACCAACACAGATGGCAGGTGATTTCTGCATATCCAACTGAGGTACCCAGTTCATCTCACTGGGACTAGTTAGTGGGCACAACCAACGGAGAGCGAGCAGAAGCAGGGTAGGGCATCACTTCACGTGGGAAGTGCGCAGAGCCAGGGGATCTCCCATCCCCAGGCACGGGAAGCAGTGAGGCCCTGTGCTACCTACCCCGGCTACTACGCTTTTCCCAAGAATTTTTGCAGTCTGCGGATCAGGAGATTACCTTGTGAGACTACACCACCAGGGCCCCGGGTTTCAAGCACAAAACTGAGTGACTGGGCAGGCACTGAACTGCAGGAGTTTTTTCATACTCTTGTGGCGCCTGTAACTCCAGTGAGACAGCGATACAGAACCGTCCATTGCCCTGGAAAGGGGGCTGAAGCCAGGGAACCAAATGATCTTGCTCAGTGGGTCCTACTCCCACAGACCCCGGCAAGCTGAGAAACCACTGGCTTGAAATTTCCAGTGCCAGCGCAGCAGTCTGGAGTCTGCCTGGGAGGACCGAGTTTGGTTGGGGGAGGGGCTGCCGCCAGTACTGTGGGTTTAGCAGTCAGTTTTACAGACAGTTCTAAGGAGCCTGGGAGGTTTGGACTGGGAAGAATTCACCACAGCCCAGCAAAGTGGCTGTGGCCAGACTGCTTCTCTGAATTCCTCCTCGATGGGCAAGGCATCTCTGCAGGAAATCTAGCAGCTTTATTCAGGGGCTTACAGATAGAACTTTCATCTCCCTGGGATGGAGCACCTTGGGGGAATGGCGGCTGCGGACTCAGGTTCAGGGAACTTAATCTTTCCTTCCTGCTGGTTCTGAAGAGAGTGGCTGATCCTGACAAGAGGGATTCTCCTAGCACAGCACACCAGCTCTGCTAAGGGACAGACTGCTTCCTCAAGCTGGTCCCTGACCCTGTGTCTCCTGACTGGGAGAGACCTCCCACAGGGGTTGACAGATATTTCATACAGGAGAGCTCTGGCTGGCGTCAGGTCAATGGCCCTCTGGGACAAAGCTTTTGGAGGAAGGAACAGGCAGCAATCTTTGCTGTTGTGCATCCTCCAGTGGTGATACCCTGGAGAACAGAGTCTGGAGTGGAGCCCCGGCAAACTGCAGCAGACATGCAGAAGAGGGGTCTGTTAGAAGAAAAACAAGCAAATAGAAAGCAACAATAACAACATCAACAAAAAGACCCCAGAAAAACCTCATCCAAAGGTCAGCAGCACCAAAGAGCAAAGGTGGATAAATCCACGAAGATGAGGAAAAAACAACACAGAAATGCTGAAAATTCCAAAAGCCAGAATGCCTCTTTTACTCCAAATGATCGAAACACTTCTTCAGGGCACAGAATGGGGCTAAAGCTGAGATGGATGAACTGACAGAAGTAAGCTTCAGAAAATGGGTAATAATGAACTTTGCTGAGCTATGGGGCTAAAGCTGAGATGAATGAACTGACAGAAGTAAGCTTCAGAAAATGGGTAATAATGAACTTTGCTGAGCTAAAGGAGCATGTTCTAACCCCAATGCAAAAAAGCTGAGAACCTTGATAAAAGGCTACAGGAGCTGCTAACTAGAATAACCAATTTAGAGAGGAACCTAAATGACCTGATGGAGTTGAAAAACACAGCATAAGAACTTCATGAAGTATGCGCAAGTATCAATAGCCGAATCGATCAAGCAGAAGAAAGGATATCAGAGTTTGAAGACCATCTTGTGGAAATAAGGCATGCAGACAAGATGAGAGAAAAAAGAATGAAAAGGAATAAACAAAACCTCCAAGAAATATGGTACTGTGTAAAAAGACTGAACCTACAATTGATAGGAGTACCTGAAAGAGATAGGGAGAACGGAACCAAGTTGGAAAACACCCTTCAGGATGTTATCCCGGAGAACTTCCCCAACCTCGCAATACAGGCTGACATTCAAATTCAGGAAATACAGAGAACACCACTAAGATACCCGACTAGAAGATCAACCCCAAGACACATAAGATGTGGTCTAGAAATAAAAGTTGGGGAATCAACAGCATGTTGATGATATTTAGAGCCAATGGGACTGGATGAACTTTAACTAAAGGAGTGAGTTTAAAAAGAGACTAGGTTTAAAGATTAAGCTTTGGGTTACACCCATGTCTTATTAAAACCACAATTAAATATCACCACACACTTCTTAGATGGCTATTATCAAAAAGACAAAAGGTAAGTATTGGCAAGAATCTGAAGAAAAAGGAACCCTAGTATCCTGTTGGAAATGCAAATTAGTACAGGCATTATGGAAAACATTGTGGAGGTTCCTCAAAAAATATCCAGCAATTCTACTTCTGGTTATATATTTAAAGGAAATAAAATCAGTATGTTGGAGAGAATCTTCCCTCCCAAGTTCATTGCAGCATTATTCACTATAGCCAAGATATGGAGTTTGCCTAAGTGGTATCAGTGGATAAATAAGAAAATGTGACGCGCGCGTGCGCATGCGTGCACACACACACACACAGACAGACACACACAAATACTATTCAGCCTTAAAAAAGAAGGAAATCCTGTCATTTGTGACAACATGGATGAACTTGGAGAACACTATGTTAAGTAAAATAAGCCAGGCACAGAAAGACAAACACTGCATGATGTGCCTTTTATGTGGAATCTAATTAAGTTGAACTCTTAAAAGCAAAGAATAGAATAGTGGTTGTCAGTGGCTGGGCCAGCAGGAAACAGTGAGTAGATGTTGGTCAAAGGTTACAGGCTATCACTTAGGAAGAATAAGCTCTGGGGATCTATTGTACAGCATGGTAACTATAGTTAATAATAATATGGACATGAAAATTGCAAAGAGAGTAGTTCTTTGTAGATCTTAAATGTTCTCACCACAAAAAATGGTATGATAAGTAAGGTTATTGGTGTGTTAATTAGCTTGATTTAATTATTTACGAGCATACATATGCCAAACATCACGTTTTCCAACGTAAATATATACCATTTTTATGTCAATTGTACCTTAATAAAGCTAAGGAAAAATACGCACCTCACTTAGTGTATTTGATTTAGTAGCACACAAGATTATATAAAAAGCATTTTGTATTACACATATATTTTGTTTTAAAATTTTTACTTTTTTTCTTTTTTCTCTTTCATAGCCCTAACTTGAAGCTCAACACATTGTTGTTTTGATAATTAAATTCTTAGCTCTAGCTAATCTTAACTTTCATTAACAATTTCAAGTCTAAAAGATGAGAAATTGTAATTTCCCATAAGGGTATTTATTTTATACTATGTTCAGCCACTTTAATATCTCTAATAGAGAGACATAGAGTGGATAGTGGTTAAGGACACAGACTTTTAATCAAGACCACATAAATTCTGTTAGGGGTTCACTTAACTGTGTGGCTATGGTAAGGTCCCTACCCTTTTTATACCTTGGTTTTCTCATCTGTAAAGTGGGATTAATAATAGCACCTACCTTATAAGGAAGTGATTGTGAGAATTAAAACTATAGAAACCTTCTGGAATCATGTCTGTTATATAATAGTGCTATATGTGTTAGTTGTTACTGTCTTTCCCATTCTTACTTCATCCTGTCTTCTACTTATGGATAATTGGAGGTCCTGCTAAATATATGTATTTTTCTAATATAAGGATTTAAAAATCAAAAACTTTACAAATATTGTGAAATATCTGTGAAATACATAAATAATGCTTAAAATTTTGGTTATAATTAATATTTAGAAGCCAAACCTTCATTTAAATTATAGTTTAGAAGTATATATATTTTTGGAAATTTGCATACATTCTGCTGATGGAGGTGATATAATTTAATATCTAATCTGAATGGTGAAAGCTCTTGTGCTGTTGCCATGAATTTTTATCTCAAGTTTATTTTGCTATGTAGACATGTGTCTAATAAAAAAAAGATGCTGCATAAACCATCGTTTGAGTTTGAATGTGCTTCTGTTTTTGGTTGAGGTATAAATGTTATTTCTGGCTGTGTCCTTCATACTTAGCTCTTCTTACAACAAATGGAAAGTCCTTAATTGTACCTGAGGGAATACTTAATCCACAGTGGACATATGGTGGACAAAAGCTGAGTCTATTAAATGAAATAAAATTATAAATGGTAAACATGAATGCCTACAAAGTCTGGCAACCATGTAGGAGTCACTATTTCAGATTAGCCAGTTTTTTGGTGAGTTTGTGTGGTATATGTATTATAAATTTGATTTTAAAATATGCTCTAAAGTTGTATATAAAACATATTTATCTTTTTTACTGTTCATTGAGTTCATGATGTGACTTTGATGTCAACAATAGAGGCTGATGAGCTCACATTTTTGGAACGTTACTGCTCTTTTGATTGAGGGCAGTTAATTAGCATTAACCCAGAACAGCTCTTGGGCTTTATGGATTTGAGTGTTATATGTGGTTGCACTGCTCCAGCTAAAGGTTAAGTATTAATGGAAAATGGTCACAGCCCTTTTACCTAAAGAAAACATGTTACTTGTAAGTTTTCTTTTGATTTTACTTTTACAGTTACATTGAATGTCTTCATTCATTTAGCCATCCATAAAGCAAATATTGTTGCACATGCAATGGATAATAAGTCTTTTTAGGATTACTTGTGTGGTATGTCACAGATCATTAACTGCAAGTAACCACCTGACTTGAGGGAAGCCTGGAAGCATCATTATAGTGAAATAAGCTTTTATTTAGGTATCAGTGTAGCACATTGATTTATAGAATTGTCACCAATGGCTACTTTGAAAATATATTCTCATTATCATTTAAGGAATGATAGAGATTAATTGATGTAGACTGTAACAAAGATATGTTGATTACAGTGGAAAATATAAAATAAATATTGTGGTCCATATTTTATCTAATTACATTTAAATGATTTTTAGGTAATTAGGCTAAATGAAGTGATTTTTTAGGATGCTTGCAACTTTGTGTATGATTGAATATATATACATATATATACACACACATACATATACATATATATACACGCACATATACATATATGTAAAGTCATGTTTTGAGTTTTCCCTGCTTTGACTGTCTTTAAATTAAGCAGTATAGCAAGACATTAACAAACTTTATGTAACTATTTAATGTAGTTAATGCATACTGATTTCCTTTGTGAGTACCTGACTGCTGATCTTTTTCTTTCCTGTGTTTCTCTTTTTTTATTTTTATTTTTAATATATATATATTTTATTGCATTTTAGGTTCTGGGGTACACGTGCAGAACATGCAGGATTGTGGCATAGGTACACACATGGCAATATGGTTTGCTGCCTCCATCCCCCCGTCACCTACATTTAGCATTTCTCTCCATGTTAACCCTCCCCAATCTCCCTACCCCTCACTGTCCCTCCCCAGTTCCCCACCAACAGACCCCAGTTTGTGATACTCCCCTCCCTGTGTCCAGGTGTTCTCATTGTTCAGCACCCACCTATGAGTGAGAACATGCGGTGTTTCATTTTCTGTTCTTATGTCAGTTTGCTGAGAATGATGGTTTCCAGATTGATCCATGTCCCTAGAAAGGGCACGAACTCATCGCTTTTTATGGCTGCATAGTATTTCATGGTGTATATGTGCCACATTGTCCTTGTCCAGTCTATCATTGATGGGCATTTGGGTTGGTCCCAGGACTTTACTATTGTAAACAGTGCCGCAGTGAATATACGTGTGCTTGTGTCTTTATAATAGAGCGATTTGTAATCCTTTGGATATATAACCAATAATGGGATTGCTGGGTCAAATGGAATTTCTATTTCTAGGTCCTTGAGGAATCACCACACCGTCTTCCACAATGGTTGAACTAATTTACACTCCCACCAACAGTGTAAAAGTGTTCCTATTTCTCCACATCCTCTCCAGCATCTGTTGTCTCCAGATTTTTAAATGATCGCCATTCTAACTGGCATGAAATGGTAACTCAGTGTGGTTTTGATTTGCATTTCTCTAATGACCAGTGATGATGAGCATTTTTTCATGTTTGTTGGCCTCATATATATCTTCTTTTGAAAAGTGTCTGTTCATGTTCTTTGCCAACTCTTGAATGGCTTTGTTTATTTTTTTTCTTGTAAATCTGTTTTAGCTCTTTGTAGATTCTGGATATTAGCCCTTTGTCAGATGGGTAGACTGCAAAAATTTTTTCCCATTCTGTTGGTTGCTGGTTCACTCTAATGATTGTTTCTTTTGCTGTACAGAAGCTCTGGAGTTTAATTAGATCCCATTTGTCTATTTTGGCTTTTGTTGCCAGTGCTTTTGGTGTTTTAGTCATGAAGTCCTTGCCTATGCCTATGTCTTGAATGGTTTTGCCTAGGTTTTCTTTTAGGGTTTTTATGGTGTTAGGTCCTATGTTTAGATCTTTCATCCACCTGGAGTTAATTTTAGTGGAAGGTGTCAGGAAGGGATCCGTTTCTGCTTTCTGCACATGGCTAGCCAGTTTTCCCAACACCATTTATTAAACAGGGAATCCTTTCCCCATTGCTTGTTTTTGTCAGGTTTGTCAAAGATCAGATGGTTGTAGATGTGTGGCATTGCCTCCAAGGCCTCTGTTTTATTCCATTGGTCTATATCTCTGTTTTGGTACCAGTATGATGCTGTTTTGATTACGGTAGCCTTTTAGTATAGTATGAAATCAGGTAGCATGATGCCTCCAGCTTTGTTCTTTTTGCTTAGAATTGTCTTGGCTATGTGGGCTCTCTTTTTGTTCTATATGAAGTTTAAGGTGGTTTTTTCCAGTTCTGTGAAGAGGGTCATATAGGTAGCTTGATGGGGATAGCATTGAATCTGTAAATTACTTTGGGCAGTGTGGCCATTTTCATGATATTCATTCTTCCTAACTATGAGTATGGAATGTTTCTCCATTCATTTATGTCCTCTCTTATTTCTTTGAGAAGTGGTTTGTAGTTATCCGTGAAGAGATCCTTTACATCCTTTGTTAGTTGTATTCCTAGGTATTTTATTCTCTTTGTAGCAATTGTGAATGGCAGTTCGTTCTTCATTTGGCTATCTTTAAGTGTGTAATTGGTGTATAGGAATGCTTGTGATTTCTGCACATTGATTTTGTATCCTGAGACTTTGCTGAAGTTGCTTATCAGTTTCAGGAGATTTTGGGCTGAGACGATGGGGTCTTCTAAATATACAATCATGTCATCTGCAAATAGAGATAGTTTGACTTCCTCTTATCCTAATTGAATACCCTTTATTTCTTTTACTTGCCTGATTGTTCTGGCTAGAACTTCTAATACTATATTAAATAGGAGTGGTGAGAGAGGGTCATCCTTGTCTATTGTCAGATTTCAAAGGGAATGCTTCCAGTTTTTGCCCATTCAGTATGATATTGGCTGTGGGTTTCTCGTAAATAGCTTTTATTATTTTGAGATACGTTCCGTCGATACCTAGTTTATTCAGAGTTTTCAGCATAAAGCAGTGTTGAATTTTGTCAAAGGTCTTCTCTCCATATGTTGAGATAATCATGTGGTTTTTGTCTTTTTTTTTTTTTAATTTATTTATTGCATTTTAGGTTTTGGGGTACATGTGAAAAACATGCAAGGTTGTTGCATAGGTGCATACGTGGCAGTGTGATTTGCTGCCTTCCTCCCCTTCACCCATATCTGGCATTTCTCCCCATGCTATCCCTCCCCAATTCCCCACCCCCCCGCTGTCCCCCCCACTCCCCCACAACAGACCCCCATGTATAGTGCTCCCCTCCCTGTGTCCATATGTTCTCCTTGTTCAACACCCGCCTATGAGTGAGAACATGTGGTGTTTGATTTTGTGTTCTTGTGTCAGTTTGCTGAGAATGATGGTTTCCAGGTTCATCCATGTCCCTACAAAGGACGCGAACTCCTCGTTTTTAATGGCTGCATAATATTCCATGGTGTATATGTGCCACATTTTTCCTGTCCAGTCTATCATCGATGGGCATTTGGGTTGGTTCCAGGTCTTTGCTATTGTAAACTGTGCTGCAATGAACATTCGTGTGCATGTGTCCTTATAGTAGAACGATTTATAATCCTTTGGATATATGCCCAGTAATGGGATTGCTGGGTCAAATGGAATTTCTATTTCTAGGTCCTTGAGGAATCGCCACACTGTTTTCCACAATGGTTGAACTAATTTACACTCCCACCAACAGTGTAAAAGTGTTCCTATTTCTCCACATCCTCTCCAGCATCTGTTGTCTCCAGATTTTTTAATGATTGCCATTCTAACTGGTGTGAGATGATATCTCAATGTAGTTTTGATTTGCATTTCTCTAATGGCCAGTGATGATGAGCATTTTTTCATATGCTTGTTGGCCTCATGTATGTCTTCTTTTGTAAAGTATCTGTTCATATCCTTCGCCCACTTTTGAATGGGCTTGTTTGTTTTTTTCTTGTAAATCTTTTTTAGCTCGTTGTAAATTCTGGATATCAGCCCTTTGTCAGATGGGTAGGCTGCAAAAATTTTTTCCCATTCTGTTGGTTGCCGATTCACTCTATTGACTGTTTCTTTTGCTGTGCAGAAGCTGTGGAGTTTGATTAGGTCCCATTTGTCTATTTTGGCTTTTGTTGCCAATGCTTTTGGTGTTTTGGTCATGAAGTCCTTGCCTACGCCTATGTCCTGAATGGTTTTGCCTAGGTTTCCTTCTAGTGATTTTATGGTGTTAGGTCTTATGTTTAAGTCTTTAATCCATCTGGAGTCAATTTTAGTGTAAGGTGTCAGGAAGGGGTCCAGTTTCTGCTTTCTGCGTATGGCTAGCCAGTTTTCCCAACACCACTTATTGAACAGGGAATCCTTTCCCCATTGCTTGTTTTTATCAGGTTTGTCAAAGATCGGGTGGTTGTAGATATGTTGTGTCGCCTCCGACGCCTCTGTTCTGTTCCATTGGTCTATATCTCTGTTTTGGTACCAGTACCATGCTGTTTTGATTACTGTAGCCTTGTAGTAGAGTTTGATGTCTGGTAGCGTGATGCCTCCTGCTTTGTTCTTTTTGCTTAGAATTGACTTGGCTATGCGGGCTCTCTTTTGGTTCCATATGAAGTTTAAGGTGGTTTTTTCCAGTTCTGTGAAGAAGGTCATTGGTAGCTTGATGGGGATAGCATTGAATCTGTATATTACTTTGGGCAGTATGGCCATTTTCACGATATTAATTCTTCCTAACCATGAACATGGAATGTTTCTCCATCTGTTTGTGTCCTCTCTTATTTCGTTGAGCAGTGATTTGTAGTTCTCCTTGAAGAGGTCCTTTACATTCCTTGTTAGTTGTATTCCTAGGTATTTTATTCTCTTTGTAGCAATTGTGAATGGCAGTTCGTTCTTGATTTGGCTCTCTTTAAGTCTGTTATTGGTGTATAGGAATGCTTGTGATTTTTGCACATTGATTCTGTATCCTGAGACTTTGCTGAAGTTGCTTATCAGTTTCAGGAGCTTTTGGGCTGAGATGATGGGGTCTTCTAGATATACAATCATGTCGTCTGCAAATAGAGACAATTTGACTTCCTCCTTTCCTAATTGAATACCCTTTATTTCTTTTTCTTGCCTGATTGCTCTGGCTAGAACTTCCAGTACTATATTGAATAGGAGTGGTGAGAGAGGGCATCCTTGTCTAGTGCCAGATTTCAAAGGGAATGCTTCCAGTTTTTGCCCGTTCAGTATGATATTGGCTGTCGGTTTGTCGTAAATAGCTTTTATTATTTTGAGATACGTTCCATCGATACCTAGTTTATTGAGGGTTTTTAGCATAAAGGGCTGTTGAATTTTGTCGAAGGCCTTCTCTGCATCGATTGAGATAATCATGTGGTTTTTTTTTTTTTTTTTTTTTTTTTTTTTTTATATTTATTTATTGCATTTTAGGTTTTGGGGTACATGTGAAAAACATGCAAGGTTGTTGCATAGGTGCATACGTGGCAGTGTGATTTGCTGCCTTCCTCCCCTTCACCCATATTTGGCATTTCTCCCCATGCTATCCCTCCCCAATTCCCCACCCCCCCGCTGTCCCCCCCACTCCCCCACAACAGACCCCCATGTATAGTGCTCCCCTCCCTGTGTCCATGTGTTCTCCTTGTTCAACACCCGCCTATGAGTGAGAACATGTGGTGTTTGATTTTGTGTTCTTGTGTCAGTTTGCTGAGAATGATGGTTTCCAGGTTCATCCATGTCCCTACAAAGGACGCGAACTCCTCGTTTTTAATGGCTGCATAATATTCCATGGTGTATATGTGCCACATTTTTTCTGTCCAGTCTATCATCGATGGGCATTTGGGTTGGTTCCAGGTCTTTGCTATTGTAAACTGTGCTGCAATGAACATTCGTGTGCATGTGTCCTTATAGTAGAACGATTTATAATCCTTTGGATATATGCCCAGTAATGGGATTGCTGGGTCAAATGGAATTTCTATTTCTAGTTCCTTGAGGAATCGCCACACTGTTTTCCACAATGGTTGAACTAATTTACACTCCCACCAACAGTGTAAAAGTGTTCCTATTTCTCCACATCCTCTCCAGCATCTGTTGTCTCCAGATTTTTTAATGATTGCCATTCTAACTGGTGTGAGATGGTATCTCAATGTAGTTTTGATTTGCATTTCTCTAATGGCCAGTGATGATGAGCATTTTTTCATATGCTTGTTGGCCTCATGTGTGTCTTCTTTTGTAAAGTATCTGTTCATATCCTTCGCCCACTTTTGAATGGGCTTGTTTGTTTTTTTCTTGTAAATCTTTTTTAGCTCGTTGTAAATTCTGGATATCAGCCCTTTGTCAGATGGGTAGGCTGCAAAAATTTTTTCCCATTCTGTTGGTTGCCGATTCACTCTATTGACTGTTTCTTTTGCTGTGCAGAAGCTGTGGAGTTTGATTAGGTCCCATTTGTCTATTTTGGCTTTTGTTGCCAATGCTTTTGGTGTTTTGGTCATGAAGTCCTTGCCTACGCCTATGTCCTGAATGGTTTTGCCTAGGTTTCCTTCTAGTGATTTTATGGTGTTAGGTCTTATGTTTAAGTCTTTAATCCATCTGGAGTCAATTTTAGTGTAAGGTGTCAGGAAGGGGTCGAGTTTCTGCTTTCTGCATATGGCTAGCCAGTTTTCCCAACACCACTTATTGAACAGGGAATCCTTTCCCCATTGCTTGTTTTTATCAGGTTTGTCAAAGATCAGGTGGTTGTAGACATGTTGTGTTGCCTCCGACGCCTCTGTTCTGTTCCATTGGTCTATATCTCTGTTTTGGTACCAGTACCATGCTGTTTTGATTACTGTAGCCTTGTAGTATAGTTTGATGTCTGGTAGTGTGATGCCTCCTGCTTTGTTCTTTTTGCTTAGAATTGACTTGGCTATGCGGGCTCTCTTTTGGTTCCATATGAAGTTTAAGGTGGTTTTTTCCAGTTCTGTGAAGAAGGTCATTGGTAGCTTGATGGGGATAGCATTGAATCTGTATATTACTTTGGGCAGTATGGCCATTTTCACGATATTAATTCTTCCTAACCATGAACATGGAATGTTTCTCCATCTGTTTGTGTCCTCTCTTATTTCGTTGAGCAGTGATTTGTAGTTCTCCTTGAAGAGGTCCTTTACGTTCCTTGTTAGTTGTATTCCTAGGTATTTTATTCTCTTTGTAGCAATTGTGAATGGCAGTTCGTTCTTGATTTGGCTCTCTTTAAGTCTGTTATTGGTGTATAGGAATGCTTGTGATTTTTGCACATTGATTCTGTATCCTGAGACTTTGCTGAAGTTGCTTATCAGTTTCAGGAGCTTTTGGGCTGAGATGAGGGGGTCTTCTAGATATACAATCATGTCGTCTGCAAATAGAGACAATTTGACTTCCTCCTTTCCTAATTGAATACCCCTTATTTCTTTTTCTTGCCTGATTGCTCTGGCTAGAACTTCCAGTACTATATTGAATAGGAGTGGTGAGAGAGGGCATCCTTGTCTAGTGCCAGATTTCAAAGGGAATGCTTCCAGTTTTTGCCCGTTCAGTATGATATTGGCTGTCGGTTTGTCGTAAATAGCTTTTATTATTTTGAGATACGTTCCATCGATACCTAGTTTATTGAGGGTTTTTAGCATAAAGGGCTGTTGAATTTTGTCGAAGGCCTTCTCTGCATCGATTGAGATAATCATGTGGTTTTTGTCTTTGGTTCTGTTTATGTGGTGAATTACATTTATAGACTTGCGTATATTGAACCAGCCTTGCATCCCCGGGATGAATCCTACTTGATCATGGTGGATAAGCTTTTTGATGTGCTGTTGTAATCGGCTTGCCATTATTTTATTGAAGATTTTTGCATCTATGTTCATCATGGATATTGGCCTGTAGTTTTCTTTTCTTGTTGAGTCTCTGCCAGGTTTTGGAATTAGGATGATGTTGGTCTCATAAAATGATTTGGGAAGGATTCCCTCTTTTTGGAT
The DNA here is from genome assembly GCF_030222135.1 of Aotus nancymaae. Lineage (NCBI taxonomy): Eukaryota > Metazoa > Chordata > Mammalia > Primates > Aotidae > Aotus > Aotus nancymaae. The sequence goes on along the minus strand of NW_026988417.1, from coordinate 12,711,716 downwards.
TATTTGGAATAGTTTCAGTATGAATGGTATCAGTTCCTCTTTGTATGTCTGGTAGAATTCGGCTGTGAACCCATCTGGACCTGGGCTTTTTTTGGGTGGTAGGCTCTTAATTGCTGCCTCGACTTCAGACCTTGTTATTGGTCTATTCAGGGTTTCGGCTTCTTCCTGGTTTAGGCTTGGGAGGAGGCAGCTGTCCAGGAATTTATCCATTTCCTCCAGGTTTTCTAATTTATGTGCATAGAGTTGTTTGTAATAATCTCTGATGATGGTTTGAATTTCTGTGGAATCTGTGGTGATATCCCCTTTGTCATTTTTTATTGCATCTATTTGATTATTCTCTCTTTTCTTTTTTATTAGTCTGGCTAGTGGTCTGTCTATTTTGTTGATCTTTTCAAAAAACCAGCTCCTGGATTTATTGATTTTTTGAAGGGTTTTTTGTGTCTCTATCTCCTTCAATTCTGCTTTGATCTTAGTTATTTCTTGTCTTCTGCTAGGTTTTGAGTTTTTTTGATCTTGCTCCTCTAGCTCTTTCAATTTTGACGATAGGGTGTCAATTTTAGATCTCTCCTTTCTTCTCATGTGGGCACTTATTGCTATATATTTTCCTCTAGAGACTGCTTTAAATGTGTCCCAGAGATTCTGGTATGTGGTGTCTTCATTCTCGTTGGTTTCGAAGAACGTCTTTATTTCTGCCTTCATTTCATTGTTTATCCAGTCAACATTCAGGAGAAAGTTGTTCATTTTCCATGAGGCTGTGCGGTTCTGGGTTGGTTTCTGAATTCTGAGTTCTAACTTGATTGCACTGTGGTCTGAGAGACTGTTTGTTATGGTTTCCGTTCTTTTGCATTTGCTGAGGAGTGATTTACTTCCAATTATGTGGTCAATTTTAGAGTAGGTGTGATGTGGTGCTGAGAAGAATGTATATTCTGTGGATTTGGGCTGGAGAGTTCTGTAAATGTCTATTAGGTTTGCTTGTTCCAGGTCTGAGTTCAAGTCCTGGATATCCTTGTTAATTTTCTGTCTCGTTGATCTGTCTAATATTGACAATGGTGTGTTGAAGTCTCCCACTATTATTGTGTGGGAGTCTAAGTCTCTTTGTAAGTCTTTAAGAACTTGCCTTATGTATCTGGGTGCTCCTGTATTAGGTGCATATATATTTAGGATCGTTAGCTCTTCTTGCTGCATTGATCCTTTTACCATTATGTAATGTCCTTCTTTGTCTCTTTTGATCTTTGTTGCTTTAAAGTCTATTTTATCAGAGATGAGAATTGCAACTCCTGCTTTTTTTTGCTCTCCATTTGCTTGGTAAATCTTCCTCCATCCCTTTATTTTGAGCCTTTGTGTATCCTTGCATGCGAGATGGGTTTCCTGGATACAGCACACTGATGGGTTTTGGCTTTTTATCCAATTTGCCAGTCTGTGTCTTTTGATTGGGGCATTTAGTCCGTTTACATTTAGGGTTAATATTGTTATGTGTGAATTCGATCCTGTCATTTTGGTGCTAGGTGGCTGTTTTGCCCTTTGGTTGATGCAGATTCTTCATTGTGTTGATGCTCTTTACCTTTTCGTGTGTTTTTGGAGTGGCTGGTTCTGGTTGTTCTTTTCTATGTGTAGTGCCTCCTTCAGGAGCTCTTGTAGAGCTGGTCTGGTGGTGATGAACTCTCTGAGTTCTTGCTTGTTCACAAAGGATTTTATTTTTCCTTCACTTATGAAGCTTAGTTTGGCTGGATATGAAATTCTGGGTTGAAAGTTCTTTTCCTTAAGGATGTTGAATATCGGCCCCCACTCTCTTCTGGCCTGTAGGGTTTCTGCTGAGAGATCTGCAGTGAGTCTGATGGGCTTCCCTTTGTGGGTAACCCGACCTTTCTCTCTGGCTGCCCTTAGTATTTTCTCCTTCATTTCAACCCTGGTGAATCTGACGATTATGTGTCTTGGGGTTGCTCTTCTAGAGGAGTATCTTTGTGGTGTTCTCTGTATTTCCTGGACTTGAATCTTGGCCTGCCTTGTTAGGTTGGGGAAGTTTTCCTGGATAATATCCTGAAGAGTATTTTCCAGCTTGGATGCATTCTCTTCGTCACATTCAGGTACACCTATCAAACGTAGATTAGGTCTTTTCACATAGTCCCATATTTCTTGTTGACTTTGTTCATTCCTTTTTACCCTGTTTTCTCTAATCTTGCCTTCTCGTTTTATTTCATTGAGTTGATCTTCGACCTCTGATATCCTTTCTTCTGCTTGTTCAATTCGGCTGTTGAAACTTGTGCATGCTTCACGAAGTTCTCGTGTTGTGTTTTTCAGCTCCATCAATTCGCTCATATTCCTCTCTAAGTTGTCCATTCTTGTTAGCATTTCGTCAAGTCTTTTTTCAAGGTTCTTAGTTTCTTTGCATTGGGTTAGAACATGTTCTTTTAGCTCACGGAAGTTTCTTATTATCCACTTTCTGAAAGCTGATTCTGTCATTTCATCACACTCATTCTCCATCCAGTCTTGTTCCCTTGCTGGTGAGGGGTTGTGATCCCTTGTAGGAGGAGAAGTGTTCTGGTTTTGGGTGTTTTCATCCTTTTTGCGCTGGTTTCTTCCCATCTTTGTGGATTTATCCACCTGTTGATTTTGTAGTTGTTGTCTTTCTGATTTTGGTAATTTTAAGTCTGCTGTGGCAGAACTCATAAACCCCCTGCTCTTCCCCCCAGGTGTTCTGTCCTAGGGAGTTACGGTTTTATGATGTTCCCCTGTGCGGTTGCTGTTTTCCCTGCCCACAAGGTGGCAGCCTAGTCACACTCAGTTTGCAGAGGCTTCGCTAAGCTGCTGTGGGCTCCACCCAGCTTCCGTGTGAACTTCTGGGTGTAGTTAGAACTGCTTCCGCGATGTTGGCCCGCCCCTGTAGTGACGGAGTCTCTGTAGTGGTGGATTGCCTTGTTAGATTGCCCTGGGAACAGCAGGGTGCCTATGGAGAACGCCCCTCCTCCACAGAGCTGGACCGTCCCGGTTTCAGTTGTGTTTCAGGTCTTCTTGCTGGGTAAGAGGGGACACCGTCTCATCTGATCTGCCTCCGGAGCCGCTGCGTTGGCTAAAGCCGCGGCTCTGAGATTCGTGGCGCTGGCCTGGCTCCCCGTTTCAGCTCCTCTTGCTGGCTTATAGGGGACTTAGACTCTCTCACTTTGTACAGTGAGCCGTTGCCTCAGGGTGCCGGCCCAGCGGCTGCGCCGTTCAAGCCAGCGGCGCCAGCAGCGCTGGCGACCCGTGTGGCTTCTCTGCGTGTGAATCTCCTGGTCTGTGGGCAGTAAAAATCAGTCTGGAAATACGGCGTCCACTCACCCTCTGTGCTTTCTCTCGGAGCTGCATTCCCGAGTTCCTCCTAAGCGGCCATCTTGGATCTCTCCAATTAGTTCAACCATTGTGGAAGACAGTGTGGCAATTCCTCAAGGACCTAGAAATAGAAATTCCATTTGACCTAGCAATCCCATTACTGGGTATATATCCAAAAAATTATAAATCTTTCTACTATAAGGACACATGCACACGAATGTTCATTGCAGCACAGTTTACAATAGCAAAGACCTAGAACAAACCCAAATGCCCATCGACGATAGACTGGACAGGGAAAATGTGGCACATATACACCATGGAAAATTATGCAGCCATGAAAAACGATGAGTTTGTGTTTTTTGTAGGGACATGGATGAACCTGGAAACCATCATTCTCAGCAAACTGATACAAGAATACAAAATTAAACACCTCATGTTCTCACTGATAGTCAGATGTTGAACAATGGGAACACACGAACACAGGGAGGGGAACACTATACACTGGGGTCTGTTGAGGGGGAGTGGGGGGGACAGCGGGTGTTGAGGAGAGATAGCATGGGGAGAAATGCCACATATAGGTGAAGGGGAGGAAGGCAGGAAATCACGCTGCCACCTATGCACCTATGCAACAATCTTGCATGTTTTTCACATGTACCCCAAAACCTGAAATGCAATTAAAAATATATATATCAGGTCTATGGGGAATTCTGATCATTTGGATCTTGATACTGAGCCATTTTCTTATAAAGCAGGAAAGGCTCCAAGAAACAAACCCCGGAACACCGAAGAGAGAAGGAAGGGGTATTTATTTGGCTGGGAGCAAGATGGCATAGTTGCCTAACAGCCAAGCTGAGCTCACAAAGAAAGTCCTTGCCCTTGTAAAGGCTTACAACTCTAGAAATTACATGTGAACTGGTCTTGGGCTTACAACTGTAGAATTTACATGTGAACGGGTCTTGGGCCAAGGAGTAGGGTGGGATACAGTGACTTACGTGGGGGGTTGATCTCTTTAAGTAAAAACAATGCCTTCTGGAAAGATTCCTCCATACCATGCCTGCTATCTATAGGAGCGTGATTAAAGGCGGCTGCCCGGTCTGCCAGCCTTTACTTCTACTGAAATGCAGCGTGGAAGTCAAGGGAGAGGTGGTCCTAGATGCTTAAGGCTGATTAAGGGTCTCCTTCCTCACTTAAACTATACACATCCCGATATCAGACAAAATAAGGGGGCTGAGGAGGATGTTAATGATGATAAAAACCCACACAAACCAAATTTTTATTAGATAGTGGCCTTGAAAACTCAGACCTCTAAAATACATGTTATATCCTCTGAATCAAGTTAAACTAGTTGTAGGGGTGAAAATATTCTCATTAGTCATTATCTTGAGAGTAAAGGTTACTGACACTAAAACTAATAGTAAAATATTTTGAAAGTCAACCAAATGTTTTTATTAACCCTATTGAATAACATGAGTATAATCTCATTAACATAATAAGATAATATATTTATTTAGCAAATACCTGTTGAGGGCCTGTTATGTCTAGGATTCATGCTAAATACTAGAAATTAAAAATGAATAAGGCATGGTTTCTATTTTTAAGGACCTGATAGTTTTTAGGGTATAGCCATAAAAGTATGAGGAAGGTTGGATTTGTAGTTTTAAAAATGGACAGTTGCCAGTTTATGGACATGTAAGGGAAGGTGGGATATTAAATGGGAATCAGGATAAAGGATTAGTACCATGTAAATATTTTGGAGCCATAGACATAGATATAGCATGCTTTGAGGTCTTTTGAAAGCATCTATTTTGTTTACTCATAATTTTCATGGTTTCAAGTTCTCCCTTCATGGTCCCCTCCTCAGAGTTTCTTTTTTGATGTTGTATCAGTAGTATGTGAATCCTATAAAATTGGATGAGACTAGGTGGTAACCTGAGACTAAGAAAAGGATGAATTCCTTTCTGCCCTGCCTTCCTCAGTAAGGCTTTTGCATTGACTTATCTCGAGTTTAAATCTCCAGAGATAAATTTGATGAGAATATAGTCATAAAACTTAAAGTTATCAACGTGACATTTAAAACCTTATTTTGCTTTTAACCTAAACTTTAATTTCTTTTTCTTTTATATTTCACTGCTATGAAACATGCAGGTGTTAAGCAGGAATGGTTGTAGGAAGTAGTACCTCAAAGTGCTAATCCTATGAAGACAATCATTCGTGTATTGTTTAGAATTGATGCAGTTCCAAACTGCGATTGCTGTACTGTCATATTTCTGTTGGTACAGAACTTTGTATACATGTGTTACAACCAAAACAAAACAAACAAACAAACAATATAACTAAAGCAACTATAAGCAACCAAGGCAGCAATACATCTAAAGCAAAACAACAAGACTGCTAGGGCCTAGAAAAGCCAAGAACTTTGCCAGAGGTTAAATTAATCCCCCTATAATGACAGTATCTTCAAGATCTTGAAGAAATGCATATGGACCAAATTTGCCATTTTCTAAGAATTTCTCCTTCTCAGTTGCCTATGTACATATGTATGTGCATGCATGCACAGACCCACAGCTTTAATGTGGAATCTTGAGTCCTTTTCATGATGCTAGAGATTGAATATGCCAATGTTGGGTTTTCTAAAGCAGAAATAATATGTTAAATTATTGTGAAGGAATTCTAGGAAACAGGGTTTGTTTAAATAGTTTTATATGGAATTCAGTCCTTAATTTTAGTATTAGTTTAAGGGAACTTCTTTGATTCTAGAATCAGTTGCCTGCTTGCTGATCTTCTTGATAAAATTTATATTGTAACATCAAATAATTTCTTAAAAGTACCATATTTTGATGCACTTCTAAAACATCAGAAAATGTTTCTTGTCTAGTTTTGATACCAGGAGTGTTGGTGTCAAAAACTTTGATAATAAAATTGTACTCTAGAATCCAGATGAAGAAAATGTTCCAAGAAGGAAGGAATCAGTATGTCAGACGCTGCTGATCGGTGAATAAAAGAAGATCAATAATTTACTATTGGATTTAGCAACAACTCATTTCTTATCTATATAAGAGCAATTTTGGTAATGTGGTGAGAATGAAATCCAGATTAGAAGCAGTAAGTATAGATGATTCTTCTGAGGAGTTTGGTTTAAAGAAGTCTGAAAAATTGAAGTGGGGACGATGGGGATCAAGAGTGTTTAAATTGGGGCCGGGTGCTGTGGCTCACGCCTCTAATCCCAGCGCTTTGGGAGGCCGAGGCGGGTGGATCACGAGGTCAAGAGATCGAGACCATCCTGGTCAACATGGTGAAACCCTGTCTCTACTAAAAAAATACAAAAAATTAGCTGGGCATGGTGGTGGTGCCTGTAATCCCAGCTACTCAGGAGGCTGAGGCAGGAGAATTGCCTGAACCCAGGAGGCGGAGGTTGCGGTGAGCCGAGATCGCGCCATTGTACTCCAGCCTGGGTAACAAGAGCGAAACTCCGTCTCAAAAAAAAAAAAGGCTGCTGTGTTTGCTTTATCATATGTATCCATCTAAACATCCTTCTATCAGTCTAGTAGTTCACCCTCTCTTTGATGCATTTCAAAATAAGTTGCAGACACTATACTTTAAATACTTAATCTTATGTATCATTATTTAGACTTTAATTTTTTATGAGGTAAAATTTACATACACTGAAATGAAAAAATTTTGTGTGTATTTGATGACTTTTGACAAGTCATGTGCTTACATAACCTAAGTCCTTATCAAAATATAGAATATTACCATTACTTCAGAAAGTTTGCATTCAGTCTTCATCCCCACCCCCATTCTTAATTGTTTACTTCATAGATTGGTTTTGCCTGTTCTAGAATTTCATATAAATAGAATCATACATTACATTGCTCTGGCTTTAATTTTTGTCTGTATTTCTATTCTTTTAGAATTTACCTTTTAAGCTTGGCTGTGTTGTTAAACATACTACTTACATATCTTTCAGCATTTATATGTGATTGTGAATTGAGTCAGCATATTTTAAAAAGCCAGTCTCTGATAGTTCTGTTGATTATATGATTATATCTGCAATTAATGATTCTTCTTCCTTACCTGTAGCTTACCTCTTATTTTTCTTATCTTACTGAATTGTCTAAAATTCTTGAACAGTTTTGAATAACTACTGTGATACCAAGAGGCCTTAATACTGACTTTATTAGAATTGCCTTTAGTTAGTATTTTATCATTAAGTAGAAATTTTGTTTTTGGCTTCTAATTGATATTCTTGATCAAATTAAGGAAGTTGGTTTTCATTCTAGACTATTCATCTTCATATTAAGAACGTGAGTTGAATTTTATTTAATGAAGGCATATATGATGTTTTCTTCATTTTGCTTATTCATAATAGATTATATATAAAAAGATCTAATTTTAAACCAGCATTGTAATTCCTGAATTAAACTTTTTTTCTTACAACATATTCTCTTTTTATATACTGCTAGATTCCATTTAATGTTTTATTTACAATTTTTGCTTTTAAATGAGATTGGCCTGAAGTTTGTACCAGCTTATCTGGTTTTAGTACCAAGATTACATCAGCTTCATAAATGAATTGGGAAATACCCCGTATGTCTCTGTGTACTGCAGTTGGTTGAAATGCCATAAGAACTATATTTTTGGAAGGTATGGTATAACTTAATTATTCCCAGTCAATTTTGGTTATTTATATTTTCATGGATGATTTTATCTAGATTTTTGAATTGTGAATGAATGGCCTAACAACTTTCTCTAACGGCTTAAGTATCTGATGTTCAGTTAAACAATATAGCTCTGTTCCCTTGATAACTTGATAAGATAGTATGTGTCAATAACATTACTGCAAAAATTTTTATGAAAAAAATGAAACCTGATTAGCAAATAACAGCTGGACTAGGAGAGAACAGAGATGAACTATAAATACTGATAGAAACCATAGCTTTTGGGCTTTTCTGAGTGTGGAGACTCAGGTATGTGGCTTGTCATTTGGAAGGAATCTGGAAGCTTTGCATATGGAATGGTACAAGAGATATTGGCTCTTTTGGGATAGGGAGCTTCTGAGCTAGCCCTTTACTTGTGTGTCAGTCTCATATGCTCATATCTGTGCTGTCACTTGAAGAGAAAATAGCTCCTAGACTGCTGCATAATCTGTAGTTTCCTTTTGAGAAATACTGGATGCTGCCCAGCTGGCAAGCTATAGTTCTTGCCTTCTATCTTGTGGAACAGACTTAAGCCAAGTGTGGCCTGTGGTCACTTTTATGGGTCTGAACTTTTTAGCACAAATTTATTGGAATGAAGTTATACTTGGCATTCTCTCTCTTTAAAAATTCCTTCCACATCTGGGATTATAGCCCCCTTTTCCCATTCCTAATTTATAAAAAACTATCTCTTGTTTTCTTATTTATTACTGTCTTTTGTTTTTATTCATCATGCATAATTTTTAAAACAGTGATTGTAGTAAATAAGAATAAATAAAAGGTTCCTCCCATTTCCAACATTGATTTTTTTCTCTTAAAACTTTCTGCTTTTCTCTCTACTGGTTCATTAATTTTGGGGACTATTAAAGTATGACAGAAGTGCAGTAAAGAGTAGTCTTCTTTTTTACAAAGAAGGGCTGCTAAGGTCTTTATTCTTGAGTTACTGCATGTACAGAAATATTCTTGGTTTTAAGTTTAAATGACATACTGGCTGGACAGCAAATAAGTTTGCCACACTTTATTTCCTTGAGAAGTCTGTATCACCATACAATCTTTCAGTACTAAATGTTAAAAAGTCTAAGGAAAGTTTGATTTTTTAATATTATAATTAATGACTAAAACTTTTTGTCAGGATGCCCCAAAGAGTCTTTCTTAGATTTCAAGACAAGATAAATTGATATGTATTGATTATTCTGCATCTGTTTTTTGGGGTGGACAGATTGATGGATAAAATATATCTTTCAAACACGTAGATTTAAATCCTTCCATTTTTTTTGTGAAATTATTTTTTTCTGTTCCATTATTTTTTCTGGGATGCTAATTATGTGCATATTAGATTTTTGCTTGTCTTCCATATCATTTTTCTCTCCATTCTTTTCACCCTCGATAAATTTTTATTTCCCTGTAGTTGCATTTCTCAATCTTGTCTTTCATGTCCCTTATGTTTTCAGTAGTGTCTTTTTTTTTTTTTTTTTTTTTTTTTTGCTGCTTCTAATTTAGCTTTGATTTCATCAATGTCTTTTTAAGCTATTTGGTCAGGTTTTATCACTTCCTATTGTCTTACCATAACTTCTCTGACTTCTTGTATAGAAGTAGTTGTGTAATTAAGTTTTAAAAATATATGGAAGTATTTGGTCACAACTTTCATTTGCTCCATAGCTACTTATTTCCTTTAAGTCTCTTTATTTGTCTTTAGTTTTTTTCTTATTCTTTTTGTTTTCTTCTTTTGCCTTTGTATAAAATCTGTGCTGATTCTTTTATTATTCACTTTTTAGTGAGGTAAATGTTTCCTGCAGTAACTCACCCTCCTCCTCCTCCCACAAATCTCCCTTATGTCTCTTTTTTTGCCAGTCTTTTTTAGGAGGCTCTTAGAATAGAGAGGTGAAGTCCATGTTCTTGGCTAAGAATAATTTTTCTTATGATACAGAGTTGTTTGTGTGAGAATATATATTTTAATTGTTTTTTCCCTCAGCCACAGATTGACATTAGATAGTTGCTTGCAGTGTATAGATCCCCACTTCTACTCTCACTCCCAGCTCTCTTGAATATATGAACAGATTGCTTACTAGCAGTCTGAGCATTCTGATGCTTTGGTATGTTGTGATCTAGGGAAACTCTTCCTGCCACCTGAATCTTAGAAGTTCTAGATGTTCTAAAGGAGAGTCTTGTGTGTTTTGCAGTCTGGATCGCTTTCCTTTGTTAGCTTTTGAGCTCTTAACCATAGGCATCCTTTCTTGATTTTACAGGTGTAAACCCTTTTTATTTACCTTGACTGAATTTGCTCCCTTCTCCAACAAATTGTGGTGTAGGGGCTGTAGATGTTTCTTAGGTTCAGCAAAGGAGGAACTTCCATTTATCATTTCCTTTTTTGACTTTTAAATGGAAAGCTAAACTCTCTGGCCCTGACACTGTAAAACCCTTAAAACAATTTAGTATCATTTGTCTCTCATAATTTATATACATAAAAGCCTTGTCTTTTGTCTTTGCCTATTAAATGGGCTATTGAATTCATTTCATTAATTAGATCATAGTATATTTGATCTTATTTTTCAGGCTATTTGTTTAATATATTTTCCTTTTTCTCCTCCCTTGTTTTTGTAAATCAATTGACATTTTAAAAACTGTTTTTCCCCCAGAGATTTGGAAGTTTTTCTTTTAAATTATATTCTTTATTTTCCAATTAGAATCAATCTGATTTTATTTTTAAAATATGTTTTAACAGTAATTACTCTTAGTTAAATAACATTTAATATTTGTGTTAAATTATTACATTTAATATGTAATTTGGAATTTCCCTAGCAACATAAACAATTAGTGTCTATAGCCTTTAGCCAAAATAACACGTGTCTTTGTACTTTTGCTTTTTACCTTCTACTTTATATTTAGATTTTTGTTAATCTTAATTTTTCTTGTCAGATTGTTATTAAATTTACATTAATTTTACAGTGTGCTTCATATCATATCACACATCCCTGGGTTTCCTTGACTTCCTTTTTCATCAGCTTTGCTTGCACTCAATGAACTCTTTAATGGACCAACATTTTGTTTTGCCTGAGTACATCAGTTATTAATTCACAAAACTTGTATTAATTGATGTTTCTTGCATCTTTGTTTTCTGAAACTTTATTATTTTGCCAACATTTGAGCAATAGTTTGGCCTGATTTTTTGTTCAAAACTTAAAATCATGGTGGAAGGCAAAGGGGAAGCACGCATGTCTTCACATGGCAGTGGGGGTGGGGGAAGGTGCTACACACTTTTAAAACAAGCAGATCTCATGAGAATTCCATCATGAGATAGCACTAGGTGGATGGTGCTAAGCCATTAGAAACCACCTCCATGATCCAGTCACCTCCTACCAGGCCCCACCTCTAACACTCAGGATCACAGTTCATTCAACATGAGATTTGGGTAGAGACAGGAAGCCAAATTACAGCAGGCAGGGACCTGTTTCTTTCTGTAGTGGCATTGTATTTGGTTAACTTGACTAAAGTAGAAATATGTTTCCAAATTTTCTTCATCTGTATTGTTCTGGTAAGCATTGGCTACAAGAGACATTTTGCATGATTTATAAGGAGGAAGTGAAGTGTTAGGCATACTTTTTGACCCTTTGAGAGTCAGTGCTAAGTAACAGGTATGATAGTAGCTCTCACTCCTTGTAACTGATTTGCTAGCTGACCTTGTAGGTGTGAGAAATCATGTGGACCAGCAGTTCTTCCACTTCCTCCAGCTCCTGCCACATCTCTCCCATCAGCTTCTCTGAGTACTTGCCCTGCTTGTGCAGCTCTCCAGTGATTGGTGCAAGCTTCTCCCATAGGTCACCCTTGGCATCAGGTTTGGAGTTGGTTAGAGCCAGATGTGAGTTCAGATTTGGCATTGCTAGTTCTTAACAACTAACATTGACACATATTTTTACATTATGCTACAGACATATAATGTAATCTGATGTAATCGATTATAACGTAATGCCTAAGACTTATTTTTTGGGCAAGTGTAAAGTTTGAGCACCTGTTTCAGTGACATGTGGTTCTTCATTGGAATTGATTTCAGTTCTTTTTTTCATGATTATTTACTATCAAAAGTAATGTAATGTATTTTTCTTTTTGGGGGTGACTTGTTATTTGTTGGAAGTAGGCAGAATTGTTTGTAGCCATACTGGTTAATTAGTGTCACTTTTGACCCCATACGAGATTTTATTATAATGCATTATTTTCTTATGAGGTGCTTATGTCTAAAATACATTATAATAAATAGTTGTTGAAAGCAAATGGGGAGGTCTGAAAATACTAAATTTTAATTAGAATTACTATTAAATATTTGTAGAATAACTTTATAACTTCTTAGCATGCAAGATTATTATTGATAAGCTTTTAAATAAACTTATTAACATATATTTATATCATTAAAATGTTAGCATGGCAAATAATTTAAAATATGTTATTTGTATAATGCATTCTAAAATATTGATACAGTGCAATTATTATTTAGTTATTTTGTAATACCTTTTTAGGATTTTAAAGTAGAGAATGATCAGTATATAGTCAATTTGTAAATTTAGAAGATGCAGAAACCTATGAAGAAAAAAAATCAGTCATAGTTGTATCTAACTAAGCCAATCACTTGTTAATGCTTGCATTTTTTTCCAGTCTTTTTGTATGTGTAATTTTGTTTTGTTATACAGAGTTTTAAAAAGCTCTGTTTTGCTATTCTAAACAATAGAAAAAGACGGACTCCTCCCTAACTCATTTTATGAGGCCAGCATCATCCTTATACCAAAACCTGGCAGAGACACAACAAAAAAAGAAAATTTTAGACCAGTATCCTTGATGATCATCAATGCGAAAATCCTCGATAAAATACTGGCAAACTGAATCCAGCAGCACATCAAAAAGCTTATCCACCATGATCAAGTCGGCTTCATCCCTGGAATGCAGCACTGGTTCAACATATGCAAATCAATAAAGGTAATCCATCACATAAACAGAACCAATGACAAAAACCACATGATTATCTCAATAAATGCAGAAAAGGCCTTCAATAAAATTCAACACCGCTTCATGCTAAAAACTCTCAATAAACTAGGTATTGGTAGAACATATTTCAAAATAATAAGAGCTATTTATGACAAACCTACAGCCAATATCATACTGAATGGGCAAAAGCTGCAAGCATTCCCTTTGAAAACTGGGCAGGCGAGGTGGCTCATGCCTATAATCTCAGCATTTTGTGAGGCCAAGGTGGGCGGATCACAAGGTCAGTTCAAGATGGCCAACATGGTGAAACCCCGTCTCTACTAAAAATACGAAAAAAAAAAAAAAAAAAGAAAAAAGAAAAAAAAAAGAAAACTGGCATAAGACAAGGATGCCCTCTCTCACCACTCCTATTCAACATAGTATTGGAAGTTCTGGCCAGCGCAATCAGGCAAGAGAAAGAAACAAAGGATATTCAAATAGGAAGAGAGGAAATCAAATTGTCTCTGTTTGTAGATGACATGATTGTATATTTAGAAAACCCCATCATCTCAGCCCAAAATCTCCTTAAGCTGATAAGCAGCTTCAGCAAAGTCTCAGGATACAAAGTCAGTGTGCAAAAATCAGAAGCATATCTATACACCAATAATAGAGAACCAAATCATGAGTGAACTCTATTCACAATTGTTACAAAGAGAATGAAATACCTAGGAATACAACTTACAAGGGATCTGAATGACCTCTTCAAGGACAACTGCAAACCACTGCTCCAAGAAATAAGAGAGGGCACAAACAGATGGAAAAACATTCTATCCCCATGGTTAGGAAGAATCAGTATTGTGAAAATGGCTATAGTGCCCAAAGTAATTTATAGATTCAATGCTATCTCCATCAAGCTACCATTGACTTTCTTCACAGAATTAGAAAAAAATGACTTTCAATTTCATATGGAACCAAAAAAGAGCCCATATAGCCAAGACAATCCTAAGCAAAAAGAACAAATCTGGAGGCATCATACTACCTGACTTCAAACTATACTACAAGGCTACAGAAACCAAAACAACATGGTACTGGTACCAAAACAGGTATGTAGACCAATGGACCAGAACAGAGGCCTCGGAAATAATGTCACATATCTACAACCATCTTTTCTTTGACAAACCTGACAAAAACAAGCAATGGGGAAAGGATTCCCTATTTAATAAATGGTGTTGAGAAAACTGGCTAGCCATATGCAGAAGACTGAAACTGGACCTCTTCCTTACACCTTATGCAAAAATTAACTCAAGATGTATTAAAGACTTAAACGTAAGACCTAAAACCATAAAACCCCAGAAGAATACCTAGGCAGTACCATTCAGGACATAGGCATGGGCAAAGACTTTATGACTAAAACACCAAAAGCAATGGCAACAAAAGCCAAAATTGACAAATAGGATCTAATTAAACTAAAGAACTTCTGCACAGCAAAATAAACTATCATCAGAGTGAATAGGCAGCCTACAGAATGGGAGAAAATTTTTGCGATCTATTCATCTGATAAAGGGCTAATATTCATAATCTACAAGGAACTTAAACAAATTTATAAGAAAAAACATCAAAAAGCGGGCAAAGGATATGAACAGACACTTCTCAAAAGAAGACATTTATGTGGCCAAGAAACATGAAAAAAGCTCATCATCATTGGTTATTAGAGAAATGCAAATCAAAACCACATTGAGATACCATCTCATGCCGGTTAGAATGGTGATCATAAAAAAATCAGGAGACAGCAGATGCTGGAGAGGATATGGAGAAATAGGAATGCTTTTACACTTTTGGTGGGAGTGTAATTAGTTTCAACCATTGTGGAAGACTGTGATGATTCAAGGATCTAGAACTAGAAATACCATTTGACCCAGCAATTCCATTACTGGGTGTATACCCAAAGGATTATAAATCATTCTGTTATAAAGACACGTGCACACGTATATTTATTGTGGCACTGTTCACAATCACAAAGACTTGGAACAAACCCAAATGTCTATCAATGATAGACTGGATTAAGAAAATGTGGCACATATATACTGTGGAATACCATGAAGCCATAAAAAAAGGATGAGTTCATGTCTTTGCAGGGACATAGATGAAGCTGGAAGCTATCATTCTCAGCAAACTGACACAAGAACAGAGAATCAGACACTGCATGTTCTTACTCATAAGTGGAAGTTGAACAATGGGAACACATGGACACAGGGAGGGGAACATCATACACCAAGGCCTGTTGGGGGGTCGGGGACTAGGGGAAGGATAGCATTAGGAGAAATACCTAATGTAAATGATGGGTTGATGGCTGCAGCAAACTACTATGGCATGTGTATGCCTGTGTAACAAACCTACAGATTCTGCACATGTATCTCAAAACTTAAAATATAATAATAATAATAATATTAATAAAAGGCTCTGTTTTGTAGAGCTATGTAGAAATTCCGTTGATTGGATTTCCCATAGTTTTCTCATTTTTCTATTTGCAATTATTTTTGAATTCAAATTCTATTTGTAATTATTTTTGAAAAAAACAACTTTACAATATATTATAAAGGTGAAAATGAATCAGAAGGCACACTTAAGTAAATAATAGATCTCAGTAAACTGAGAAAATGAAAGAATTGACTGTTGAGGAATAGAAAATTCTTGTTAATGCTCTCAACTGAAAACCTATAATGTTTATTTGTTCTAAATTTTCACAGTGTAATCTTCCTCTGTTCTTCAAATAGTGACTATTCTGAAAAATGAAATGAGAGTTCAGTAGTTCCTCTTTTATTGCTCTCCCATGATTATAATATTTATTAAGAAATTTATGAATTTTATTCATAAATGTTGATTATATTTCTGACAAATATTGGCAAGGAAGCTTGTCCACTTTTCTGCTTTAAAGTTTTTATCTTGTAGTCAGTGAAAGGAGTCTATATTATGATCTTCAGTTAGGACTAGATGATTCATTAACGTAAGAACAGTTACCTATCCAAAGAACTGTAGTTTTCAATTGTATGTCTATAGTTTCTTTCATTTACTGTATATTTCTTATATGCTGACAGCTTTCTTTTACTTCTTTTTGGTATAAATTCATGTGTTTATTGTTTCAGCTTCATGGAACATACTGCACTCATGAGATTTAGTTTCTGGGGTTTAATTTTAAATAAGAAGCACAATGTGCTATTTATGTTTCAGAGTTAAAGTGTATCATTTAGTAATGTACCCCAGCAAAAGAAAAACTGCTAATTTTAAATCAGATATTCTTAGATAGGAATTTTGGCTATGTTTGTCTCCTCCCAATTGAGAAAATTTGCAGTTGATCTTCTAGCACAAGTCATTTATTTCTCAAGTATGTGTTTAAATTCTCATTAGGAGACAAAGATAGTGTATACAAAAATGTTGGATCTTTTAAAAATAAATACCTGAATGTGGAGTTTAAAAATCTTTGAGAGTGATTATTAAATTTTGTTTTAGAATTTTCTGTAATTTGGGAATAACCAAAATAAATAAATAAATAAGTACATAGTGACCAGTTTATTCTTTACTAAAACAAAACAAAATGATGGGTATCTGAAAACCAACAAAAAAACTGGTTAGTATTGTTAAAATGTATTAACTGAATTTGTCCATTTTAGTTTCTGTAAGAAAAGTATTCTTTGGTTTAAAAATGGACATCACAGTTGATTGGTATAATTTTTTCTTCCTTATTCCAAATTCCTCCCTACCACTGCCATTTATGTATCCATAAGTTATAATTTGATATGCTAATATATTGAGAAAATGAACTGAATTCTTTGCAGTGGAGATGTTTCAAGCCTAGAGTATTTCTAGGTTTGAAATAAGCTCATTCTTCAAGATTTTTTTCTTTTTATGCACTGTAGTTTACTGATCACTTTTCTATATTTTGAAAAGAATTTGTGAAAATTGATTAAATGTTGTATTTAATCTTAGATTGAGGAATGACTTATTCCTCTTTCAGAAGTGATTTTCTGTTAGGAATATCTTTACTTGTAACTTTTCCTTAAGTAGATCTTTTTTTTTTTTTTTTTTTTGAGATGGAGTTTCACTCTTTTTGCCCAGTCTAGAGTGCAATGGTGCAATCTTGGCTCACCGCAACCTCCGCCTCCCAGGTTCAAGCGATTCTCCTTCCTCGGCCTCCCGAGTAGCTGGGATTATAGGCATGCACCACCACGGATAGCTAATTTTGTATTTTTAGTAGAGACAGGGTTGCTCTGTGTTGGTCAGGCTGGTCTTGAACTCCCAACCTCAGGCAATCTGCCTGACTCGGCCCCCCAGAGTGCTGGGATTACAGGCAAGAACCACTGTGCCCATCCAACTTGATCCATTATTTTTTAGAGGAAGCATTTTCTTGCACAGTTGTCTTATTATTTATTTCTTTGTTTATTGTCATATTGAACTAGCACCATCTGAGAGTTTGTTACATTACAGTTTAATATTAAAATCTAAGGAATAGTTTATAATTGAGACAATAGTTTCATTTTTATGGGAATTTAAAAACTTTCCAAAAAATCAATTTGGCTAAATGCATTTTGATGATTATACATGTATAACTATATGTTGGAATATTATTTTATTCTTATGTATTATAAACATTTGCACATCTTAATTTTTCTAGGATTTTAAAGTATTCATTCATTTATTTACTCATTCTTGATGATGTTTTATATACCAAGCACAATAGTAGGAGAGAGAGTATGATAGCTTTAACTTAAAGTGATGTACTTGGTACACAGGGTACTTTACAGGAAGAAGTGGGCAGGAAAGATTTTACAGCATAGATAATACTGAAACAGAATCTTAAGCAATATGCAGAAATATACCAGAAAGAAAAGGGTGAGAAAGGACAGTCTAAGAAGTAAAAGAATGAATAAAACTGTGGAAGTTAGCAAATAGTCTGGAATATAAGGGGACTTCACAGCATTTTGTGACAGCTGGAACAGAGTGCAAAGCAGGAAGTGTTCAGAAATAGACAAAATAGTTTAAGGAGTTTGGATTTTCTCACAAGATCTGTAGAAAGCCACTAAAGGTTTTTGAGCCAGAGGTATAGACACAAGTCAGCAAACTATGGCTCACAACCTGTTTTTGTATGACCCACTATCTAAGAATGGTTTTTACATTTTTTAATCGTTGGAAAAAAAGTTAAAAAGTATGATAATTTATGACACCTGAAAATTATATGAAAATCAAAATTAAATGTCCATAAATAGTTTTATAGGAATAGAGCCACACTTACCTGTTTCTATCTTTCCTAGGACTGCTTTTTCACTACAAAAGCAGAATTCAGTAGTTGCTTCAAAGACTGTATGAGCCACAGGCTGGGCGCAGTGGCTCATGCCTGTAATCCCAGCACTTTGGCAGGCTGAGGGGCGTGGATCACCAGAGCTCAGGAGTTCAAAACCAGCCAGGGCCACATGGCAAAACCCCTTTTCTACAAAAAAATACAAAAATTAGCCTGGTACAGTGGCATGCACCTGTGTTCCCAGCTACTGGAGAGGCTGAGGCGAGAGAATGTCTTGGGACTGGGAGGCAAAGGCTGCAGTGAGCGGTGATCATGCCATTGCACTTCTGCCTGCGAGACAGCATGAGACCCTGTTTCAAAAATAATAATAATATAAGACCCAGAAAGTCTAAAATATTTACTATCTGGCCCCTTACAGAAAATGTTTGCTGATATCTGGTCTAAATATGTCAATTAAAAAATATAAATAATGTCGTTGGATAGAAAAGCAAGACCTGACCACTATTTACTGTCTATAAAAATCTACTTTAAATATGAAGATATAGATAGCTTAGAAGTAGAATGATGGGAAAAGGCATAATTTGCAAAGACTAATAAAAAAAAAGTTGAAGTAACTATATTAACATGAGAAAAGAAATTTAGTAGAGATAAGGGAGGACATTAAATGACGATCAAAGGGTCAATTCACAAAAAGGTGTAACAATTCTAAACCCAGCAGAACTTGCACAAAGCAAAAACTGATAGAAGAGAAATGTTGAATAGACACATATTTTATCAGTAACTAGTGGAACATGTAGAGAATCAGTAGGAATATAGAAGGCTTGAACACCACCAATCAGCTAGACCTAATAGGTATAGAATGTTCCATCTGACAACAGAAGAATACATGCTTTCATGTGTAAATGAAGTATTTATCATGATAGACCATATTTTTGCCTATAAAATGAACATTAACAAATTTAAAAAAATTTAATATGTTCATTGACAATAATGGAATTAAACTATAAATCAGTAACAGAAAAAAATATTTGTAATATTCTCAAATATTAAGAATTTGAACAACTCCTAAATAGCCTGTGGGTCAAAGAGGAAATACAATGAATTGAACAAAAATAAAAATACTGCATTAAAAAATTGATGGAATGCTGCTAATGCAGTATTTAGAGTAATATGTTTAGCATTCATTATTAAATGCTTATATTTGAAAAAAAATTTTCAAAATCAGTGACCTAAGTTTCCATCTTAAGAACAGAGAAGATGAAAGGAAAATTAAGCCCAAAATGAGCAGAAAAAGAAAAAAGTAAAGGTAAGAGTCGAAATTTAAAAAATAGAGAAATTAGTGAAATCAAAAGCTGATTCTTTGAAAAGATCAATGAAGCTGATAAACCTCTAGTCAAAATGACAGTAAAAAAGAGAGATGATACAAATTACACTGTCAGGAATTAAAGAGAAGAAATCACTACAAATTCTTAGGTGTTAAAGGGAGTGTAAGTGAATATTATGAAAATATTTACTTCCATTGCTTATTTAGATTAAATGAACAAATTCCTTTAAAGACAGAAACTAATTTCACTCTAGAAATAGATAATCTGAATGCTTCTGCATTTATGTAAAAAAATTGAATTCATAATTTGAAATGTTTCCACAAAGAATTCTACAAATAATACTGTGGATCCAGGTGGTTTTACTTGTGAATTCTACCAAACATGTATGGAATAAATTATACTAATTGTATTTAAACATTTCCAGAAAACCAAAGGTGTTGCACTACCTCCCAACTTATTTATGACACCAATATAATAATCTATTAAAATCAGATAAAGACACTGTAAGAAAACTACAGACCAGTATTGTTTATGAACATAGATACTCTGAATTCTGTTGTGATTGGGCAGTTTTCTGTTTACTCTTTACTTTGTTGTTACTTCAGTTAATGTTCTATCATTCCCATCTCCCGATAGGGCTAATTATAATATATGGTCATTATATTTGTTAACATTACAAAATGTTAACAAATTGAATCAAGTAATAAATATTTACAAAGGATACTATATTATGACCAAGTGGAGTTTATCCTAGAAATGCAGTGCTAGTGTAATATCTGAAATTATTTAATGTAACTTACCATATCAGTAAGCTAAATATATGGTGATCTCAATAGAAACGTAAAGAACGTTTGATAAAATTAAGCATCCATTTGTAATTAATAAAAATCTCAGGAAACTGGAAATGAGAAAATGACAAGAAACTTCTTCAGCTTCATAAATGGCATCTGTGAAAACCCTACACTTAATGATGAAATAGTGAATTTGCTTTCCACCTAAGATTAGGTACAAGGTAAGGAAATCCATTTCCACTACTAGTCAACACTATTCTTAAGGTCCTAGGTATTATAAAACTGCAAGAAAAAGGTATATAAAACATACAAATTGAAAAGGAAGAAATAAAACTACAAAATTATCAAATGGTAAAACAAGACCTAAATGAAAGACAGCAAATACCATTTTCAAGGATACAAAGACTCGGTACTATAAAGATGTCAGTTCTGTTCAGATTGATTTATCCATTCAGCATAATTTCAATCAAAACTCTAAATGGTATTTGTGTCTGGTATGTAAGCAAACTGCATCTAAAATGTATAGAGAAGATTAAAAATCCAAGAATAAGAATATGCTTCTGAGAAGCGTTTACCATGCCAGTTATCAAGATTTACTAGCAACAGCTCTTGTAAAGACAATAGGGAATTCATCCAAGTAAACAGGATTGAGACACTGGAAACAAATCTTCACGTGAGTGGAACTTGGATATTATAGTGGAGGTGGTATAGAAGATCTTTGAAAAAAAAAAACAAAAAACAAAAAGAGAATGGTTAATAAGTAGTCCTAGGATAGCTGTTTATTTTTATAGAGAAAAAGAAAATGGCTGTTACTATGCACAAAAATCAGTTCCAAATAGATTAAGGGCTACAGTGTTAATGGTACAACTTTACAGAATAAAACAAAAAAGAATATCTTTCCTATTTTAGAGTGTGGAAGAGTTTCTTAAACAAGACATAATTGCTAAATTTAAATATTGGATATATTAACTACAGAAGATAAACATTTGTTTCTATGAAATGATGCAGTAAAGAATTAAAGACAAGCTGTAAACTGGGAGAAGGTATGCATAACACAAATAACTGAAAAAGACTGGTATACTTTTTAAAATCTACAAGAAAAAGGCCATTCATTAAAAAAAAGGACATAAAACATAAATAGAAATGCATGGAAGAAGAAAGACATATAAAAATAAGTGCAGTCTCATCACTAATCAAGGAATGCAAAATAAAAACAGGAGATGCTTATGCTTTCTAGATTGGCACAAACCTAGAGGCCTAAGAATAATGAGTGGTAGATAATGCCGATCTACAGGAACTCATATTCACTACTAGATGGATTATAAATTGGTACAGCTACTTTGAAAACAATTTGACATTCTATAAATTTGAACATGCATAGATTTTGATTTAGCAGTTCTACTCTGCTATGTATCTTAGACAGCTAGGCATATTATCAGCTGACATGTGCTAAGTAAGAATATTTGTGGCTTTGTTGTTAGTATCTAACAGTTAGGAACAACTTGTGTTCATCAATCGGAGGAAATATTTGTAGATTGTAGTAGATTTATACAAAGGTGTGTTACATGGCAGTAAAAATGAATGAACTATATATACTTATTGAGATGACATGGATGAACCAATATACATGAAAAATGCTGGAGGTAGATGACTACACATATGAAGAGAAAGCAGCGTGGTAGCTCATAATACAGACTCTGGAGCTAGACTGCCTTGCAGGTGAGTTGTGGCTCCACCACTTCCTAGATATGTGCCTGTATATAAAGTATTTTATCCCTTTCTCTGCACCTCACTTTTCTCATCTGTTAGATTATGTTTGTAGTGAAGATTAAGTGATTTAATACGTGTTAAGTGCCTGTAGAACAGTGTGATGGTGTACAATTGCAATTTTTATTACTCTGAATTCTGTTGTGATTGGGCAGTTTTCTGTTTACTCTTTACTTTGTTGTTACTTCAGTTAATGTTCTATCATTCCCATCTCCCGATAGGGCTAATTATAATATATGGTCATTGTTGATAATAGAAAATCTAAAGAAGAATTTAATAACCATAAATATAACTACCTAATTGAGGCAGTCTTACTGTGGCTTGTGTACTTTGTGAGATGCCAGGGTGTACTAGTGTCTAGGAAAGACAAATACACTTTTTTAAAAAAAATGCAATTGTATGTATGAATGGTATAAGTGAATTTGGGCCTGATTTTATCTACCTAGTATGTAGAAGTTTGCAGATGAACCTCTATAGCACTGTGCCAGTCTGAAATTGTCCTATAGGAGTTCCTGTTGTAAATGCCCAAAACATGAATAAAATAAAAAGTTTATTAATTTTCCAGTTCCTTTAGGCTTTTGATATATTGGCAAATGCTGATCTTCATGATTGAAATATGCACAGATGTTATACAAGTAACAAAAGTTGTAGACAGCCACAAATATAGATTTACTTACTAAATAGTGCTTTTAGAGCTATTATTTCGTCTAACCTGAGGCAAGAGGAGAAATAGTTATGCATTATCTATTACTAGAAAGGATTTAGGTAACCTAAGTGATGAAATGGAGGAAATAATGTGAATTCTTTCTTACTCCTTCCTCTGTCTTCTTGATACTGGCTGCTATTGGTGTTGTTTTGGTGACTCCTTGGTGTTACAAAGATTATTATGCCGTTAGAATCCTTATAGGTTGGTTTGTGGATATGTATGTGATTGTACAATATAAACATAATGCAATTTGAGTAGGAAAATCTTGCAGCAATATGTAAAATCTATGGAAGTGCTGGAAAATTGCTAGAAACAAAGAAATTAACAAATGAAGATCCGGCAGAGTCAGGTGAGAATAATTAAAGAGAAAATCCACAAGTTTCATGACATGTTTAGATAGGTCACAAGAGAATGATTTGATGATTTAAAGGATTAATAGCAGTAATTGGAAGAAATAATAAAACCATGAATAAATATTGCCACAGTGACCTTTCTTTATGATCATATAAGAAATTAGATTTGAAGAATGTCATATTGTTATTATAATTTTAGTAGGACTTATAATTAGTAGGAATATATATTAGTAGATTTAAATTTAAATTTTAATAGAAACTTTTATACAATATGTATATAGTATGTATATAGTTTAAAGCATAACTATTTCCAGGTCACAATAGACCACTGCTAGCACCCCAGAGCCAAGCACGTGCCTTTATCCATCTCCTTCTACCCTCAGAAGTAACTGTTATCCATAGTCTTGATCTTTTTCTTGGTTTTCTTTTTATTTTCATAGTATGTGTAGACATCATCAAATAATGTTGTTTTGCCATTTAAAGTTTTTACATATGCAATTATATATATGTAGTCCTTTGCATGTTGCCTTCACCAACCTTTGTGAGATTCATTCTTATTGTGGTGTGAAAATCTAGTTGATTAATTTTCAGTCCTGTGTAGTGTTCCTGTAAAATGTACGGATACATATATTTTAGACACAGTTGATAATTTGTATTTATTTCAAGAGCCTAAAAAGATTTCTCTTCACATAACGAATACTTTGTGAGTGGTGGTTTTATTATGCGCTTTTTTGGTTGTTAATTTGTTCATTTTTATTTTTAGCTGCATGTAACAAAAGAACCAAATAAGCATAGGCTAACAGTAGCAAGCTTATTATTTCGGAATATTTGATTTCATAAAGTCTTAATTTCTGTATCTCAAAACCCTCATGAAATGTTTAAAAGGAGAATCCTAACCTAAGGTGAGTGTTTGGAATGAATATGGCAGATGTCCTTAATATACAAAGTGCTTATACAAATTGATAAAGTAAACACTTAAAACCCAGTTTACAAAGTGGGAAAGAAGAGACATCTTATAAAGAAATATAGAAACTAGTATACGGGAAAATTGTTAAACTGCATTGAGGTCTTTACATTTATATTAGAAACAAAAGTAGTTCCTTTGATGACACCTTCTTTCTTCATCTGTTTGTGGAACACATGGATTTTCCAGGCAGTAATATTTGTAAGAAGGTTGGTTTGAGAATCTACACAGTCAAAGTCAAGTTCTGGTAATTTCTTATTTTCTTGCATTAGCAGTTCTTCTAATACGGCATGATTTACTGTGTCATCATGGAAAGACAGCATTAGAGAGTGTACATGACAGGGTAAAATTAAACACATGCTCACAATCAAATTAATGTATTTCATCTGTCTTCAACTAATAACAATCTGTCATGTTATCTATCTGAGTAGGGGCATAAACAGTTTATTTTGTGTTTGGAGTAACTTCCTGGAGGTAGTTAATGTGACAAGCAGTTTGTTTGAATTGAGTATAACCAGATCAACACTCAAGATGTTTCCTTGATAACCTAAAAATTACTGTGAAAATCTGTGCAAGTGCTATATTTATATTTTGCTTTTACTTCTTTTAAGTTAGTCACATTTTTTGCAATTATTTCACTGAGAATACTCTGTTCTTGCCATTATGTATGGACTGAGGGGCAAAAATAGTTTATATTTTTAATTTTTTTCCCATTGACAGCAAGTAGACAATAATAATATAATTAATTGGCATATAATATATTCCCTTTTTAAAATACATAGAGTAACATTCTGGTTTTAGTGAAAAAGTCCTGTTCATTATAGAGTATGTTTTTACAGCATGTTGAAAAATAAATAACTTGGGAAACTAGGAACATTGTAAAGTCTCAGGCCAGTATAATATAGATACTCTTATAAAGTGCTTCAGCATTTTAAAATTGTACTTAAAACTTTACAACATTTAGTGTGATCAGTAGCTCTGATCTGTGAAATGTGCAGAGCTGATACAAATGTATCAGTAGCTCTGATACATTTGATATGTCTAGTTTAAAAATATATTTATTGGCCAGGCACGGTGGCTCATGCCTATAATCCCAGCACTTTGGGAGGCCGAGGTGGGTGGATCATGAGGTCAAGAGATCGAGACCATCCTGGTCAGCATGGTGAAACCCCGTCTCTACTAAAAATACAAAAATTAGCTGGGCATGGTAGCATATGCCTGTAGTCCCAGCTACTCGGGCGACTGAGGCAGGAGAATTGCTTGAACCCAGGAGGCGGAGGTTGCAGTGAGCCGAGATCGCGCCATTGCACTCCAGCCTGGGTAACAACAGCGGAACTCCGTCTCAAAAAAAAAAATTATTACATTTAATACTGTATCTTTTAAGACTTTTTTCTCCCTTGTTATCAGTAATCATATAGGTGGATACAGAGGAGATCCGGGGTAAGGAATCTTGAATGCCAGTAAACAAATAGTACCTAAAAAGAAAAGTAATTGTATACTTGGCTATCTGCATTCGTGTGTGTGTGTGTGTGTGTGTGTATGTGTGTGTTTTAGAAATCAAAGTGTATACATAATTTTAAGCATATGTGAATCAAATTTAATAAATTATTAAGGGAATTTTGCTTGTTATGTTTGGGCTAATTATGGATCATTTTAAAACTATGTAATTTCACAACTTGTACGTACGACTGCAAGTTGTTTGTAAATAACTGTATAATCAAGTGATAAGGCAAAGCATATCTTATGTTCTATAATGCTTAAGGGCTGGTTTTTATGATTTATTGTTACTAATTCTTTTAATGTATTAATATATATGAAATCAGCTATATAACAGTGCACATTTTTAAAGTAATGATTATTTAAAATTTGTCTTTATCATTCTAATAAAGAATCTAAATAAAATTTAGACTGTTAAGTGACTGTTAATTCAGTCCCTAAAGTTGATGTTCTTTCTTCTTTAAGATCCTCCAGCTGGATTTGAATCAGATAGCATAGTTCTAATTCTAGTGCTACTGATGACTAGATTTGAGACTTTGGCTAAGTCAGTCTAAACTTCAGTTTTTGTGTGTGTATGTGTGTGAAATTAGAATAATGCTAACCCATTTGCCAAGATTGTTGTGAGGCTCCAGAGGGTTTTGTAAATTTTGAAACAGAGTTATGTTGGTTCAGAAGTCACTTAAAGTGGTTTCTCTGCTTCTGTTTTTTGTCCTCAGACATCCTTTCTCCTCATGGCAGCTAGAGTCATTTTTTCAAAATGCAAAGTCATATTGTGCTGTTGGTTATAGCCTTACAATTGTTTCCCATTGCCGTATTTGAGTAATATCCTTATTATGCTATAGCTACTATTCTTGCTTATTATGCTTCTTTGTTTTCCCCAATTGTACTTAGTCTTTTTCCTCTTCCAGGTTTCGTCCCTGTCCCAATGACTAAAACAACTTTTTCCTCCAACTACCTCTTAACTTGGTTTGTTTTATTCTTACCCTTTAGATTAGGGGTTCCCAGCCATGTGGGCCATGGACTGGTATTGTTCCATGATCTTTTAGGAACCCAGCCACACAGCAGGAGGTGAGCAGTGGGCACTGAGCATTACTGCCTGAACTCTGCCTCCTGTCAGATCAGCAGCAACATTAGATTCTTATAGGAGCGTGAACCCTATTATGAATAGCACATGTGAGAGATCTAGGTTGTGTGTTCCCTACATGAATCTAATGCCTGATGATCTGAAGTGAAACAGTTTTATCCCAAAATTATGCCCCACCCCCACTACCTCCATCTGTGGAAAAATTGTCTTCCATGAAACTAGTCCCTTGTGCCTAAAAGGTGGGGTCTGCTGCTTTAGATCTCAGATCAAAGAGGTCTATCCTATATAACATTGTCATTGCTATCCTGATTTCCTGTTCCGCTCTTTCACTCTGTTATTCTCTTATCTGGTCACCTCTTCCACTTTCAGCTTATGATAATTGTAGTAATTGACTCATTTATTTACATGTTTACTCACTTATTCTTTCTGCCTCACTAATGTCAGGATAAAGATAATGCCTATATTGCTCCCTCGTTTATCCTTGGTGCTTATTAGCAAAGTACTTGACATATAATAGGTGGTCAATTTTATCGAATAAATTTGGAGTATTGTTTTACCTCTTTTAAAGAAGTGTATGGACTATTTTTTTTGTAGCCTGTGATTTTATAGCTCTACAGTTAATCTGAATAAATTTTTGATTAATGTGCAGAACTGTAGTGACTTTCAGGAGGAAAAATAATCAGCTGCATGTATATAATATGTATAAAACTTGCCGTCTTCGATTTTTAAAGTTATGATTTAGTTAATTATTTACGTATATAGGATGGCTAAACAGAAGAAAATGTCATAATCAGAAAATCTATAGGAGGCTAACATTTTTTATCATTTTAAATTTTCTTTTGAATAGATTCTAAATTTAGAACAAAGAGTTTTCAATCTGTGTAGTCAATGAAAGTACTTTAAATCCAACAAGGGAAAATTTAAGGTTTGCTAATATACGTCACTTGCAAGAATTTTCTTTTTGTGCATATATATATATATATATATATATATATATATATAATTATTTATTTATTTTTTCCCCTCGGGTAGGCCTGATTATGTGAGATAAGATAGGAGAAAAGTGTATCTGTGTAGATGACCACCTCTCTACATATAAACTTCTTAACACGTTCACAATCCTTAGGCCTAAGCCCTGCTGACCTCACTAGCTTTTGGAAGCCAGTTTCTTTCAGATGCTTTTGTACATATTTCTTTTGAAAGGAATATACATCCTCTCTATCCTTAAGGCTATCTGACTAATTTTTTCTCCTCCTTCAGTATGTAACTGAAGCATCACTTTCTCTGTGGTATGGTACCTATCATCCCTAAGCAGTTGTAGAAGTTTCCTTTCTCTGTACTGTTGTAGATTGTCTTATATAGATCTTTGTTACTCTCATGATTTCAGAATTTCATTATATAGCATCTTTTTATTTGTGTCCCTCTTAGCCTTCCCAGCTTTTAGCACTATATGAATAGTTGGTGAGTAAATGAATGCATGGACATATCACAGTGATACTAGCTAATACTTATTGAGTATATGCCAGTCACATACAGTATATCTTGCTGTGTTAGTCATTGCTTTTTGTGTATGTATTCATCATATCCATTATAGCAAGCTTATGAGATAGGTACTATTATTGTTCTCATTTTATAGATGAGAAAACTGAGCAAAAGAGATTAAGTGACTTGTCCTAGGTCTTGTGGAGATTAACAGAACAGGAAATCAAATTCAGGCAATTTGGCTTCTAGAGTATATTCTTTTTCTTTCCTTCTTTTTTTTTTTTTTTGGTCTTTATTTTTAATTAATTATTTGGACAAAAATTGCATAAATCTATTGTGTACAGCATTATGTTTTGAAATATGTCTACATTGTGTAATGGCTTAAGCTAATTAACATATGTATTATATCATATACTTATCATTTTTTTGTGGTGAGAGCATTTAAAATCTATTCTTTTAGCAACTTTCAAGAATATAATTATTTTTTTTGTGGTGAGAACACTTAAATCTATTCTCTTAGCAACTATCAAGAATATAATACCTTATTATTAACAAGAGATTACAAGTGCTGGCCAGGATGTGGAGGAAAAATAACACTTACACACTGTTGGAGAGTGTGTTCTTTATCACCATGCTGTACTCTTTCCAGATAAATCTGTGAATAACTGAAGAACTATAACTATATTCAGCCCAAGTTTCTTCTATATTTACCTTAATGCAAAGTCGAGAAATTGTATGGGACAAGATCTTGTTTATAATCTGTCATCTCTGGATCAGTAAAATAATAACAGAGGTCTTCTCTTGGGATATGAAAAAGTTTTGCTGTTAGGACATTTTCTTTATAAAGATATTTGACATAATGTAATTTTAATCAGAATTGTTTACTATTTAATACCATAAATTTCCTGTTACTTATCAAAATCTGTCTCTATATCCTAGTATATAGGCCACTTGATCCTGGAAGTTATCCAAGTGAAAAAATTTTGAACCATCGCATAAATTTAGGGAGTTAGTGTTCCACTAGAATCAACAGGGCCAAATGAAGGCTAAAAGTGACCGCTTTAGATTCAGAATTTTAACTTGTTGCTTCTGAATCAAAGCTGTAAACTTCAATGAAATAAAAATAAACATGGTACTAAAATATCTATACATGAAGTGATGTATATGTTCAATTTGCTTTCAAATAATCTGAGACTGGTGGTATGGATGAAATTGGATTGGTCACTCCATGACAATTGTTAAGACTAAGTGATGGGTACATCAAGAGTCATTCTACTATTTACTTTTATATAAATTTGAAATTTTCCATTAAAGTATTTCAGAGTGATGGATTATCAGAAACTGTAGCTTTGGAAAGCTATTTTTTTTTTAAATTGTGGTTAAAAAACAAAATTTACCGTCTCAACATTTTAAGTGTACAGTTCAGTAGTGTTGATGTAGTCACATTGTTGTGTGCAACCGATTTTCAGAACTTTATCATCTTGCAAATCTGAAACTCTGTAGCCATTAAACAACAACTTCCCTTTTTTCTCTCCCCACATCCCCTGGTAACCACCATTCTACTTTCTGTCTCTATAAATTTGACTACTTTAGTTACCTCATGACAGTGGAATCATATGATATTTGCATTTGGTGACTTGCTTGTTTCACTTAACGTAATGCCCTCAAGGTTCATCCATGTTGTAGCATGTGACAAGATTTCCTTTCTTTTTAAGGCTAGAT
The DNA here is from genome assembly GCF_030222135.1 of Aotus nancymaae. Lineage (NCBI taxonomy): Eukaryota > Metazoa > Chordata > Mammalia > Primates > Aotidae > Aotus > Aotus nancymaae. The sequence continues at coordinate 12,681,782 of NW_026988417.1, read as the reverse complement.
AATATTCCATTGTATATATACACAGCATTTCGTTTATCTAGTCACTCATCAATGAACATTTGGATCCCTTCCACCTCTTATGACTAGTGCTGCTGTAAACTTGGATGTACAAATATCTCTTCAATACTCTGCATTCAGTTCTTTGGGATATATACCCAGAAGTTGGACTGATGGATCATACAATAGTTCTATTTTTAACTTTCTCAGAAACCCCCATACAGTTTTCTGTACCAGTAGCACCACTTTACAGTCCGCCAACATACACTAGTGTTCCGATTCTCCACATCCTTGTCATCCTTGTTTTTTAAAATTTAGCCACCTTGATGGTACAGTGATATTTCTTTGTGGTTTTGATTTGCATTTCTCTGATAATATATTATCTCTGAAGAAATATCTATTCAAGCCTTTTGCTTTTTTTTTGGTAAATTGTGTTTTGTTGTTGTTGTTGTTGAGTTTAGGAGTTATTTATATATTCTAGGTACTAACCTTTTGTCACATATATGGTTTGCAACTGTCTTCTCCCATTTTGTAGGTTGTCTCTTCACTCTGTTGATTATGTGCTTTGATGTGGCCCTATTAGTCTGTTTTATCTTTTGTTTCTCTGCTTTGGTGTCATGTCCAAGAAATCACCACCAAGTCCAATGACCTGAAGCTTTTTCCCTGTATTTTATTCCAAGAGTTTTACAGTTTTTGGTCATATGTTAAGGTCTTTAATTCACTTTGAGTTAATTTTTGTGTGTGGTGTAAGATAAGGATCCAGTTTCATTCTTTTGCATGTGGAAATCCAGTTTTCCCAACATAATTTGTTGAAGAGATTGTCCTTTTCCCCATTGATCTGTCTTGGCCTCCTTATAGAAGATCATTTGGTTATATATATGAGGTTTATTTCTGGGTTTTCTATTCTATTTGGAAGACTACATTTTTAACCAACAAAATGTTGCTCTTAATTAGCATTTCTTTTATGGTATATCCAACTCTCCAAGTAAATCTTTCTGTCTGAAAGCAGATATGTTAGAATAATACCACATTTGTTAAAAGATCTTAGAAAATACTGAAGGATAGTGATGGTTGAAAATTGAAAATGGGAGTTCTTGGGTTATCAAGTTTATAATTTGACATGGGGAAAATTAGGGAGGGAAAATGACCAGATCTCTTAACAATTTTTGTACTAAGTGGACAGTGTCTTTAGAAGCACATATACTTTCTGGCATTCAAAATTGGTGGTGCTAGGCCAAGGCGGGCAGATCATGAGGACAGAAGATCGAGACCATCCTGGCCAACATGGTGAAACTCTGTCTCTACTAAAAAATACAAAAAAATTAGCTGGATGTGGTGGTGCGCACCTGTATTCCCAGCTACTTGGGAGGCTGAGGCAGGAGAATCACTTGAACCCAGGAGGCAGAAGTTGCAGTGAGCCGAGATTATACCATTGCACTCCACCCTGGTGACAGAGTGAGACTCTGTCTTAAAAAAAAAAAAAAAAGTGGTGATGCTATCTTTTCAGATTTGTATTTTCATTCCAGTCAAAGTATTCACTCCATACAAATAAATTTTTTTAAATTGAGGAATCAATCATGTTGAAAACATGTATTTTTTTTCTTTAATTCTTTACAGACAGCTTTCTTTCTTTCTTTCTTTTTTTCCTTCCTTCCTTCCTTCCTCCCTCCCTCCCTTTGTGGGGTCCATGTACGGAATGTGCAGATTTGTTGCTTAGGTCTACACATGCCATGGTGGTTTGCTGCATCCATCATCCCACCATCTACATTAGGTATTTCTCCTAATGCTATCCTTCCCCTAACCCTCCACCCCTGACAGGCCCCAGTGTGTGATATACCCCTCCCTGTGTCCCTGTTGTTCAACTCCTACTTATGAGTGGGTACATGTGGTGTTTGGTTTTCTGTTCTTATGTTAGTTTGCTGAGAATGATGGCTTCCAGCTTCATCCATGTCCCTGCAAAGGACATGAACTCATCCTTTTTTATGGCTTCATAGTATTCTATGGTGTGTATGTACCACATTTTCTTTATCCAGTCTATCATTGATGGGCGTTTGGGTTGGTTCCAAGTCTTACTAATTGTGAACAGTGCTGCAGTAAACATACATGTGCATGTGTCTTTATAGTAGAATGATTTATAATCCTTTGGGTATATACCCAGTAATGGGATTGCTGGGTCAAGTGGTATTTCTAGTTCTAGATCCTTGAGGAATTGCCACACTGTCTTCCACAATGGTTGAACTAATTTACACTCCCATCAACAGTGTAAAACCATTCCTATTTCTCCACATCCTCTCCAGCTTCTGTTGTTTCTGACTTTTTAATGATCACCATTCTAACTGGCATGAGATGATATCTCAGTGTGGGGGTAGCATTTGATTTTCTGTTCTTGCTTTAGTTTGCTATGGGTAATGGTCTCCAGCTCCATCCATGTTCCCAGAAAGGACATGCTCTCCTTCTTTTTCATGGCTATATAGTATTCTATGATGTATATGTACCTTTTTCCAGTCTATCGATGACAAGCATTTAGGTTGACTCCATGTCCTTGCTATTGTGATAGTGCTTCAAGGAACATATACTTGCAAATATCTTTAAGATAGAATGATTTATATTCCTTTGGGTATATACCCAGTAATGAGATTGCTGTGTTGAATGGTAGTTCTCTTTTTAGGTATTTGAGAAATCACCACACTATTTTCAACAATGGTTGAATTAATTTTCACTCCCGCTGACAGTATGTAAGCATTCCTTTTTCTCTGCAATCTTGCCAGCATCTGTTACTTTTTGCATTTTTAGAAGCCATTCTAACTAATGTGTGATGATATCTCATTGTGGTTTCGATTTGCATTTCCCTAATAATCAGTGATGTTGAGTTTTTTTTTCATATGTTAGTTGGTTCCATGTACAACTTTTTTGAGAAGAGTCTCTTCATGTCCTTTGCCCACTTTTTAATTGAATTGATTTTTTCTTGTAAATTTGTTTAAATTCCGTGTAGATGTTTGGTATTAGATCTTTGTCAGATGCACAGTTTGCAAACTTTTCTCCCATTCTGTAGGTTGTCTGTTTGTGCTGTCTATAGTTTCTTTTGCTGTACAGAAGCTCTTTAGTTTAACTAGATCCCATTTGTAAATTTTTGCTTTTGGCATCTTCATCCTGAAATATTTGCCAGTTCCTATGTCCAGAGGGGTTTTGCCTAGGTTGTCTTGCAGGGTTTTTTGAGTTCCTTGTGTATTCTTGATATTAATATTTTGTCATAGTTTGCAAATATTTTCTCCTATTGAGGTTATTCCTTCACTCTGTTGATTGTTTCTTTTGCTGTGTAGAAGGTTTTTGTTTGATGTAATTCCATTTGTCCATTTTTTACTTTTGTTGTCTGCTTTTGAGGTCTCGTCCATAAAAATCTTTGCCCAGACCAGTGTCTTGAAGCATTTCTCCTGTTTTCTTCTAGCAGTTTCACAGTTTCAGGTGTTAAATTGAAGACTTTAATTCATTTTGAGTTGATTTTTGCCTATGGGGAAAGATAAGAGCCTATTTTTATTCTTTTGCATGTGGATGTCATCATCACATTAGCTAACTATTATGCAGACTTTTTTTGTGTGGTTGTTTTATAGTATCACTGGTCTGTGTATTTATATATGTTTTTGTAGTGGTCTTTCCTTTCCATATTTTCTGCTTCCTTCAGGAGCTCTTGTAAACCAGGTCTGCTAAGAATTCCCTGAGCATTTGCTTGTCTGAAAAGGATCTTACTTATTTATTTAGTTAGTTGGTTAATTTGGCCAGCTACGAAATTCTGGTTTGGAATTTCTTTTTTTTTTTTTTTTTTAAAGAACATTGACTATTAACCTCCAATCTCTTCTGGCTTGTGAGGTTTCTGGTAAGAGGTCTGCTGTTAGTCTTATGGGCTTCCTTTTGTATATGACCTGATCTTTCTCTCTAGTTGCCTTTAACATTTTTTCTTTCTTTTCAACCTTAGAGAATCTGATGATTATGTGTCTTGGGGGTGATCTTCTTGTGAAGTATCTTACTGGTGTTCTCTGCATTTCCTGAATTTCAATGTTGGCCTCTCTAGCTAGGTTGGGGAGGTTCTCATGGATGATATCTTGAAATATGTGTTCAAGTTGCTTCCAGTCTCCCCATCTGTTTCAGGGACACCAATGAGGTATGGATTTGGTCTCTTTACACAACCTCATATTTCTCAGAGATTTTGTTTATTCCTTTTCATTCTTTTTTTCTCTATTCCTGTCTGACTGTCTTATTTCAGGAAGCCAGTCTTTAAGCTCTGCTCTGCGATTCTTTCCTCAGCATGATGTATTCTGCTATTAATAGTTGCAATTGTATTATGAAATTCTTGTAGTGTGTTTTTCAGCTCTATCAGGTCAGTTACATTCGTTTCTATGCTGTCTATTTTGTCTGTCAGCTCCTGTATCATTTTATTGTGATTCTTATCTTCCTTGGATTGGGTTTTAACATATTCCTGCATTTCAGTGACCTTCATTCCTGTTCATATTCTGAATTCTATTTCTGTCATTTCAGCCATCTCACAGTTCAGAACCCTTGTGGGAGAGGTAGTGCCGTCATTTAGAGGAAAGAAGGTACTCTGGCTTTTTGAGTTGTCAGAGTTCTCATGCTGATTCTTTCTCATCTTTACGGGCTTATATTCCTTCAATATTTGATGTTGCTAACCTATGATTATTTTTTCCTTTTTTTTTTTATATTAACTTTTATTTTATTGTATTTTAGGTTTTGGGGTACATGTGGAGAACATGCAAAATTGTTGCATAGGTAATCACATGGCAGTGTGATTTGCTGCATTCCTCCCCTTCACCTATATATGGTATTTCTTCCCATGCTATCTCTCCCCACCTCCCCACCCCCCTCTGTCCCTTCCCTATTTCCCCCCAATAGACCCCAGTGTGTAGTGCTCCCCTCCCTGTGTCCGTGTGTTCTCATTGTTCAACACCTATCTATGAGTGAGAACATGCGGTATTTGATTTTGTGTTCTTGTGTCAGTTTGCTGAGAATGATGGTTTCCAGGTTCATCCATGTCCCTACAAAAAACACAAACTCATCGTTTTTGATGGCTGCATAATATTCCATGGTGTATATATGCCACATATTCCCTGTCCAGTCTATCATTGATGGGCATTTGGGTTGGTTCCAGGTCTTTGCTATTGTAAACTGTGCTTCAATGAACATTCGTGTGCATGTGTCCTTATAGTAGAAAGATTTATAATCCTTTGGATATATACCCAGTAATGGGATTGCTGGGTCAAACGGAATTTCTATTTCTAGGTCCTTGAGGAATCGCCACACTGTCTTCCACAATCGTTGAACTAGTTTATACTCCCACCAACAGTGTAAAAGTGTTCCTATTTCTCCACATCCTCTCCAGCATCTGTTGTCTCCAGATTTTTTAATGATCGCCATTCTGACTGGCGTGAGATGGTATCTCAATGTGGTTTTGATTTGCATTTCTCTAATGACCAGTGATGATGAGCATTTATTCATATGTTTGTTGGCCTCAAGTATGTCTTCTTTTGTGAAGTGTCTGTTCATATCCTTCACCCACTTTTGAATGGGCTTGTTTGTTTTTTTCTTGTAAATCTGTTTTAGTTCTTTGTTAATTCTGGATATCAGCCCTTTGTCAGATGGGTAAACTGCAAAAATTTTTTCCCATTCTGTTGGTTGCCGATTCACTCTAATGACTGTTTCTTTTGCCGTGCAGAAGCTATGGAGTTTGATTAGGTCCCATTTGTCTATTTTGGCTTTTGTTGCCAATGCTTTTGGTGTTTTGGTCATGAAGTCCTTGCCTGCACCTATGTACTGAATGGTTTTGCCTAGATTTTCTTCTAGGGTTTTTAAGGCGTTAGGTCTTATGTTTAAGTCTTTAATCCATCTGGAGTTAATTTTAGTGTAAGGTGTCAGGAAGGGGTCCAGTTTCTGCTTTCTGCACATGGCTAGCCAGTTTTCCCAATACCATTTATTAAACAGGGAATCCTTTCCCCATTGCTTGTTTTTTTCAGGTTTGTCAAAGATCGGATGGTTGTAGATATGTTGTGTTGCCTCCGAGGCCTCTGTTCTGTTCCATTGGTCTATATCTCTGTTTTGATACCAGTACCATGCTGTTTTGATTACTGTAGCCTTGTAGTATAGGTTGAAGTCCAGTAGTGTGAAGCCTCCCACTTTGTTCTTTTTGCTTAGAATTGACTTGGCTATGCAGGCTCTCTTTTGGTTCCATATGAAGTTTAAGGCGTGTTTTTCCAGTTCTGTGAAGAAGTTCATTGGTAGCTTGATGGGGATAGCGTTGAATCTGTAAATTACTTTGGGCAGTATGGCCATTTTCACGATATTGATTCTTCCTAACCATGAACATGGAATGTTTCTCCATCTGTTTGTGTCCTCTCTTATTTCCTTGAGCAGTGGTTTGTAGTTCTCCTTGAAGAGGTCCTTGACATTCCTTGTTAGTTGTATTCCTAGGTATTTTATTCTCTTTGTAGCAATTGTGAATGGCTTTTCGTTCTTGATTTGGCTCTCTTTAAGTCTGTTATTGGTGTATAGGAATGCTTGTGATTTTTGCACATTGATTTTGTATCCTGAGACTTTGCTGAAGTTGCTTATCAGTTTCAGGAGATTTTGGGCTGAGACGATGGGGTCTTCTAGATATACAACCATGTTGTCTGCAAATAGAGACAATTTGACTTCCTCCTTTCCTATTTGATTACCCCTTATTTCTTTTCCTTGCCTGATTGCTCTGGCTAGAACTTCCAGTACTATATTGAATAGGAGTGGTGAGAGAGGCCATCCTTGTCTAGTGCCAGATTTCAAAGGGAATGCTTCCAGTTTTTGTCCATTCAGTATGATATTGGCTGTTGGTTTGTTGTAAATAGCTTTTATTATTTTGAGTTATGTTCTGTCAATACCTAGTTTATTGAGGGTTTTTAGCATAAAGGGCTGTTGAATTTTGTCAAAGGCCTTCTCTGCATCAATTGTGATAATCATGTGGGTTTTGTCTTTGGTTCTGTTTATGTGGTGAATTATGCTTATAGACTTGCATATGTTGAACCAGCCTTGCATGCCCAGGATGAATCCTACTTGATCATGGTGGATAAGCTTTTTTATGTGCTGTTGCAATCGGCTTACCAATATTTTATTGAAGATTTTTGCATCTATGTTCATCATGGATATTGGCCTGAAGTTTTCTTTTCTTGTTGAGTCTCTACCGGGTTTTTGGTATCAGGATGATGTTGGTCTCATAAAATGATTTGGGAAGGATTCCCTCTTTTTGGATTATTTGGAATAGTTTTAGAAGGAGTGGTACCAGTTCCTCTTTGTATGTCTGGTAGAATTCAGCTGTGAACCCATCTGGACCTGGGCTTTTTTTGGGTGGTAGGCTCTTAATTGCTGCCTCGACTTCCGACCTTGTTATTGGTCTATTCAGGGTTTTGACTTCTTCCTGGTTTAGGCTTGGGAGGAGGCAAGTGTCCAGGAATTTATCCATTTCTTCCAGGTTTCCTAGTTTATGTGGATAGAGTTGTTTGTAATAATCTCCGATGATGGTTTGAATTTCGGTGGAATCTGCAGTGATATCCCCTTTATTGTTTTTTATTGCATCTTTTTGGTTATTCTCTCTTTTCTTTTTTATTAATCTGGCTAATGGTCTGTCTATTTTGTTGACCTTTTCAAAAAACCAGCTCCTGGATTTATTGATTTTTTGAAGGATTTTTTGTGTCCCTATCTCCTTCAATTCTGCTCTGATCTTAGTTATTTCTTGTCTTCTGCTAGGTTTTGAGTTTTTTTGATCTTGCTCCTCTAGCTCTTTCCATTTTGACAATAGGGTCTTGATTTGAGATCTTTCCTTGCTTGTCATGTGGGCATTTATTGCTATATATTTTCCTCTAGACACTGCTTTAAATGTGTCCCAGAGATTCTGGTATGTTGTGTCTTTATTCTCGTTGGTTTCAAAGAACATCTTTATTTCTGCCTTCATTTCATTGTTTATCCAGTCAACATTGAAGAGAAAGTTGTTCAGTTTCCATGAAGCTGTGTGGTTGAGTTAGCTTCTCAATTCTGAGTTCTAACTTGATTGCACTGTGGTCTGAGAGACTGTTTGTTATGATTTCCGTTCTTTTGCATTTGCTGAGGTGTGATTTACTTCCAATTATGTGGTCAATTTTAGAGTAGGTGTGATGTGGTGCTGAGAAGAATGTTTATTCTGTGTTTTTAGGGTGGAGAGTTCTGTAAATGTCTATTAGGTTTGCTTGTTCCAGATCTGAGTTCAAGTCCTGGATATCCTTGTTAATTTTCTGTCTGGTTGATCTGTCTAATATTGACAATGGGATGTTAAAGTCTCCCAGTATTATTGTGTGGGAGTCTAAGTCTCTTTGTAAGTCATTAAGAACTTGCCCTATGTATCTGGGTGTGCCTGTATTGGGTGCGTATATATTTAGGATCGTTAGCTCTTCTTGTTGCATTGATCCTTTTACCATTATGTAATGTCCTTCTTTGTCTCTTTTGATCTTTGTTGCTTTAAAGTCTATTTTGTCAGAGATGAGAATTGCAACTCCTGCTTTTGTTTCCTCTTCATTTGCTTGGTAAATCTTCTTCTCCATCCCTTTATTTTGAGCCTTTGTGTATCCTTGCATGTGAGATGAATTTCCTGGATACAGCACACCGATGGCTTTTGGCTTTTTATCCAATTGCCAGTCTGTGTCTTTTGATTGGGGCATTTAGTCCATTTACATTTAGGGTTATTATTGTTATGTGTGAATTTGATCATGCCATTTTGATGCTAGCTGGCTGTTTTGTCCATTAGTTCATGCAGTTTCGTCATTGTGTTGATGCTCTTTACCCTTTGGTATGTTTTGGGAGTGCCTGGTACTGGTTGTTCCTTTCTATGTGTAGTGCCTCTTTCAGGAGCTCTTGTAAAGTGGGCCTGGTGGTGATGAAACATCTGAGTACTTGCTTGTTCACAAAGGATTTTATTTTTCCTTCACTTATGAAGCTTAGTTTGGCTGGATATGAAATTCTGAGTTGAAAGTTCTTTTCTTTAAGGATGTTGAATATTGGTCCCCACTCTCTTCTGGCTTGTAGGATTTCTGCTGAGAGATCTGCTGTGAGTCTGACGGGCTTCCCTTTGTGGGTAACCCGACCTTTCTCTCTGGCTGCCCTTAGCATTTTCTCCTTCATTTGAACTCTGGTGAATCTGACGATTATGTGCTTTGGGGTTGCTGTTCTTGAGGACTATCTTTGTGGTGTTCTCTGTATTTCCTGGACTTGAATATTGGCCTGCCTTGCTAGGTTGGGGAAGTTTTCCTGGATAATATCCTGAAGAGTGTTTTCCAGCTTGGATTTGTTCTCTCTGTCACATTCAGGTACACCTATCAAATGTAGATTAGTTCTTTTCACATAGTCCCATATATCTTCGAATCTTTGTTCATTCCTTTTTACCCTTTTTTCTCTAATCTTGCCTTCTTGTTTTATTTCATTGAGTTGATCTTCGACCTCTGATATCGTTTCTTCTGCTTGGTCAATTCCGCTGTTGAAACTTGTGCATGCTTCACGAAGTTCTCGTGTTGTGTTTTTTAGCTCCATCAATTCACTTATATTCCTCTCTAAGTTGTCCATTCTCATTAGCATTTCGTCAAATCTTTTTTCAAGGTTCTTAGTTTCTTTGCATTGGGTTAGAATGTGTTCTTTTAGCTCACGGAAGTTTTTTTATTACCCACCTTCTGAAGCCTGATTCTGTCATTTCATCACATTCATTCTCCATCCAGCCTTGTTCCCTTGCTGCTGAGGGGTTGTGATCCCTTGTAGGAGGAGAGGCGTTCTGGTTTTGGGTGTTTTCATCCTTTTTGCACTGGTTTCTTCCCATCTTTGTGGATTTATCCACCTGTCGTCTTTGTAGTTGCTGACTTTCAGATTGGGTCTCTGAGTGGACATCTGGTTTGTTGATCATGAAGTTGTTTCTGTTTCTTAGTTTTCCTTCTAACAGTCTGGCCCCTCTGCTGTAGGACCTGTGAGGTTCACTCCAGGCTTTGCTTGACTGGGGATCACCTGCAGCAGCTGCAGAACAGTAAGGGTTGCTACCAGTTTCTTCTTCTGCTATCTTTGTCCCAGAAGGATACTCGCCAGATGTCAGTCTGATTTCTCCTTTATGAGGTGACTCTTTGGATATACGGGGGTCAGGGAGCTGCTTGAGGAGGCAGTCTGTCCTTTATAGGAGCTTGAGTGCTGAGCTCTGAGCTCTGTTGTTCATTCAGAACTGCTGGGCAGGTACGTTTATGTCTGCTACAGCAGAACTCATAAACCCCTTTTTTTTCCAGGTCTTCTGTCCCAGGGAGTTAGGGCTTTATTTATGAGTTTCCATTGTGCTGCTACCTTTTTTTTTCAGGGCTGCCCTGCCCAGCAAGGAGGCAGCCTAGTCACTGTCTGCCTGCGGAGGCTTTGCTGAGCTATTGTGGGCTCCGCCCAGCTGCCGTGTGACCTTCCCTGCAGTCCTGTTTATATGGGTGTAGTTAGAACTGCTTTGGCAATGGTGGACCACCTCTGTAATGGCGGACTCTCTCTGTAATGGCGGGTTACCTTGGCAACAGCAGGCTGCCTCACCAATGGCGGACTACCTCCGTAGTGGTGGAGTGCCTCGGTAATGGCGAACGCCCCTCCCCCACAGAGCTGGACCGTTCCAGGTTCAGCTGTGTTTGCTGTGAAACTCTCAACCCAGAGCGCTTCCAATTGCTGTTTTTTTTTTGTTGTTGTTGTTGGGGTGGGCCCAGCCAAGCCTGATCACCTGGCTCCCTGCCTCAGAGCCTTTTTTTTTTTTTTAGTTGAATGGTTGACTCTCTCCCAGTTGTTCCAGTTGCCTGTTGAAAAGGCGCCGGGATCTGTGTGATTTCCTATGTGGCGACCCACTGCACCGGCTGAAACAGCAATGCTGAGATTCATGCTTTTTTGCCAGGAATTTCCTGGCCTGGCTCCCTGTTTCAGTCCCCTTTTTTAACCAGCTGAATGGGCTACTGTGCCTTCCCAGAGCTCCTCTGGCCAGCTAAAATGGCACCCAGACCAGAGTATTTTGTATGGAGAACCACTGCGCCGGGGCGCCGGCAAAACAGCCACGCCGGCCAAAACAGCTGCGCTGGCAACCCGTGGGGCTCCTCCACCTGAGAATCTCCTGGTCTGTGGGCAATAAAAATCTGTCTGGAAATGCGGTGTCCACTCACCCTCTGCGCTTTCACTGGGAGGTGCAGTCCTGAGCTGCTCCTAATCAGCCATCTTGGATCTTTCTGTTTTTTTTTTTTTTCTTTTATCCTGTTTGATGACCTTGAGGGTTTGATTGTGGTATAAGGTGAGTTCTGTCAACTGGCTTAATTTCTGGAATATTTTAGGGGGCCAAGCCTCAGCTCCCAACTCGTGGACTGCATGCTCTAAATCTGGGGGAGTTGTATCCAGTCTCAACTTTGTTCTCTGACTCCTCAAGGTTAGGAACCCACAGCTTTGGTGGGACCAAGGTATTCCTGGACCACTGGTCACTATACTTCAATGGGTGGTAGTAGCCAAAGTGTTTCTTATGGCAGCAGCAGTGGGATTTGTCCTCCTTTGCATGTGTTAGCAGCAGCAGCAGCAGCATGGTGGAGTGCACACTCATCACCTGCAGCAGGGTGCCAGCAGGTGCCTGCCTCCCTCCAGGTATTTACAGCAGCAGCAGAGGTAGTATGGCTTTTGAAGGGCACAGGGCCCCTGCTGGTGACTGTGCCCATGGTGGTGCTGGTGGTGGTGTTAGCATGGGGTGGAGTGCTGCCAGGTACAGGTCTATGTGTACCCTCTGTGCATGATCACTCAGGCTGGGATGGCTGCTTAGGTTGGGGAGGTCCATTGTTCTCCCTGCCTAGTTTCACTCTTGTGGCAGTGTTGGTGCAGGAGTGGGGCTCTGGAGGTGGCAGGGCTGTCAGGCTGCAGTGGGGTGAGGAGCAGGCAGGCTGGTGCGTGGCTGTGACACTACTCTCCACCAGTCAGGTACAGTCCCCCAGTGTGGGAGTATAATGTGAGGCTCCAGCACATCCAAAACTGTACTGCAAGCAAGTGTGGCCAGGCTGGGGCTCCAGGAGAGGCCAGCAGACGAAGAGGTACTCAGGTTGGACTAGCCCTGTGTGATAGGCAAGACTGCTCTGCAGCATTCAGTTCTGACAGTTCCCTTAGGGCTAAAATCTATGGGAGCACAGGCACGTCTTACATGGCAACAGTCAAGAGGGTGTGTGCAGGCGAACTGCCCTTTATAAAACTGTTAGATTTCATGAAAACTGATTTACTATCATGAGAATAGCACAGGAAAACCTGTCCCCATAATTCAATTACCTCCCACCAGGTCCCTCCCATGACCCATAGTGATTATGGGAGCTACATTTCAAGATGCGATTTGAGTGGGGACACAGTCAAAGCATATCACTACCTACCACAATACCTGGCATATAATAGATGCTCAATAAATGTTTGTAGAATAAATCTTTTATTTTTTTAAAATTGACCAATGGTACTACTAGTTTTTTCATGGTTATATTTGTTAGGAAAAACTTTTGTTTGAGTAATAAATGGTAGATGGGGATTTGGAAGGAAAGAGAGAGAAAGAGAAAGAAAAAACAATAAACCATTAGAAAAAACAAATGCACACACATATTAAATGACACAACTTTTATTTGTTTTTTTAAATGGATAGTGATTTCAATGGGAATTTTTCCTGGTGACATGATTCATTCTTAACTCTTGTTGAAATAGAAACATATTTTAACTTCAATATTATGATAAACGGGATATGTAAGTGTCAGTGCTAATTGCTTAGTATTTTAGTCTTCCACAACTTGATGCCTGTGGTATCTGGACATTTCATGGCCTGTTCTGGTAAATAAGGAGTCAGTGATGTTTAAGGAACAGTAACTGTGGCCAGAAAAGGAAAACAAAAAGGCCAGCACAGTGGCTCACCTGTAATCCCAGCACTTTGGGAGGCCAAGGTGAGAGGATCACGAGGTCAGGAGTTTGAGACCAGCCTGGCCAACATAGTGAAACCCCATCTCTACTAAAAATACAAAAAAACTAGCGGAGCTTGGTGGCGGATGCCTGTAATCCCAGCTACTCAGGAGGCTGAGGCAGGAGAATTGCTTGAACCTGGGAAGCAGAGGTTGCAGTGAGCCAAGATCACACCATTGCACTCCAGCCTGGGCAACAGTGTGAGACTCCATCTCAAAAATATAAAATAAATAAAAACTTCATATTTTCCAAGGTGAGCAATATAAATGGGGCTTAGGAATACCCCATTAGATAAAAAAAATCTCCCAGAGAGAGAACCCTTGAGCCTACAAACTAAACTTTCAACATAATTTTAAATAAAGGCTTTTATGTAGTATGAGTGCATTTTTTAGTTGATAATCAATTGGCACTATTATGTAGGCCTTCTAGATTTGCAAATTTACAAGTTTTTACAAGTCATTTGGGTCCTTCCTCAGGAAATCAGTTTAAGTTTTTTTTCCTATATTGACTCAAAGAGCCTAGTTGTCCTTAAATCCTGTGCATATATTTGCCTTATAATTTGATGGCATTGAATCAACACCCTTATAGGGTCTGTAGTGTTGTAAGAAACTGTTAAATAAAAGATCACATTTGGAAAAATAGACTGTGCCAGATAAAACCAGTATTGGATATGAGTTCTGTGCTTTGCTTTAAAGCACCTACAACTATTCAAGGAAATATATCCTTGTCCCTTACTCTCAAAATGGATATTCTAGATGAAAACCAACTGATCTATGTCTTTGTGAAATTAGACTATGGCTATAAATTAATGTAAACACACAATGTAATATTGATCTGTTAAGCAGAAAATTATATATTTGTGTTAGCATTCAAGCCTATAGAGATTATAGAGCTAATTATTATTGAAGCAATTAAACTGTTTCAAACTGAATATGGTTGGGTAAGTACACCTTGCCTTCAATTAATCACTATGTTTAAATGTACTATATTAAGTAGATCTTTGTTGAGCATCATCAGTGTGCCTGAACTTATACAGAGCATGATGATAGCTCACAGTTTTTTGTAGCACTTACATGCTGGTCATTGTGCATTATACATAGATTAATTATCAAATCACTCTGTACAAAATAAGCATATTTATTATTCCCAGTTTATAGATGTGGAAACTGAGGCATAAAGAGGTTTAATAAATTGCCCAAGATTACACAGTTAGTGTCTAAGCTGGAATATAATACTGGAAAGCAAGTCAAATTTAAACATGTTAAAAATGTTTTTATAGACTCTAATATTGAATTCTTTTCTCTCTTTAACACCTTTCTAGTTGATTTGGAGCATATGCGAACAATAAAACCTGAAAAACACTTACGATTTTGCCAGGAAAATGGTTTTAGTAGCCACTTTGTCTCAGCCAAGACAGGAGACTCTGTAAGTAAAATAATGAATACTGTATATTATAATTGATGGTTTTACTTTTATCTACTAACATTCCTAGGAAGTATATTTCTATTATTTAACCTTTGGAGAAAATTAATTCCTATAGAAGATATGAAATTCCTTAGATTAACTATACCATGTTTATTCTGGTTATATTTTATAATTCATTTAACATAATTTTATGGTTATTTTTAAAAAGGGAATTAAAATGAATATAAACCCCCCATAATCTCAGTATCTAGAGACAGCCACTCATAACCTCATATGATTCCATCTAGTCTCTCTTCCTGATGCTCACAAATGCTAGTGCTGCTGCTTGCAGCTAGGAGATAGTATTTATTGAGTATTTACTTTATTACAGACATTGTTCTACTCTGATTATCTCTATTTTATAGATGAGTCTCAAAGAAATATGTAATAGGGTCCAGATTACACAGTTAATAAGTGGAGAAGATAGGATTTGTGAAGGCAAATAGTGACACCCTGGGGCTCACAGTCTTAACCTCAACTCTATTTTTAAAATTAAGATTATAATATAGAAATAATTTTATATTTTACTTTTTACTTAATATTTTTGTCATTCCCAAGTCATTTAATAATAATAGATTTAATAGTTCATTTAATAAATGTTCAGAAATGTATTAAATCATATTCCTGTTGTGTAACATACAGGTCATTTCCAAGTTTTGAACATAATGTTCTAATGTAAAACTTTGTCCATAAGCTTTGATGTTTTGATTATTTTCTTTAGATAGATTCATTGATAAGGGATTGAAACATTGCCAAATCACCACCAGAAAGACTAAATTCATACTATCACCAGCATTGTACGTTTGCCATAACTACATCCTTTTAACATTCAGTATTTATTTATGTATTTGTCAAATTAGTAGACCCCAAAAAAGAAAAAAGATACTTCATTATTTAAATTTGAGTTTCTTTGATTGCAATTGAGGTTGAAATTTTAAAAGTTTTATTAGTTACTCACTTTCTGCTTTTTACTTGTTATAATTTTCTGTTGCATTTAGAAATTTTCTATGACCATTTTTATATTAGCGCTAATAGTCATGTGTCATAATTTTTTCAAATAATCCTCACTGACCCCCATTTGAATATTTTCTAGTTGACATTTTTCAACTAAAAGAAGTTTGAAGTTTTTCTGTCACTTAATCTTTTTGATGTTTTCCTCTGTAATATCATTTATAATTTTACACCTAAAATAAATACTGAATAATATAACGGGGGTTTAATCTTTCTTTTGTTCAGTCTCATTAAAAATTTTGGCCTCCTAGAACCCTTTCCTCCCAGACAATGTGAACATGGGCACACACTCACCCACCCATGCCTTTTGAAAAATATATAATATCAATAACCCTAGATAAACTCATCCATGGATTCATTGAGCTTCTACCCTTACTTAATCTTCCTGGGGTCTTTTTGCCATTTCAGAATTATTTTAACTTGTAGTATTTTAGCTTGTTTTCAACCACCTAGTATTTTTTGGCCACTTAGTGTTTTTTGTGTACTTCTGTTGAACCACTATTAAAAAGCCCCTTTATTTTTTTCAAGTAGTACTTTGAAATGGTTTGTTTGTATGACAATACTTTAGACTTGTAATCATTTCCAGCTCCAGGTAACTTCCTCTCATTGCTTGAGGAGTTAGTTGAGTCCTGCTTTACTACACTTTCTCTGATATTACCTCTGTCATAATTCTTAGTGATTTCAGTATCCTTGTTTCTCCCTGACTCCACCTTAGTCACTCTCGCGTACTACAGATCTTGTCATTACAAATTACTGTGCCTCTTCTATTATCTCAATATCAGGCATCCTAATCACCACCAACCATCTTCTGTTTCACACCCTTGACTGCCCAAAGACAACCATTCTCAACCCTAGCAAGACCTACAAACATTGATCGTAACACTTTTGCAAAATCTTAACCTCCTTTCATGTCTTCATTTTTCTCTCTTCTGAACTTAAATCTTATGGCCAGTCCAAATCATTGCTATGCGTATACTCTCAATTCCCTTTTTTCTCTTTCACTTTGTCAGACTCACTTGGCTAAATGTTAATTCTGGTTTAAATCAAGCCTCCACTTTTCATGGCTGTACCCATGAAGATGACCAGAAAAAAACACAGAGGGATGCTGGAGGTTTCACTTTAAGTTCACAATGACTAATCTCAAGTGGGCCCTTAATGCTGCTCAGTAATTATGCCCTATATCCCTATTCTGTTACCTCTTCCCTCACCTAGATGACTATTTCATAGCTTCTCTTCTTCAAATGTTCAAACCATCCTCTTCTCTTCTCTCAGCTGATAACCTTGTTTCCTATAAGAAATTTGAAAGAAACAGGAGACAACTACATGCTGCTGCTACCAGGTCTAACCTCATCCTACTTACCCCGTGTGTTCTCACACCTTCTGTCTTCTCTGTGGTTACTATGGGATTTATTCTCCCAGCTAGGGCAAGGAGATAATTTGCTGAATCAAGGATATTGCTTTATCACCTCTCTCTTTCATGTGTATTATTTTTCCCATCTACTGGCTTATTCTTTCACCATACAAAATATTATGACTTCTTTTATCATAAAAACAAGAGAACTCTTGATCCCTCATTTTTTTTCTAGCTGTTGCCTTATTTCCTTCCTTCACTTTCCAGTGGGATGTTTTGAAGAAGTTGTCTCTAGTTCTTCTTTTCCAAATTTCTCTTTAACAGTTCCAGCAGACTTTTGCCTCAATATTTTATTCAAACTACTATTATCCAGGTTGTCAGTGGCCTCCTTTTTGAAGAATCCAGTGGTCAGTACTCAGCCCTCATCTTATTTGATTAAGTAGCAACATACATAATTGCTGATCACTCTCTCCTCTTTGAAATACTCTCTGCGTTTAGCTTCCGGGATACAACGCCTCCTATTTTCCTTCCTACTCACTCACTACTCTGTCAGTCTCCTTCGCTAATTTTCTCATCTCTCCACTCAGCTCAGGTTCAGTCCTTAGATTTCTCTTTTTCTACACTTATTCCCTTAGTGGCTTTATTTAGTCTTCTGGTTTTGCCCATACTTTTCCCCCGAACTCTAGACTCTTATATCTAACTGCCTGCTCAACATCTCCACTTAGATGTCTAACAGGCTGCCCAATTTAACATGTTTAGAACTGAGATTTTGATATTCTCTCCTCAAATCTCTCACAGTCTTCCTCACTTTTATAAATAGCAGATCTATTCTACCAGTTGCTCAGGCCAAAAAGTTTTGGAGCCAATTTTGACTCCTCTGTTTCTCTCACACCCCACATCTGTCAACAAGTCCCTTTGGCTGTACTTTGAAAATATATCCAGAACCTGCTGACTGTTTCTTACTGTGTCCACTTCTACCATTTTGGTTCAGACTTCATAATCTTTTACATTAGTTTACTTGATTGATTTCTTTTTTTTGTATACTTAGTCTCCTATAGTGAATGCTCAATACAAACAACCAGACTAATGCTGTTAAAATAAAAGTCACATTAGGCCACCCTCCCGTGCCTTCCATTTCATTTGGACTAAATGCCAAAGTCCTTCCAGTAGCCTACCAGGTTCTACATACTTTGTACTGCCTTCATCTCTTTGCTTATCTTCTTTTATAACCACACTTTTTCTCCACTCCAACACAGTACCTTTCCTGTTGTTCCTTGAACATTTACCGTCAGTGAACTAAAATATATTATGCTTCTTAGGGCATAAATGGCATAAAGCTACCAGGAATATTTATCCCTTTTTTTGTTAGAAATAAATATTAATAAAGTTTTGATAAATATTTTGTAAATAATCATGTCATGAATAGGGTTAAGAATATGGTAAGTCATTTATAAAGAAAAGATAAGTTATACTACAGTAAATGTCAGGGTTGGAACTCTAGTAATCATAGTAGACCTGGCGTAAGCTAACTATGTGTGGAAAGGCATATAGAAAAATATATGTCAATTTTTGTTTAATCATAATGGAATATAATTTTTCTTTACTCTGAACTGACAAAATATAGTAAAGAGTACCAAGTTACTTTATTCAAGATATATGGAGAATTTGTTGGAATGATATGAAAGGCACAGAGATTATTAAAGTGTTGGAAAAGAAGACCCTTTAAGATAGGCTAAAGGTGGCTAAAACGACCAACATAAAATCGACAGTGAAAAACTAGGGTAGTAAAGTATAGATTATTTTATTTTCTCCAGGAATTATGGAGTTTTTATACTAGTGAGTATGTTGTTTTGTTGTTTTTTAAAGTGGTAGCTGTAATCATCATGCTAAATCTTTAATGTATGTGTTTAGAGAAAATGATCATTTCAATTCATTGAATTGCATGGAGTTTTAAATTATGGATTAATAATTTAAAATTATTATATTTAAAATGTTGCTACATCTGACAAAGCTATTTTTGGAATCACTTGCTACATCATATTTTTACAATTATTACTGCTTATCATTTTTAAGAAAATTCTGTTTATTTGAAGGTAACTTAAGCATGCCTCTTTGACATCATTTAAACCCATTTTTTTACGTAGGTCTTCCTGTGCTTTCAAAAAGTTGCTGCTGAAATCCTTGGGATCAAATTAAACAAAGCAGAAATAGAGCAGTCACAGGTGATTACCTTGAACTTTATATTTAAAAAATTAATGAATTTCTTACAAAGCATTAATTATGACCCATAAATTATTTCCCATTTATGCTTTCTGTGTATGTATCTCTAAAAGCTTTGGACATAGATTGTATGCATGAGTCAGTGTTGATTGCAGAAGATGGAGAATGTTAACTTTTTGCCAAATTATGATACCCTTCAAACCTCATTGTGTCTCTTTTGTTGGGAAAAAGATACTTAGTATAATGAAAATTTTATTAGTGGTTAACAAATGAGTTAAGGTGCTGACAATATTGTTTGTACCTTTTTATTTAAATCCTTTTCAGAGCTTCTATTCATTTTTAAAACATTCTTGACTGTAATTATATTAGTTTTTAATGTTATTTTGTTGTCAGTTTAATAGTGTTATTAATTAGTAAGGATCTCTAAATTTTTTCACTATTCCTAGATAGTTCTCTTACACTAAGAAAAAGACATGCAGCCAGCAGCCAAGAACTTTAAAATACCACTGTAATATCCCACTAATTTATATGTTTGATAGAATGAAAAATCAGAGCAAGAGTCTATAAAGTTACACTTCAGAAGTGGTTTGGTTAGAAATAAAAAACTAATTACAATTTTCCTCAATTTCTTCCACCCCATTTCCACCCTGTGCAACTAAAAAGTGTAATTACTTTTTCCCATCCTTAAATTTTTCTTTAATTCTTTTCGAGTTAGTTTGTATCTTATTCTCACAGTCCCTCCATGCGTGTGTGTGTGTGTGTGTGTGTGTGTGTTTCAAAACAAAGCAAATATTGAAAATTGTTAGACTGATGTGGCTGTTTCTAGGACTTGATTAAAATATTTGAGGCTTTAAACATTTGCTCCTTTTAATTCCCATCATTCAAAGACATTTGTTTTAGCACTTTCTGTGGCCAGATATGGTACTAAGATACTTTGTGCTGTTTAGCTCCCAGACACATGAAAAGTGGTTACTTGGTTTGGGCCTAGGAGAATATAAGAAAGAGAAGTCACCATGATTTGCTTGATCACACAGAACTTGGATCCCAGAGGTCAAGTGATTCCTTTCCTTTTTAGTTTCTCTGTCTGAATAATGTTTGTCTCTGCTTAATTAGAGAGTCTGTGATTATCATAAGTGATTTATTGATCAGACCTTATATACTCAGTTTAGTGGTGGGTCTAAAAAAGAATTAAAAGACTTTAAAATGTCCCTGTTTTCAGTAAAGAAAATTAATATGTTATGTGCCAGGGGGATTGCGTTATCTCAGTTAATCCTCGTAATAACTTTGGATCAGGTGAAATTTTATCATTTTATGATCAGGAAGCTGAGACTATGGAGAGATTAAGTAACTTGATCACTAACTCTTAGTTGAGCAATGGTGGAGCCACGATTTACACCCAGGTCTCTCTGACACCAGTGCCCTTGCTGTTTTCGCTGTACCATACTGGGGGAAAGTATACTGGGCAGTTTGGAGTGAAAGGAAAAAAATGGCTGAAAGAGGAGCTGGTATGAACAATATACCTGGGTACAAAAGCTTAGGTTGTATTTTGCAAACAGAACAGTTTGTTTAAAATAAATGACCATTTGTATCAGACTATAAAGAGTTTGAGAACAGATTTTGGGGATTTATGAATGCCAAGTTGATTAATTTTATTTGACCCATAATCATTTTGAGGTAGGGCAATAAATGAAAGCAGTTTTTAGATAGAAGTAATCTAATGGGATATTTTTGTATGTCGTTGGATGGGAGGGAGATTGGGGTAAGGAGACTGAGTTACTGCTACCATGTGATAAGGACCAGAGTCAAGGTGGAAAGGAAGAGCTGGATGGATATAAGGGAGATTTTAAAGAAGAACCAATAGGACTTGTGGAATGATTGGATAAGAGGTAGTAGAAGTCCAAGATAACCCTGAGATTTCTTGCCTGGAGGAATGAAGAAAGGGGAAACCCAATGATTGGTGGTCTTTCTGAGACGGGGAATGATGGGCTGGTGCTTTACAGGTGAGAGGCTGCACTGAAGAATTCCTTGTACTGCCTGAGCTGTGCAGTGGTGCTCAGATACAAGGAGACCTCTGGAGAGATGAAACAACTGGATACTTTTGAAAGGCAAAATTTGGAAAGCTTTATTAATATTAGCTCCTTCTTGTTGTAAGATCAACAGAGTTGCTATTTTGACTTTAGATATGGGCTTAACATTCTGGTATATTTTAAATAAAGAGCTATTAGATGTGTTAACACTCTACCCTCCCTGCACATCTACCTTGTTTATTATGCTTTGAGGTTTAATTCTATCTTCGGTTTGTCAGTGACATCTACTCTTAATGCATTCATTTGAAGGTGAATTCAAGCTACTGCAGCCTTCTATATGTTTGTCAAAATTCTTTGTGTATATCAGGAAGCCTCATTAGCCTTTCTTGATCCTGATGAATTTGGTGTTTTTGCCAATTAAATTATTGATTTTACAATTGATATTTCTCAGTGGAAACATTTTTGAAAGTTCATCTGAAAGACAAGGAAGTGCAGATAGCACACGCATGCGCACGTGCACACACACACTGCATGTGGTTTTTGCAACATTTGAAAGATTACTGGAGGGATTCAAGGGAATGTTTGAAAGCACTTTGTATTATTTTATAGAGAAGAAGTTAAATGGCAGACTCAGCTGTCACATTGATATTGATGCTCTACCACAATAACTTAGTTTGTGACATAAATATTTTGAGATTTTAGTCCTAGTTCCATTCACTGATTATTTAAAGAGATTCTACTAGTTTATTTCTAACCTAGATTGCTCCTATTTGGGAATTATATATAAAATTAGATATCAACACATTTTACAAGGTTTGCAAGGAAGAGGAAGAGAGAGAAAAGAAAGTGAATGCACAGTAAACATACTTTGAGGGTCTATTTAATGCCAGGGACAACACTAGAATCTGGGGATACAGAGATGAATAAGAGAAGGTCCCTATCCTCAAGGAGCTCCCAGAATAAGTGGGGCAACCAAACATTTAAACACTATAGATCCATTTTCACCATTCCCAATTTGATTAATAGTTTCATTTGCATCATTTATGTAGTCTTCCCCTTTCTCCCCGACCAATCGTTAATCCTCTAAGATAGTGTAAGAATTGATACTGTTGTTAACAAGTGTTCTAGTTTCCCAGGTTATTCAGATTTTCTATTTGCAGAGTACTTAGAACTTTAGGAGAAAATATAAATTTACAACTGCTATTATTTAGGAAATCCAGCAATCAGCTCTTTAAGAATGCATTAGATAATTGATAAAGAAAAAGCTTAGTCCGTTGAGTCCTGTCTTGCATCCTTCAGTCTGAATTGCAAGGAAGTTTTGCCATACGTACTTGGTGTTAAGAGTTACATTTTTAAGCGTCAACATTTTTACTTGCCAATTAATAAACTATGAATTTCTGCCTGGTTTGAACTAGGTATGTATTAGCTTTTAAAATAACAAAAATTTATATCATGTCTGAGATATTCATTAAACTGGCTAAAAATATATATTCCTTATTGTCACCTCAAACTATTTTCAGACTGTATATGAAAGTATCTCACGTAGGACTTGGCATCTGATAGACATGCTCAAGATTTTGATGTCTTAATTGACATATAATTGTACAGTGCAAGTACCCATTTAACCTTTGGTCTTAAGAGCCCTTTCTGCTTTTTAACTTTACCTGAGTATTGATCTGCCTCAGATTTTTTTTTACCCAGATGTTAATTTTTTATGTTCATTTTCCCCAGTATGTTTATTAAAACTGTACTGGGATTTCTTTCTTATCCTAAACACCACTTGTTTTCTTGAGGAGCATATTTTCTTATTTTGTACATACTACTCTAATTCTCAGGTGTTGAACATTGCTTAATGGACTCTCATGTCACATCTCATTTTTCTTTTTCCTATTCATCTTTTAAATTAATTTTTTAATATAAAATTTCAAAACCAGATGG
Source organism: Aotus nancymaae (assembly GCF_030222135.1). Taxonomy (NCBI): domain Eukaryota; kingdom Metazoa; phylum Chordata; class Mammalia; order Primates; family Aotidae; genus Aotus; species Aotus nancymaae. The sequence continues at coordinate 12,658,763 of NW_026988417.1, read as the reverse complement.
GACTTTAGAGATAATGTAGGTAAACCTTGTTTTTATAGATTAGAAAATTGTGAAGACAGAAGTAAATAACTTGCACAATGTTTTCTTACTGGCAACATATAATGGCCCCTTCGTTATATAGAAGAAGAGTAGCTTTTTTAAAACTCCTGTGTGGAAAGTACTATGCTTTTTAACATATTATATCCTATAGCCATGCTTTAAATTGTATTCTATAATCTTGTTGTACTTTGAATGTACATCACTCAGAATATTCTGCAATAGTTTACACATCTATTTTCTATGATAGACTCTTATGTATCTCAAAAAACAGAGATTATGCATTATTTACCTAAATATTTGCAATACCTGGGATAGTGATTGGCTTCGAATGAATGATAGTGACAGATGTTTTAGCCTTCAGGGTGTGTTTACTCCATATCCTGGGCATGACAAACTATGACTTTTGCAGTGGTAAATATGTTACTATTATCTGGAGTAAGGTATAGGTGCACAGTTGACCAAATTTATCTTTAGCATCTCTGCAAGAGCCCATCTATACACCTTACACCTTTTTGCCCCAACTCATAGGTTGCTTTCTTTCTTATGCCCTCCATAGCTACCACTTCCATTTCCAGTATCCACTTGGCAAATGCTCTTTGAAAATATCAGGCTTAAACTTGTGTTCACCCATGTGACTCCTTTCCTCTTAGGGTCAGTTTGTTATTTTCATTTCATCAACTAATAGCAGAGAATAATTGAGTTTACACTGTGGCTCTTAAAATAAAGGTTGGTGTTTTGCAGGTAACATTTTCTCTGAAAACATCAATAAATGACTTTTAAATAAGCTGACTACAGTGAAATCACCTACCGTGAAGTTTATGACATGGAAATTATGTTTTTCTAATCATAGAAAGCGAAATTTGGAATCTGCAGAGCTTTGGTTACGGGTTACTTTTAGGAAACGTTTGACAAAGCGTTATGTCAAATAGACAAAGCCCCTGAGAGAGATGCTGTCTTGTTAATTCTTCATTAATTTGATTAAAATTAATAATGAAATCCAAGTCATTTACGTTAGTCAGTACTTGGATCAAAATGTCTCAAGCACAGGATAGTAACCTGGTTGTATTTATAGGGTAAGACTTAAACCAACATTTGGTTGGATTAACGAGTTGCTTACTGATTCAGCAAACCTCATCTCTTCATTGTAACCCGTAGTTTGGCATGAAACAATTAGGTTTGGGGAGGTTGGATAATGGTATACAATATTTCACAGATGTACCCCCCAAACTCATACCTCATTTGTTAGTTGGTAATGCTTCTGTTGATAGCATCAGGCTGAGTGCCTAGTAAATCATGAGTCTTGTCCAGATGTTAATGCTGCTTGTTCCTAGAGAACTTAAGCAGAAGCCACTCAAGGCTAATATGATCGTATGCTTCAGCATCCTATTCATTTACTCTCAGTTCTTGTAGAATCTTTATTTATAAATGTAATCACAGACAGCAGCTCATATTAAGATGCTTTTCGGTCTATCTTAATAAATTAATAGATGCTATTATGAAGGATGAGTGTCCTGAAATAAGATATTTGCAATCACATGGATAGTGAGGATAGTTTTAAATCTAAAAATTTGGGTAGCATGTTATCTTTATCATACGTATTTGTCTCATGTGGTCTTTTTGATCCTAAGGGTAATAGCAATTAAGAATATAACAATGTAATAACAAATAATTTTGTATTTAGTAAAACTATTAGATATTTGAAAGCAACAGCTGTTGTACTTAAATGTTGTACCTCATGTATTTTTTTTTTTTACATGACCTACAGCTGCATTTTGAACTTGTTTGTTTCTGTATGGAATTTGGAAGTATGGGGGTTAGGATTGGGAGGAATGGGGGAGTGAGCATCACAAGGAAGTCTTGGACAAGTAATAAATAGTATTAAATGTAAACACTATAAATGGCATATTACTTCCTCTGATGTCTTCATTTCTCTCCCCACCTTCAAAGATAATTAATTACTCCTTCCTCTGTGTTCCCATAGCGTATTATAAGTCTACTAGTTAAGTGTTTAACTTGTATGGAAATTAGTTGTATTTGTGTTTCTCTGTCCATTAGGTCCTCAGCAACTTGTGAATAGATTCTGTGTAAGTCGCCCACATATTCACTGTGTAGAGTGACTGGCACATAGATCTTGGGTAAAGCTTGTTAATGGAAATGGAATTAATCTTTTTATTGTACTTTAACATAGAAAAACCTCATAATTCTTCATAGTCCTCTGAAATACTGGGCATTATATATGTTATATATAATTGTATTATCAAAAATGGAACTCACAGTTTGGGAAATTCAGTGGTCATATCTATTTCAGTAATTATAGAGTTATTAAGAATAGTGTTTCTTAGGTCTTCCTTTTCTTTCCTTTTGTATGTGTACATCCTGCTGTTTGTGTGTGTGTGTGTGTGTGTGTCTGTGTGACATGTTTATATTTATATGTTAATTTTATTTTTCTACTTTGGTGTTTCCTTCTCTATTCGGTCATTGAACATACTTTCCATTTTGTCTTTTTTTTTTTTTTTAATTCTTTCTTCTTTGTCTCATTTATGTTGTATGGAATTGACAGCGTATTGTCAGGGCAGAAATAGTGAAGTACCCGGAAGAAGATAATCAACATACCAGCTCTGCTCAGAGTAGAATCTGTTCAGTACAGTAGTGCAGGTATTAAGGGATAAATTATTATAATTAAGGGAGGTGGGATGGGAGAACCAGTGAATGCTATCTTGTTCTTTATTCCTTATGAATAGGGAAGTTCAGATGATTATTGTACATTATTGGAAATTAATATTGCATAAGTCTTGATTTAGAACTAAAAAATTGGTCCCCTGCCAAGAGACGTGAATTAACAAATTGAGAACAAATTAAAATAACATTTCAGTTACTTTTAAACATATTTGTCTTTATGGTTGTGTTTATTACATGTGCAGTGAAGTGGAGAATTGAGGCAGTTATTTCATTATTCATTCCTTACCATTTTTCCTGAAATAGCTTGGTAATTGAAAGAATATTTTTAAAATTTGCCTTGAATTGCCCTTCTTTGTCTGCTTGTGTGTGCAGACTTGGTAAAAGAGTTGAAAACAGTAAAGGATTTGTTTTAAAGTATTACTTAGAGATGAATAATAAGCATATTGCTAAATGTATCATTTTAGATATTCCTTGAAGTATTGGAAGGAGGGAAGAAAGTATCTTTTGGTTTAAATTATTTTAAAAACATGAAGTAATTTTCTAAATTTTTCATTATACCGTATTTTGTTTAAAGTTGTATTCATAACCATTAGTGAGCCATTTGGAAATAAGTTAGGGATTTTGGAGGAAAGTTTTAGAAATTGGAAAAGATTTAAAAATGGGTTGCTGAGAGCATTTCTGCTTTATATGTGAATCCTCTTTAACATTTAAATGTTTTCTTACAAATTCACAAACTGCTGTAAACAAAGAAAAGTTACGGCTAAATATAATGGCTTATGGAAATATTAATCAATAATGATATTTTTTACTTTGAAATGACAAGTTCTTTTCTATGATTTAAAATATGTGTTAATGATTCATTTAAATTCTTTTGCTTTAAATTATTATCAGGGTTTAATTTTTCATTATTGATTTGTCAAGTTTTCATCAGACTTGTGATAACCTCAAGTTAATGTCATAAAACCAGGGACAACTCAATAGCTGAGTTGCCATTCTCTCCTTGGAAAAAAAAAATCCACTCTTCATTTGTTTGTCTGGTTTATTTTATATCAACTCCTGCTTCATTTATGGTGTCCATCATCAGAAGTTCAGCAAAGTTCAGAAAATAAAAATATACTTTAAGGAGCTCTTTCTAAATGTTCTGATGTCCTGATAATAACTCTGTTTTCTTTTATGACAGAGAGTGGTGAAGGCAGATATTGTAAACTACAACCAGGAACCTATGTCAAGAACTGTTAACCCTCCTAGAAGCTCTATGTGTGCAGTTCAGTGAGCACATTTTTCTTTTCTGTTGATAGTTCTGGCTGCCCTTCACCTCTGGGTGGGCCGGAGGATTTCTAGGAACTTGTTTTATCAGTGACCATCTCTGTAGTTCAGTTAACACTTTCCTCCCAACTTGCTTCATCATTGCTGTTGCCTCACAGTGGCAGGCAGCTCCTTGAATTTGAAAGAATTCAACTTTGGGACCACACACTTTGAATTCAAAATGGAAGACCCATTCCCTGGAATTAGACTGCTTTGTTGAGAAAGAATGATGTTGCTTCTTTATATGTCCTTGCTTCTTTTTTTCAGTGATGTAAATTTTTTTAACCTAATAGGAAAACTATCCAAATCTTGATCATCAGCCAGGATTTTGCCACAGCACAGTTTCGTTCTCTTATCTGAACTCATATGTGTCAAAGTATACTTCAGAGTGCAAACACTAAGCAAGTAATATATTTTACCTACAGATGCTTATGAAAACATTCTTTTGCTATCTATTGTGAGTAAAAATATATAAAGCTGTATCTAATGGAAAATGCTTGAAATGAGGCTGTAATAGAAATATTTTTTCATTTTTTAAAAAGGGGCCTAAATTGTTTATATTGTAGTTTGTAACTCACAAAGTAGTATTTGATATTGTATTTTTATTACTGTATCCTTGTCATTATGTATTGTGTAATACTCAGGTTTCATGGCTTTATGAAGTTTGATAAATGTTCCGCTGATGCTCCACATGGAATTTCTCTTCCAAACTGCGTAAGAGTACTCCCAAGAGTGAATTATAACATTGTGAATCAGACTGTACCTGATGTTCAGAAGTTTCTCTTTCACAAATAAATTTATTTAAATTACTTCTTTTGGCACTTTTCTTTCAAACATCTTCCTTTTCGTTACAGAAAGGCAGTGTATAATTTGGATACAAAATAGGTGACTGTTAAGTTTAACGTATAGTCAGTCACTTAAGAGTTGTGAGGTTATTTTGTTGGAACAATTAAAATCCGGACTCCATAGCTTGGCATTTCAGGGGCTTCATATCAGCTGCCTCTTACCTTCCTACCTTTTCTCATCCCACTCCACTGTACCATCATTACTTATCTGCAAACAGAGCTATGGACCCATTCCTATTTGCTTTGTGATGCTCTGCTTTCCTGTTTTTCCTCAATAGGTCCTCTGCTGGGAATTCCTTCCCCTTCTCCAAATATCTACCACCTGCTACCCAACCTTTGGGCGCTGTTAGGGCAGGACTCTGTTTGTCTTGGTCATAGTTGTTTTTTTTTTTTTGTGCGAAGACACAGTGACTGGCATGACGGGTGCTCCATATTTGCTACATTGAAGCGGTAACAAAAGTCACCATTACCCCTCCAAAAGCCAGTCCTTGTCTCTGCAACTTTCCGCCTTGAATCACTGCTGTTTGTGCCCCTGTTTTTATTGATTAATAATCCATGAGCTCATTGAAGGGCAGCTCTGGTTTCTTCTCTCTCATGTCTCTTACAGTGCCTAGCAGTGTGTCTTTGTGTTAGATTTGGCACAGGTGTGTGTAGAAATTTGGACACCTAATTTTAGAGCTGTAAGGGGTTTTGGAAAACTTCTCACATCCTTATGTGGCTAAGGAAACTGAAGTGTAGAAAGAAAAAGTAACTTGACAGAGATCATGGAATTACAGAGCTAGACTTGTTAGATCTGTCTCTAGGCCAATAAGTTAAAAAAAAAAATTAAAATATTTTCAAAATTGTGACTCTATTTGTTAGTGGGTCCAACCTCTTTCTCCTTTGATTTTTATGTTTTTCATTTTATGACAATTTAGCAGACTTGTCAGCCCTTCTGTTGATAAGCCCTTCAAGCTATTGAAGCTTATCTTCCTGATATGTGAAGGCCAGCTGACTAGGGATGTTAATAGAATACAAAGTTGAATAAATGAGGTCTCAGCCCTCGAGGAGTTTACAGTCTAGTGGGAGAGATGTTTGTTGTTGTTTCTGCTGTTTTAAAAGCTGTGATTGAGTGAAGACTTCTACTAAACTAAACTTGCCCAAGGCTTTACATTTAGTAAAAGGTGAGGCCATGCTCCTTTTGGTCCGTTTGTGTTGATTTTACCACCATCTATGTGAAAACTGAAGGGTTTTCAAAAAAATTTTTTCCTCCCAATACAATTACTACAGTACAATAAAGTATGACTTAACACATACATACAAATTTTAGTTGCAATTTCAGAGAGAAATTGCAGAAGTTCTATGAGACCAAATTTTTTTAGTGGTGTGTTTTTAAACTTAGAGCACTGAATGGTACTGCGCAGGGAGTCAGGGAAGAAAATGACATTGGTAGGCATTCTTTGTCCTGGACATTTCTAGGCCTTTGTTACATGGACTGTTTATTTTCACACCCATCTATGACAGGAGAATTATTGCCTCCTCTCATAGAGGAAACTGAAGCTGAGACTAAGTGATTATACAAAAGGCCTTCCTTCAGTAAGGGGTAGAGCCAGGGCCTCCACAAAGTATTTCTATGACAGAATGGACTAGGCTGGTACTGGTTTTAGGCTCCCTTTCATTTGTGAAGATCACATAACTGATGCCCTTTCTGAGAGTTAAATAGATCTTAGTGTAAGCTGATCTTTTGAGAAGTGGCAGTGGGCCTCTGTGGTCCATCTTCCCTCGCACAGTGACTACCTTGAGCAGTAGCATGTGTCCACAGGGGCTGGTGGTGGTAAGTTTGCCCTCGGATCCCTCAGATAAAACAGGAATTGCCCCTCTATACTCTCCTGCCAGCCTTCACTCTCTCTGGCTTTATGTCTCTCTCAGCTAAGCATGACTGGTTGTCGAGAGCCTTTTGGCTCAAGGAAAGCAGATGCAGTACAGCATATGGCCAAAGTGGATTTCTGAATTCCATATTACAATTTTCCCCATACCTCGGGTTTTATTTTTGAAACAAAAATGTAGGATTCATGCTTATTTTACTTTGTTATCTCTCCTGTGTACAGTTTTTAATTTAAAAAATTACAAGTCTTTCCATCTAGTTTTAGGCACTTTGTCTCCTGAAGACACAGGCTATAAAGTTTCAAACACATTGTGGTCACTTCTGCTGCTTATTGAGCTTTTGAAAAACACAAAAGTCTTCAACCAGAACTGGTCATTGGATGCTGCCTTTCAAGTGCACCATCCATTATGTGTGGCCAACCACTCTGGAGTGGTTTTTGGAGTGGCCCAAAGAACTCCTGTGACTGCTTTAGTATTCCAGGAGGAGGTAAACCAGGGTCCTTTAATGTTGGTCACTGAAACAATGTGATGGAGCATAACAGTTTGTGTGTCATTTAAAAATAGCAAAGTTTTCTGGCCATAACCTGTGCTAGTGGTTGCTGTAATCTTGGATATCCTGAACAACAGTTGCAAGATTCAAAGGAAACTGAAATGCAGACCTGTTTAACACTACTGTAGACATCCATGGGTCGCCTCCCCAGCACACACGTCGCCTCTCCCAACAGTTTCCTAATTTCCTGATAGAGCGCCTCCCTCCATTTTCAACTGCTTCTACCTCCTCATGAGTGGGTTCTCACTGGCTTAAACACATTAGGATATTAAACCCCCTCGCCTCAGTAGTTGGCTCTGAAATGAACTGATAATGCCATCATAGCTAATGAAACTGGAAGGAACATTTGCTAAGCTTTCTGAAAAAGGAAAGAAGAAATGTTTTCCCCTAAAAGTTTTCAGAAGACTCTTTGCCAGCTGAACTGGAATGAGAAAGGATGTGGCTCTGAGTGACACTGGCAGCCATCTTGAGGCCACAGAAGGAGAGCTCGACCAAGGATGGTGCTGATGCCAAGAAAGCAGAGGTGGAAAGTGGCAATGATCCAAGTCCCTGTCACCATCTTTGAGCCCTGGATCCAGCCATGCCTTGAACTGTTTAGCAGAGAGTTATTTTTTTCTTTTTATCATTTGGTGTTATTTTGTTTTTTGGTTACTTCTTATATTAGCACCTATTATGTACTAGGGCCTTTGCTTGGCACCAAAAACAGAGATGAATATGATCTATGTCTTGCCCACAAATTCATAGTCTAAGCATGTGGGTAATTCATCAAAATGTAATCAGATTGTTACATGCTTCAATCAAACTAATAGTGTGGGGAAAAAAAACAGGAATTTCAAATAATAGGAAGCAGGGTTGACAGTGTAACACAATTGCTCTCACAAGCTAGCATAATCTTAGCCTACATTAATTAGGTGTGTGCATATGAATCAATTGTGGATCTTGATTCAGTAGGTGTGGGGTGGGTCTGAGGTTATGCATTTATAACAGGCTCCCAAGTGATGCAAATGCTACTGGCTTTTGCATTACACTTTGAATTGCAAAGGATTAGACCATGCCTGTATGGATGCCTCTCTTTAAAGAGGATAATAAGTCACATTCAGATTATAGTAAAGGGCTTCAATGTCATAGGAAGTAGTTGAAGGAAGACAGTATGTTTAATATGGAAAAGAGAAGGCCTCACACAGACTCTGCTGATAGACTTCAAATAAGTGAGAGAATGTGCTTTAGAAAAAGGTTCTATTTGTACTATAGGACCTATAGTACCCCAGAAATAGGAGGGGTAGAGAGAGGCTATGGGAAGATTTTCATTCAGCCTAATAACCTTGAAAACATTTGCTTCCCAAAGATGGAAGGAATTGCTTTATGAGTTTCGTATCATGTTGCAGTGTTGCAAACTTACAAGCCTTCAGGGGCTAGGTGGTAAATAAATAAATGTAACAGAGGTTAAAAGTGTAAGACCATAGCGAGTGGTGGGGATTGACAAGCTGGAGAGCATGTGCCCTGCCTAAAGCCACTTTGATTCAGTTTTTAAAGTTACTTTGACCAACTAAAAACTATATATGGATAGGACCAGGACAGCCTATACAGAGCTTTTGTGCCAGTTAGAAAAAATATGTTTCTTTCTCAAGTCACTTTATTTCCTTCTTTTAGAAAATTGTCTTACTCTTTCTTTTTAAAACAAGGCATTTTGCTGTCCTGTAAAATGGGTGATAAATCCACAGCACTGGTGGCCCCATGGATAGTAGGGCCCTATGGATGGACTGGATTCAGCCCTCTGGAACCCAGGTTACATCCTTTGTGACCGTAAACCTGTTTCTGGATGTAAAGCAGATGAATTAGGTGAGAAAAGTATTTGTCTAACATTTTCAGAGAGTAAAATCATAGTGTTCAGGCTAGGAAGGCCCTAGGAACATGGGAGCCACAGCATCTACTACTCTTGGGGAGGTTTGGGGATGGAGAAGGAAGCAGGTTAGTTAGCAGGGCATTGTGGCACTCCAGGTTTCAAGAGAGAATCCATCTGCAGTACGTGTATGCAGGGCAGACAGCAGGTCTGTTCTACCTAAAGGGGAGTTGGGGGGCAGATTTAATAGAGGAGGTGAGGCTTGGACGGAAAACCTTGAGTGTGACAACCCTCACATCATAGCATCCTCTCCTATGGGAAGTGAGCCTTTCAGTAGAGGAGGGCCCTTTGAACTGAGCTCAGAGCTACATACATTCCATTTTGCCTAGCTCTTTGTAGCATCAGTTTTCCATGCTGGAGAGCTGGAAACAAGAGAAGTGCAGACTATTTGTTTTAGTGCCCCTTTTCCAAGTCATATTGAATGTCCTTAGGCCTCCTACATGGTAGATTAAGGCTGACTCAGGGCTATAGGCTGGGCAGAGGGGAGCAGACATCCCTGGTGCAGCCTGTACACCACCTCTTTAGCTGCCCTCACCTAAGCCTTTTGACTTAGTCCCCTAATCCTTATTTAATCTGGAATCCACAGGTTGCACAGGGATATGATTCCTAGATGCTGTGACTCTCCAGCCCCTTCTCCTTTCCCACTACTGCTGTTTGTGTCCTCAGATGCCTGGACTGCTCCAACAGGCTTTCTCTTTAGAGACCTCCACAATCTGCTGAATGCACAGCTGTGTTTAAGTCCCTTTTTCATTTAAACCCCCTCAATGACTCCCTATTGTCTTTCCCATCAAAGGAAGACAAATTCCTGAGCCTGACATTCAGAATCAGCTCTAACAGCTGCCCTACCCTTCTTTCTAAAACATCTGTTCATCTTCAACTCTAGTGAGCACTTCGTTGTAGCAAGTGATTCCTCAGTCTGCATCTTTGTGGAGATTTCCTCTAGGGGAAGAAAGACCCTGAATGGGGCAAGGTGGAAAACCTGCTTTTTCTCCTAGCTCAAAAACTAACTCCATGTATGACTAGTCAAACCACTTAACCTCTCTGGGCTCAGTTTCCTCATCTGAGAAAAACAGGACTTTGGACAAGAGCAGGAATCTGGGGCCTATTTGTTGAATGCAGTTATATGCACTATATCTCATCACCGTGGCTTATTTATTATGGGTGCAGTATAGGTACACTGAGCTCTTTGTAAGCATTTTTTCATTTCACATATGTGGTAGTCAGCTTTCAAGATGGTTCCAATGATCCTTGCCTCCTGGTATTCACCTTTGTGAATCCCCTCTCACGTTAAATCAGAGATAACCCGTGACCCATAGAGTACTTATAGATGTGGTGTGTGATTTTTGAGGCAAGGTCATAAAAGGCATTGTCAGCTTCCTCCTTGGCCCCTTGAATTGCCCCTTCTGGTAGAAGCCAGACACCATGCTGTGAGGACACTCAAGCAGCAATGTGGAGACGGCTATGGAGAGAAGACCTTTCACCAACAGGCAGCACCAACTTGCCAGCCCTTTGTTAACAGCCAGCTTGGAAGCAAATCCTCCAGCCCTAGTTAGGCCTTCATGTAACTACAGCCTCACCAAAGACCCAGAGCTAGAAACACCTAGCTGAACTGCCCCCAAATTTCAGATCCAAAGAAATTATGGGATAATAAGTTATCATTGTTGTTGTAGGTCCCTAAGTCTTGGAGTAATTTGCTTCACAGCAATAGATAACTAATACCATGGGTATTTGTATTATCTCTGACAGATGAGAAAAGTGAGGCTCAGAGCAGTTTAATAGCCCTAATACCATGGGTATTTGTATTATCTCTGACAGATGAGAAAAGTGAGGCTCAGAGCAGTTTAATAGCCCATCTGAGGTTGTAAACCCATCAGTTACAGGTTAGGGATGCAAATTCAGGTCTGCCTGACTTCTCACCCATCGTGTTATATGCCTCATGTTGCAGCGTCCCCCTGCCAGGTTCAGAGTAGATGCTTATTACATAGTTTCAAGTGAACCAACAAACTGTTTTCGTGACTGAATATGTAAATCAATGACACAAGTCTATATTTAGAAAAGGAGCCCATAAAAATAAAGAATGAATATATTCAATCTCATTAAATCAGGTTGGATTTTCCTATTGCTTAGGACTAATTTCTTCAAAAATTTTAGTCTCCTAAAATGGAAACTTTATGCTCAAGAATAAAATAAAGAACAAAAAAATTTTAGTCTCCAATGAAAGTAATCCTATTATTTGTTCTGATTATATAAATATTGTACAATAATATACAGAAAAATAAATTAGAATCACCCCATCTCCTGGTCAATATTATTGACATTTTGGTTAAAAGCCATCTGCCAGGTTTCTCTCTCTATGTAAATACACATATCTGGAAGCTATACTTACATACAAGTTACATTATATTAAATAAATAATTGGGAAATTTGCTTTTTTCACTGAGTGATGCAAGCATTTTTCTACATCCCTAAGTATACATGTCCATCATTATTATTGACTTAATGATTTTCAAGTATAAAGTTTTATGATGATTTAGTTCATCATTCTCCTATCTTTTCCCCAAGCTTTCACTATTATTATAAACTATGCTTGTTGAATACCCTATGTATATCTTTCCATATTTGCTTTTATTTATTCACCCTGAGGATAAATTCCTAGAAGTAGAATGGATGGTTCAAAGAGTATTTTGAAAATTTCTTACATCTTCATAATTTTTGCCAAACTGCCTTTCAGAAATATTGTCCTAACTTATATTGCTAATTGCACATGATAGTGTCCACTTCCCTGTGACCTTGGCAACACTGGAAACAGTAAATCCCGCATGTAAGTTTAGTGAGTGCGCTGGCCTGTCTAATCTCCTACACAGCATTGATGAGAACTGACTTTCATCAATAATTGTGAGCAGAGGCAGACATGATCTCCACACAGTAGTGAAGATCCATGCCTAGAGGGACGTTTTCCTGGTGCCTCTATTTTGGTCTGAACATATTTTAGTAGTGTCAGATTGTTTCTTTTACACCCAGTAAATATCCTTGGAAACCTTTCACTCAAAATCGTTTATTCTAACTTGAGTTGTATAAAGTCACAGCACACAAGTGGCTTATTAAAACAAAGGTAACCAACCTTCCATATAAGGAGCCTTTGTTTTCCTGTTTTTTTTCTCCCTTCCTCTGAAGCCTGCCGGGCAGAAGTTACTGACTCCTAGTACACCGCCTGGCTTGTATATCATACCTCCTCTGGTAGCACCGCTATGCCACATCCTGCAGCCATGAGGCTACTTGTCCCATTCTCTTTTAGACTGTGAACTCTCTAAGGCCAAGAATCTGGTGTCTGGCACCAAAGATGTCCCCAATAAAGGTTTATTGAATAAATAAAATCTATCTATATTGTAGGTTGTAATGAGTAACTAAGCCCACAGCCCATGGAGTGAGCTGGCAAGAGCTCTGCCATGGAGACAGTAAGCTGAAGGACTAAACTTGTCTCAGCCACTCATAATTGGAGTGATCTTGGGCAGAGTCCTCCACCTTTGTCAGGCTCTGTTTCTTTCTCTGCAGTGAGTTTGTTGAGTGATATCAGTGGTCCCCAAACCTGGTTGATTATCAGAATCACCTGGAATCCTCCCCAGATGCAGGGCTCTGGGTTCTTTTAGGAACCACTGGACATACTCATCTTTTTATGTACCTTTCCATTATTTGACCAAGAACCTATTGCCAGCAGTGAGCTTCAGTTTGCAAATCTATAAAATGGGTATGATAACCATGGTGGCTGCCCTGAGAACTTCATGGGGCTAAGAAGAAGTTCTAATTATGGGGAGAAGGACCTCAAAAACACACAATTCTAAACAAGTATGTGAATGGTTGGTCTTTTCTGTCTGCTTTTTTAAATGGGACTTGGAGTGCAGTTTTGACTAACCAATCCTAATAGAGAACTCGTGGCTCCCCTTTGATTGGGGATAGGTAATCCTTTGCTGAGGTCTTGTCTTTTGCTTCTCCCATTAGCAGTTCCAATTCCCTTGAAATAGTCCCTCCCTTGTTGAAATCTGCTCTAACCTGGGTGTGGAAGAATATCGCTCTCCAGCTTCCCAGAGACCCTTGGCTCTTGAGCCAACTAAACCATTTCTTCTCACTCCACCCTACCCCTTCTTCTATCCCTTACTCTGATCCTCTGACTTTTTCTCAAATTTGTCTTCCAGTTGACAGGTGGCCCACTAGCAGACTGGCTGGCTTCTCTATGTTGGGTCAGGGTGTAGGGATGATGCTGTAGAAAGCTGCCAGAATGCTGAGCAAACCAAGATGTGGGCACTGTCTCATCACTCCTTTCACAACCAAGTACAGAAGGGCCTCATCCTGTTTGGTTTTGGTTCTGTCTTTGGAGGCCCACCCCTGAAGACAGTTGAAGATGAACAGAAGAGGGAAGATAGAGGGAAGGGCTGAAAGATTTATCGAGTAGCTGCTATGTACCAGGTTCCATGCTGGGCCCTTTGTATATATTTTCATAGCAGTTAAATTTCATAGCACACCTGCTTTGCCAGGCAACTTACACAGGGTATCTGATTTAAACCCCATCCCAGGACTGAAGTGAGAGTTGTCATTCTCATCTTACAGATCAGGAAGCTGAGACTTGTGGAGGAGTGAAATGTCGTGTCCAAGGTCACATGGTCAGCAAGAGGCAGAACCAGGTTTTGAACCCTGACCTTACCCACTCCAGAGTCTGTCCTACCTGACAGAAATGGCATTTTTTAAGGCTCTATATCTAGCATTCAAATTTCCAGAGAAAGACCTGAACCTAGAATGGAATTTCTTTTGAGTTTTTGGAGCCAAAATTATTTTAATTTTATGGCTAGGAAAATGTAAGCTTACATTTTCAGCAGACCAGAGATGATAAAGTATGCATTTGTCAAATAAAATTCTTTGCTGTGATAAAGTAAATCATTCCTTGGTCTTGTAAAAAATTAGGCCTCACTTGAACTGTTTTCACTTCGGCCTTTGCTAATATTTCTGTTATCTCCATTAGGGATTACAATGATGAATGCATTTTATTCGCATAGTTAAGCACTTCAGTGAATGTGTGAACCCACAGAGCTTCATAAGTCATAGGGAAATGAAACAACATGGTCACCAGAAGAAATATCTTGAGAGTTTGACAGATTGGGGTTAGCATCCTGTCTCTGCCACTCATGCGCTATGTAACCTTGGCCCAATTCCTTAGCTTTTCTGGTTCTCAGTTTCCTGATGTGTAAAACATGGATAATAATACATATCTCCCTGGGTAATTTTAAGGATGGAATGAGATGGCACACCTATAGCACTTTGCATTGTACAGTACCTGGCTTGCAGCTAATGCATAATAAATGTCACAGTTATTATTGGAATAACTCAGGCAACTAGTTATTTAATGGCAATGCCCAGGGTTCACTGCACTTAAAGTTTTTTGGCCATCAAGACTGAGTCTAGGCCATCTTGTCCTGTGGGGCCCAGCTGCTGATGTACTTATACCCCTCTTAGAAACAGCACAGGCAGTAAGCAGCTGAAATTCCTTAGTAGCTATATCTGTTGAGAATATTTTGGCTGCAAATAACAATATCGAACTTAACATGTCTTAAATTAAGAATGTTAATCGGCCAGGTACAGTGGCTCATGCCTGAAATCCCAGTATTTTGGGAGGCCGAGGTGGGCGGATCATTTGAGGTCAGGAGTTTGAGGCCAACCTGGCCAACATGGTGAAAGCCTGTCTCTACTAAAAATACCAAAGTTAGCTGGGCGTGGTGGTGCATACCTGTAATCCCAGCTACTTGGGAAGCTGAGGCAGGAGAATTGCTTGAACCTGGGAGATGGAAGTTGCAGTGAGCCAAGATTGTACCACTGCACTCCAACTGGGTGACAGAGTGACACTCTGTCTCAAAAAACAAAACAAAACATTAATCACCTCTCATAATAAGTATGCTCAGGGTAAGGTGATTCCAGAGTTGTTCAATTAACTTGCCCAAAGATACCACCAAGTTCCCAGTTTTTTTCCTTTCTTTTCTGCCATCCTTAGCCCGTGGCTATTAGGCTGGCTCCTTCATGATCCCAAGACAGCTGAAATAATTCCAGGCATCACATCTTTATATCACAAAATGCAAAGGTCAAAAAGAGGAAAGATGCCTTGTCCTATCCTCACATCTCTTTTTAAAAAAGGAAATACATTTCCCCAAAGCCCCACCTCCCAGAAGACCTCTTACCAGTTTTTTGGGCTAGAATTTTAACAAATGTTCATCCAAGACAAGCAGTAAGGGAAATGGGCAGGGCCAGTGGTTCTCAACTGTGGCTGAGAACAAACTGGGGACCTTTAAAAATAATTACAGATGTCTAGGTTCTAGCCTTAGAGGTTGATTTAATTGGGTTCCTGTGGGATCTTGTTGCACATACGTGTGTGTGTGTGTGAACATGTGTACACTCCAGGGAGCTCTGATGTGCATCTAAGATTGAGAACCATTGGTTTAGACCATCCAAGTTTCACCTTCTTGGAGAGAGAGCCTTTTATCCTTCACTGAAGTGCATGGCCACAGGATATCTGAACCAGATTCTAGTTCTAGAAAGAGGACCATGGCTACTGGGTGAACATCCAAAAGAATCTGAAAAAAGCAACAGGATAGGAACAGATGACCCCTCCCACTGAGACCCTGCATGCCTGGAGTGATACCAGTCAACTGGCACTAGAATCAGTGAAGCTGCTTTTTATTGAAAATGCAGCTTGCTGGGCTGAACTACAAATCCACAGTCTCTAAATCTCTGAGAATTTGCACTTTCCACAAGATCCCGAGTTGATTCTTCTGCTCACTGATGATTAAAAATAGTTGCCTAGTGGATTTCACTGCCAACCCTGTCACCACAAGGGTTCTGAAAACAACAAACATCTCTTTCTCCTAGAAAATTTAGGCTATCTGAATTAGGCCATGTGGTATTGTGAAAAGAACACGTGTTCAAATCTGATCTGAGTCTGAATTCCAGTTCTGCTACCTGTACATTGCATTGTTTTGGTTAACTCTATCTCTTTGAGCCTCCAGTTTTTTTATCTGCACAATGAACAGAGTAGTACCTACCTCTCAGAATAATTTTGAGATTAAATGAGATCAAGGAAATGAGAGCAGCTAACATAGATTAGGGCACAATGGATGTCAGTTAGAATTTAGGTCTTCTAACTTTCTGGCCCATACTGCCTCTTAACATAGTTTGCTGAGGTTCTTCCAAAAGCAATAGAATGGGAACACTATGCCCTAGGTTGAAAAAAAACCGAAGCATTGAAGTTAAGCCACTTCCCCAAAGTGAAATTGCTTGGTGTTTCAGCCTTAAGGAAAAAGTTTTCCTGGGAAAGCAAAGCTAACCAACTGAAGCTTCCCGGAGGGCTGATTTTCTTAGTCCAGATCAGAAAATATAATGGGCCTGCCCTGGAGTCTCTTTGGCTTGTCTGACATGGTTGTGAACTGAAGACATGATCAAAACCACAACAGTAATGTTCCTCTGGGTTGTTAGGCAGGAAAGAGCCTTGGCATGAGTTGTTCAGAAAGGGTCATAGGCAGGGTTGGATGGAAGGTTTTCTATCACTATTTAAGAAAGAGTGAAGTGTGAGGTTTGGCTGTATTCAAGGCTATACCAGACTCCAAACAGCCCATGCTTAACTGCTTAATGGAAGCTCTGGGCTTGGCCAGCCTCCTCCCTGTCAACCCGGTGGCCTCTCTATCTGCCTACTGTATAGGGAAAGAGTCAAGTGTAAACTAACACTTCATGTAAATGGGCTGTCAGGTCTCCGAACCAATATGTTACAGTTAATCTGTTAAAAACAGCAAGGTCCCCCATTTGTAAACATCCCCTTGATAAGCTCTTCATAGCATATACAACCTAGGAAAGTGAATGGCATCCCACCCTCTGTGCTCGTCCGGCTGACCTCTCAATTCAGCTCAGCCCAGACTATCCCAGCCCAATTCATGTGGACCCACCTGAGCCGAGCTCTGTACTGCTCCTGGGGTGGGGGTCAGGGGTTCCCAAGGAAGAGCAGTAGAGAACCTCCAGCTTTAAATGACCTAGATAATGGGGGTTGAGGTAACTCTGGAATACTGCCCGGTGTAAAGACCGGAATTGTGGACTGAAAAGTTAGGCACCCCTGGCCTTGGATCCTAGTTCCCAAGCTCAATGCTGCATGGCTTTGCCAAGTTAATGAGTCACATCTCATATGTGTTTAACCCCTATGGATTTAACCATGCATTTAGTAAAAAAAAGTGAGGAGAGAGACTGCTAAAAATAGTGTGGATGATTCTGACTTCCAGTCTAGTCAGTGAACAATATATCCTGGAATGAGATGGGAGATGTGGAACTGGGTTGTTTGAGTCAATTTTGGTTCTGCTTGTCACTCATGCCATGAATATCTTGTGTTGGGTGTGATTCAGGTATTTAGGGCATACAGAGTTGGCTATGGGACTTGTTTTGTCTGGCTTGCTAACTCCAGAATCTAAGCCCTGTGTAAGATTGGATTTCATTCATCTACCTAACATAGTGGTGGCATTTGCCAGGCCATATTATGCCATTTTCCCTTTTAACATGGGAGGGTCTTTGAGGGAAGAATCAATTTTTTGGTTCCCTTGCTTCCCTTCTCTCCCAGAGCCTAGCTCAGAGCCCTGTACTTATTAAATAGTAAAATTAGCACTTGGTGCCTACAGTGGTCCTCTCTGTCCCTACCTCATCCTTAAATGGAGGCGAAAGCAGGAATACTCCAGTGTGACTCATGCTCTCTAGCCAAGATGGTCAGCTCAGGGCTGAATCTATCTCTAGGATTACAGAACTTAAGAATGACACAGTGGCTTAGAAATGAAAGATGGAGGTAGAGCTTTTGATGGCATTCACATTCCTGGTTCCATTGTGTCCTGGAGTTTAAACACACATCTATGGTTAAGTTCTGTGAGGCCCAGCATCCATGTAAGAAGCTCATGGGCTTACCTAAGCCAGTTCAGTGCAGGTTTCGGTCACTGCAACTAAAGTTAAGCAACTAAACTAAGCAACACAATAATTTAGATTATTAAATGGTCTTGTGGTTACTTGGATCAAGAGTTCAAGATAGACTCATTAGCAGAGATTCTCACAAGCAGTCCTGCCCTTAAGAATAAACCCTGTTGAAAGGTATTGGGGTGGCCACAGAGCTGAAACAATTAGTTGATAGTCATAGGCCCACACCATTGTTTGAGCCAAACCTTATACAAGTATACTCTATAAATGAAAATTCCTCAGGCCAACCATTGTGATGCAGTAGTTACATGTCCTCAGGCATAACTGAAGGATGAAATGTAGAGACTGTTAGCTTTACTTTCCCAGGAAGACTTTTTCCTTAAGGCTGAAACACTAAGCAATTACACTTTGGGG
Organism: Aotus nancymaae; assembly: GCF_030222135.1. Classification (NCBI taxonomy): domain Eukaryota; kingdom Metazoa; phylum Chordata; class Mammalia; order Primates; family Aotidae; genus Aotus; species Aotus nancymaae. The sequence goes on along the minus strand of NW_026988417.1, from coordinate 12,640,195 downwards.
AAATGGCTCAACTTCAGTGCTTTGGTTCATTACAACCTAGGGCATAGCACTCCCATTCTATTGCTTTTGGAAAAACTTCAACAACTATTTTGGGAGACCGTGTGGGCCTGAAAGTTAGAAGACCCAAATACTAGTTTGCTATATGATTATGAACAATTTGCTTCATCTCTCAGGCCCTCCATTTACTGGTTTGTAAAATGAGGGCATTCAATTAGGAATGAAACATAAGTTTTGTCTGGCCACATGCCCCTACACTCACCAGCTAACTCCACTTCTACCTTCCCACCCAGATTACCATGGAATGTTCAGTGCACAAACTCACAAGATCAGGAATGAAAGAAATACTCCTTTATTTTCCTACAATAAACTTAATTTTTTCTGAAGCCCTTCTTGTCCCTGTGTGGTCTGTCTCATTTATTTTCCCAGGATCATGAACAAGTTCTGGATGCTTTTTAAGGAGGCAGGTCCGTTTGGTCTTTACAGTCACCCATCTTCACCAGCATCCACAGAGACTCCACCATTATCTTGTTTCATCCTCAGTCATTGGTCTGAACAGGTTTCCTTGGAGATGTCTCATCGCCCTGTGTAAGGGTCCTTCAAGTCAGCAGTTCCGTTCTGTACCCTGGGGCCAGTCTTAGGCATGCGTGTATTATTCTGATGCTACCAAGGGCTTGAAGAAATGAGTGGGTTGTCTGAGTCTGATTGCTGAGACATCTCCACAACCATATGTATTTTCAGATCTTGCCTGCTACCTTGGTTCTGATTTAGGCAAAGAGGAATAAATCTCCCCTTCTCTCAGACACAACAAAGTATCTTTGGGACTCATTCCAAGAATCAAACCCAGAGCCTTTTTTCAGGGACATTGCACATCTCTGCACTCCTCACCTTTCTTCCAACTCACTACAGTTTCTTAAATTGGAGTATCTTTATCGTGCAGATGTCCACTTCTGGGTGATTTCTTTTGCCCATTTTGCTTTCTCCTTAGTCTATTATCTATGCTGAATCTTATCTGTTTCTCTCACAACCTAGGATCTTAACACTGAAAACCTAAAAAGACACTATTTTTACCTTTTTTCCACGTAACTTCCCTAAAATAATGGACACTGACTGGTGCTACTTTTGGTGGAATATGAAGAAAGGCACACATGTAAATAAGAAAATGAGAATTATCCCACAACACAACAAAGTGAAGTGTGAGCTTGCTCCGAAGGAAGCACTCTAGGCATTTGCATCAGTCAGCATCTCAGTTGCAAACAACAGAATCCACTGTGTTTTAAACAGAAAAGGCATTAATTCATTACCTTCAAAGTCTTTGGGAGGGCCAGAGAGCCATGCTCAGGGATAATGCAAGCAGGAACACTCACATCACACCCCTCCATGGTTCACAGCTGCAGTCTCATGGTAGGGGGACCCAGATACCAAAATTGGCACCATACATGAGTGTGGGGCTCTGTTTCTAAGCTCTCTGCCCCACTGCTGGAAGTATCTCTGCCACATGCTGCTATTCTCACCCTGAAGTTGATTCTGCATGGCATCTCGTTCCTCACATTGCTCCCTCTGGATAGAGGGAACATGTCTGATTGACAGAACTGAGGTCATGTGCTGACCTCCTAACTACAAGGAAGCCTGGGAAGAGAAGCTTTCTGGCTTAGAATTTGAAGAGGTGGGATTCACTCATAATGTAGGAAATTGTCAGAAAGTAGGAAAGATATTCAAAAGATGATGAGTGCCATTGATAACAAGTGTCACAATGCTCTTCTTTGCAGCCAAGCTCAAATATTTTGACCTGCTCTAGGGAGATTTCCCTACATAAGTCTCTGTCATATGCTTCCTCTCTCCAATTTGTCATAGAATCTATAATCTGACACTATAGATTCTTATTCTCACTGCTGGCTGATAAGGTTTGTAACATTTTGCCAAGCCAGCATAGTCAGTTTAGTTTAGTCAGTGTTAGTCACTGTGCTGACTCTAAAATAAAGGATAACCTGAGAACAAGCTTGTAATGCCTGCTAAGTCTGGAGACTTTTTGAGTGGAAGCAGGATAAGCTATGTTCCTGACTGTAGTTGTATTGCTTTTGTAGAAAGACATAGTATTACCTTTTTTTTTCTTCTTCCATGTGTGAAGCACTTTTATAATAATAAAAGCCATTTAGGCTGGGTGCAGTGGCTCACACCTCTAATCTCAGCAGTTTGGGAGGTGGAGGTGGGCGGCAGATCACCTGAGGTCAAGAGTTCGAGACCAACCTGGCCAACATGGTGAAACCCCGTCTCTACCAAAAATTAAAAAAAAAAAATAGCCAGGCCTAGTGACACGCAGCTATAATCTCACCTACTTGGGAGGCTGAGGCAGGAGAATCACTTGAACCCAGGAGGCAGAGGTTGTGTTGAACACTCCTGCTTGGATGTCACCTGGGCCACAGCGTGAGACTCCATCTCAAAAAATAAAATAAAATACAAGCCATTTATTAAACATAGACTGTTTCTTTTATTTTCTTTTCAACTTTTAGGATTGGAGGTACATGTGCAGGTTTGTTACATGGATAAATTATGTATTGCAGGAGTTTGGTGTACAGATTCTTTCATCACCCAGACAATAAGCACAATACCTGATAGGCAGTTTTTCTATCCTCACCCTCCTCCCACCCACTACCCTTGAGAAGGTTGCAGTGTCCGTTATTCCCTTCTTTGTGTGGATTCTGTTGTTTGCAACTGAGATGCTGACTGATGACCATGTGTACCCAACATTTAGTTCCCACTTAAAAGTGAGAACATGTGGAATTTGGTTTCCTGTTCTGCGTTAATTCACTTAGGATAATAGCCTTCAACTTGAACAATGTTGCTGTAAAGGACGTGATTTTGTTATTTCTTATGGATGTGTAGTATTATAAAACAGATATATATATATTATATATTATAAAACATATATATTATTTCTAAATGCTTTTTAAGGCACTTAAAATAACCACAAATGTAGCAATATTACTTGAATTAAGCAAATAGTTAAATAACCACAAAGGTAGCCCACTGTAAAAACAAGTGGATAGAGATACAGTGTAGTTAAGTAACTTGTTCAAGGTCTCACACAGTTTGTAAATGACCACATCCGAGGGCACACCCCAGGAGGCTAAGTGCTACAGTCGATATAGAAATAGATGTATAGATATAGTCACATGTACATATAATAAAATATATACATACACGTGATGCTTTTAAATTTAATTCTCGAAAGTCATTGATGTATGTTTCATCACCACCATTTTACAAATGCAGAGACTGAAGCTCTGTTTTCACAATTGTTTTGCCCTAATAAGATGAAGGCTTGGTGATTCTAAGCCAGTTCTGTCTCATTCCAACCTCTAGGTTCTCCCCCTAAAATCCCTATCTTGATTGCATTTTCAGCATTAGGCATTAGGCAAAGTGTCAAATGGAACATAGGCTAACTTCAGGGCTGACTGGCACCTCGGCCACCTGCCCTATGGTGAGAACAGAAGGTTTCCTGTGGGTTGGCCACAGGTCTCTGGACACACTAACTAAAATCTTGTATTCATGCCAGGGCAGGATTCACATTCTCCAGGGGAAGGACTGTGAAGCAAAAAGTGAGGAGAAACTTATGAGGCAGAAGAGAAGTTTTCATCATGTGTAACTTGAAGAATGGGAGAAAGATTTCTAGAGAAATCTTTAGAGGGAAATGCTATCTGAAGATTTGATATTTGGGTAAATTCATGTAAAAGAATGAAAACTATTGCAGATGGAAAACTTGACTATTGAGTCATTCGAATTTTAACTTTTTTTGAATTTTCAGAATAAATTCAATAAAATTTTAGAAAATAATAATAATGTACTAGGAACCCCGCAAAACCTCTATACCTTAACAGTTATACCTCACAGTTGGTATTAATATTAATATTTTTATTGTAGAACTTGTATTTATAATCTTCCATCCTTTTTACTTTGTATCAGTTTGTAATGCCTTTTTAAATATGGCCAAATAGTTTCATAGTTACTATTTTTAATGAGTATAAAATGTTTCTTTGAGTAAATACATCATAATTATACACTCTTTCTCCTATTTTTGGAGATAGAGGGTTTCCTCAACTTTTTAGATATGGTAAATGATGCAGCTTCCATCATCTACACTCACAAATGAGTCTTCATGCCCAGCCTGTATTTTCTTAGTCTCAGGCAAAGCTGCAACACTCATTCTGTCTCAGGCCATTACCTCCACATGTGTTGCCAGTCTCCTGCCTGTATGAGGTCTTCTAGAGTATTTAATCCCCTCTCTCTCCTGTATTTCCAACTCTTAAACACTTCCAGTCATGTGTGAGGCTTTCCTGTCCTAAACTATTACCCCCTTGGCCTTGAGTCTCCCTCTTACCCTCAGAACCCCTCCACTCACCCCTGTGTTGCATCTCAGGGCATCCTGGCTCCTGTCCCCTCCAGCCTGTGGAAACTGCCCTTGCAAAGGCCCCCAGAAGGCTCATGCTGACCTTTCTCAGGCTATATCTTAAGACTTGGCTTCTTTATCTTACGATGTCCCTGCATCCGTGGCTTCTGCTCCTCTCTAATCGCTCTGTGTCTTCAGTCTCTATCTCCTTGCTTGTGTCTGCCTTTCCTTTCATATTGGTTCTCCCAAGGATGCCACTCTCACCCAAGAGATGTTCACTCTTTCTCTGGAGTTTTATTCATTCTCAGTTTCAACTACTCTCAGTGTATTAGTCAGGAGTCTCCAGAGAAATAAAGCCGATATGATAGATAGATAGATAGATAGATAGATATAGATAATCTAGGAGACTTACTATAAGAATTAGCTCATATGATAATGGAGGCTGAGACATCCCAAGGTACCACTGTCTTCAAGTAGGAGAATCAGGAAAGCCAGTGGTGTAACTCAGTTTAAGGCTTGAGAAACTGGGGGTAAGTCCTGGAGTCCAAAGGCCTGAGAACCAGTAGCTCTTGAGGGCAGGAGAAGATGGATGACCCAGCTCAAGGAGAGAGAGTAAGTTTACTCTCCTCTGCCTCTGTGTTCTATCTCAGACCTCAGTGGATTGTGTGATGCCCACCCTTATTGGCAAGGGCAGATGTTCTTTACTCAATCACTTACTTAAATGCTGATCCCTCTGGAATTATCCTCACAGACACACCCCGATAATGTCTACCAGCTATCTAGGTGCCTTTATCCCTCTCAAGTTGACACATACAATTAACAAGCACATTTAGTGAGTTGCTAACTCTAAAAACTTCTATTTCTACCTCTAACCCTTCTCCTACCTCATCCTTCTCCTTTAATCAGGCTTCCACTCTTCCATTTTACAGCTATTTGTCAAGAGCCTTTGTGTGCCAATATTTTTTCTAGATTGCATTCGAAGAGAAATCAAGCAGAGTCCTCCATGAAAACTCATACATCCATTTGCAGCTGGACATCTCCAATTGAATGATATACACACAACTTATATCGAACTCATTCTATAACTCTTCTCCCACACAGACCAGCTCCTCCACCTGTGCTTAATTAATGGCACCACCATCCAGCTAGTTGCCCAATCCAGAAACTCAGGGGTTATTCTAGATTAGCTCTAACCTCAGTCCCTATGTCTTCATGATTCTGTCTTCATATTCCTGAATCTCTGTGCTAGCCCTCTCCCCTCCCACCACAGCTATATCCTTTGTCCTTATCCACTGCTTATTGTTTTGTAATAATCTCTGAATGGATCTTGAGTCCTCTAGGATAATTCCTAAATACAAACATGGTGATGCCACTCCCTAATTAAAATTTCCAGTAGCTTTCCATTGCATGTGGGATAAAGTCCAGTTACCCTAGCATGATGCCCAGGTCCTCTCCTGGCTTACCCCTCTAGCCGTCTTTCTGCCTTCTGTGTCTTACACTTTACGGTTTGTGACAAAAACCAGTTTATTGCTTACTAGATACATTTTCTCTTTTCCTATGATCACCTTTTCTACTTTCTCACCACCCAGCTCCATTTTTCTATCAACCTAACCTCAGCCATCTTCTGCAGAAAGCTTGGCCTGATCTCTCATTTCCAGCCTCCCTGGGCTTAGTCAGCTCCAGGTTCTGTGTGATCCTAGTAGACTGTACATGTCTTTTCAACTGCACACATCATGTTGTTTATCTGTTTACATGTCCGTCTTCTTTAGGAATTCAAATAAATGTTGAATAAATTCATTTTAAAATTCTATGTATGTGCCTAGCAATTCTGTATTAGTTACTCAACACTCTAGTCCAGAAGAATTTGTGGGGTTTCTCATCATAAAACCAGGGGAGAAACATGACTGCAGGATTGTCCAAGATTTCCCAACTGGACAGAGAATTGCTACTTCACCTTTGACCTCTCGACCTTCATCCCAGTCACTGACTTTGAGACCACAGCAAAGCTCTCAGAATTTCAAGGCACCAGACAGAGTCTCTGACCAACAGATTAATTTTAGAGTCATTGAAATTCTGCCAGCTCTGGGGGGAATGATTGGGAGCCAGGCTGACAACCAGCAAGGGAGGAAATTACTCTCTGTCTCTTTCAAGATGAGAGAGTTGTAACCACGGTGCCTCCCCCAGTGATGCTGTTCAAAAAACAAATTTAATACTTTTATGAAACTCAATCTTCTAACCGTAAGTGTTTTAGGGATCTTTCTGATGTTCAGGAAAAGCAGCCTGGTGCCAATGTCTTTTTCACATATGGTGAGGACTCCGCCTTGCATATGACCTGAGCATTTTGGGTCCCCCAACACTCTGGAAGTTATCTTTTGTTTAAATGACTCAACAAACATTTATTTAGTACCTATGACGTTTAAAACTATTTTTTGTTTTCCTGGAGAATGAGCACAGATTTCTGAGTCAGGCAGAAGCAAGTTCAAATCCTATCTTGGCTGCTAACTGGCCTCAGATCATGAGCATACCCATGGATACCTCTGAGTACTGTTTTCCTCAGCTGTGAAATGGGGTTATAATACTTACCTTAAGAAAGAGGTCGCCTTGCCCTGTGTCTGGTACCCAAATGTTTATTTAAAGAGAAACTAGGAGAATCCAATTTTGTATAAATATTATTTGCATTAAGAAATTGTGGCTATGTAACTATAAGAAGCATGTTCAGTAAGAAGACTTTAAACACCATTATGGATGCATCAGTTAGGAATGTAGTTGGCTGCAGAAACAATAAGCCAGTGGCAGGCCAGTAAATGTTTAATAATGGACACTCTAGGGGAAAAGAAAGCCCTGATTTATAGTGTTTGCTGATTTCTATAGTGTAAATACTCCCACCAAGGCTGATTTCAAGCTACCAACATGGTGTCACTGAATGCAGAGTTGGGGAGATATATAGTATCTAGTATATAGCAATGAAGATATATGATATCTCCACCATTCATACACAGTAGATGCACATAAACCCAAGAGAGAGATAACGGACTAGAGCATGGATATAGGTAATAGCACATTTTGTGAAATATTTCGGAAGCAATGAGTTTTGAGTATTTACTACCTTCATTTTAAATATAATTTATTTGTAAGATTCCACAACTTAAATTTTAATAATATCTGTGTTTGACAATTGACTATGAAGTTCTGAAAAATTTTACAGTCACCTTTCACAAGTTGATGAGCGTCAGCTCTGACACACCACTTAAACACAGCACATTTCATTTGTTTTGTGTGACAGGAAGTTCAGGGATGAGCATCTGAGGGCTGGTGGCTCACCAGGAACCCAGACTCTTTTTTTCTGCTCCGATGTCCCAAGCACAAAGGTTCATCCTCGTGCAAATGGCTTCAAGATTGTGAGGTGGCTGCCATCCACTCCATGTCTGCATGCCATGCAACAACAAGGGAGGAGGAAAAGGTGAAGTGTGTTTATTTGGTAAAAGACACTGTATTTGTTTCCTATTGTTGCTGTAATGAATTATCACAAAACTTAACACCAAATGATAGTGGCTAAGAACAACGCACATTATTATCTTATTTATTATCCTGGAGATAGGAAGTCCTTTGTTAGCAGGGCTGGACTCTCTCTGGAGGCCTTAGGGGAGAATCTGGTTCCTTGCCTTTCCCAGCTCTAGAGGCCACACACATTTGTTGGCTTGTGGACCTTTTGTCTTGAAAGCCGTCAATAGATGGTTGAGTCTTTCTCACCTCACAGCACTCTGACTCTGCTTTTGTTCTTACTTCTCTTCCTCTGAGTCTTCTGCCTCCCTTTTCTACTTATGAAGACCATTGTGATTACATTGGGCCCACCTGGGTAATCCAGGACAATCCTCCCTGTGTTAGTCCCTCTGCATTGCTAAAAAGGTCTACCTGAGACTGGGTACTTTATAAAGAACAGAGGTTTATTTGGCTCATGGTTCTGCAGGATGTACAAACATGGCACCAGCATCTGCTTGGCTTCTGGTGAGGCCTCAGGAAGCTTCCAATCATGGCAGAAGGCAAAGGGGGTGCTCCTGTGTCACATGGTGACAGAGGGAGCAAGAGAGAAAGGGAGGAGGTGCTAGACTCTTTTAAACAACCAGATCCCAAGTGAATGCATAGAAAACTCACTAATTACTGCAAGGAAAGCACCAAGCGATTCATGAGGGATCCACTCCTATGACCAAAACACCTCCCACTGGGCCCCACCTCCAACATCGGAAGTTGCATTTCAAGATAAGATTTGAAAGGAACAGAACGTCAAAACCATATCACTCACCATTGAACAATCCTTACCTTAATTCCAGCTGCAAAGTCTCTTTTGCCAAGGAAGGTAACATATTCACAGGTTCCAGGGATTAGAATGTGAACAACATTGTAAGTCATTATTCTGCCTGCCACAGGCACTCTCCCCAGGGACTATTTTCCATATCTCATGGTCTGGAGGTGTGCTGTCACAAGGTCACCCCTAGTTGCATGGCAGGCTGGGAGATCAAGTTTTAGCTTTTAGAGCAATTTTTAAATTGTAGGTAAGACGTTAAGGGCTGGAAATGATATTTGGGTCACCCAACCAATATTGGCTTCTACACTAGGAAATAATACATAGCCAAATGGGTCTAACCCCAAAGTCTGCTGCTTTACTCAATGGAATTGTGTTTTAGAAATAGACTATTATCCCAAATTAATAATTCTTGTGTTTACTATACCAAAGGTCATTGCTCACATATGCTGCTTTTCTTCCCCTCCTCTCTTCCCCTCTCTTCTCTTGCCCTCACCTCCTTTCTCCTCTCCTCTACTTCTGTGGGCCTGCAAGTTTTCCAGACTGTCTTCTGGCTCGTAGACTAAAGAGATGAGTTTCTACGCTTATTTTTGTATTTGACACAGGGTGGTGGGATGTTGTTCACTATCCCTTCAAATCATGGAACAGGGAATCAAATGCAGCATTTTGACCAGTTGCCCTCATCAATCCACAGTTTATCATGTTGGAAAATTTATCCCACATGACTCTTCTGCCTATTTTTCAATTGTTAGACATTGTAATGGAGAGGGCATTGGGTAAGGGTTTAGGCAGCCTCAGACAACTGATAGTCAGGTATGTTGACTTAAGCAGTAGCGTTACCTACAGGGAGGAAGAACTTTATGGTTCAGAGTGATAAAATAGCTCCTCACTGGCTTTGCCATGGTACCTGAATTTTTCAACATGATAGGAAGTATGGCATGTTGTTTCTACATGACAGGAAATATGACATATTGTTATTATTAGAAGACCTTTTGATTTCCAACTTGGGTACTGTAAAGAAGAGAGAATCTAAAAGAAAATGGTCTGTGGTGTCACTTAGGTAGGTCTCCAACAGGAAAGCAGTGGAAATTGGAACAAGAACCATATAAATTTGTTTTGTATTCCATAGAAGTGTTGGCAATATTCACTATGCCATTCAATGTCCCTTTTGTAAAAAGGTGAGGCATTTTGGAATTTACTGCCCACAGAAGCTTTGCTTCACCTCCAGAAACATAGGTGTAGATATTGCAAACACGAGGTGATTTGGTTACTCTCTTGGCATCTCTATATAGTGCTAAGGTTAAGGGAGGCCTGGAAAGAATTTTCAAGGAATACATATTATAGACCAAGAACTTCCCTTTCAAGCCTCTCTAAACAAGGGCTTCATAAACACAAGGAGTGAAGTGAGGAGTTTTTGCTGTTGCTTCTCTTTCTTATAAACCACATGTGCTGCATATATGAAGCCAGCCTCTGTGAGAGAGAACTGAACAGGATAAGAAGTTTGTTGACAAAATACCTGCCCCCTGAAGTAGGCTCCCAGCCTCTAATGGTGCCTCCAACCACTCAAGACAGCAACGGCTTAACATTTTGACATTGTTGTCTAATTTTTCTTTGTCTCTTCCTGTTCTCTGCTGCTTGGTGGTAGCCTGGGTTGCACAGGATCATGTGAGTCCACTTAGTCACGTCTGCAAATGAGAGCCTTCGAAGTGTAAACTTTATTCTTCATTGTGATTTAAGCCACATCTTGGTGACAGGGCATCCATCTCAACAAATGGCATAGGGCCAGCAAAAGTCAAAGACTTAAGCAATGTGCATCATCATTGTTTAAAGACATGTCAAAAGGAAGAGAAGTACATTTAAAAATTTTTGGTATATATATAACAGAACATTTACTGTTTTAGCCGTTTTTAAGTATGTAGTTCAGTGGCATTAAGTGTATTCAAATCCACTGTTGTTCAACCATCACCACCATTTATCTGCAGAACTTTTTCAGTTTCCCAAACTGAAACTCTGTCCCCATTGTACACTAGCTTTCTATTTCTTTCCCTTCAGCTTCTGGCAACTACCATTCGGCACCATCCTTTCTGTCTCTAGGAATTTGATTACTCTAGGTGCCTCAAAGTCAGTGGAATTATATTAGATTTGTCCTTTTGGATCTGGTGTAATTTCACTTAGCATAATGTTTTCAAGGTTCATTCACATTGCAACGCGAGTCAGACTCCCATTTCTTTTTATGGATGAACAATACTCCATTGTATGTACATCCTGTATGTTGCTGATCTATTCATCTGCTGTGGGGTAGAATCTCATTGTGGTTTTGTTTTGTATTTACCTAATCATTAGGGATGTTGAACATCTTTTCTCATGCTTATTGGCCACTTGTATGTCTTCTCTGGAGAAATGTCCATTCTGTTCTTTGCCTACTTTTTAGCTGGTTTGTTTTTTGTTTTTGAGTTGTATAAAGTACAGATTCTTGGATTACAGACAATGTAACAATGATAACCATAACTTGTAGACTATTAATTAACCAGCAAACTGACCTACCCACCCTTCCCTCATTTCAAGCCCAAGGTTTTGAAGTATCATTTATATCGATGTATATCTGCAATCCCGTTTCAACACCTTGACAATCATCAGGAGTTTCTGTAAAAAGGCATCTGTACAAACTGTAGCATCTGTTTAGAAGTAGGGAATCCAGAGAGGGAATCCATACAACCATCACCACTTACTGGTACTGGGGTGTTGGAAGTCTGGCAGCTGGTCTCAGTTTGAATGTTAATGTTAATTTGGACAGTGGACCTGAAACACTAGAACCCAACCCAAGATTTCCATGTTCTAATTATCTTCCAACCACTGTTGTGCTAAGCTCTACTTGGCTTCCCTTACTGGCACTTCAGTTCTGCAGGCTGTACCATTTTGAGGGAAAACAGGGTGGCTCTCTGCATAAAATGCCATGGGATATAAAAAGTAAAGCAGCTTCGTCCGCTTTACCAGGGGGAAGCTCCAGACTTTCTCAGGTATCCTTCCAAGTTTTCCAAATAGTTCTGAGAATCCTGAGAAGCAGGTACATGTTGTGTTCTCTTAGAAACTGTTCTCTTAGAATTTTTGACTTCACCTTGTACCTCTAACACTCTTTATTTCTAGACCAGCATGTCTTCTGAAAAGTGTCTGCCCAAGCTTTCACGACAGCTGGTAATACCACCAGTGCCTGCATCAAGGCTGCAGAGACTGGTCACAAACACATGTTGCCTAGGTCGTTGGCTTTAAGGTTGCTGACACCTTGCACTTAACATGTCTTATTCTTTTAACTTGTATTGCTCTTTTATAGCATCTGTCTTACTACAAAACAGGCCTGAGCCCTGTGTCCATGATCTAGGAGCTGTCTGATAACACGAGTGGCCTTTAGAGCCACCCTACTGATGCGAACACATTGCTGTCTGTCCAAAGTTGTAAAAGGAGTGCGCAGTGCCGAGGGTGAGTTTTCCCAAACCAGGACACTCTTATTTTCTCCCATATTAAAAGATACCCTGTTGAGTCCACATTCTTCCTCCATCATTGCCAGCTGTGAATACATCTCAGGGTGAGCACACAGACTGGGATCCTACTCCATGATTTTGAAAAGAAAAACACTATATTTCAGTTACAGTTATTCATCCACTCATTTTTCTCTTGAGATGAATCTAGCACAAAAGTACTTCCATGTTTTAAATATCAAAATCTAAATTTTATTTCTCCAATGACAATATTCCAACATATTCTGGCATTTCATCATAAAATTCTTTGCTTTGCTTTTTAATAGGTTTACATATACATATTAACACATTCATCTCCAAGTCCTCCTAGGGAGATTGCTGAACTAGAGGACTGAATTGAGATTGGAGACTTCCTGGAATAAATAAAAGAACAGCTACTAAAGGGTAATATGATACATTTATTATTCTGCGAGGCTCCTCTGCATACTATTCTAACAAACTCCTTGGGTGAATAAGAAACCAAAGCTAGTCTTTATAACACTGGGACTCACAGATGGGGGATGGGAAAAGTGCTGTGTACATAGAAAAATATTTTATTTTTTGATTGGCTTTAAATTATATTACAGATGAGAATGGGAGAAGCATCTATGGTTAATTTAGCAGATCCATTAGTGAAAGGACCCTTAGAAATCTGTCAAAACTTTTTATTATATAAAAAGGGAAATTTCTCAGATGGGAAAAATGACTTGCTTGAGCTCAAATCATAAGAGCCAAATGTCACTTGTTCATCATCTTGTGGCCAAACAACTTTATGTAGGTTGTTTTGAATCACAGTTATTATCCTTGGACTGTTTGTTAATGGTTGTTACTATTAATGGTCTGTGATATTCACCTTCCAAGGGACTAACATTTTAATATGTAAAAGAACCTTATACCATAGGAAGAAGAAAGTTTCGAGGGTAAAATCAACCCTAAGGCCACCAAGTAAACTCAATATGCAGGGGTTCTTAACCTGAGGCCCTTAGAAGGGCTTTAACCTGCCGGGCGTGGTGGCTCACGCCTGTAATCCCAGCACTTTGGGAGGCCAAGGTGGGCAGATCACCTGAGATCAGGTGTTTGAGACTAGCCTGGCCAACATGGTGAAACCCCGTCTCTACTAAAAATACCAAAATAATAATAATAATAATAATAATAATAATAATAATCAATTAGCTGGGTGTGATGGCACATGCCTGTAATCCCAGCTACTCAGAAGGCTGAGGCAGTAGAATTGCTTGAACCTGGGAGGTGGAGGTTGCAGTGAACTGAGATCTGGCCATTTGTATTCCAGCCTGGGTGACAGAACCAGACTCCATTTTTTTGGGGCTGGGGGAGAATGGCTTTAACCTTTGATATTACATGCAGAAAGCTCTTGGAATTATGTGAATTATTTTATTCATGGGTAGTTATATGCATTTTCTTTAGAGAGGGGATCTGTTTAATCCTGGACTTTCTTGGCTGGGTAAAACAAATCTTGAACATAAAAATAATTTATTGGCTTATCTTCCAGGAGCTCATAACCAACTCCCTAACAACTTCCAGAGTGGCTGAACATAATTGTGCTGTTTCTGTTTTTGTCTACCTCTCAACTCAGTTTGCCCCGACTTCATTCTAATTTGGAGTTCTTTTTACTTTGTGGACTCAAAGGACACCAAGGATGACTCCACACTCATATCTCCTAGCTTAGTACCACCAGTGGTAAGAAAATGACTCTCAGTCCCCTATATGGGTCATACAGACAACCATCACCACTTACTGAGACTAGGGTGTTGAGCCATTCTGGTTGATCAACCTGAGTCATCTGTGCACCCTGCCCGCAAACATTGATATTGACATTCTTACAGAACACATGGAGTGGGGCGGGGGGGTTCTCTAAACCAGGACAAGAGGGTTGGGAAGCACATGGAGCAGATAAAGCTCTAGCAAACAGATTTCTGTGGGGTTCACCATTTCCCAGATTTTCAAGGGATCTGCTTCCAAAAGGTCAAGAAAAGAGCTCTTAGGAGCAAGAGCTATATTGTGGACCTCCTAGTAGATTACATGAAACACTCTCTTGGCCTAACTCAAGAAGGCAGAGTACTTGGTTTTTACACAGGAACCCATTTTTTTCATCTATACCAGTGTGCTTTGAATACTCCCTCTGCAATTTAAATGTATTTGCGATTTTAGTTTTTCATTAGGAGACACATGGCGTTTGGGTTCACTTCATCAGCACAGCCTACTGAGAGGAAAATTTTCAATTTACTTGGAACAAGTAAAGACAATTCTGTTTTCTGTATAATATAATTTGTACATAATATGATTTTATCATGACTGCCCTTCTGTGAATGTGCATTTCTGAATGACTGTCACAAATTTTATCAATCTGAACTCAGGCGAATCCTAATCCAGAGAGATCTCAAATCCACAATCATTTGCTCTTGGCCTCGATGTCAGTGCCTGGGAATTCTTCAGTAGCAGTGCATGCACCATGGGCTTAATACATTTACAGCATTACATGAACACTCAACTTTTTTGTCTTTCTTTTTGGAATTAAAAGAAATAATATTTTAGGCCATTCTAAAGTGGGAACTAATCTTTCCCAGGACGGATAGAAAACTTCTCCCCAGGAAAATAGAAATGAGACAATATTTCGTGCAGAGGGGGCCTCAAAGAGAAAAGAGTCGGCTTCCATTGCTCTTAATTGGGGAGTCTATTTTAATATTCTATTGAGGCTCTTTCTGATGGTATATTAGGGTCTATTAGGAAGGATATTACACTCCTGGGTGTTCTGGGTTGGAGGTTTAATGGGATGAGCTGGCATGATTGAGCAGCAAGGAAGAGAGGAAAAGTGGGAAAAGATCCTGAAAGCCAGGTGTATTGGTTCCAGTGCTGGCCTGCCACTTTGTTTGAAGGCAGCAATGTTGTATCAATAGCCCACCAGCTGTCCAGTCCTTCAGGGAATTGAATTCTACCACTCGGATAATTCTACCTGCTATTTCCTCAGGACAAATGTAAGATTCAGGGGACCTGTGGACACCTAGGTGATCAAAGCTGTGTTTCTCAACTTTGGGTCCAAAACCGAGCTTTTAGGCTTACACTGAGCTGCAATAATGGGGAAGGAATTTTACTATTTCATACACAATATTTTCAATTGAAAATTGCGGGGACTGAGCAATTGACTGTGCAGGAGAGTCGACTGCCAATGTCAGCACCCATTCCCACTCATCTGGGATAGAGACTCCATGCTCTTCCCTAAATCACAGGGGCTGAAGCCTGGGAATGATATTTTCAAGAATTCCTTGCAGCAAGGTTTCAGATTAGATTTAACCAATGATGGGCACTAAGGTGTGATTAGAAAATGGGCAGATGAGATCAGATGGGTTCAGGGTGGTGGGAAGAGATTTGTGAAAGGTTACAATATTAGAGCTAAATAGGAGGAAAAGAAATCCTAGTGCTCTGTACCACTGTAGGATGACTATAGTTAACAAAAATATATACTTTCAAATAGCTGCAAGGAAGATTTGAGATGATGAATGTGCTAATGACCCTGATTTGATTGCTGTACATTATACATATGGAAACATTACTATGTACCCCATGAATATGTTCAATTACAAATAGTTTTACAAAATAGTAAAAAAAAAAAAAAAAAAAAAGATGAGCTGAGGCAAAATCAATATTACTCCTCCTCTGGCAGTTGTGGGCGGATGCATGGGTTTTGGCTTTTGCTTGTGAGCCTCTGCAATGGCCTGCAGGTGTTATCCTCGAATGACCTGTCTCTTGCTGCTGGCAGTTGTTCTATCAGTGACCATTCTGTGACTTTTTTTTTTGGTATAAAATGGCATATTATTTATTTTGCATACTTTAATTTCAGAACAAAATGAACAAACTAAAAAAAATATCCACAATACACAACATCCAATGCTGGTGTCAGAGTAGGGAGGAAATGGGGACTTGACACCCTTGTTTCCTGCCTTCAGTACAAGGACAGAAGAGAAAGAAAACACTAAACATCAGCAGGGGGAGCCAGGTGGGACAGGGACACTTGAGGCTGCAGTTGGAGCCATGGGACACTATACAAGGGCATGAGTTTTCCAACTATGAACTCCTAATCGACTTCTTCCATGCGAGATGCATCCTCATCGCCCTCAGGAGTGGGGAATCTCATCAGGAACCGCAGCACTGGGTTCCTCTGCTGCCACTTCATCTTCGTCGATACCTAGACCTAGCTTGATCATACAGTGGATGTGGTTGGAGTGGGTCAGGGGATCCTC
Source organism: Aotus nancymaae (assembly GCF_030222135.1). NCBI lineage: Eukaryota > Metazoa > Chordata > Mammalia > Primates > Aotidae > Aotus > Aotus nancymaae. Next base: position 12,623,743 of record NW_026988417.1, on the reverse strand, counting down.
AAGGGAAAAGCCAGAAGAGAGCAGGGCGGTTTCAAACGGCAGCGCCACCATGTCCTTGACTGCCTTGTCATTCTTGTCTGTCTCAGCTTTCTGTGACAGCATCTCACAATGGGGTGGTCAGGGTTGATCTCCAGGTGCTTTCTGGCCATCATATAGCCCATGATGGAGTTGCCCTGAAGTGCCTGGGCTTTCATGATCCACTCCACATTGGCTCTCCAGCCGTAGGTGCTGGTCACAATGCAGCAGGGTGAAGACAAGCCTATTGGAGATTGTCACCTTCTCAACCTTCTTATCTAAGATTTCTTTCATGAATTTGCAAAAGTTCTCAAACTTTCCCTTGCTCTCTTCCATTTTTTTCTTCTCCTCCTCATCCTCAGGTAGCTCCAGACCCTCCTTGGTAACTGAGACCAGGCTCTTCCCATCAAACTCCTTGAGCTGCTGCACACAGTACTCGTCAATGGGCTCTTTCAGATATACCACCCTGAAGCCCCACTTCTGCACTCACTCCACAAAACCTGAGCTGGCCACCTGCTCTTTGCTCTCACCAGTGAAGTAATAGATGGACTTCTGTGTCTCCTTCATGCGAGAAACATACTCTGACAGAGTTGTCATCTCATCTCCAGACTGGGAGACGTGATAGCGCAGCAGCTCAGATAGGTGGCATCAGTTAGTAGAGTCCTCGTGGATTCTAAGCTTGAGATTTTTAGAGAATGCCTCATAGAATTTCATGTAATTCTTGTCCTCCACCAGCTCAGAGAAGAGCTCGAGGCACTTCTTAACAATGTTTCTGAGAATGACTTTCAAGATTTTGCTCTGCTAGAGCATTTCTTGGGAGATGTGCAGGGGCAGATCTTTAGAGTCAACCACACCACAGATAAAGTTGAGATACACTGGTATCAGCTCATCACAGCTGTCCATGATGAACACACGATGGACGTGGAGTTTGATGTTGTTCTTTTTTCTTCTTGTTCTCAAAAAGGTCAAAGGAAGCCCAGCAAGGAATGAATAGCAATGCCCTGAATTCCAACTGACCTTCTACAGCAATTGCTTGACCGTCAAGTGGTCTTCCCAGTCATTGGTGAAGCTCTTTTAGCATTCTCCATACTCCTCTTGGGTGATGTCATCAGGGTTTCTGGTTCAAATAGGCTTGGTCTTGTTTAGTTCTTCCTGATCAATGTATTTCTCTTTGATCTTCTTAGTTTTTTTCTGTCATCCTCCTCATTTGAACCCACATCTTCGATCCTGCGCTTTTCTTGATCATCTTTGTCTTCCTCTTCTTTCTCACTTTTCTCTTCCTCTGCCTCATCATCACTAATTTCATTCTCTTGTTCCTTCTGCAAATAAAGGGTGATGGGATAGCCTATGAACTGAGAGTGCTTCTTCACTACTTCTTTGACCCACCTCTCTTCTAAGTACTCTGTCTGATCTTCTTTAAAGTGGAGGATCACTTTGGTATCCCTGCCAATGGGCTCACCATGGTCAGCCTGCACAGTGAAGGAGCCTCCAGCAGAAACCTCCCAGGCATACTGTTCATCACTGTTGTGCTTTACGATCACAACCACTTTCTCTGCCACCAGGTATGCGGAATAAAAGCCAACACCAAATTGCCCAATCATGGAGATGTCTGCACCAGCCTGAATAGCCTCCATGAATGCTTTAGTAGCAGACTTGGCAATGGTTTCCAAATTATTTATGAGATCAGAAATAATTCTTGGTGTTTTGAACAAAGAATTGGGCAAAACACACAGGAAAGCAAGGAAAGAACGAAGCAACGAAAGCAAAGATTTATTGAAAATGAAAGTACACTCCATAGGGTAGGAGTGGGCCGATCAACAGCTCAGGGGCCCTGGTTACAGGATCTTCTGAGGTGCAAATACCCTCTAGAGGTTTTCCATTGGCCACTTCATGTGCACCCCATGCAAATGAAGTAGTAGCCTGAGATCAGTCTGATTGATCGTGGAAAGCAACCAGTCAGAGGCTGAAGTGAAGTTGTTAAGTTACACCCATGCAAAGGGTGTAAAGCAGCCAATTAGAGGCTAAATTGAAGTTACAAAGTTACACTTCTGTGCAAATGAAGACTTGGCCCACAATCAGTCTGATTGGTTGTGGAAAGCAGTTTTCCATCTGCCACACAGAAAAGGGATGGGGGTTGCAAAGAGAGTAGCCTCTGGTCCTTTTGTTACTTTGGAGTGAAAAGTTGGGGTTTTCCTTTCAATTTAGTTCTAGGAAGTCAGCGTGAATCAGTCTTAGGTTCCCTGCCTCCAGACCGTATTCTCCTGCCTCAACCATGGTACATGGAACAATCGGATACACTATGTATTTCACTGTTTTGCTTTTACTGTTTGTCTCTCCCCACTGAATTCCATAAAGTTAGACATTTTGATCTGTTGTGTTCACTGCTATATCCTCAATAACTAAATTGTACTTGGCACCTAAAAGGCACTCAATAAATACTTGTTGAACAATTGAACCCCACTACCCAAGATATAACCACAGCTAATTTATTTTCTTTCCTTCTTCTTATATAAATATATATTTAACCGTTTTATATGGAGGGAATCTTAGATTCTTGTTTTGTTTCTATTTCTATTTTACCCCCACTCAGCCTGAAGGAGTGCACCTCAAAGGGAAAGGAAATGAAGATGCTCATTATTTTTCAAGGACTTTAGGTGTGGAGTGGACGGGTGAGTGTAGCACGGTATCTAGCACTTGGTTAGTCTTCTTGCCCTGTTTCTCGCTGGCTGGGCTCGTATGCTGGTGTCTGAAAACAGAAAGATGCAACAATTAAAAAATAAAGTAAAATTACGCATCGCTGAAATGCCTGAAAGATGTTGCTTAATGAGACAAAGCCATACAGATAGTAGATACTTATTCTATCTTAGGAGACAGCGATCTGGCTTCTCCAGGCTGGTGTAAGCCACGAGGGCCTGAGTGTGAGCCAGGGGATCCAACGCCTGGAGCAGGAAGCGGCAGAGGGTGTCACCTGAGCGGGTCCAGCAGGGGAAGAAGGCATGACAGGCTCTGTCCCACAGCCAAGAGGACTTGGTTTCCAAACAACAGCCTGTGTGTTCTCAGGCACACAGGAGACACCCCGTGGAGACTTTCTGAATGGGTCGAGAGGAATTTAGGAGGCAGGGGCTCCCACAGAGCCTGACAGTCCTGTTTTTTCACTCTTATTGTGGATTCTATTTTGCTGTCAGGCTCGGGTGGCTTGAGAAGCCACAGATGATACCTTTGCTGCTGCTGCTGCTGCTCCTACTGCAGTGGTTGCAGGTACTGTTACCGTGTCCCTTCCCCCACCTTGTGTCACCCCTGTTCTCCCACCAATATGCTACTATGACACCTGTTAGTATGGCTGCTGCTGGGAACGTATTATGCTAATTAGAGACTTGGTTCTTTTAAAAGTCTTTGTCAAAGTGGTATTACTGGGCTCTAATTTGTCAGTAAACATAAATCCCAACTGGAGGTCTGAAATCTTATGGTAACATATTTTGTCCAAACAATCCAGATGACTGAGAACAGCCCTGTCTGATAGGACTTTCTGCACTGAGGGGTGTGTGGCTGCTGAGCTCTTGAATTGTAGCTAATGGGATAGAACTGGAATTTAAACTTCATTTATAACTAATTTTAATTAATATGAATTTAAAATGTTAGTATCCCCATATGGTAGTGCAAATCTAGAATATACATTTATGTTTTAAAGGCTATAATCTAAAAGAAAGCACAGAATTTAATGCAAATGT